>NC_042617.1:287887831-288487831 GCF_901001135.1 Rhinatrema bivittatum | reverse complement strand
ACTTACCCAACAGAAATCTAAGATCAGCCAACAAAGCACTTCTAACTATTCCATCAGTCAAAACAGCAAGACTAACCCAGGTAAGAGAAAGAGCGTTATCCTTAGCGGGACCCATAGTATGGAACTCCATGCCCTTGGAATTAAAACTACAACGAGAAAACAAAACATTCAGAAAAAAATCTAAAAACTTGGCTATTTAAACAAGCCTTTCAAAAAGAGAAGGGAGAATAGATTCCAGGGAATTGCAAGGTTCAAACCAGGGAAATGTGAGATACAAAACACCCACACAAACAGGAATCACTAAGAGTGTACGTTTTTAATAGAATTCATCACTAAAGGATAAGTTAAATCTATAGAATGAGTCCCAGACTCAAAACTGCTATAGAATTGACCTGGACACAATAGTCATCACACTCATTTAACAACTAGCATTGATTAAAAACTATGTTACCGAACCTAATGGCACCTGTGTAAACTGTTAGATTTTAATAAAATTACTTTTTGTGCCTTACTGTAAACTGTTGTGATGGTACCCCCCCACCTTAATGACGGTATAGAAAAGATGTAAATAAATAAATAAAATAAATTGTATTTTTAAACAATGTCCATGCCTGTTGAACACTTTTAACCTTTGCAGCTGCACCTTTCCGTTTTTTTCTATTTTCCTCATTTTATCAAAGTTTCCCTTTTGAAAGTTTAGTGTTAGAGTTGCAGATTTACTTATTGTCCCCCTTCCAGTTATTAGTTTAAATTTGATCATGTTATGATCACTGAGCCAAGTGGCCCCACCACCATTACCTCTCCCACCAAATCCTGTGTTCCACTAAGAATGAAATCTAAAGCAGGATGGCGACACGCAGCGAGTAGGGACGTGTTGGAGCTCTGCTGCACTTTGGACTTACCTGATTTCCTAACTCAATGCCGCCAAAAAGGAAGGGAAAGATAAGGGATTATCCTTCAATCCTTCTTCCATCGCCAATTATACATTAAGAAAGCACACGATTCCTAAACTTGACAACTACAACCCTGTGAGTTGAGGAACCCTTTGTGCTAGGAGCGAAGAGAGCCGTCCTGACACCGGAGGAAACTTCGCTGAGTCCAGACCTAAGATAGCCGCTGACGCAGAGACCAGGGCTGCTGTTGCAGCACGGACCGCTGAGTGAGGACACTGTATCCGGGGCAGCAGAGCAAACATCGCTGACGAGTGCTGTTAATACAGCGTTTTTACCAGCAGGTGTCCCAGAGGACCCGACCAGCGAGAGAAGCTCAAGACCTGGGCTGGAAGAAAGGACACTGGGGGTAAGTACAGCTGGGAATATCCTGCATATACCCCAAGAATCCCCCCCCCCCCAGAGTTTAAACCTCTAGTGATTCCAAGCCGCCCTGAAAACGTCACAATGGTTGAGCTATGGGACTTAATGGCAGGAATGGCTAATGCCATGAACAATTAAAGTGTAAAGGTTGAGAGTTTGGCGACCCAAAATACTCAATTTTCAACTGCATTACAATAAAAAATTAAAGTGATTACTACAAAAGTTACAGTTCTAGAAGCTAAGGAAATAGAAAATCTAAATTTCAAGGCTTCAGTGGTAAAAGATCGAAATGTAATAGCTAGGAGAGTGGAAACGTTGGAAAATCTTCATGGCACTTGAACATTAGAATTCTGAATTTCCCAGAATTATTGGAGAAACCCCCTTTGCCACTTTAAAAAAAAATTTTCAAGAGATTTTAGGTTTTGAAGATGGGAACTCTCCAGCTATAAATAAATGCTATTTTCTTCCCAATGCAAGGACAATGATAATGACAAACAGATTAAATCTGCAAGAAAATCTTAAAGAAATTATTGAGAACACTTCTATTGAAATATTGGACAGAAACACTTTGTTGGTTTCATTAATCTCAACTGCAGATGTCCAAAATGTAATGAAAAATTACTTCAGAAAATTTTCTATTTCCTTTTTCAATGAAAATATAAAGATATTTCCAGACCTATCCTCAACCACACAATCTAAGGGGCAGATTTTAAGAGCCCTGCTCGCCAGTGAGCCTATTTTACATAGGCCTACCGGCGCGCGCAGAGCCCCGGGACTCGCGTAAGTCCCGGGGTTTTCTGAGGGGGGCGTGTCGGGGGCGGGCCCGAACCGCGCGGCATTTTTGGGGTGAGTTGGGAGCGTTCCGGGGGCGGGCCCGGGGGCGTGGCCGTGCCCTCCGGACCCGCCCCCAGGTCACATCCCGGCGCGCTAGTGGCCCGCTGGCGCGCGGGGATTTACGTCTCCCTCTGGGAGGCGTAAATCCCCCGACAAAGGTAAGGTGGGGGTTTAGACAGGGCCGGGCGGGTGGGTTAGGTAGGGGAAGGGAGGGGAAGGGAGGGGAAGGTGAGGGGAGGGCAAAAGAAAGTTCCCTCTGAGGCCGCTCCGATTTTGGAGCGGCCTCGGAGGGAACGGGGTAGGCTGCGCGGCGCGGCGCACGCCGGCTATACGGAATTGATAGCCTTGCACGCGCCGATCCAGGATTTTAGCGGATACGCACGGCTATGCGCGTATCTACTAAAATCCCGCGTACTTTTGCTTGCGCCTGATGCGCCAGCAAAAGTACGCCAAATCGCGTGGTTTGAAAATCTACCCCTAAGTGTAGAGCCTTTCTAGCACTATGACAACAAGCAATTTCCTTGGGGTTTAACTTCAAATTAAAATTTCCTTGTAAATGTGTGTGAGGAAGGGAGAGGAAGTGAAAATATTTTTCGATGCGGAACAATTAAAAAATTTCCTGGCATCAAAACCTCCTGCCACTTCTTCTCCCATAGTTAATTAATTAAATATTGAGTAGTTGGAAGTCGTGATAAGCCTTATGTATAAAATATTGCTTTCTGTAATTTTCTGGATCACCTAAATTTATTATATTGTTTTTTTTGGTTAAAGGAAAGGTTTTCCTATGAATGAATTATATTCACGTTTTCTTCGTTGTTAAATAATTGATATTTGAATATCTTTCCATGTTTTCTGATTTGCAAAATTTAGTTTTTGTAATTGTGATAAAATTGATAAATAAAGAATTTTAAAAAAAAGAATTTAATCTAAAATAGCTCCCTCTCTTATTGGTTCCTGAACCAATTGCTCCATGAAGCTGTCCTTTATTACATCCAGGAACTTTATGTCTCTAGCAAGTCCTGATGTTACATTTACCCAGTCAATATTGGGTAATTGAAATCTCCCATTATTATTGCACTACCAAATTGGTTAGCTTCTCTGATTTCTCTTAGCATTTCGTCATCTGTCTGACCATTTTGTCCAGGTGGATGGTAGTATACTCCTATCACTATACTCTTATCCAACACACATGGGATTGCTACCCATATATATTCTACTGAGCAATTAGTCTCTTGTATGATCTTTATCCTGTTGGACTCTATATCCTCCCGGACATAAAGTGCCACACCCCCACCAAGTTGATCCTCCCTATCATTGTGATATAATTTGTACCCTGATATAGCACTGTCCCATTGGTTATCGTCCTTCCACCAAGTCTCTGTGATGCCAATTATGTCAATCTCATTATTTGCTGCTATACACTCTAACTCTCCCATCTTACTTCTTAGACTTCAGGCATTGGCAATCAGACATTTCAAAGTGTTTTTTGTTTGTATTAACAACCTGCTTTTCAGTTGTTAGGGATAATTTGGAAATCATTAGCTTCGGTGATTTTTTACATATAGGCACATGGACTATGGCCTGGATTTATCAAAATGCAGTAAGTACTGCATGTGATTGCAAAAGGGGTGTGGTTTATTGCAATCTGTGCTAATTACCTATGCGAAGAGCTAAGTTAGTGCACATTATCAGAATTTGCGATAAGTGTCAGACCTGTTGTATTTCCTGCATATGACCACTTTTGAGAGAGAGAGAGAGAGAGAGAGCCTGGCTGTAATGTCATTTCCATAGGTAGGTATTTGTATCCCTATGGTAGGCCCACCTAGTAACTCGAGGTGGGGTTTAGGTAAGAGTGTAGGGGGTTAGGGGCCACTTTGACATTCTACGTGACACGTATGAACAGAACAGTGGTCTCTTGTGAAGATTTGATGACCTTTGGAGTGAGGAAACTCACTCCAAGATGAGATTTGGGCAATGTTCTCTCAACCTAGCTTGATCCATCAAGCTAGGTTGAGAGAACATTGCCCAAATCTCATCTTGGAGTGAGTTTCCTCACACCAAAGGTCATCAAATCTTCACAAGAGACCACTGTTCTGTTCATACGTGTCACGTAGAATGTCAAAGTGGCCCCTAACCCCCTACACTCTTACCTAAACCCCACCTCAAGTTACTAGGCAGGCCTACTATAGGGATACAAATACCTACCTATGGGAATCACATTATGGCCAGTCTCTCTCTCTCTCTCTCTCTCTCTCTCTCCCTCCTTCAATTCACCTCAAATGGGCCTTACAGGAGACATCACAAAAGGCAATGAAACCTTCTCACACAGCCTAACACAATTCAAAGAGGTGTTGTTAAAATCAGCATTAAAGCTCTTTGCAGACAGGCTAACCCAGCCCACTCTCTGCCCCTAACTCCTCCTATTTTCTGAATTTGCATCGCACCATATGATATGGTGCTATCGCATGCATTAACGGGGCTTTTTGCATGCGATAAGCCCTTAACGCATGCGAAATCGCCTTATCGCATTTTGATAAATGACCCCCTTAGTTTGCTTTTAATGGAACCTCTCTGTTGGGATGCCCTAACTCTCCTGTTTCATTAGTATCCTTCAAGGATACATTTCTCCGAACCATGCACTACTGAGTGACTGTCAGCTTTACCCTTGTTCTAATTTAAAAGCTGCTCTATCTTGTTTTTCAAAGTTAGTGCCAGCAGCTTGGTTCCACTCTGGTTAAGGTGGAGCCCATCCTTTCGGAAAAGTCTCCCCTTTCCCCAAAAGTTTACCCAGTTCCTTACAAAGCTGAATCCCTCTTCTCTTTACCATCATGTCATCCATGCATTAAAACTCTGGAACTCTGCATGCCTCTGGGGACCTGCACGTGAAACAGGAAGCATTTCAGAGAATGCCACCCTGGAGGTTCTGGATTTCAGCTTCCTACCTAAAATCCTAAATTTGGCTTCCAGAATCTCTCTCCCACATTTTCCTATGTTGTTGGTGCCCACATGTACCACGACAGCTGGCTCCTCCCCAGCACTGTCTAAAATCCTATCTAGGTGACGCGTGAGGTCTGCCACCTTTGCACAAGGCACTGGCAGGCAAGTTACCAAGCGGTCCTCACGTCCACCAGCCACTCTGCTATCTACATTTCTAATAATCGAATCACCGTCTATGATAGCCGGCCTAACCCTTCCCTCCTGGGCAGTAGTCATGGGAGACTTATCCTCAGTGTGAGAGGACAATACATCACCTGGAGAGCAGGTCCTTGCTACAGGATCACTTCCTGCTACACCAGAGTGATGTTCTCCTACTGGGAGACCTTTCTGATCCAAGGCAGCACTGGGGCTGCCAGACTGGATTTGGGACTTGGCTACTATGTCCCTGAAGGTCTCATTAATGTACCTCTCTGTCTGCCTCAGCTCCTTCAAGTCTGCTACTCTAGCCTCCAGAGATCGGACTCGTTCCCTGAGAGCCAGGAGCTCTTTGCATCGAGTGCACACATACAATCTCTCACCAGTGCGTAAAAAATCATACATGTGACACTCAATGCAAAAATCTGGAAAGCCCCCCTCTTGCTGCTGGACTGCTTTAAGTACCTGGTGGTCCAGCGGCCCTCCTGACCCCCCAAAAACTTTTTAAAGTACCTGGTGGTCTAGAGGGGATCCTGGGAGCGATCTCCCGCTCTCGAGCCATCGGCTGCCAGTAAACAAAATGGTGCCGATGGCCCTTTGCCCTTACCATGTGACAGGGGCTACCGGTGCCATTCGTCAGCCCCTCTCACATGGTAGGAGCTGTGGACGGCCGGCGCCATCTTTAAACGTGGCGCAGGCCATCCATTGCTCCTAACATTTGACAGGGGCCAGCCAATGGCAGCGGTAGCCCCTGTGCGCTGCCGGCGCACCATGTTCCAGTCCATGGGCTGGTCCAGAGGCCACAGCCACGCCCCCGGAACGCCCTAGGGCCGGAACCATGCCCGTGGCCACGCCCCGGAACACCCCCCTATGATGCACCAGCCCCGACATGCCTCCGACACGCCCCCCAGGAAAGCCCCGGGACTTACGCTCATCCCGGGGCCTGCGCGCGCCACCGAGCCTATGCAAGATAGGCTTGGCGTGCGCAGGGGGTGGAAGGGGCAGCTTTTCTGGGGTTACATGTGTATCTTATGCGTGTAACCCTTTGAAAATCTGCCCCTCAATGTGTGGATGAGACGATGTTACAGAGAAGAGGGTTTTAGATTTGTTAGGAACTGGGGAATATTCTGTGGCATGGATTCCACCTTAACCAAAGTGGAACCAGGCTGCTGGCTCTAAGTTTTAAAAAGAGATAGAGCAGTTTTTAAACTAGAACATGGGGAAAGCTGAAAGTTGCTCAGGAGTGTATGGCTCAGATGGTGATATCTGCTAAGGATGCTGACAAACTAGGTAAGTTAGAATAGGGAGTTGTAAAAGCTGAAAAAGCCAAGATGTTTTTAGATACAGAGCATGCAGATAAAAATGACTCAAAACTGCTTGTATTATTTGATAATAAGCAGGTTAAGGGTACATATAAAAATACAAATACAAATAAACCTACTTTAAAATGTCTGTATATGACTGCCAGCAGTCTGAAAAATCAGAGTGGAGAGTTAGAATGTATGACATTAAAAGAAGATATAGACATAATAGGCATTTAAGAGACCTGGTGAAAGGAGGATAATCATTGGGATAATCAATGGGACACTGATACCAGGGTACAAATTATATCGACATGACAGAGCAGACGAAACTCTTAAAAGGGTTGGCATTATATATTAAGGATGGCATTGAGCCAAGCAGGATAAATGTTTTGCAGGAAACAAACTGCACTCTGTCCTTATGGATAGAAATTGCAAGGATAAAAGGGAAGAGAATAGTAGTGGGGATATTTTACCACCCGCTTGGCCAAGAAGAAGAAACAGACTATAAAATTCTAATAGAGATTAGACCCTACTTGTTCGTCCCCAGCAGTGGGTACATGTTTGTGTCTGTATATACTTAGTGTTGAAACACTGTATATGCTTAGTGGTGAAACACCCTTTTGTAACCCACGATAAAAACCTGTGAGCCTTGCCTTTAAGGGAGCTTGCCCTTAAGAGAAGTTCCCTTCATCCTTTGCTTTCTCCCACTTGGGAAGGGTCTGTATGCCCTCTCAATCTAACTTATGTCTTCTTAAATGCCTTATTGGCTCAAGGGACTGCCCTTCATGTTCCCCCCTGTGTCACATGGATCCTAGGCTCGCTACCATTGGATCTCGCTCTCTAGTCCCAGCTTGTGGGGACGTTTCCTATGATCACTCTCCAAGACAGTTAGTCAGTCTCAGCTATACTGCCTCAAAGCTAGAAGTGCCTGCAACCTCTGTCATACGATCAGCTTTTTTACATTCCTTCTTATCGCTTTAATTCTAAAAATGAAATCAGCTTCAGAACCCCTTGTCTTCTCACCCTGCATCCCAAGAAACTCCGTTCTCCCTTCTCCTGTCTATCTCCAGCTACAAAGGTCTTTGCTTGGAGCTATACATTTGGAAGCAACAATTGTAAGTAATGGAAAATTATCTATACAATAAATAATTTCAAACTTAAGAGATCTTTGTCCGAAGACTGATTGGGAAGGAAAGTTAGCTGTCTGGATGAGGGAAATTCGGACATTTTCTTTTGAGCCAGCACACTACTAGTCAAATGGGCAACACAATAATAGTGGGAGACTTCAAATCTAAGTGTTGCTTTGATAAATGTTACATCAGGACATGCAAGGAAGGAAAAGTTCCTAGCTTAAAGCTTTATGCAGCAGTTGGTCATGGAACTGATGAGAAGGGGGAACTATTTTAGATCTAGTTCTCAGTGGAACGCTGAACCTTGTGCAAAAGATAAAGATGCCACATCCACTTGGCCACAATGATCATGATATAATTGAATTTGACAATCACTTGAGGGTGAAAACTAAGGAAAACAAATGCAGTAGCATTTAATTATAAAAAGAGTTTCTATGATAAAATGACATTTGTTAGAAAAAAAACTAAAAGTAGCAATTCACAAGGTTAAAAACTTGCAAGAGGGGGGAGAGCCGAGGAGAGGAGAGAGAAGGACTCAACCCAGCTTACCACCAGCCAGCCGAGTTTGTTTCCTGATTGACATCGCTGGAGAACAGCTGGGAGACTCGGCGTGCGAAAGATCTGGGACTGACGTCATAGGCAAGCGCCTGCCTATAAGAACAGATGGCAGGTGGTGCTTGTCGTCACCGGCACGCCTCCTAAGCCACGCGCTCCGAAGGGGCATGCGGCTTTGTCCGGCTTAGTCTGGATAAGTCCGGTAAGTCTGGGATTATTTTTGGTGAATAGGAGAGGTTTCCCCTTACCCTTCCTTCCCTAAGTAGGCATATGGGGAGAAAGAGAAAGGTGAAGAGCTTTCCTGTGTCTCTGATAATATCAAGAGGCCCTATGGACAACCACGTCTATCGACGGGTTGAAACGCCAACAGGGGAAAGTTCAGGGGAGCATTTTTCAGCTTCCCTAAGCCCCAGCGAGGGACTGATACTTCCTCCACAACCGATGGCACTGTTACCAGTATCTTTGGATAAGGCAGAGGCAAGCACCCCAAGAGATAGGGAGGTTTGCTTGGAAGCTGCTAATATGGCAATAGGTGGTTCAACGCCTGTTGATAAATTATCACTTTCAAGAGAATTGATGAGGCCAGAACAATAGCCCACAACTCCTCCTGAGAATGTAACTTTGATAGATATGTGGAAAATGGTGTCATCTGTAAATGAAAATATCTATCAAATGAAATTGTCTTTTCCAATAATTGTGAATGACAATAAGTTACAAATCGAAGAGCAGGAGAAAAAAATAACGAATATGGAACAGGAGATGGGAAAATTGACAACTAAGGTTAAATTATTGCAAGATACAGAGACTAGCCATATAAAGGACAGTCTCTCTATCCATAGAGATTTGGAACATCTAGAGAATATGTTACGGTACAAGAATTTGAGAACAGTTAATTTTCCTCAGACAAGACTCCTCTCACCCAAGGAAATGTTTTTAAAATACCTTAGAGAAATTATGCAGTATGATGTAAAAGATATACCACAAATTTCTAAGTTTTTTTATTTTCCTAGTAGAATCAGTAAAGGAAATAAAGAGGTGATAGAGGAGAGGTTGGAGGACTCAACATTTGGAGTCTCCACCTTTTTGGAGGGGCAGTTGATATAATTAATAAAAGATCTACATTATTTGTGTCATTACAATTGGAATCTGAGAAAGATAAATTATTTAGAGATTTCTTTAGATTTAAAGAATTGAACTTTTGTGGTCAACCCATTCAAATGTTCCATGATGTATCCCGAATTACTCAAGTGAAGAGAAGGCACTTTTTGTCTCTAAAGACTAGATTACTAGCCTTGGGAGCAAGTTTCTTTTTAAAATATCCTTGCCTTTGCCTTGTAACATATCAAGGGAATAAGTTTAGTTTTAATTTCCCGATGCATTTGGAAACTTTTTTGCAGGACAAGAGTAATGTAGGAGGGAGTAATGAAGTCCAATAAAGTAAATAATTCTCTCTCATTGAATCTTTATTAATATGGGATACTAATGTTTTTTCTTTCCCCCAATTATGGGTTATATAATTGCAGATAAGATAGAGTTATGTGTAAATGTTGGACGATTATGATCTGTAAATTGCTATCTATATATTTTGTTTAAATTGATTTAAATGAAATTGAATAAAAAATAAATTAAAAAAAAAAACCCAAAAAAAAACTTGCAAGAGAAGTGGACATTGTTTTAAAGCACCACCCTTCAGACCTAGACAAAATATATTCCATGCATTTAAAAGCTTATACAGTTATGTTCGGTTATGAACTGCCTAATTCTCAGTTTTATGCTTATCTACAAATACGACACTACTGGTCTTCCTTGAAGTGGTCAATGGAGCTTGCCAAAGGGGCAGATTTTAAAACCTACACGTGCAGCGTACATTTGTGCGCACTACCCGGCACGCACAAATGTACGCCCAATTTTATAACAGCCATGTGCATGTTATAAAATGAGGGGTTGGCGTGCACAAGGGGGTGCACATTAGTGTAACTTGCATGTGTTGAGCCCTCAGGGAGACCAGCTGGCTTTCCCCATTCCCTCCCAGGCCGCTCCGATTTCGGAGCGGCCTCAGAGGGAACTTTCCTTTACCCCCCCCCCCTCCACCTTCCCCCTCCCTTCCCCTACCTGTCCCACCCCCCAGACCTAAAAAAACCCACCCCATACCTTTGTTGTAGAAGTTACGCCTGCCAAAGGCAGGTGTAACTTGGGCGTGCCGGCCAACTGCCGGCACGCGATCCCCTAGCCAGCGGCCCTGCAGAGGACTCAGGTCACGCCTCACCCTGCCCCCGGACCACCCCGTCCCGCCCCACCCATTTTTCAAGCCCCCGGACTTACACGCATCCCGGGGCTTCATGTGCGCCACCGGGCCTTTTGAAAATAGGCCCGGCGCACGTAACCCCCCTACACTTGTAAATCTTTTAAAATTTGCCCCAAAGTGAATAGAAGCAACTCGAGAGTATGTATGAAATGGGTGACAGCTGCAACTCTGTTGCAAAATGCTACAAATTATGTAAAGAGAAAGAATCAAAACAACACTGGAAGAGGTTTGCTGCTTTTGGGCATCTGCTTTTAATATTTCATTAACAGTGGAGGACATACAATGATTATTTACATCTTTACACACAGGTAATATTGATGCATATATGTGTAATCCTTTGCTGGGGTTGTGCTGTGGTTTCCCTAGGGCCATAAAAGTATTTATAAGTCGGGGCTGCTCTTGCCATCATTCCCCTCCTTCCCGAACTTCCCAGGAAGTGAGCTCTTCTGTGGGGGAGAGGAAACTCTCTGTGACCCAGGTAATGGAGAGTCCCTCCTGATGTGTGTATATTTTAGTTTTGTTGTGGTGTTCTTCTCAAGGACAGACAGACTGGACTCAGACTGGGTATTCAAAACATATTTACTGATCATTTCCAAAAGGTCAATTACTGTCCTACAAATAGTCAACAACTGAAACTGTAGAGTTGAACTATTTACATGGTGTCTATACTGGGTTGCTGGTATCCATCTCTCCAGCTCCTGGAAGGGAGCTTTTTACTGCCTACACATCCATGCAACAACCCAATAGAGGGGGAATCCTATGGGGAAACCCCACACCACAAAAAGGTCCTACCTGAGTCCAAAGTTCAGTTTGATGCCCACAGCCTGTGTCCTGATCCCTTTGGGGTAGAGATCTCCCAAGGCTTTATGGTATAACCAAGAAGGACCTTTCAGGGAGAAAGGAAAAATGTTCCAGTTCAGCTCACAGCTGTCTATCTCCATCACCAGGTTGTGCAAAGAGGTGGGACAAAAACCTCCACATAAACAAAAAGGGGAGAAATCCAAAAGTCTCTATCTAGAAGGTTTCATGCTGGGTAGTGCTGTCACTGGTCTTGCTGCCTCTGTGGGTTAGAGGGGTTGCTCACAGGTCTCCAGCCCCTGCTTTCAGGATTGGAGGGGATTGCTCCTTCCCAAGGCACAGGGTATTCCCCAGAGTAAGAAAACCTATCAAAGCTGGACCAAAATCTACAAAAACATTAACTCTCTACAAAAGGGAGGCAGATCCTCTCAGACAAGGAATATACTGAGAAGGGACCTCCTCTAAATGCAAGAAAAATACCAAGCTGGGTTAGTGGGCCCAGCTCAGCAGGGAGAAAACAAAACAACTTCTTACTCTTCAACCTCTAACTCAAAGTGACCACACTCTATACTTCTCTAACTCTACCTTATGCTCCTCCAATCACAGTCACCTCAATGGAGAGACTGAAAGAGAATGGAAAATCTCATGATGTTACTAGTCCAGATGATAAGGGACCTAAGGCCATCTAGTGACAAGCCGAAGGGTTGGTCACATATGAAAGAAATAAAGTTTAAAATATTTCATCATTGTTATATGTACAATGTTCCTAGGTTTCATATGGGATTAGATAATTTGTCAAACTATATGAAATGTAAAATAGAATGAGGGGCCCTTCTCCATAGATTTTTATTTTGTACTATAGTATCTTCTTTTTTGGATGAAATTCTCCAGTATATTCAGATGTGTACAGGGATAATGGTGCTTAAAATGGGGGAGGTACTCCTACTGGGAGATATGTCGAAGGTAATGCAATCTAATTTGCATATGAACAAGTTTATACTTCTAGCCCTCAAACAGCATGTAAATATATACTGTTGACTTGGCTTGGGGATGATTCCCCTTCTGTTACTTCATGGAAACAGAAAACGATGGAACTTATACAGTTTGAAAGATTGGATAAGATGCTTGCTAAGCGTAAAATGCATACTAACTTTATAGTCATTTTGGAAAACTTTTTCCAACTTTTGGAAACTGATGTGCAGAAAAGGTTTGTTGATCTAAGAAATTCGGTGATTGGTAATTCATCTGTATTACCCACTGGATCGGGAAAGGAGGAGGATGTAACAGTGTATGGAGAATGACTGTGGAGGTATTTATGAAGCGCAAAAGAGGGATCTGTTAGACCTTTGGGAAAAAATAAAGAGAAACCCCATAATTTGCACTTGTTTGTAAGATTATTCTCATTGGATTTACTACTGTACTTTTATAGTGTTTTTGTTTCCATCTGTTTAACTTCTCTGATAGTTATTATTATGCTTATGCTACTGCTGTATATGCTGTTATGGAAAAAAAATGATAATATAAAAAAAAAAAACATTGAAGGAAAACCAAACGACTGCTGGCATGGCTTAACAGTGAGGTAAAAGAGGCAATTAAAGCCAAAAGGACATCACTGAAAAAATGGAAAGCAAATCCAAATGAAGAAAATAGGAAGAGTATAAGCACTGGCAAGAAAGATGTAAAGAAGTCATTAAGCAGGCTAAGAGAGTTTTGGAAAATAAGCTTGCCATGGACTTAAAAAAGTAATTGAACCTTTTTCAAGTACATTTGAAGTAAAAAGCCTATGAAGGAGTCAATTGGGCTGCTAGATGACCAAGGTGTAAAAGGAATGCTCAGGGAAGACAAGGAATAGCAAAAACATTAAATTAATTCTTTGCCTCTGCCTTTACTGAGGAGGATGTCGGGGGGGGTCATACCCACACCAAAAACATTTTTTGATGGTGATGAGTCTGAGCAATTAAACAAAATCCACTGTGAAACTGGAGAATATAATAAATCAGATTGACAAACTGAAGATTAACAAATCACCAGGACTAGATAGTATTTACACCAAACATGAAATTTCAGACCTGTTTCTGATGATTTGCAATCTATCTTTTAAAACAGCCATGGTATTAGAAGACTGGCGTGTGGCCAATGTGATGCCAACTTTTAGAAGGGGCTTCAGAAGTTATCTAAGAAACTATAGACCCTGTAAGCCTGACTTCAGTGCTGGACAAACTGATAGAAGCTATTCTTAAAAACAAAATTACTAACCATATAGATAGACAATCATGATTTAATGGGGAAGCGTCAAAATGGTTTTTGCAAAGGGAAGTTTTGCCTTACCAATTTACTAGATTTTTTAGAAGACGTAAATGTAATCCCTCTTGACCAGAGGTCACCTTCTCATACCTGGAGAGCAAGGGATCACTCACCTGGGGTAGGGGGGGAAAAGTATCTGGGTCCCGTGGATTGGTGGCAGACTTTCCTGCAGGGCCAAACTAGGCAGAGTTTATCACAAAAAATAACTCAATCCACACAAGGTTGGTGCGCCAAGCATAAAAAACCAAATTTACTTGTAAAATAACTAATTCAGCAAGTACAAAGTCAAGTCCACAGTAAAAACAGTAAAGTTCAGTAGTTACAAAAAGTGGGTTCTAAAAAGTCCAACTTCACAGTCAAAAAAAGACCTCTGTCCTCCAAAATCTTCCAATCATTTCCACAATGCACAGTACTTATGCAATTACTCACACCTCAAAGAGCTTCCCAAGATAAACTTCCCTACTTTCTGAGAGTGGATTGGAGATCCTGGTTCCTTCTTGTCTCCCTTGTCTTCTACAGATTGTCAAAATTGAAACCCAGGCCAGGCCATAGTTGCTAGGGATGTGAATCGTTTTTGAACGATTAAAATTATCGTCAGATAATTTTAAAATCGTCCAAAATCGTTTGAGTGCACAATACAATACAAATGCCCCTGATTTATTGTCAGGGGCATTTGTATTGTATCGTTAAATAGGGCGCGGGAAAACCGGCACACCAAAACAACCCTAAAACCCACCCAGAACCTTTAAAACAAATCCCCCACCCTCCCGAACCCCCCCCCCCCAAATGTTTTAAATTACCTGGGGTCCAATGGGGGGCTTCCGGCGCGATCTCCCTCTCTCTCTGGCCACGGCTGCATTGAGAAATGGTGCCGGTGGCCCTTTGCCCTTTTCATGTGACAGGGCAAAGGTAGCGCCGGCGCCATTTTGGTTCCTGGCTCCCGACATCACGCGTGCAGGAGATCGCCCCCGGTCCCCCGCTGGACCCCCAGGGACTTTTGGCCAGCTTGGGGGGGCCTCCTGACCCCCCACAAGACTTGCCAAAAGTCCAGCGGGGGTCCGGGAGCGACCTCCTGCACGCGGGCCATATTGCCAATCTTCAAAATGGCGCCGGCGCTACCTTTGCCCTCGCTATGTATGACAAAATGGCACCAGCGCTACCTTTGCCCTCACTATGTATGACATAGTGAGGGCAAAGGTAGCGCCGGCGCCATTTTGAAGATTGACAATACGGCCCGCATGCAGGAGGTCGCTCCCGGACCCCCGCTGGACTTTTGGCAAGTCTTGTGGGGGTCAGGAGGCCCCCCAAGCTGGCCAAAAGTCCCTGGGGGTCCAGCGGGGGTCTGGGGGTGATCTCCTGCACGCGTGACGTCGGGAGCCAGGAACCAAAATGGCGCCGGCGCTACCTTTGCCCTGTCACATGATAAGGGCAAAGGGCCACCGGCACCATTTCTCAATGCAGCCGTGGCCAGAGAGAGAGGGAGATCGCGCCGGAAGCCCCCCATTGGACCCCAGGTAATTTAAAACATTTTGGGGGGGTTCGGGAGGGTGGGGGATTTGTTTTAAAGGTTCGGGGTGGGTTGTTTTGGTGTGCCGGTTTTCCCGCCCTCCCCCGATTTACGATTTTTAACGATTTTTTAAAAATAAAAAACACGACGATCAGATTTCCCTCCCCCCAGCCAAAATTGATCGTTAAGACGATCGATCGCACGATTCACACCCCTAATAGTCGCTTGATGTTCCTCCCTGTCTCCTAGTACAGCTACTCAGGTTTTTCAACTTAAAGAATCTTCAACAAGATTCCTTCACAAATTTCCCTAACATTATTCACAGTACTCCTTCAAACTTCTCATGTGTCTTGGGGGAGGCATATTTTATACTCCCTAATAGTCCCATCTCCTTTGAGAGAAGAACCACCCTGACACTCTAGATAAGACACACACCTTTGAACTCCCTTTGAATCTCCTATATCAGAAGATTCCCTTACTAGGCCCACACCGACAGCTGGCAAATGCACACTGAAGAGGGACAGACTGAAGTTTCACCTATACCATCCACCTCTCCCTTAGATTGAGCCCTTGGGTTCTGGTGGCTGACAGGACTTAGGTAGGTCCCGAGGAAGGTCTGGCAAATGAGATTTCAGTCAGAGAGCCGATGTCAGGGCAGACAGCAGACAAGGAATTACCAGTGGCAGGTTAGAGGTTAGGGCAGGCAGCAGACAAGGCAAGGTCAGAGTCCAAAATGAAGGTCAGGTCTAGGTGCAAGCAAGAGAATGGTCAAGTTTCAAGGCTAGCATTGATACCAGAAGATCAGGATGACAGTGGAGACAAGAGTAACAAGGCAAGATCAGGCAAGGAAGAGGCAAAGCTGGACAAGGCAGGTTGGGCAAAGCAAGGCTGGATGAGGTAGGAACTCAGGAACAGAAGCGCTGGAGCAACAAAAATTGCAGGAGCAAGAAGACCCATTGCTGAAGCACTGATAGGCAGTCTGAGTGGCCCTTAAGTTCTTAGGGACTGATGACATTATCCAAGAGTTCTGTGAGGCTTTTCCCACCATGGGCCCTTCAAGAATCGACACTTGCCATGCGCATGCACCTAAGAGGGCCCCAGGGAGGGGCAGGAGCATGGTGGCATTTGAATGGCATCAGAGCCACATCAAGAGCTGGGCCTCATTGGTGAATGTGGCCAGTCATAGGCCTACCCCGTGGCTGGCCAAACATGATAGTACCCGCCCCCAAAGTCCCCTTCCTAGACTTCTAGGTTCTGGTTTCTGGGTGAACTGTCTGTGGAAATCTTTCACCAGAAGAGGGGCTTGGAAGTTCAAGGCAGGCTCCCAAAAATTGTCTTCAGGGCTAAAGCCCTTCCAGGTGATAAAATACTCTACTTTGTTTCTGATCATGCATCCAAACTTTCTTGAACTTCATACTAGGTGTCCTCTTCAGTTGTTATCTTCATGGATATGAGTGAGGGCCTTGATGGCCATGAGAGGATTGCTGGCTTTAACAGGGTATCTGTATCAGGAGTGTGGGAGGCAGTCTTAACTTATAGGCCAAAAGTTCCACCTGTTGAATAATGCGGAATGGCCCCACAAATCTAGGAGTGAACTTTAAGGATGGCATCTTGAGGTGTGGATTTCTCTTGCTGAGTCACACTAAATCTCTAGGCTGGAGTTGGAACACCGGGTAGTGTTTTTTATCTTCCTGTTTTTTAAAACGCCCAGTTGTCTCCTCGAGAAGGTGATGAGTTTTTCGCCATAGTTCTTGGAGATCTTGTCCTATTACATTAGCTGCCGGACAGGTGATCCAAGTTGGAACGGGCAATGATATCTGCGGATGGCAGCCAAAATCTATGTAGAAGGGTGAGGAACCTGCTGAACTCCCCACATGTTTATTGTGGCAGAACTCTGCTCATGGGAGAAGGGATGCACAGTTATCTTAGTGCTGGTTGACGTATGCTCTTAAAAAGGCTTTAAGAGTCTGATTTATTCTCTCAGTTTGCCTGTTACTCTGTGGGTGATAGGCCGAAGTCAAGTCTAGGGTAATATTGAATTTCTTGCATAGACTCCTCCAGAATCGGGCCATAAATTGTACTCCTTGATCAGTCTGGATGTGGGATGGGAGGCCATGTAGTCGGAAGATGTGCTGCATTAAAAGATTAGCCAGCTCAGAAGCAGAAGGAAGTCCAGGGAGAGGTGTGAAATGAGCCATCTTTCAGAAACAATACACTACTGCCCATATAGTGGTGTTGCCACAAGAGGGGACGGTCCGTGACAAAGTCAGTGGCTAGATGGGTCCAGGGTTCCTTTGAGGCTAGCAGTGGCTGTAACAGCCCCCAGAGTCAAACCCGAGAGCTTTTGTTCATGGCACATGTAGGGTAGGAAGTGATGTACCGCTTCACATTGATCTTCATTTGAGGCCATCAGTAGTGGTGGAAGATAAGTTCCAAAGTTCTGGTGATGCCAGGGTAACCCATCAAATGGGAATCATGAGCTCAGTGCAAACCTTTTTCACAAAGTCACTGGGGGGGCAATCTTCCCAGGTGGAACTGGCATGGCAGGAGCAACTACAATCCTTGCGGGGGTCTATGATGTATCACAGGGGCTCCAAGGAATCCTCCATGTCAAAGAATTGTGAAATGGCATTGGCCCATTGATTTTTTCTGCTGGGCAGTATCGTAATTCAAAGTCAAACCAGTTAAAAAATCGCAACCAATGGGCTTGCCGAAATTCAGTCACTGAATCTGGAATAGATGTTCCAGATTCTTGTGACCTGTGAAAATGGTAACTAGATACAGGGCTCCTTCTAACAGATTCTGCCATTCTTTACAGCCAGCAATTTGTGGTCTCCAATTGTATAGTTCTTTTCAGCAAGAGAAAACGTTTTGAAGTAATAAGAACAGGTCACGAGGGTCCCTTGATTGTTGTGTTGTGAGAAGACAGCCTCTACTCCAAGGGTAGAAGCATCTACCTCCAGTAATGGCTTGAAAGGATCCGGATGATGGAGACAACGGTCTCAAGTAAACTCCTGCTAGATGGCATTGTCTGTCCAGTTCCTTCTTGGTAAGGATTGTGAGAGGAGCAGCCAGAGAAGAGTAGCTGTGAATGAACTGTCTATAATAGTTCGCAAACTCAAGGAAGTGCTGCAAATCTTTCAGGCTTATGGGTTGGGGACACTCTAGGATGGTTTTCAGTTTCTCAGGGTCCATTTGGAGACTATGCTGGGAAATGATATAACCTAGAAACTATAGTTCCTCTTGCTCAAAGGTGCATTTTTACAATTTCACAAAGAGGTGATATTCCCAGTCTCCTGAGAACTTGCTTCACATGTTCTCCATGTGGTCCAAGGATTTTGAAAAGACAAGAATTATTGTCTAGGTAAACCACTATGTGAGAATACAGGTCATAGAAAATCTCATTGCCCATAAACTGAAAGACAGCAGGGGCATTGCAGAAGCTGAATCACATACCCAGGTACTCGTAGCGCCCATCCCTGGTGTTAAAGCTGTCTTCCATTCATTGCCCTGTCTTATTCTAATCAGATTATAAACTCTACGGAGATCAAGCTTTGTAAATATCAGAGCTCCCCTGAGATGGTTGAAGAGCTCCGAGATAAGAGGTAGAGGGTACTGGCTCTTCTTAGTGATCATATTGAACCCTCTTCAATCTATGCAAGGGTGGAGTGAACACTCCTTCTTTCCTACAGAGAAGAAGCGGGCCCCAGCAGAAGAGGAAGATGAACAAATGAACCTTTTTTCCATGTTCTCCTTGATGTACTTTGACATTACTTCAGTTTCAGGAGCAGAAAGAGGATAAACCCTACTCCTGGGGGTATCTTGCCCAGCAGCAAATCAATGGGACAGTCATAGGAGCAGTTTCAAGGAAGGATTTCTGCTTGTTGCTTATTAAAGACATCAGTTTAGGGGGCATATTGTGGTGGCAAGCCAGGCAATACTGAGGTTACCGCTTGGGCAAGAGAGACAACAGGCTGGACCTTGAAGAGACACTATGCCTGACAGAAAGAACCCCATCAGCTAATTTGTAAAGCTTCCCAATTAATGCTGGGTTTGTGCTGCTTGAGCAAGAGTAGGCCTAGGATAACTGAATTGACAGCCTTAGGTCAAACATATAAACTAATCTGTTCACTGTAGAGGAGACCAGTCTGCATCATCAGTGGTGTGGTGGCCACCATTATGCATCCAGGCAAAGAATCCCCATAGTGAGTGCTGTATCCAGTGAGACAGTGGGAAGACCATATTAGCGTACCAGTGTCTCATTAATGAAGTTGCCATTGGCATCCATGTCCAGAAATGTTATAATGTTATTCTATGTTTTTCTTTTTTCTTTTTTGTACACTATAACAGACTGCCTCTTATCCTTCTCGCTAGACCCATTAAGAACACTTTCTTCCTTTTGCGAATTGTTAGTTTTTTCATACTGGCCTCCTTTGCTCATGTAATGTAAACTAAAGCTTAAGACTAATGTCATGATAATGCAGTCGCACTTGCAGTTCAACGACAGAGCTGAATGACTTTTATCGTAACTCAGCATTAATGCTGCCATTTGCTAACCGGGGAATGCTTGTATCTATGTGAGTATCACTTACATTATTGGGGATCTAGAGGGAAACACGTACTGTTCTATAATCCCAAATCAAACCAAAGGTTAGTTGCTAGACAACACTGCTAGGCCTACTTGCCATGGACTATCCTCACTGACCTCTCATTTTCTCTGGTGCTTTGGTGTGCCACTCTTGCCATTTGAAAGTGGCACAAGAGGGAAATGATATGTGTGCCTGAGTTTGAAACCAACATGGAGAGTATGACTCACCCAGAATCCTTTGCTGCCATGGCCTGCTTGCTGTACTGGCCATGGGAACCTTAAATGCCCTATTGAACCTAATTTGGAGAAACTACAGAAGACATCTGGATAGCAGCAGGAGATGTCAAAAACATATGATGGAAGGTCATGGGGTCACAAAGAAGCAGAAGGAAAAGATTAGAATCTCAACGGGCTAAAATGGTACCAGTGAAACCTCCCTGAGGGTGAAAACCTGACAGGGCAAAGGACTAACAGAAGACTGATGTGAACATTAGGCAAGTGGGCCTCAATTTGGGAGGGGGATCAGGGTAACTTAGATTTAATTCATCTCATTCTGACAAGAGAAACTGTGTACTGATACTCCCATAGATTCATATTAGGGTTTATTGTATGTTTTACCTATAAAAAGCAGCACTCACTGACATACAGGGAGAGATAGAGTAGTGCTTCTCCTGGGCATCTAGACAGACAGAGAGAACTGTGACTCTGTACCTCCCAAGGGTACCTGCATTGCTTATTGATATGCAATAATAAATTAAAATTTGTTTCTACTAAATTTGGTATGGTACTCTTATGTATGTGGAAAAGCGCCTTAAGCGTGATTTAGCGTATAACACAAGTCAAGCCCCTTTTGCAAGCACACTCCTGGAAACATTCAAGTGGATTGTTAGGCTGATCAGCTCCTCCAATGCAGCCTCTCAACTCGTCCTTAATGCGTTTGAACAGCCCTTACCTGAAATTGGTGATCAAACTTCCATTGCCCATTGGAGCTCTGATGCCAGCGTGCAAAAGAGGACTGCATACTCCCCTACAGACTGGAAGCCTTGCCATATCTGGAGAAAATATGTTGTCATGTAAGATGTACGGCCGAGTTCAACAAAGATCATACAGAACTCCTGCAAGAAGCTGCCTAGATTTTCCAGAAATGGGTTGTCTCTCTCCCAGAGGGGGGAAGCCCAGGTTAGAGTGGGACTCCCCATCAGAGACAGGATATATGTGATCTAGACTCGATCTGATAGGAAGAGAGCTGCTTGTAGCTCAAACTCCATCCAGCACTGGTTCAGGAAACCTTAACAATTCTTGGGGTCGCCATCTTACCTCAGAAGAGGAGGCAGATGAAGAATGTGGGGAGCAGGCTGTGCAGGAGGAACTGGAGCAAATGCTGTGGGAAGTGGAGCTAATAGATGAGTAGCCAAGCCCTGAAGAAGGTTCACCATCAAATTCTGCTGATCCTGCTGCTGCTTCAGCTAAACTGCTAAGCCAGAGATGGCAGAGGCCTAGGACAAGTCTGCCAAGCTCATGGCCTTAGCAAACTGTGATGAGCGTTGTAGGTGTGAGCACTTAGTGAACCTACTAGGCCCAGAAGTGGGACAGACTGGAGCTTCATATATACTAGCCATCTCCCCTGCAGGTTCAGCCGTTGAGCCCTTGGGATTTAGTGGCTGACAGGTAGGTCCTAGTCAGGCAAGCGAGAGTCTACATCAGAGAGCCAGGATCAAGGCAGGCAGCAGGTAAGGAATTACCAGAAGCAGGCCAGAGATCAGGCAGGCAGCAGACGAGGCAAGGTCAGAATTCAAAGTGAAGGTTGGATACAGGCAGCATGCAAGAGGATGTTCAAAGTCTGAGGCTAAGGACAATACCAGAAGATCAAGATAAAGGCGATAAGGTAGAATCAGGCAAGGAAGAGGCAAGGCTGGATGAGTCAGGCTGGGCACAGCAAGGCTGGATGAGACAGACATGAGGAAGAGCTGGAAACAAGGCTGGAACACAGAACAGAAGCACTGGAGCAATACAAAGTGCAGGAGCAGGAAAACCCATTGCTGAGGCACCGATAGGCAGTCTGAGTGGCCCTTAAGTACTCCGAGTCTGAAGACATCATCCCTGAGCACCATGAGGCTTTTCCTGCCACAGGCCCTTTAAGAATTGACGCACACTGTGCACCCGCACCTAAGGGAACCCCAGGGAGGGCCAGGAGCATGGCGGTTTTATCTTGAAATCTTAAGCTAAGTGTGCAGTGCTGGTCAATAAGGCAAATAGAATGTTAGGAATTATTTAAAAAGTAATAGAGAAGAAAACTGAGACTATCATAATGCCTTTATAAAAATCTATGGTGCAACTGTACCTTAAGTATTGTGTGCAGTTTTGGTCATCCCCATCTCAAAAATGACATAGCAGACATATAAAAGGTACAGAGAAGAGGGACAAAAATGTTAATGGGGATGGAAGAGCTCCCTTGTGAAGAAAGACTGAACAGATTACGACTTTATTATTTATTTTTTTTTTGGAGTTTCCCCCTCCCCAGGTATCATTTTGTTTAATATTTATTTTATTTCTGTGGTTTCCTCAAATTAAATAAACATTAAGAAAAAAAACAAAAAATGAAACAGGGCTGCCCCAGCTCCCCCTATAATCCCATCTCTTCCTCCCCACCCATGCCAGAGCTAGGAACATCTCGGGCTGCACTTACCCAATCTGTGAGAGGTTCCAACGATATCCCCGGCCTGCGATCTAGGTATAGACCTGACACCGAGGCCCAGCCTAGAAGCCAGGTTCTGTCACTGGGGTCTCGGTCCTAACACCTAAGCCTCGGCCAAGGCCCAAGCCCAGACTGACATCAAAATAGTGCTCTCCACCCACGAGTAAGGCACTGGAGAAATGTCACTTTGGCACGTCCTCCAAGCAGAGAGCACCATTTTAAAGAGGATCATCGATGGAAGAAGACATCTGAAGGCAAGGTCCCTGGCTCTGGGCCTGGGCCTAAGCTGAGGCCAATGCCCTGGTTATGGGCCCTGCCATCAGGATTGGGCCTGGGCCTAAGCCTAGGTCTAGGCCCAGACCTTGGTGTCAGAACCCGGCCTCTGGCCTAGTCTGAGGCCCCAGCAACAGGATCTGGCTGGGCCCTGGTGTCAGGTCTGGGTCTAGGCTGAGGCCTCAGCATCAGGACTCCCATCCCTAGTGTTGAGCATGTGTCTATGCCAAGGTCCTGGTGATAGGATTCAGCTTCCATGCTGGGCCCTGTCACTTAGCCCGGGCCAAGATTGCAGTGTCAGGCCTTAGTCTGGACATAGCCTGAGGTCTCAGCATCAAGACCCAGCCTACTAGACAGGATCCGGTGATGGAACCTGGCCCAGAGGTTAGGTCCCATTGCTGACTCCTTGGTTTAGGTCCAGTCTCAATGTCCAAGGGTTTTCAGCAAATTTTTTCAAAAATGAAACAAAAAAAAAAATCTTGATGTTTTTTCTCTTGTTTCATTTTCAAAACATTATAAAATGAAATAGGAAATGTCATTTAATTTCCTATTTTGTTTCAGAAGAATGCACATCCCTACTCTAGCTTGGAAAAGAGATGACTGAGAGGAGATATGACTAAGATTAATAAAATCATCAGTGGGATGGAACGGGTAAATAGGGAATGGTTATTTACCCTTTCAAACACCACTAGGACTAGGGGACATTCTGTTAAACTAGCAGCCAGCAGATTTAAAACAAATAATAAGAACTATTTTTTCACTCAGCACACTATAAAGCTAAGAAATCTATTGCCAGAGGATGTAGGCAAGGCAACTAATATAATGGATTCAGAAGAGGATTGGATAAGTTCCTGAAGGAAAAGCCTATTAACAGTTATTAGCCAGGTAGACTTTTGAAAGCTATTGCTGCTTATCCCTGGTAGTAAAGTATATCAACTACAACTACTGAAGATCTGCCGAGTGTATGCAACCCGACCTGGCCACTGTTAAAGATAAGATGCTGGGCTTGATGGACCTTTGGTCTGACCTGGCGAGGCACTTCTTATATTCTTATGCTGGTTTTGCTGAATAGCCTGCACATGAATGGGTTACAGTGAGAAATATGTATGTAGTCGTGGTTCCATTCTTTTGTCCACAAACACCATATGCTGACTGGTGCAAAAGCAGCCATGAGTTCAGTGATGCATCTGGATGTAGGTTTTCTCCTAGGTAGGTTGGCAACCCCAGGCTCAGGAGCTCTCTCTACTTGTACTACTTGATCCATAGCTGAAGCAAGATGCCAAGGTGTGTCCTCCTCACATCAAAGGGCCTGCACATATTGCCTCTGTGGCCTATGCATCCAGTTTAGCCTGGAACCGTGAGGTCCCAGTTTCTGCGAAAAGGCACTACCATAATCTTGGTGACAGGAAGGCTATGTACTAGTAAGGAAGGCTTACACACTTGGCTTTCTCTTTTTGTCCAACAGGCTAGCCAGTTGCAGCTGTAATGTTGCACCAATTGCATCACATTCCACTTGTGGCAGTAGCATCCTGAAAACAGCAAGCACACCATCAGATCTTGCAACTAATCTTCTGATTTTAATTTTTGCACCCTTCTCCTGTGCTATGAACATTATTTCAGGAAAGTCACTGTTCTTTGTTTCTGTCATATAAATATTAAATGGTCTGAGTTCCTACTCGCTACAAAAGTAAAGTGCCTAGACTGACTGGCTCAGTTACTCTGGATTTGTTTAAAATAAAGTTAAAGACAGGGCACTTAACTGGGAAATAGGAACTTATTCCACAGAAGAGAAGGAAATAACTTAGTGGTAGCAGTCTGTTCCCAAACTTGGGATCTGAAAACCATCCTTACGTCCGAGACTTTCATTTCCTACAAGTTCTGGGAAGGCAAATTTTCACTAAAAAAAAAAAAAAAAGAGCTCCTATAAGCAAAAATCTTTCACAAAAAGCATTGCTGGTCTTTTTGTCCTTTCCAAGAATTAAATTGAAGAAGTAATTTATCTTATTAATTGTTTATTTAAATGTTTGTACTATTTATTAGTTTGTACATATCTTTGAGTTCCTCAAGATAGGCAGTTTATAAATTAAAATATTAATAAATAAATCTAAATGTCTGACGGCAAGCTGTACCTTGTTTTAAGCACATCCAGAATAACCAAACCAGTAATTCTAGGCAGCTAATTATTTGTTTGGAATCATTACCCTTTCTGAATATGAAGGCAATTGATTTCTTATGCAAGGAGACGGGTTGTTTCAAAATTGTGCAAGCAAAATTTGCCTGGAAGGTTGTTTGACTAGTTTTTTGTGCGGGCTGAGGAGGCAGGGTTGCCCCAATTTTATCTGAAACATACAAGGAGCAAATATTCTTTACTTGTATTATTATAAGATTATTATATATTTTTTACTTCAAACTATTTTCATACCTGCAAACTTTTAACTTCCAGTCACCCTGAGATTACCATTGATTAGCCGGGGGGGGAGGGAGGGCAACTGCACAGTGGGACCGGATGCTCACAAATTTGCTCTCATAAACACTCTTACATGTTCGCACTTACTTTCACTGCTCATTCTCTCACATTCACACATGTCCATTTACACCTTTACTTCTGCCATTCTCCCACCAACAAACACACACACACTCACTCACGTCTCTCCCTCTTCCATATACTCGTGCCCACTCACTTTCACACCCATGCTCACTTGCGCTCAGCTCTCTCCTACTCACCTACAAACACTCTCAGATCTCTTCTTCCTACACAAATACGCACTCACTCACTCTCACAGACATGCTCATTCATTCTCTCTCCCCCCCTTTCAAAACATACTAGCAACAACAGACTCCAACTTGGGCTCCTGGAGCAGCAGCAGCCTCTTCCTTCTCCTTCTGTGCTGCGGAAGTGGACGCTGCCTGTTTCTTACTCTTCGTTTGATGCACGGGCAGGAAATCGCAATGTCGATTGGCCAAGGCAAACAGGATGGGGCAGGCAAGTGGCTGGATACAGGGAACAGGCTGTGCAGGAGCAGGTGGAGTCACAAGGAAGAAAAAGTTAAGAGTTAAAAAGGTCCGGAGACGGTAGAAATCACTGAGGAGTTCCTCCTTTTTCAGCCACACAAGACCAATGACGTTCCTTTCTTCTTTCCGGGTCCAGGCAGATTGGTTTTGCTGCAGCACCCGGAAATTTCCGGTATTGGCCCGGAGACTCCAGTAATTCTTTTAGAATTCCGGAGTCTCTGGGCCAAATCCGGAGAGTTCCCAGATATGTTAATTATCGTTCATATATCCATAATCATTGTTTTAATCACCAATTCATCACTATTATTCAATTCACTATTATTCAATCAATATAATCAGTATCAATATTTAATATTAATCATCAATTCATCAGGCAGACCAATGAAACCCTGCCCATCCCACCCACCCTGAGTTGCAAGTGTGCTCTTCCTGTGGTGTACATATAGTTATCGTGTTTGCCTTATTATAGATCCTGGTGTGTGTGTGTTTGTGTGTGCATGCAAATCTGACTGTGTGTGTGTGTATGTGTGTGTGTGTGTGTGTGTGTATAGGAACTTGTCAGGGGTGTGTTTGTGTGTGAATGGAAGCCTGACTAAAGTGTGCACATGTTTTTGTATGCATGGGAACTTGGCTGGGAGTGTGTGTGTGTGTGTGTGTGTGTGTGGGAACCTGACTGGGGTGTGTTTGTATGTGTGTGTGTGTGTGTGTGTGTGTGTAGGAACCAGTCTGGGGTGTCTGTGAATGGGAACCCAAGTGGGGTGTATATATGTTTCTGTGTGCATGGGAACCTGACTGGTGTTTGTGTGTATGTATGTATGTGTTTGGAAACCTGATTAGGGTGACTGTGAGTAGGAATCGGCTTGGTGTGTGTGTGTGTGTGTGTGTGTGTGTGTGTGTGTGTGTGTGTGTGTGAATGGAAATCAGCTTGGGGGTTGAATAGGAACCTGCCTGAGGTGTGCATGTGTGTGTGTATGTAGGAACCTGTCTGTGGTATTGTTATGATTTTGTAAGAATGTGAACCCTGGGCCGAGACGAGAGATGTCTCCGTCCACAGGGAGTCGCCCTGTGAGCCTCACCGTCCGTGGGCATGGTCTCAGCGATGTAGGACACAGCTATGATAGAGATTAGGAAGAAAGATAAGGCATAGCCCACAGAGCGGGAGATGCAAATAAATACAGTACTTAAGCAATAGGGTATGCCCAGGGTGATACTATTAGTATGATGATCCGGTAGTGGCCCACAGCACGAGGTACACCAGGAGATACCTTCAGACGGGTAGAGATTACCTCAGAAGTGCAGATCCGGTAGTGGCCCGCAGAGCGGGGTACGCCGAGGATAACTGTACTGAAGATGAAGATGTTGAGATAGTCTGAGATGCAGGCACCCATAAGTGGATCTTTTAGTAGATGTGGCAATACCCTGCAGCTCAGGATATGCTGGAGCAATCTCTACTGAAGAGGAACGGTAGTAGCCCGAGGCACCGTGTACACCGCAGGAAACTTCAGAAAAGCTGGTAACGTTGAAGACTGTAGTAAGGTACTCACAAGAGAAAGTTCCAGGAGAGAGACCGAGGAGCGGGTCCGGAGTAGTCCAAGGCAGGAAGGCCCTCCGAGGAGCAGATATCTAGGAACGTGGAAGGGCCCCCGTGTTCCCAAAGCATCCGAACACCAAGAGAGGACACTGGAACTGCAGATCCAAACATGGAGCGGATTCAGCAACGAGAGAAATCTTGCTAACTCTTAGAAGCACAGGGCCAGTCAGCTTAAGTACAGCAGCGAGTTGATGTCATTCGAAGAGGACGCCCCCCTGGTTCCCGCCATGACATGTACAGGGGAGGGCCTTGCGCGTGCGCCTTAGGTGATTCCGGAAACAAGATGGTGGTCAGCAGCGCCCACACTGTTCCGGGAATGCCGTGGAGGTCGCCGGTGGTTGGCAGAAGCCGCCATTCGTCCTAGGATTGACAGTGCAGGGAATAAAGAGGTGAGCATGAGAGGTCGCAGCTATCTGCGACCGATGGGCGTAACAGGTATGTGTAAGTAAATGGGAAACTGACTGGGGTGTGTGTATGTTGTGTCCGTCGGTCTCAAACGGCTTCGACCTCTGTGCCTCACCTTTCTTTCTGCTCTCCCCGCTAGCCTTGGGAAGATGGCTACCGCCGCGTCTGCATGATGCTCTCTCAGGCGTCCCCGGAACAGCTATGGCAAGGCTATCCGCCATGTTTCTCCTGAGGGCTTCCTAGGGTGCACACGTGCACGCCACCCACGTCTTTATCCAAGTAATGGTGGGAACCTCGGGGGCGTCACCCTCAAGTGACGTCACGCCATCCGGGTATTTAGCCTGCCCTTCATTTGCTAACAATTCGAGTTAGCAAGGATTGGATATTCTTCCGGTCTAAGCTACTCTGCCGCTCCCATGCTGCTGCTGGAAGCTCTCTCTGCCCTTTGGGGTATTTCATCTAACCTGGGTACCCGCTCCTCAGGGGCCCTTTGCTTTCTTTCAGGTGCCTTTCTGGGATACCAGGTACTCGCTCCTCGAGGGCCTGCTCTCCCTGCCTTGGTGTCTGTAATCCAACTATTTCTGCCTGCTGGAATCTACATCTATAAACAGCACTGTAGATGACCCAAAAAATAGCTTGAAAAGTAGAAATCAACCACAAAAATATCAATTCAGCTATATTTAGGAACTCTTTTGAAAAGGATATCTAGCAACCGTCATATATTGCCACAAGATGGTTTCTGGCTTATATTATGAAGCCCATGTAGCACTGAGCTTGTCTAATCATAGGCTGCATAGATATAGGATATTCTCTTTCCAGGGCTATATCGCAAGAGTAGGCACTGTATAATATGAAACAACTAATGCATGCACTTATCTCAATCCACAAGAAAATTAATGGCATGTGCAGTCTCGAAGTCCATCCTCCGACACGGCAGTGTTTTGGAGTGTATTACTCCTTCTTCAGGGAGCTCCAGGTAATGACATACTGTAAATGCAATTCTGTGTGGAAAACAAAGAGTTCTTGTGAGATGCCATATGGCTAATCTACTACAAATGGCTCCTGACTTGGAAGGCTGAACTTACTGAATAGCTGAATGTGATCAGTCCAGAAACGGGTAACAGCGTGTGCTTGAATGCTAAAACAGTGAAAATTCAAAAGTTTAAAATTGAAAATATATCCTTTGCTTGGAAGGTGAAACAATGAGAGCTGCTGCCCAGTGGAGAAAGTATTTACGTGCGCTATCAGAGTACAGCCTACCAGCAATCTGCTCCGTGACTGACAATTGAAGCGCGGCAAAAACGCCATACCTAAAGGGAAATTCTCCGATTGCTTGAGGGGGCAACAGGAAATGACGTATACTGCCCCAAATATGGTGGATACCATGTATGGAAAGTGACGTGTGTAGGGGATTCTTCATTATGTTAAGATCCATATATGGAAAATGACGTTACAATCGTGGCCATTTTGAAGGGAATTTTCCTTTTTAATAAGATCCATATATGGAAAATGACATCACGATCGTGGCCATTTTGAAGGTACCGTTCAAATGAGGGTGAACCACTCAACTTTTTCATTCAGCCCTTGTGGTTCCGTGGAATGAAGATGAAAAATCCATTGGTTTTCTTTAAAATTCAGCAGCGCAGATCTGTCACCTCCTCTCCAATGTGGCGGGATGTGCTCAAGGATGATCCACTTAAAGCCTTCAAAAGAATGGGTTTGCAAACACTAAACTTAAAAGATTTTAGAGCAGACATAAAAGATATATTGCACTTTTTTCTTCCATTCGCTGATAGGGAGTCACCTAGTAGATAATAGAAAAGCTCATGGAAACCAACTCTCTTGTTAAATTGGTTTTTAAGTATGTGAAAGAACAGTCGTTAGATAAACATTTGCAAGTCTTTGATCTATGGTATAGACAAAGATTCTGTCCTATCCTTTCAGGTGACTGTAGTGCTGATATCCAGCTTTGCTGCATGCTTGTAGTCAGCTAGGTCAAATTACTTAGACATCTTAAAAGGCAGCCATGCTAGTGGAAATAAATTGACATTAACTGCAGAAGACTCAGAAATCATACAGGATCTAGCACAGTCAGTATTGAATGCATCTAGTTTGGCTCTTGTTGAGGTAAGTTATGAGATTGATTTGTGGTTATATCATGGGTCTGAAGGTCTTCTCAGCATGACAATATAACCTCCATGGCTTATTTCTCTGGTACTTTGGTGTGATAGAACAGGGATTTTCAGAATTAGGGGTTGTGATATGTACGGAAGCTATCTGTAAATTTCAAGCACACATACCAGGGATTTTAATTGTCTTACATACTTCCCATTACGTTAGAATACTTTTATTTGGTAAATTTTCAGCAATATTATTGACTTCTATAGTATCCTATTAGACAATTACAATTAATTCCAAATTTAATTTTCTTATGAGACATCAATATCCCTTAGCCAGAGAAGCACAGGAAGGTATTGCTTCACTGCATAATAGAATCTAGTGGGTCACCTTACAAATACTCCCTTGTTCCCAGTTTTAAAACCTTCTGGGGCGTGGTGATTAGTGCAAGACTTAAGTGCACTAAGTGAATTGGTATTAGCTGAATACTATAATGTTACAAATCCAGCTACAATTCTTAAAACAGAATCTTTGGGCAACTAGTATACAGTTTTAGATCTGGCTGATGAATATTATTGTGTGCATCTAGCTTTCCAGTATGATAAGAAACTAAAAAATACTTCTCACTTTCAATTGAAAAAATTGGAGTACATTTTTCCCCTGTAACCTGCTTAGATTTATTTATTAGATACCAGTGATTCTGGGAGCTACATTTACCATTATAAGATTAAATCACACTTGCATAGAGCCTCACTATAATCTCATCTTAAAAATGCATTAGACCACTTGCACAACTTTAGCACTACTCACATCTGTGCTCCTTAATTGTAGAATAGGAAGATGATGTAGCTCTAGGAGGCTGGAAGGCAGGAATGTATTTCTACTCCATGCTCTGTATTCTCAAAGTATGCCTACCACATACGAGAACAAGCTTTTAGTAATTAGAGTCATTTGTTTGGGTAGTGAAAGATAGTGCTTGTTTTAATGTCCAGAGGTCTGGGGGTTGAACAAAAATATTAAGCGTCTATTTTTCTAAGGACCTGGGTAGAGAGCTTACAAGAGAGAGACAACAAATGAATACGATATTGCAACCTGTGCTCATAGGTTTACAAATTGACATTACCGCTAAAACCCATTTTGTCTTTTATTGGTACAGTATTTAAACATTTGGCGATGCTGCATTAAAAGATCTTTTGGTTTGGGATAATAGTATTTAAGACTTCCAGAGATGTAGGTGTGGTATTCTGTGGTAGCAGGAGTGACTCTGAGGCTGGTGGCATCTTCTAGACTAATGCCTCAATAAAAGTTTTTAAATAGATCAATAAATCAGTTTGTCTATAAGATGTCAGCTACCTTGGTAACATTTTTTGGTATTTAAGAAGTATTGTACTGTGGCTTCTAATCCTGAGTACTACAGTTAGATTATGAAATACTCAATCAGGTTATAAGCTTAATACATCAGGGACCCAAATATGTACCTGAACTAGTCAACCAAATTATCTGATATAGCCTTTTCTAACAAATAACATTAGAGCTGCATATTACCTGCATAAAATGTTTTAGTTGATCCCTAAAGATTTTTAAATTATAGATGTAAAGCAAGCTGAAGAAACTAACACATGCTGAGTAGGGCTTCATAGGAGTAATAAAATAATTGCCTTTAACATTTTCAAATATGGCAGAAGGTAGGCTAGGTACTGTATAATGATTTCAGTTCAGGGTGTACACCTAAGAAAATGGAATAGGAGAAATATCTCTTACATTTGCAGACTTTGCAGCACAAGAGATTACTAAACAAGCTTGTTAATTAGCAGTTAAGGAATGTGTACAAACTAGAGCACAAAGGATTATGAACAGTGCAGCAGCAGCATGAATCTGTGGGGAAATAGAAGCTGTGTACACCCAGCTGGTATTATTTGTTACACTTTAAATGTTTAAATTTGATATTACATGGGTCTCATTGGCCTATGCCCAACAGTGCACAGCCCATGTACTAGCATGTAGGTTCCAAATCTACAGACACTTTGTTCTTTGTAACCAGGGTTGGAAAATAAACTATGGCTAGAAATGTTTCTCATTTTTTGTCATTGTATGCTAGAGAAAAGAGTAAAGGAGCTGAAGATTTAACTAAACTCCCAATTAAGTTATATTCTAGGCAAATGGAGGAATTACATAAGCAGAAAGAGGGAAAATTATTTCTAGATAGAATAGTTGCTGAGAAAGTATCTAGGGTAAACAGGTTTCAGATGATGTGGAATATAGAACCAGTGGAAGTGATGCTTGGTATTCCCAGAATTAATTAATAGGTGCAATAATCTAGAAGGATGGGAAGTATTAGAAGAAGGATAAATGGCAGAGGTGTTTAGTCCTTCATAAGGAGATAGTTTTGATCCTGACAGGAGCACAGGTATTGAATGTTGGTATTCATTTTGCACATAAATATAGAGCAAACCCTGAAAGAAATCCCCCATATAGCAGAATTGGTGGGAAAGGCAGACCAGGAAGATTTCCCGAGATTTGGAAGATATAGAGCAGGGAATGGTTATACATGACGTCTGTTGGGAGTGGTGCAAATCAGGGCAGGAGCAGAAGAACCCATGTTGACTGTATATATTAATAAGCAATCTTGCACATTTTTTTGTATTCTGGGGCGACTTCTTCAGTGCTAACAATACTTCCAAAGGGAGTTGAATTATCAGATGAAACCATACAAACTATAGGATTTGAAGGACAGAATAAGCTGGTACATAGGACAGCTAAGACTAGCATACAGTTACAATGAAAATTATATGCTCCAGATTATCCAGTAAATTTGTTAGGTAAGGATTTGTTACAAGCCACGGAAATAGAGCTTTCTTTTGCACCAATCTCCAAAGTTGTGCATTCAGCCAGACAGTTTGTTACTTTCACATACAGACAGGAACAGTTTCTATAGGTGCCTGTTTCAATTAAAGCCCTTCTATTTTTTAAACCTTGTCCAAGACCTTCAGACTTCCAACTGATGCATCTGTGATTATCTAAATGATCTATTAAGTACAGTATTTACAGGATCTATGTGCAAGGCACCCTACAGAACTACCTATATAAAGAGCATAGAAAGGAAATAAAATAAATTCTAACAAAGTCAAAATTGTCTGTCCCAGGTTTCATTTTTAGGAATTAAGCTAGGAGTTGATGGTACAAGTATTGATGGTGCATTTGCAGGACCATTAACAAAGGTGGCAGATTTTCAATCTTTGAATTACAAAGCACTACCATTATCACCTTAAGAAAAGGAACACAAAGGGTTTTAAATCCCAGATGGAGAACAGTTCACTCACCACACCTTGTGAAGAAATTCGCTTGACTGCTATTTGCTGAATTAAGATATATCATAATGTTAATTTCAATAATGCTGCAATTTCACTTTAACTATAACCTTACTTTATTGTATGCCAGAGTTTATATCTTTTCAGATTGAAAAAGAAAACACCTTCCTTGCCATTTGAGCTGTAAAGCTTGAAGATTATATTTTTCCTCAGTTTGATTTTCTTATTTTTAAATAGATCATTTTAATTTTAATTTTTGTTTTATTCTGGATCGATCCAAATACTTTTTGGTCTACTTTTTGAGCTCAAATATGTTACTTGTTATCTGTTTTTTGTGTTATGTGTGTGTCATGACACCTGAAGAATGCAATGAATGAATCTGTGTGTCAGTTTAGTGAAATGCATGTGTCTGTGTAATGTCTGAGCACTTAAATTCATATTACCTAATAATTAAGAAGGATTATTATTATAGCAGATGTAGGGATTACCAGATATAGGGAGCTAGGGCCATGACATAATTTGTCTCATTGATTAATTTGAATTTGTTTTGCTTTTGTATTAGGCTTTAAATAACATATACATCTAATACTGATTTAAGAGGCTATGCTCGGATGTCAGAAATCCACCCAGCTGAGAGATCTGCATACGTCAAATGTCATTGATTTCAGAAATCATCCCATCCTATGCACAGAAGTCATTGTGAACTTTTCATCATATGGACATTAATTTCATATGTGATAACTGATTGTCAATAACAAAAAATATGAAATGATACACCTAGTCATTATGGCAAATGGGCTAAATGTGTAAGCTAAGCTAACCTTGTGTGTGTTATCCCTCTAGATCCCCCTAAAAGTAAATGAGACTAATAGGCAGACATGCACTGTCTAACTGACAAATAATAACAGCATAACTAAGTTTCACTAGGTAGCCATTAGCTCTATGATTGAGCAATAAGGATACCTGCGTTATAAAAAGGACCTAATTTATAATAGCAAGACCACATATGTTATTTTTCAGAGTCAAGTAATTACACAATAGTGGTGTAACAGGTAAAGGTAAGGAGAACAAAGAGATACTAGTATGAAAATATTATGTTTCTCATATAATACTAGGTATACTGGGCAAATCTTTACAAGGAATACTGTTATTGTAAACAACTACCCAGGATAATATTCATTACAATGGCAAGCAGGGATATAATCAATGCACGTTACCAGAAAAGTGAAGGACAGCATAAGGACTCATACTGTGTTGTGCATACATCCTGTGGGACAAGTTATAAAAGTGTTGCAAAAAATAAGACATGTTCTGGTCATAGACAGAAATGGGCTTAGGTGAACAGAAGTGTCACATTACCAGAGCACATCTGTGAGCGCTTGTGACTAAACTCTAGGTAAAGAAACCAATAGGTAGTGTTACAGGAAGAAATGCTCAAAAAGGTATATAAGGAAAAATAGAAGGGACTCACTAAATTCAAGTATATTGGGTACAGAAAAATACTTGTACAGAAGCAGCAATAGAGCAGAATTTACCTCAAGGGAATATTTGATTTATACCAAGACATATCACACTGTCAATTGGCCAGCAGTGGGTCAGGGTGTTTGGTTAGTGTGATCAGATTAGCTTTCATAGATTAAAGTAAAAAAGAACATATCAAATAATCATCTCACTGACTCAGCAAGTAAATGCATATACTTATTATAAGGTATAGGACTACATAATGCTACAAAATACTGTAACTGTAAGGCTACTAAAGACTGCTTCAATTCAGACTGTGCTATTAATTTAAATCTAAATAGTGACAATTTTAAATGTTGACTAGGTGTAAGAAGATCCCATGTTACTGATGCAATTAATAGCAGTGGCTATTCCCTAAGTAAACTTGATTAATAGCCATTAGTGGACTTCTCCTCCAAGAATCCAAACCTTTTTTGAACCCAGCTACACCAACTGCACTAACCACATCCTCTGGCAACAAATTCCAGAGCTTTATTGTGCGCTGAGTGAAAAAGAATTTTCTCCGATTAGTCTTAAGTGTGCTACTTGCTAACTTCATGGAATGCCCCCTAGTTGTATTATTCGAAAGTGTAAATAACCGATTCACATCTACTTGTTCAAGACCTCTCTTGATCTTAAAGACCTCTATCATATCCCCCCTCAGCCGTCTCTTCTCCAAGCTGAACAGCCCTAACCTCTTCAGCCTTTCCTCATAGGGGAGCTGTTCCATCCTCTTTATCATTTTGGTTGCCCTTCTCTGTACCTTCTCCATTGCAACTATACCTTTTTTGAGATGTGGCAACCAGAATTGTACACAGTATTCAAGGTGCGGTCTCACCATGGAGCGATATAGAGGATTTATGACATTTTCCGTTTTATTAACCATTCCCTTCCTAATAATTCCTAACATTCTGTTTGCTTTTTTTTGACTGCTGCAGCACACTGAGCCGACAATTTTAAAGTATTATCTACTATGATGCCTAGATCTTTTTCCTGGGTGGTAGCTCCTAATATGGAACCTAACATCGTGTAACTACAGCAAGGGTTATTTTTCCCTATATGCAACACCTTGCACTTGTCCACATTAAATTTCATCTGCCATTTGGATGCCCAATCTTCCAATCTTGCAAGGTCCTCCTGTAATGGATCACAATCTGCTTGTGATTTAACTACTCTGAATAATTTTGTATAATCCACAAATTTGATAATCTCACTCGCCGTATTCCTTTCCAGATCATTTATATATATTGAAAAGCACCGGTCCAAGTACAGATCCCTGAGGCACTCCACTGTTTACCCTTTTTTACTGAGAAAATTGACCATTTAATTCTACTCTCTGTTTCCTGTCTTTTAACTAGTTTGTAATCAATGAAAGGACATCGCCTCCTATCCCATGAATTTTTAGTTTTCTTAGAAGCCTCTCATGAGCGACTTTGTCAAGCGTCTTCTGAAAATCCAAATACACTACATCTACTGGTTCACCTTTATCCATATGTTCATTAACCCCTTCAAAAAAATGAAGCAGATTTGTTAGGCAAGACGTCCCTTGGGTAAATCTATGTTGACTGTGTTCCATTAAACCATGTCTTTCTATATGCTCTACGATTCTGATCTTGAGAATAGTTTCCACTATTTTTCCCGGCAATGAAGTCAGGCTCACTGGTCTATAGTTACCCGAATCGCCCCTGGAGCCTTTTTTAAATATTGGGTTTACATTGGCCATCCTCCAGTCTTCAGGTACAATGGATGAGTTTAATGATAGGTTACAAATTTTAAATAATAGATCAGAAATTTCATGTTTTAGTTCCTTCAGTACCCTAGGATGCATACCATCTGATCCAGGTGATTTGCTACTCTTTAGTTTGTCAATCTGGCCTACTTCATCTTCCAGGTTCACAGTGATTTTGTTCAGTTCATCTGACTCATCACTCCTGAAAACCATCTCCGGAACTGGTATCTCCCCAACATCCTCATTAGTAAACATGGAAGCAAAGAATTAATTTAATTTTTCTGCAACAGCCTTATCTTCCCTAAGAGCCCCTTTAACCCCTCTGTCATCTAATGGTCCAACCAACTCCCTCACAGATTTCTTGGTTCTGATATATTTTAAAAAGTTTTTATTATGAGTTTTTGACTCTATGGCCAAATTCATTTCAAATTGTGTCTTAGCCTGCCTTATCAATGTTTTACACTTAACTTGACAATGCTTATGTTTTATCCTATTTTCTTCAGATGGATCCTACTTCCAATTTTTGATGGATGTTTTTTTTTTGGCTAAAATAGCCTCTTTCACCTCACCTTTTAACCATGTCGGTAATCGTTTTGCCTTCCTTCCACCTATCTTAATGTGTGGAATACATATGGACTGCACCTCTAGGATTGTATTTTTAAACAATGTCCAAGCCTGTTGAACACTTTTAACCTTTGCAGCTGCACCTTTCAGTTTTATTCCAACTATTTACCTCATTTTAACAAAGTTTCCCTTTTGAAAGTTTAGTGTTAGAGCTGCAGATTTACTTATTGTCCCCCTTCCAGTTATTAGTTTAAATTTGATCATGTTATGATCACTGTTGCCAAGTGGCCCCAGCACAGTTACTTCTCTCACCAAATCCTGCGTTCCACTAAGAATTAAATCTAAAATAGCTCCCTCTCTTGTTGGTTCCTGAACCAATTGCTCCATGAAGCAGTCATTTATTACATCCAGGAACTTTATGTCTCTAGCAAGTCCTGATGTTACATTTACCCAGTCAATATTGGGGTAATTGAAATCTCCCATTATTATTGCATTGCCAAATCCGCAACGGATGTGCCAATATTTGTTGTATTCGTGGGGAAGCGAAACGTATTGCGATTCCCCATGGATACAACGAATTTTCGCCTAATTATTCGGCCGCCAATTTAAACAACCCCCACCCCCACCCTCCTGATCCCCACCAAGACTTACCAAAACTCCCTGGTGGTCCAGCAGGGGGTCCGGGAGCCATCCCATGCACTCTACACCCTCGGTACCAGTTCAAAATGGTGCCGATAGCCTTTGACCTGCTATGTCACAGGGGCTACCGGTGCCATTGGTCAGCCCCTGTCACATGGCTATCGGCACCATCTTGTGCTCCTACCATGTGACAGGGGCTGACCAATGGCACCGGTAGCCCCTGTGACATAGTAAGGGCAAGGCTATCGGCTATCGGCAGGTACCTTTGGCCAGCTCGGGGGGCCTCCTGACCCCCACAAGACTTGCCAAAAGTCCAGCGGAGGTCTGGGAGCAAGCTCCTGCACTCGGGCCGTATTGCCAGTATTCAAAATGGCGCCGGCGCTAGCCTTTGCCCTCTTATGTTACAGGGGCTGACCCTCGGCCCCTGTGACATAGTGAGTGCAAAGGCTAGCGCCGGCGCCATTTTGAGTACTGGCAGCCGCTAGCCTTTGCCCTCACTATGTCACCGACCGTCAGCCCCTGTGACATAGTGAGGGCAAAGGTAGCGCCGGCGCCATTTTGAATACTGGCAATACAACCCGAGTGCAGGAGGTCACTCCCGGACCCCCGCTGGACTTTTGGCAAGTCTTGTGGGGGTCAGGAGGCCCCCCCAAGCTGGCCAAAAGTCCCTGGGGTTCCAGCGGGGATCCGGGAGCAATCTCCTGCACTTGTGCCGTCGGGTGCCAGGAACCAAAATGGCGCTGATAGCCTTGCCCTTACTATGTCACAGGGGCTACCAGTGCCATTGGACAGCCCCTGTCACATGGCAGGAGCTCAAGATGGCGCCGATGGCCATGTGACAGGGGCTGACCAATGGCACCGGTAGCCCCTGTGACATAGTAAGGCAAAGGCTATCGGCGCCATTTTGAACTGGTACCGAGGGTATGAGAGTGCTCCCTGACCCCCGCTCGACCACCAGGGAGTTTTGGTAAGTCTTGGGGTGGTCAGGAGGGTGGGGGGTTGTAGTAAATTTAATTTTAGCCGGGTAACGAATAGGATTCGACGTATAACCGTATCGGGACGCCATACGGACGTATGCAACGTATCTGCCCCCCGACGAATACGTATCCCGAATGCAACATATGGCATCCCTCTGCACATCCCTAATCCTGTTGGACTCTATACTCTCCCGGACATAAAGTGCCATGCCCCCACCAAGTTGATCCTCCCTATCATTGCGATATAATTTGTACCCTGATATAGCACTGTCCCACTGGTTATCCTCCTTCCACGTCTCTGTGATGACAATTATGTCAATCTCATCATTTGCTGCTATACACTCTAACTGTCCCATCTTACTTCTTAGACTTCTGGCACTGGCGAACAGACATTAAGTGTGTTTTTTGTTTATGTTAACAACCTGCTTTTCGGTTGTTAGGGATAATTCGGAAATCATTAGCTTGGGTGATTTTTTACATATAGGCACATGGACTATGTTTGCTTTTAATGGAACCTCTCTGTTGGGATGCCCTAACTCTCCTGTTTCATTAGTATCCTTCAAGGATACATTTCTGCGAACCATGCTGCACTGCTGAGTGACTGTCGGCTTTCCCCCTTGTTCTAGTTTAAAACCTGCTCTATCTCCTTTTTGAAAGTTAGTGCCAGCAGCTTGGTTCCATTCTGGTTTAGGTGGAGCCCATTCTTTTGGAAAAGTCTCCCCTTTCCCCAAAAGTTTCCCCAGTTCCTTACAAAGCTGAATCTTTCTTCCCTGCACCATCATCTCATCCACGCATTGAAACTCTGGAGCTCTGCCTGCCTCTGGGGACCTGCATGTGGAACAGGAAGCATTTCAGAGAATGCCACCCTGGAGGTTCTGGTTTTCAGCTTCCTATCTAAAATCCTAAATTTGGCTTTCAGAACCCTTCTCCCACATTTTCCTATGTACCACGACAGCCGGCTCCTCCCCAGCACTATCTATAATCATATCTAGGTGACGCATGAGGTCTGCCACCTTCGCACCAGGCAGGCAAGTTACCAGGCGGTCCTCACGTCCACCAGCCACATGGAACAGGACGCATCCATGCTTCAGTTCCAGGTACTACAGAAACCTTTCATCAGCAGCCTTTACAGAAGGATTATACACCATCATCCCGCCTACCCCACCACAGAATCAATCGTCAGCTTAGTGTGCTGCAGCAGTCAAAAAAGCAAACAGAATGTTAGGAATTATTGGCAGTAGAGGAGGACCAGAAGGCTCATCTGCATACTGCTCCCAGCATCCCCCGGGAGAGAAATCCAGAGGTCACCGCAAGCAATCCAGGGATTGACTTCCACAGCCCCAGCTTCCAAAGGCCCCACACCTTTGCAGTAGAGGAGGACCGGAGGGCTCATCTGCATACTGCTTCCAGCATTCCCTGGGAGAGGAGTCCAGAGGTCACCGCAAGCGATCCAGGGATTGACTTCCACAGCCCCATCTTCCAGAGGCCCCGCACCCTTTGCAGTAGAGGAGGACTGGAAAGCTCATCTACATACTGCTCCCAGCATCCCCTGGGAAAGGAGTCCAGAGGACATCGCAAGCGATCCAGGGATTGACTTCCACAGCCCCAACTTCCACGGCCCTGCACCCTTTGCAGTAGAGGAGGACTGGAAGTGTGCGCCGCTCAAACCCTTCCGTTAACTGAGTGAAGCTTAATTTAACGGTGGTTAAAGAGGATTGGTAAGTATAGCTTTCAGAAATTTTTGGGCTTATAAAAGTTTGGTGAAAGGTGAAATTAAGGGATATATTTTTTAGAGTTTGTGTGTGTCTGAGGTAATAAGCAAGCCAGAGATAGTTAATTCTAGTGATTGTCTTTTTTTTTTTTAATTCTTTATTTATAAGTTTAAAAAAAAAATACAAACTCCATCAATAGTTTGCACAGAAAAGCAAGGGTTGGTAAAGTTTGCTAACATATTATTATCATAATTTCATTTAACAACCTCAATTTAAATACCATCAACATTAATTATAACAGATATAATAAGAGCGTACTACATAAAGACAAGATATCTAAGAGAGTTATTTAACCGAATTATTATTAACTTAAGTAAAGGCAATAACATAGAACCTGCACTATTTTCTTTTTTTTTTAATCCACTAATTAGACACAGGGGATGAGGTTGGTATTCTTCTTTCTTCGAGAAAATTTTTTAACTGATTGGGTATGAAAAAAATATACAAATCATCTTGTCTTTTTATCAAACACTTACATGGGAAACGAAGTATAAATGAAAAACCCAATGAAATTACTTCCTGGTGGAAAGCTAAAAAAGCTTTTCGCCTTTGCTGTGTGGATACTGCTAGGTCTGGGAATATTTTAACAGCTTTTTCCATAAACATAATGGGATATTTATTAAAATACTTTTTCGCTACTTGATTAATATCATTTATAGAGGAAAAAGTAACCAATAAATTACCCCAATCAATAACTTGTGCTGTTGAATCTTCTAAAAAATTCGTAAGATCGCCCTGAAACAACATTTGAGATCTATTATTTAAATTCCTGGGTTTGGGTAAAAAATAACAATGATTCACCACTGGAGAATCCTCTAAATTAAAGCCAAGCTTTTCTATGAAAAACGTTTTAATGGCAATTAACGGTATTTCCCCAGCTTTCTGGGGAAATTGAGAAATCTTAAATTAAGACGCTTGGCATTATTTTCGAGGGATTCATTTCTTCTGGTTAACATCTCTCTATATTTTACCACAGCCACATTAAATTCTTGAACTTTTTTCTCTCGTTCTTCCAGGCTTTTTATTCTCTCTACGGAGTCTTTAATTTGTTTTTGTGTATAAAGACAATCTCGTTGATTCCCAGCACTTAGCGCATCAACTTTCCCTTCCAACCCTTTAATATTTGACAACATACCAGCCATCATTTCCCATAAAACATCTAAAGTTACCACAGCAGGACGAATGGGGGGTCCCTGGATAATAACATTGGTAGAGTACCCCTCCTCCCCATTAAGGGAAGTTAATGATTCCAGCCCTCCTCCTTTCTTTATTGGAGTCATGCCAATGTTAAAAGCAGTACCTTCTTCTACCAATCCTTTATCGCAGGGATTGAATAGGACCCACTTCAGGTTCAGTATTGATGACCTCCAAAGGAACACTGCCCAGGTTCTCCCCATTAGTTTTCTGCGCTGGTGGTAATCTGATGTTTGGACTTAAAGAAGCCTCCTCTGCCGGCCCTGGCTGTTCTCTCCGACTGCCTGGCACATCAGTATCCTCAAATCCATTTCCTTTTAATGCAGGAGAGATCATAAAGTGACTAATCTCTTGCTAAATAGGTGAAGGCAATGGGAGGGAGGGAAAAACCCTCACCTTCCCATTTCGTTTAAGAGGCATAGTTCACTATACTACATTAACCTAAAACACAAGAAATAAATACCACTTCACCTCTTTCTATGCAGCCATCTAAAGCATTCATGTAGTTGTTGACTTGAGGAGGAGACAAGGTGCAGACATCCACAGACGAATCCCAGCGAAGCCCGGCTAAGCTCAACTCACCGCGCGCCCCTTAGGCATGCGCGGCTTTGGCGGCATGCCGGTGTCAGCAGCGCGCCACAAACTGGTCGATGATATATGCCACTTCCGGGTCCCACCTCCAGGCCCTCCCCTCAGCGTCACAGTTCTCAGGCAGCCGGGAGTTACCATCGGGGAAGCAAAGCAAGACACCCCCGGACTCAGAACAGCTGTTAGTAAGGTAGCCAGATGAAAAAGCTCCTTCTTGTTTGCTCTCGAGTGGGTTGTCCTATGTGGCCGATGATATAGGCCACTTCCGGGTCCCGCCTCCAGGCCTGCCCCTCAGCGTCACAGTTCTCAGGCAGCCGGAGTTACCATCAGGGAAGCAAAGCAAGACTCACCCCTGGACTCAGAATAGCTGTTACTAAGGTAGCCAGATGAAAATGCTCCTTCTCTTTCGCTCTCCCTAGTGTCTATCTAACACCCACTCAACCCTTGATTTTTAGGCACAAGACACTTTCTCTTTAAAAATCAATCAGGGTCTTATTTAAATCATACTATGGTACTAGCCCTTACTGAAAGTTTAATCATCCCCTTGTAGGACACTAGCTGATTAATTAGTAAATTCACCTGTAAATTTAAAGTACTCTCATTTCAACTCCCTTAGTATACTAAACTTAACTAGGAAATCAATAAAACCAAGATGAAGGCAACAGCCCAGCAGCAAGAGGAGGGCTTTCCAGTCTTTTGCATTGAGTGTCACATGTATGATTTTTTACCCGCCGGTGAGAGATTGTATGTGTGCACTCGGTGCAAAGAGCTCCTGGCTCTCAGGGAACGAGTCCGATCTCTGGAGGCTAGAGTAGCTGACTTGGAGGAGCTGAGGCAGACAGAGAGGTACATTGATGAGACCTTCAGGGACAGAGTAGCCAAGTCCCAAATCCAGTCTGGCAGCCCCAGTGCTGCCTTGGATCAGAAAGGTCTCCCAGTAGGAGAACATCACCCTGGTGTAGCAGGAAGTGATCCTGAAGCAAGGACCTGCTCTCCAGGTGATGTATTGTCCTCTCACACTGAGGACAAGTCTCCCAGGGCAATTGCCCAGGAGGGAAGGGTAAGGCCGGCCATAATAGTTGGTGGTTCAATTATTAGAAATTTAGATAGCAGGGTGGCTGGTGGACGTGAGAACTGCCTGGTAACTTGCCTGCCTGGTGCAAAGGTAGCAGAACTCACGCATCACCTAGATAGGATTATAGACAGTGCTGGGGAGGATCCGGCTGTCGTGGTACATGTGGACACCAACGACATAGGAAAATGTGGGAGAGAGGTTCTGGAAGCCAAATTTAGGATTTTAGGTAGGAAGCTGAAATCCAGAACCTCCAGGGTGGCTTTCTCTGAATTCTCTGAGGCAACAAGATGAGAATTAGAAGCCAAAATGTCCCAATTTTTGGATTCTTTATGGTAAAAATTTATTGTAAATATCTTTAAAACGCCCAACTCAGGCCGAGTTTCGCCCTCTCAGAATGGGGCTGCTTCAGGGGCTCTGCTTCATATAATAGGAATTCTCAATTGATTTCATACAATGTATTAAGAAGTATCACATGGTCTTTGGATCAAGATTCCAATAAGTGTAGTGCTGTGGTGAATATTGTTGAAATAAATTACCATACAAAAATGGACAATTCAACAGCACACAGGATCATTCAGTACGTCTTAGAACTTGTGTACACGAACTCTTCACACTCGAGTGTACACACGTTCTAAGACAGGGGTCAGGAACCTTTTTGGCTGAGAGAGCCACAAACGCCACATATTTTAAAATGTAATTCCATGAGAGCCATACAATATGTTTAAAACTAAATACAAGTAAATGTGTGCATTTTATGTAAGATCACACTTTTAAAGTACAATAAGTCTCTCAAAATATTACACCAGGCCTTAAGACACCAATACATCTCCTATTAGGAAAACGGACCAAGTCAGGCTGCTATAGAGTCCTACACAGAAACTACACGCCAGCAGAAAACCTCACCTGACTCACGTGCTGTCCCTCACCTAACATAGAATAAAGAGACCAAAACGCATAACTAGAAGCATGCAGAAAAAACTGAATTGGAAACTGCAACAAGCCAGAGTCTCTGTATGCAGTGTAACAAAGGAAAAAAGAAACATCACCCATCCTTATAAAACAAATCAAGAAATATAAAATCATCAGCAGTAAAACTGTACTAACAAAAAGAACATATTTCGAAACAGCTGATGAGTGGAATATCCAATAATTAAAAACTCATATAAAACATTTCCAGATACCAACAAAATATTTCAAAATAGCAGACACAAAGACCCAGTAATGAAAAATAATAAGGATACAAACATTTTTTTGCTCTGCATACCTGGCAACGTTTGATATACAGGTGTCCTGCGATTGTTCTGAATTAGCAGGAGGTGGGGTGGTTTGCTTGGAACTTTCTCCTCTCTCAGTCACATACCAGCACTTTCTCTCACACTGGCTCTCAATGACACACCTATACACACATGCTCTCAGTACTCACATATACACGTTTTTTCTCTCACTTATATAGGCTCTTAATTACACATTTACACACATGCTATCTTTTCACGCTTACACACACACACAGGCTTTCAATCACATAAATACATGCTGTCTTTTTCTCTCACACACAGACTCTCATTCACATGCTTACAAACATGTCCTCTCTCTCATTTAAACACAGGCTCTCAATCACATACTCACATGCTCCATCATCTAAACCAGCTCTCAATCACACACAGACACACATGATCTCTCTCTTATTTATACACACAGGCTCTTAATCATACATACACATGATTTCTCTCACACACAAAGGATCTCAATCCTACACACATACTCTTTCACACAAACAGGTTTTCAATCACAAACTTACACATACAGGTTCCCAATGGTAAACTTACATTCATGCTCTCTCTCTCACAGGCAGGCTCTCAATCACAGACATACTCTCTTTCACATGTACAGGCTCTCAATCATTCACATACATGCAATCTCTCACTCACACTCACACACACACACACACACACACACAGGCCCCCCCCCCCCCCCGCGGCCCGGAAGAGGAAGTGGAGAGTATCGGGTGCGTGCGCAGCAAGAAGAGGCCACGCTAGTGCGCTCGGCATCGGCCCGAAGAAAAGAAGACTGCAGCGCGGCTCGGAGGAAAATGAAGAGGTTCAACCGCGGCCGATGGGACTCCGCCTCCGCGAGGGCTGAAAATGAAGAGGTTAGCGTTGGGAGGAGGCTGCTGCGAGTTCCCGGGGTGGGGGAGAGAGAGAGTGAATGAACGAGCATTGCTCATTCTCAGCCCTCGCGGAGGCGGAGTCCCATCAGCTGCGGTTGAACCTCTTCATTTTCCTCCGAGCCGCACTGCAGTCTTCTTTTCTTCGGGCCGATGCCGAGCGCACTAGCGTGGCCTCTTCTTGCCGCGCACGCACCCGATACTCTCCACTTCCTCTTCCGGGCCGCGGGGGGGGGGGAGGGTCGGGAAGAAGAGAGCACGCTGGTGCCGCTGACTCCAGCTGTCCTGCCGTGTTCCGCCCGGGCTGACAGCATTTTAAGCCCGGGCGGAAGAGGACCAGGGAGCAGCTGGGTCAGCGGGAAAGTGTGGCGACACATGTCTGCGAGCCAGATGTAGCCCTCAAAAGAGCCATATCTGGCTCGCGAGCCATGGGTTCCCGACCCCTGTTCTAAGACATACTGAATGATCCTGTGTGCTGTTGAATTGTCCATTTTTGTATGGTAATTTATTTCAACAATATTCACCACAGCACTACACTTATTGGAATCTTGATCTAGAGACCATGTGATACTTCTTAATACATTGTATGAAATCAATTGAGAATTCCTATTATATGAAGCAGAGCCCCTGAAGCAGCCCCATTCTGAGAGGGAGAAACTCTGCCTAAAGTTGGGCTTTTTAAAGATATTTATTTTTACAATAAAGAATCCAAAAATTGGGACATTTTGGCTTCTAATTCTCATCTTGTTGCCTCCATGGCTTTGTTAGACAGCCTTCCTAGTTGCTTTCTCAATCTGAATTCTCTGAGATATTTTTCTTTCACGGACTGAGACTGATTCCATACCCACCCACTGGTCTTCAAAGATGTTAACATTCAAATCAAATCTGAAGCTAGAGATTTAGGTGTCCTCCTAGATTCTACTCTCTCTCTCTGTGCCCACAAATCACAGTCACTGGTTTGAAGCTGTTTCTTTAAACTCCAAATGCTCTGCACTAATAAACCATTCTTAAACAGCTCTGATTTCTTTCTTGTTACACAGGCTTTAATTCTATTGTCTATAGACTACTGCAATTCCCTCCACCTAGGATTACCTCAGTCTACATTGCAGGCTTTACAAGCTATCCAGAACTCTACAAACTGTTTTAGTCTCTTGGACTCCTTTAAATGCACACAGCTCTCCAATTCTAGCAGAGCTTCACTGGTGGTTGCCCATATGTTGGTGCATTAGATTTACAATCCTGACATTAGTATTTAAATGCATTAAAGGCCTTGCATCTAGTGGTTTTCCCAAATTGTCATCTGCTGCCCCACCCATTCCTTATGATCCACATCAAAAGGTCTGCTGGTTGTCCTTGATTTAAAAAAGATCCAATTAGCCCAGAGTTGTGACCATATGTTTAGTGTTGCAGGCTATCAACTATGGAGCGAGCACCCAGATATACGTAAGAGAAAAAATGACTGATTGCACTTCAGAAAACTTCTGAAATCGCACCTGTTTTCTTCTGCATTTCTAGTCTAATTAAATTTACCGTTTTGGTCATTTCCATGCTTGGCCCCCATGATACATGTAGTTGAGAATAAGCCATTGTACCTTGTATGTATATTTTTATCCTGTCTATTTAAATGCTACATCTCAATATATATTGAGTTATGTTTCTTTCAGTACTGTGAATGCTTATTGTAACCACTTAGATCTGTGGATTCTCAGGCTTTAAATTTTATAAATAAATAAATAAGATGTGACTGGAGCTCCTCACATCCTTGCTTCAGTTCCAGGGACTACAGAAACCTTTCATCATCAGCGTTTATAGAAGGATTATACACCATCATCCCGCATATCCCACCACAGAATCAATCGTCAGCTCAGTGTGCTGCATCAGTCAAAAAAGCGAACAGAATGTTAGGAATTATTGGGAAGGGAATGGTGAATAAAACGTAAAATGTCATAATGCCTCTGTATTGCTCCATGGTGAGACTGCACCTTGAGTACTGCGTACAGTTCTGCTCACTGCATCTCAAAAAAGATATAGTTGTACTAGAGAAGGAACAGAGAAAGGCGAACAAAATGATAAAGGGGATGGAACAGCTCCCCTATGAGGAAAGGTTGACGAGGTTAGGACTGTTCAGCTTGGAGAAGAGATGGCTAAGGAGGGATATGATAGAGGTCTTTAAAATCATGAGAGGTCTAGAACAGTTAGATGTAAATCGGTTATTTACACTTTCAGTTAATAGAAGGACTAGGGGGCACTCCATGAAGTTAGCAAGTGGCACATTTAAAACTAATCAGAGAAAATTCTTTTACACTCAACGCACAATTAAGGTCTGGAATTTGTTGCCAGAGGATGTGATTAGTGCAGTTACAGTAGCTGGGTATAAAAAAGGATTGGACAAGTTCTTGGAGAAGAAGTCCATTAACTGCTATTAATCAAGTTTACTTAGGAAATGGCCTCTGCTACTACTGGCATCAGTAGCATGGGATCTGCTTAGTGTTTGGGTACTTGCCAGGTTCTTGTAGGCTGGTTGTTGGAAACAGGATGATGGGCTTGATGGAACCTTGGTCTGACCCAGTATGGCAATTTCTTATGTTCTTATCTTGAACAGTCATATTCCTGGCCTACATGATTGTCCCTTTTTCCTCTAGAAGGAGCTTATTGGTTTTCTCTTGACTGGATATTGACTCCTCTTTTCTTGCCTTATTGCTTGAAGACTTTATCTATAATTTTCCATTAGTTAAGAACTGGCAGCTTCTGGGCATTTTCAGACAGCTCTGGATGGTATCGATACTGATAGCCGTATGCCCGGATATGGTAAGTTAAGTATTCCAACATATACATTCCTTCAGGGCTGATGTAGTGAAAGGATATTGCTAAATCTGAGCAGCATTGAGGTCCCTGCAAAATAAAGAATTCTGAAGATTAGTGAGAGAGCAGTGTGCATTACAATACTGTCCAGAAAAATTGTGCATTGTGATTTGTCAGACAACATCATCTGAGCATGTAACAGCATCTTTTCATGTGCAAAAAATAATCAGTTTCAGGGCAGCTTTAACAATGCCACATATCCTTTACCAATGCCTCACCATGCTATAATGTGTTCTACTTACATCAGTGGCAGGGAACCTTTAATCATGCCTCAAGATATCACAGAGGGTTCTAACCATGAGCCAGGGTGAGGCGACCGCCTCAGGCAGCAACATTTTGGGACTGGCAAAAAGTGCCCCCCAAAATGCTCCTTGGTGACCGCCTCACCTTGCCACCACCTTGCCTCACTGCCTCACCTTGCCGCAGCCTGGAAGAGCCCTGAGGGTGACACGGAGCAAGTTCACACCTTCCACGGGCCTACAGAGGAGCCTCATGGCATGAAGCTCAATGACACGCTCATGGAGGAACCTCGCATGGAGCAGCTTGATGATACGCCCATGGGGTTTCTTGCCCCCTGCAGGCCTGCAGAGGAGTGACACGCCCACGGGGGTTACCACCCCCCTTGTGGGCCTGCAGAGGAGCCTGGCGCGGTGCAGCTTGATCACACACCCAAGGGTCTGCAGAGGTGTCTCATTTATGCAGGGTTCCCACGATACCTGGGAATTTTTTATTCCATTCACCATGAGATTACCATGTGTTATGTTTTTGTAAGAATATGAACCCTGGACCGAGGTGAGAAGTGTCTCCGCCCACAAGGAGGAGCCCTGTGGGCCTCACCCCCGGCAGGCGCGGCCTCAGAGGCGTAGGACACAGCTATAGATGGAGACTTTATTATGTAGGAAAGAAAAGCAGAACTCGTGGAACGGGCTGTAATAAATACAGTTCTGAGCAGGAGGGGTACACCCTGGATGATACCTCAGATGTGAAGATCCGGTAGTGGCCCGCAGATCGGGGTACGACTGAAGTCTCTTCAGGAGTAAAGCAATACCTCAGATGTGTAGATCCGGTAGTGGCCCGCAGAGCGGGGTACGCCGATGATGTTTGTTCAGATGTAATAATGATGAAGAAGTCTGAGGTGCAGGAACTCAGAAAGGGTCTGGCAGAAGGTGTGGCAGTAATCTGCAGCGCAGGTACACCGCAGCGACTCCTACTGAGGAAGATACGGTAGTGGCCCAAGGCACGGGGTACACCGTGGAGAAACTGCAGTAAGGTAGATAGCGTTGAAGTCTGAAGAAAGTGCTCACAGGAAGTAGTTCCAGAAGAGTGTTCCGAGAGTGGGACAGGCAGAGGTTCAAGGAAGGAAGGCCCTCCGAGGAGTGGATAGCTGGGAGCGCAGGAGAGCCCCCGAGAAGTGGGTTCTCAAGGCGTCTGAATGCCAAGATAGGAACTGGAACCAGAAGTCCAAGAATGGAGCGGATTCAGCAACGAGAGAACTCCTTGCGAACTCATGGAAGCATAGGGCCAGTCAGCTTAAGTACGGTAGTGGGTTGACGTCATCCGGAGGGGATGCCCCCGAGGTTCCTGCCATGATGTGTACAAAGGAGGCCCTTGTGCGCATGCACTTGTGACTAGGTGATTCCGGAAACAAGATGGTGGTCAGGAGTGGCCACGCCGTCCCGGGAACGCCAGGCAGGTCGGCAGTGGTTAGCGGAGGCCGCCATTCTTCTGAGGATCGACAGGGCAGCAAAGAAAGAGGTGAGACTGGGTGGTCGCAGCCGTCTGCGACCGACGGGCAAAACACCGTGAATGCAGGGAGGGGAGGGGCAGAGGCGAGGGACTGGTATTGTGTCAGAGGTGAACCCTTGGGCGAGGTGGGGTTGATGCAACCCGTAACAAGAACCTATGGGTCTCCACCGTCGGCAGGCAGAGTGGGTTCATAGACAGAGGCCACTGGAGCTTCACCTATACCAGCCCTCGTTCCCCATGGGTTGAGCCTTTGGGTGCCAGGGACGGCAGGACTTAGGTGGGCCTCTGTATGTAGTTGCAGTAGGAGCTGGTTCAGCCCAGAGACAGCAGGCGAGAGACGGTACAGTCTTACTCCGGACTGGGTAATGTCCTGGAAACTCGAGTGCCAATGGAACAAAGGTAGACAGGGGGCGCTTGAGCAAAAGAAGGCCGAAGCCTGAAGAAACCACGTCAAGGGATAAGCAGAAGAGGCGTCCAATGGTAGGCTTGAGTCAAGGCTGGCGGTGATCCGAAGGCAGTGGCAAGTCTAGAGCATAGTCAAGCAAAGCAGAGTTCTGGATCCGGAGATAGGCAATGCATAGTCAGACGAAGCAGATGTCTGAGTCTAGAGATAGGCAATGCATAGTTGGACGAAGCAGAGGTCTGGGTCTGGAGATAGGCAGTAGCATAGTCAGGCGAAGCAGAGGTCTGGGTCTGGAGATAGGCAGTAGCATAGTCAGGCGAAACAGAGGTCTGGGTCTGGAGATAGGCAGTAGCATAGTTGGGCAAAGCAGAGATGGTCTGGAGATGATCAATGGCAAAGTTGGGCAAAGCAAAGCCAACATCCATGTAGTCAATCCAAAGCATAAATCAGGGTAGGAACGAAGAGACAGGAACCAGGAACAATGAGGAACAGGAATGCAGGGAGGAGACGAATCTCTAAGAAGCAATGAGTTCTCGATCAGCAAGGAGATCTGTTGCAAAGGCAATGTTAGGGAGTGGGGCGTGAGCTTAAATACTGTAGTTAGGTTAATGTCATCATCTGGGGCCGCGGCTAGGTTCCCATCGCGGTCCTTAAGAATCAGTGATGCGCGCGTGCGTGCACCTAGGGAGGGGCGCGGCGCGAGTAGCAGCGTCTCTCCGTGGGCCACGCAGAAAGGCCCGACGAGAAGTGGAAGCAGGACCAAGAATGCCGGGGACTGTGGCAGAGCCGGAGGCACCGGGGGAGGCCCGAGGACAAAGCTGATGGCCCACCACCACCAGCGAGGAGGAACCAGAGGCTGGAATCACTGTAGAAAGGTGAGGGGGCCGTGCCGCAGGTCTGCCACGGACGATACGCATAACAACTGGATGTGCACTCTTACTCTCATACACACACACATTAATACTCAAATGTTCATGATCACTTTCCACACACACACACACACACACACGCTCATTCTTACATGCTCTCATTCCTCATTCTGTTACACATTCTCACATGCTCACTTACAGCTTTACTCCTTTCATTTTCCCACATACACATCCCTCTCACACACATGCTTGCTCACTCACTTCTCTCCCTCTTACACACACACACACACATGCCCATTCACCCTCACACCCATGCTCATTCACAGTTTCACTTCTCTTCCTCCTACACAAACACACACTCTCACGGACATGCTCTTGCTATACTGCCTCCCTCATGCACACACCCATTCACATATATATATATAGACACACACACACACTCATACTCTGTCATCCATGCTCTTCTCATCCCCTTGATATACTCCCTCCCTCGTGCACACACCTATTCATATATATATATACACACACACACACACATGTCCCTTGACATCTATATACAAACACACATGTACAAATAACCTCCTCAGAATCTTTAACTGCTGCTTCTGCTATTGGCCTCCTCCCTTCTTCCTGTTCCCGGCTCCTCCCTTCCTGCCTGCAGGCATTGGTCTGCAGGCTCAGGAAGGAGGCATCTGATTGGTCACAGGTCAGGGAACAGGAAGGAGGCAATTGGCCCATGTAAGGCAATCAGACATTTCCTAAGCTGGCTGTTTCACTAGCGAAGCAGCAGCAGGGCACCCAGAGATTACAGCTGTTGGCCTGGAGACTCAGCAATTCCATTAGAATTCCGGAGTCTCTGAGTCAAATCCGGAGAGTTCCCAGGTATGGTTCCCACTACCTTCAGGCCAGCAGAAGAATCTCAGGGCATTGTCGATGGAGTCTCCACTCCAACAAGAGAAAGAAAAGGAAGACCTGTCCAGGGGGAGGAAGGGAAGTGGGCTGAGCATGAGGGAAAGACCTGAGGGAGAAAGAAGGGGGATAACTGTGAAAGAGTAGAGGGAAAAGGTGAGAGAGAGGGGAGGGATGAGGAGGTGAGAAGAGACGGTCAATGAGTGGGGAGGGAGGAGAGGGTGAGAAGAGAGGTGAAAGAGGAGGGAAAGGATGGAAGGGGTGAATGAGCAGGAAAGGGTGAGAGGTGGAGGGGTAAGACGAGAGTGAATGAGCTGGGAGAGGTGTGTGAAAGAAGGTGCTTGAGTGAGAAGAAAGGGGAAGAAAAGACAAGAGGCGTGAGAGCAGAATGAAGGGAAAGGGACTGAGTGAGAACAGAAGGAAAAGGGGTGAGTAAGAGTGGAGGAAAGAGAAGGGGATGTGCATGAGGAGAAGAGGTGAGTGAGAGGGAAAGATGGGAAAGGGTAGGAATTAAAGAGGGAGCAAGAATGTGTGGGAGTGTGTGCGTGGGATAGAGTACAGGGCTGCCTATGATGCTATAGTTTAGGGGGCAGCACTGCTGTGTCAGGACTGTGATAATTGTGCCTCCTTGTTCTTCCTGCCTATGTGGGTCTGTTAAAGGAAATTATATTGTATGGTCTTGCCCAGATGGAAAGAAGGAGGCACAACCACTGCAACCATAAGGGGTAGGAGTAGTGCTGGCACGTGTGACCAGAAAAAAGGAGCAGAAGCTGCATCAGCCCACACCTCAGGAAAAAAGAGGAGTCTCATCGGCTGTGTGGACGGAAGATGGAAACTGCTGCTGCTGCTTGTGAGATCCAGCGGGGACAAAGAATGAGTGAGTGTATGTGTGTGTGTGTAAACATCTGAGAGAGTGCGAGCCTGTGTGTGTGTGTGTGTGTGTGTGTGTGTGAGAATGTACATATGCATGTTAGAGAGTATGGTATTTGAGAGGGGACAAAGTTTGTGTGCAGCCCCCTTCCCCCACTAATCCACAACAATCATGGGGTGACTTGAAATCAAAGTTCCCAAGTATGGAGAGAATGCAATTTTGTATTCTTATTGCTTTTAATTATTGGAGGGTGGTTGAAGTGTCTGATGTTTTGAAATTTTTTTTTTTTCAGATCTTTTAAAAAAAATGTATGAGTTTATTGATTGATGATCTATTTGTCAGCTGTTTTGAAATATGTATTCTTTTTTTAGTAGTATGTTTTTACTATATGATTGCCGTGTTATATTTCTTGATTTTATTATGTTTTATGAGGAAGAGCATTGCTTCTGTTTTTCTATTGTTGCTCTGCACAGAGTCTGGCTTCTTGTGTTTTCCAGTTCAGTTTTTGTCTGCATGTGTCTGTCTATTCTTTAAGTGGTTAATGTTTGTATTCTGCATGCATGAACAAGGTAAAGCTTCTGCACAGTTTCTTTAGATGTGTGCAGTTGCTGTGTAAGGATCTATAGCAGTTTAGCTTGTTCTATTTTCCTAACAGGAGGTCTATTGGAGTTTTAGGGCCTGGAGTAATATTTGCAGTATTGCCTTGTCATACAGAGGGTTGTTACTATGTGGATGCTGGCAGTTAGTGCTGTTTTGATATGAAAGCTTTTTACTCTATTAAAATTGAGTTTTCTTAGGGCTTTCTGAGAATCAAGCCCACACTCAACATGCTTTACGATATGACAAATACCATATGGGTTCCAAGTGTTCTTTCTGCATGCATTACAGTGGTTGGCACCATAAGCAGTGCATGTAAAAATAATATTCATGTTGTGATATTTTTACTTCAGAAAACTAAGCTTTGAAGGTCCTTTTTCATGTAAAATCTGTTTAAAAATGCATAACATGGGGAGGAAAGACAATGCACTCGAGGGCTGCCTGATGTTCCCCTCCCCCAATGAATACTCAACACCTGTTGGCTTTTAAAATTGGCTGCAGTTTAATAATAAATGAACCCGAGCCCTTACAATCAACTTAACAGTAACACCCCTCCCCCAAAGCCCTCCTCCTTCCACCCTTTCCTTGCCTCCACCACCTTAAACCCCAATGGTGGAGTTACCCTCCCCCTTTTCCACCTGCTCCGCCTCGTACAAGCAAGAGCAAGGTCTACCGTGAACCTTAGTCCCACGGTTCTCCGGTCCTCCCGAGTAGCAGCCCCCCCAACTACACAGGGCACTCCCCCTCCTCCACCAACCACGTCCCCACCCCATCAAGACAACATAACAATGGGCTCGGTTTTACCGCCACAGACAAGTTGAGTATCGGCTTGTTCCCCCACTGCGGCCACTCAATGCCTGCTGCCAATTTCTTTTTCCAATCCCTCCTGTAGCGCATTATTAAATAAGTCCATACCTATCTCTGACAGGTGGACTCCATCCCCGCTGAATAAACCACTTCCACTTCCCAAGCCCAAGGGTGTCTTATCCAAAAACCCCCTTCCCAACCCATCCACTTCCCCATTTGTCTATTCGATTTCTTGGCTCCGACATTACAAATGGTATCCTCTTTGTTTCTCAGGCGGACAATGGATCAACAATATGTCTAGAATGCCCCACATTTCGATCCTTTCACTCAGGAAGGGCAGCAGCTCGTCCCACTGCATGTCCCATCAGCTAAACCATGCTAACTGCCATCCTAGACGCTCCAATTCCAAATCCTCCCCATAAGGACGTTTTAAAGCTCTCCTTTGGGCTCGATGAATATACGAATGACCCACGATCCAGGCACATCCGTTCCCGCGCTTCCTCCCCATGGCTTCTGAAACAAAAACGTATGCATTAGTACAATATTCCAACATACCCTCCCCCTTCCCATCCTACCCCACCCACGCCCTCGTATCATCTATTCAGTCCCCTTTCCTAGTCTAATGTAATCCCTAAACGCCCCAGATTTCCATCTCCCGATGCTTTGAATTCCTTCATCTGATAGCCCCGCCTCCGCTGCAGACATCGCTGCTCCAATCCTGAAGGATTGGGAGCTATACCGCTGCGTGTCTCTTCCATCACAACTGACCACCATATGTAGGACCTGCGTAAACTGATATCTTGTCAACGCCGAACCATCTGCATGCACTAAGAAAGTACCATCGACAGCCGGACGGATCCTGTAATATAGAATTGCCGTATGTACAGGGCATGCCAGCACATTCTCAGTGGGCAATAGGTTAATGAACATTCCCTTTCCTTTCTGATCTGTTTTCGATTTAGGGAGAAACAGTGTAACCGACTGTTCCCTAATCTGAATGCAGTTCAGCAAAATTCCTTTGTTGCAAGTGCTCCTACTGGACTGAGCTATCAACTCGCTAACTCTCATGGCACCAAAGAATGCCCACGAAAAGGCCACTCAAAATAACACTACTTCGAACCCTGACCAGCAAACCTGTGGTAACAAGCCTATAAGTCGTATCAAATCGTGATAGCTAATGGGTAACCTTTGGTCCCTATGCTTTCCCACTTGTTTTTGCCAACCCCCCAACACCTTCGCAACCGAAAACTGTGCATAGGATTACCCTATCCTTTCATTTTTTTGAAAAATGAAAAGCCCGCTAATTGTGTTCGCACAGTGGCCACCGAATGACCGCTTTGCTTTGCCCACAGCACGAAACCCACCAACCAGTGGTCCGGTACTGCTCCCCCCGTCCACCCCCAATACTGTAAATAATTCGTTAGTGCTGCGTTTCCTTTCAAGTACGTGTTACAAGTACTTGGAGCTACTGAGTCCTGTATTAGGTCCCATTCGTCTTCATAATATCTGTCTTGAAAATAATCACCTTCTGTCTGTTGCCTAGAAACCATGTAATCTACATAAAAGAAACCGTGACTGCCTACCTGCTCACTGCTATTCCGTGGACCCTTACTATGCCGCTGCCTCTAACTGATGCTGCAGTATAGTTATGAATTAGTAAATATATATATTTTTTTATCTCCGCCCCTCCCTTTCCCCTGTCCATGCTCTTCAATAAATCTATGCTGTACCTCCCACCCCGCTGAACTCTCAGCTCCCCCTACCATACTCCTTCCTCGTTGGCTCAGTATAAGTGTCACTGCCCTGCCCTCTTACCCTGTCCCTTCCCCCACCCCCACGGCGTTCTACTGCTTTGCGCCCCTGTAGGGTGCTTTGGCGCTCGGCTAGGTGCACTTGGTGCTGGGATGGGCGCCGTTGCAAGCCACGCAAGCATGCCTGAAATACACTCTGGGAACAAGCATGTGGCCCTGTTATATCTCCAACAAACATCACTCTTGGATGAGCTCTCCTTGGGATCTCTGGCTGGCTGACCTCCGCTCCCTGTCCCGATGTCCACCCCGGCGTAACCAACTGCCCCGCTCTTCGAGCCCCCCCCCCCCCCAATGTCCCCCCTCCTACTTTTCCTTGCTTAGCGCTCTTGTTTGTCATCTGGGTGAGCCAAAGGTTAATGTCCTGCATGCCCCAAGACATGAATCTATTGCCTGCCTTCTTTTCCCTGAACCTTTCATCATAATTAAGCCAGGCCCATCCTTCATAGTCCTTGAATGCTCCCAGTATGCTATTACAATAGGCCAATAACGCCCCGTGTTGCTCCGGCCTGTAATGCCCCACAACCCTAGCCAAACACAGGAAGCCTCTCATCCAATTGAGGATGTTCTTGGGCACCTTAGTCCCTGGCTCCTTCCCACTCTTGTGCTTGCTACCTTTTCTACGTCTCCTCTTACCCCCCCCCCCCCCCCCTACCGTCTAGCAGCTGAAAGATGTTAACGTACTTTCACCGCTTGATTCTGCTTCTTACTTTCCCTGGCACTCCTTCCCATAGTTCAGTTAGGGATGACAGGGCTGGATGACCCATGTCCTGCTCTGGTCCTAAACTGCTCGCCCTGTCCCGTCTAGCTGTTGTACTAGAGTCCGTAGAAGACTCCGTCGAAGAACTACTGCCTGTATCACTGGAAGAAGAGTCCCTCTTAAGCTTATCCTTAACCCCAGACTGCCCTACTCCCTGCTGCCCAGTGCTGACCCTCCACTCACCTTCAGGTATTCCATAGAATTCCCTACCCACCCGGCTTGTGCGTTCTTCCCCCCTCTGCCCCACCACCCAGGCAGCCCACCTTTTTCCTGAATACCACGCAGGCCACCCTCCAAAACCCCTGTCCCTAATGCTGGACTAGCAGTCGGAGCTTGCCTCTCCCCAGAAGCACCACTAATCTCCTTATCTGCCTCCCTTTCCCTTTGCATCCGTCCGCACTCACTGCACATGTGCTCCACAACTGCTCCCATGGGTACATCGCCTCTGCTGAACCCCGACTCCACTGTTCCTCTTGCTCTCCTCCGTCCACGTCCGTCGGCCCGTATCCCCACTCGGTCCGCACCTTCCATCATCCGCTCCTGTCTGCCTCCGCTGGCACTGGCTAGTCTTCTCGCCCCGACTCCTGGTCCTCTCTGCACCGCTCGCTTCCTGCCCGCTCCTGCGCTCACGGCACTTTTGAACTCATCCGCCCGCTTCGCTCCTTCCGAAACTGTTGCAAGCGCTGCGCCTCTGCTGCTGACCGAGTCCCTGCTTCTCTTGTGCTTACCGGCCCTGACTTGAACCAATTCTGGGCCTGTCGGCGATGCGCTGCCAGACCCCAAGGCATGTATGGACAAATCGAGGGGGAGAGGTCCCTGCTCTCCGGCACAACTTCGGGATCGGGACGCAGCCCCTGACCCCGCCTCAGGTCCGCTATCTCCTGAGTTGGCCGCGTGCCTGCTCTCTGTTGCCTCATTGGGTGAAGAGGGGTTCGGGCCTGTTATGACTCTCTGCAGCCGGGGAAATCTCGCCGCCACTGCACCTCTGCTACCTCTTTTCGTACCCGCCCTTCCCTTGATTCCAGACCCGCTCCCTCTCTCCCCGCTTCTTCTCATAATCCCTATTCCAATTCGCCGTGTAACCCCGAATACCAATACTTCACAGGACACAGAGTTTGGCGCTCCTTCATCTGCTCTCCTCACGGCAAACTGCTGCTTGCTAGCCCTGACGTCACTGATCACCCCCCAATCAGCTCCTCTGATTTGAATTGTATATAGCTACTTCCCCTCCTCCCCCTCCCCTTCCCTTCCTCCTCTAACTCTTCCCGCCTTGCCTATCCTTGCCTATCCTTAACTACCCCTCCCCCTGTTCTCCTTGCAGCCCTCCTTCACGCGCTTTTTCCCCTGTTATGGCCGCCGTGCTGTAACCCCCGCTGGAGACAGCCGGCCCCCGAAGGCCGGCGGGGGCCGAATAAATTAAAATCGAGGCCGGCGGCGGCGGAGGCCGAAGCAAAGAAGATGGGCGCCTCCCAGCCAGCCTCAAGCGGGGGCTGGCTGGGCGGCGCCCATCTTCTTTGCTTCGGCCTCCGCCGGCCTCGATTTTAATTTCTTCCGTCCCCGCCAGCCTCGATTTTAATTTCTTCGGCCCCCGCCGGAGACCAAGAGGGCCGAAGAAATTAAAATCGAGGCCGGCGGGGGCCGAAGAAGTGAACCGCCGCCGGAGACCAGCTGTTAAGCCTTGGATCGGAAGGGTGCTTCTCTGTGTATGTGAGAAAGGAACGGTGCTTTTGTGTGTGTGTGTAAAGATTAAATTACTGAATGCTAAGCATCCCTCTTCTAGAAAATAAAATGTAGCAAAGTGGGTAGAAACAAATACTAAAGCAAAAAAAAATAAAATTAAACTATTTAAAATGTTCATCTCAGCAAAATCACAAATTTAAGATACTGATGCCAGGTGGGTTGTTTTTCTTTTTTTAGCATAATTTAAGCATGAAGACTAGAATAGTTCCAATCTGAAATGGTTTTGCTATTTTTTTAAGCCTTTAGAAAATGTATATTTTTAAATAACTAAGACTGGAATCTTCCCATTTAAAAGGGAAGTTGACTAAGGATGTCTTTCGGTTCCATATCTCCCACATGAATGATGATAGTTTGAAGAAAGACACTTGCTTTATTGCCTGAAAGCGCAAAACAAGAGAACATGTACGGTGTGGGTGGCTGTCCCTTGGGAGGGCAGAACCTGAAGGAAGGGTGTCATTTCGCCTTCTGATAGGAATGTGGTTTTCTTATTTAATGGTTGGGATCATCACTTTCACTTTTAGTAAAAGTGAAAAATGTAAGTCTGAAAGCAAGGTGATTCTGTAAGTGTAATGTGTATGTGAGACAGGGAGGGTGCTTCTGTGTGTCAGTGTGTGTGTGCAAGAGATATGGAGCATGTTTTTGGCTGGCTTGTGGCTGTGAGATAGAACATGTGTGTAATTGAGAGCTTGTGTGTAAGTGAAATAGAGAGAGCATGTGTATGATTGAAAGCCTTTGTGTAAGTAAGAGAGAGCGAGAGCATTGTGTGATTGAGAGAGACTGGCCAGAGAGGTGACATGTGTATGTGTGAGACTGATCAGGGAGATGACTGGTATGTGTGTGCTCGTATGTGAGTGAGAGAGAGAGAGAGAGGCTGGTTGGGGAGATGATTGGTGTGTGAGAGACAGAAACTGGTCTTGAGGGTATGACTGGTGTGTGTGTGAGTGAGAGAGAGAAGAGATTGGTTGTGGTCCCTAAGGAAGAGGACCATGAGGACAGCTTCAGCAGCTACTGCTGCTTCTGGCGTCGCCTGCAAGGGAAAGGAGTAGGAGAACTACTGGAGAGGGTAAGTAAAGGTGGCTTTTTAAGTTCATTTTTCTTGATTACCATTTTAATTATTGGGTAGTATGTGATGTGTCTGCTGTTTGAAATATTTTATTGGTGTTTGGTAATGGTTTAAAAATTTGCTTGAGTCTTTAATTATTGGATATTCTGTTCATCAGCTGTTTTGAAATTATTTTATTAGTATGATTTTATAATTATGAGTCATGATTTATATATCTTGATTTTATTGATTGTTTCATGAAGAAGGGTGACATTTTTGTTTTTCCATTGTTGCACTGTATAGAGTCTGGCGTGATACGTTTTACAGTTTAATTTTTTTCTGCACATTTCTATTTATACTTTATGTGGCTTTATTCTGTATTTGGTGAGAGTTTGTGTTCTGCATGCAAAGACTGAGATGAAGCATTCTTTTAGCATGTGGTTTCTCTGTAGGGATCTGTAGTAGCTTGGCCTGTTCTGTTTTCCTGATAGGAGGTGTATTGATATTTTAGATTCTGGTGTAATATTTGTGGTATTCTTTTTCATAGGTGGGGTTGTTATTCTTTGAGTTTTGGCAAATAGTACTGTGTTGATCCGGGAGTAGCATGCTGAAATATAGGGGTGTGCACATATATATGTAAATCAAATATGTAAATTATGTATGTAAATTATATTGTATATGTAATTGGGTACCTATGGGCCAGTATGGAGAAAAATCCCCCGGGCCACTATTTTCCCTCAATCCGCCCCTGAACTCTACGTAGGATTTATTTTCTGCTGTGCCCTCAGCATTTCTTCCCTAAAACCAGCATTATGTGCATTTCGGGAAAGGCCTCGTCTTGCCTTCTTGTAACCTGCATGCTAAGCTGTGCGGGTCTTCACACCGATTCGCAAGCATTGAGAGGGCCCCCAAAGGCTTTCCCGCCCAGCCCGCGTTCACTTCATGTCCACCGATTACACGGACTGTCTGCGCTCGTCCGTCCTTCCTCCCTTGTAAGGTGCGTGACTGTGAGCTGGAGGCGCAAGGGCTGTCATGCTGTCTGCTCACGCTAGGTGGAACCAGCAGTCGATCATTAAGCACACGCCTCAAATCAGAACCTATTAACCAAATAGCACCAAAGCAAAGATACAGCCACTTGCACGCTTCTCTAATTCATTTGCATTCTAATGCCAGGTAGGATGTCTTCTGCTGCTTGGTGGTTGTAAATGGAGTTTGAGCAGTGCCATTCTGTTGCAAACTTTGTCTCAGAGCTGTCTGTCAGATCTGCAAGTGCTTCTACCGATTGCAAGAGGCCCTCTGCACAGGAGGATGGCACCCTGTCACAGTCTGTTTCATACAGATGAGAAGTGACCCTGGGACAGGTCTGCGCCTGCGCCTGCGCGTGTTTTCGGAGCAGCCGAAAACACGCGCAGGCTTCCACAGTGTGTGGACTTTTAGTTGCACGGACAAAAAAAAAAAAGGGGTGTTTCTGGGGGCCATGTGTAGTTCGGAAAGGAAGGCCCACATTCAGTCTGTCCCTTACCCAGAGATGCAGAAGGCGCTTCTTGCACTCACGACCCAGGATTTACCCTTGAACCTGTATTTTTTTTTTTTTTACTTTTTAATTGAACTCTGCAACATTTTCCCATTAACGCCTATTTTTGTGGCTGTTTCCCATGGCTTTCTGCATCAGGGCTTAAGCGCGGGCAATGGTGCATGCATTTGGTTTTGCGCAGGGTTTTTTTTTTGGGGGGGGGGGGGGTTTGCACTTATCTCATTTGCATGCCATTCTCTTATTACATCCCGCGGAGCCGCCTGTTCTTGCCGCATGCGCGCTCATAAAAATGAGTGCAGAAAAATAGCACCGATTTCAATGCAAATCATTGATGGAGGGAGGGGGCGCCGAAGAAGTCTCTTGCCCCAGGCGCCAAATTGTCTAGCTACGCCACTGTGAACTTTCAGCTGTGACAACTGAACATATTAGCATAAAAACAGATTAAACTGGGAATAAGATCAAGGTAACTAGGCAAGTAATTTTGTTTAGGGTAGGTCATACTTTGATGTAAAAAATAGCTTTGACTCTTTGAGAGGGCAGTGGACATCTTGCCATGCTCTTTCCACTATTAAGGTCTATCAGGGCAGAAGAATCTACGAGGTCAGAAAGTTGACCCGCAAGTTTATCCAGGTAAACCTATGCGTGTAACTTTTCACAGATACTCAGGTAAGGCCTACTGAATAAGTTTGCCACTGAAAACACATGGATAAAGTTACATGCACGATTTTATCTGAATAACGTTAGGACTACTGTTTTGACAAGCAGACTTGTATGGATAACTTTAGCCAGAGCGCTTATTATGTGCACTAACTGGCAAAGTTTAGCTCCACCCACAGAAAGACTCAATTTTTGTCAAGATAAATTTGTGCGTACAAAAAGATGTGTGTACAAAATTTATGCAGTTGATGGGGGGGAAATATTCAGAACTCGGCAACTCCAAAATTTACCTGCACAAGGGCTTTGAATACTGACCTCTGTCTATAGAGATCTGCTTCCAGGTCAGGTTACCCAGATCATAGTGCCTGTATCCTTATACATCGGCCTCTTGCACGTAGAGAAGATCAGTTTTCACATGATCTCCAGAGCCATCCATCCCATCATAATTGGTCTGTCCTGGTTCCATTAACAATCCCACTTTTGCTGGTCCTCCTTGCACCCCCCCACACTCTGGGACCATGGGTGTACAAATTACTGCTTGTTGCCAGTAGCACCCCCTTGTCCAGTGACCATGGCTTCCTTCCAGGACTCCCTCTTCCATATTCAGATTACAAGGATGTCTTCTCAAAAAAGTGCTGAAGTATTATCTCCTCATCGCACACACGACTGTGGCATTGAGCTCCTCTTAGGACCCATGCCTTTCTGGGGCTGAGTTTACCCCCTATCTCTCCCAGAGACTCAGATCATGTTGGCCTATATCCAGGAAAATCTGAAATGTGGATTTATCCACCCTTTCTCGTCCTCGGCAGGGGCTGGGCTCTTCTTCATCGCAAAGAAAGATAGATCTCTCAGGCCATGTATAAACTACTGCAGTCTGAACACCATCACTAAAAAGGACCATTATCCATTAGGGATGTGAATCGTTTTCCATATCGTCTTAACGATAGAAATCGTGTGGCAGGGCAAGAAAATCGTCTTAGGCACGATTTTTTAGTTAAAAAATCGTTAAAAATCGTTTTTTCCGATTAGTGCGCACTAACTCGAGTTAGTGCGCACTAACGGGAGTTAGTGCGCACTAACTGGGAGTTAGTGCGCACTAACTGAAAATGATACAATTTGACACTTTTCAGGTCAGTTAAGGTCAGTTTAGGAATGAATATGTATTCCTATTGGCTGCCCTCTTATTTATTCATGTTACCAAGTTTCCTACTGACAGTATATGGGGGATGGGAAATGGAAACAGTTGGTAGCTTGACAAAACAAGTAATGTGATCAGTCAATGTGACTAGAACTTGTGCCCTAACCCTGATACCAGGGGTATTGTGATCTTCCTGCACACAGTGCCCTATCCCTATTAATACCAGGAGTGTTGTGATCTTCCTGCACACAGTGCCCTATCCCTAATACCAGGGGTGTTGTGATCTTCCTGCACACAGTGCCCTATTCCTGATACTGGGGGTGTTGTGATCTTCCTGCACACAGTGCCCTATTCCTGATACCGGGGGTGTTGTGATCTTCTTGCACACATCCCGATATCAGGGATAGGGCACTGCATGCAGGAAGATCACAACACTCCTGGTATTAATAGGGATAGGGCACTGCATGCAGGAAGATCACAACACTCCTGGTATTAATAGGGATAGGGCACTGCATGCAGGAAGATCACAACACCCCTGGTATCAGGGATAGGGCACTGTGTGCAGGAAGATCACAATACCCCGGAGGAGTGAGGGTCAGGCAGCTCCCCCCTGTCTGTGAAGCCAGCCTCTCACTAGTAATGCAGGGAGGGAGCTGTCTCAGACTTCACCATCCTCCCCCCCCCCCCCTTACCCACACACCATTCACTAGCTGGGACATGGGGGAAGTCAGGAGTGAGGGTCAGGCAGCTCCCCCCTGTCTGTGAAGCCAGCCTCTCACTAGTAATGCAGGGAGGGAGCTGTCTCAGACTTCACCATCCACCCCCCCCCCCTCACCCACACACCATTCACTAGCTGGGACATGGGGGAAGTCAGGAGTGAGGGACAGGCAGCTCCCCCCTGTCTGTGAAGCCAGCCTCTCACTAGTAATGCAGGGAGGGAGCTGTCTCAGACTTCACCATCCTCCCCCCCCCCCTCACCCACACACCATTCACTAGCTGGGACATGGGGGAAGTCAGGAGTGAGGGTCAGGCAGCTCCCCCCTGTCTGTGAAGCCAGCCTCTCACTAGTAATGCAGGGAGGGAGCTGTCTCAGACTTCACCATCCTCCCCCCCCCCCCTCACCCACACACCATTCACTAGCTGGGACATGGGGGAAGTCAGGAGTGAGGGTCAGGCAGCTCCCCCCTGTCTGTGAAGCCAGCCTCTCACTAGTAATGCAGGGAGGGAGCTGTCTCAGACTTCACCATCCTCCCCCCCCCCCCCCCCTCACCCACACACCATTCTCTAGCTGGGACATGGGGGAAGTCAGGAGGGAGGGTCAGGCAGCTCCCCCCTGTCTGTGAAGCCAGCCTCTCACTAGTAATGCAGGGAGGGAGCTGTCTCAGACTTCACCATCCACCCCCCCCCCCCCTCACCCACACACCATTCACTAGCTGGGACATGGGGGAAGTCAGGAGTGAGGGTCAGGCAGCTCCCCCCCTGTCTGTGAAGCCAGCCTCTCACTAGTAATGCAGGGAGGGAGCTGTCTCAGACTTCACCATCCTCCCCCACCCCCTCACCCACACACCATTCACTAGCTGGGACATGGGGGAAGTCAGGAGTGAGGGTCAGGCAGCTCCCCCCTGTCTGTGAAGCCAGCCTCTCACTAGTAATGCAGGGAGGGAGCTGTCTCAGACTTCACCATCCTCCCCCCACCCCCTCACCCACACACCATTCACTAGCTGGGACATGGGGGAAGTCAGGAGTGAGGGTCAGGCAGCTCCCCCCTGTCTGTGAAGCCAGCCTCTCACTAGTAATGCAGGGAGGGAGCTGTCTCAGACTTCACCATCCTCCCCCACCCCCTCACCCACACACCATTCACTAGCTGGGACATGGGGGAAGTCAGGAGTGAGGGTCAGGCAGCTCCCCCCTGTCTGTGAAGCCAGCCTCTCACTAGTAATGCAGGGAGGGAGCTGTCTCAGACTTCACCATCCTCCCCCCCCCCTCACCCACACACCATTCACTAGCTGGGACATGGGGGAAGTCAGGAGTGAGGGTCAGGCAGCTCCCCCCTGTCTGTGAAGCCAGCCTCTCACTAGTAATGCAGGGAGGGAGCTGTCTCAGACTTCACCATCCTCCCCCCCCCCCTCACCCACACACCATTCACTAGCTGGGACATGGGGGAAGTCAGGAGTGAGGGTCAGGCAGCTCCCCCCTGTCTGTGAAGCCAGCCTCTCACTAGTAATGCAGGGAGGGAGCTGTCTCAGACTTCACCATCCTCCCCCCCCCCCCCTCACCCACACACCATTCACTAGCTGGGACATGGGGGAAGTCAGGAGTGAGGGTCAGGCAGCTCCCCCCTGTCTGTGAAGCCAGCCTCTCACTAGTAATGCAGGGAGGGAGCTGTCTCAGACTGGTATCAGGGTTAGGGCACTGTGTGCAGGAAGATCACAACACTCCTGGTATTAATAGGGATAGGGCACTGTAAGAGATGACTGTAGTAGATTGAATAAAGATCTGATGTTTCTGCTCTCCTCACACCAAACAAAAACAACACACAAGCAGAGAAGCCCTTCTTACAAAGCTGAGCTAGTGAGTTAAGTAGGAGGAAAAGTAAACATACTGGTGCCAGTGTGGCTACTTAAAAAATACACTTACCAACAATCAATTACATATATTTGAACTGTGTACAGTTCCAGCCAGGACCACCTTTCTAAAATGCACAGTGATTGGCAAATTCAACATGCACTAGCATTTCAGGTGCCTGCTAACAAAAATAATAAACAAACAAGTTCTAGTCCCGTGAGTGCTGATCATTACATTACTTTTTTTGTCAAGCTTCCAACTGTTTCCATTTCACATCCCCCCAACCATATTGGTAACATCAATAGATAAGAGCACAGCCAGCCAATAGGAATACATACATACATATTAATTCCTAAGTGACCTTTACTGACCTGGGAAGTGTGAACACTTTGTTTCATTTTCTGTTGGTGTTCATTAGTTTCCAGTTCCATTTCCCATCCCCCCAACCATCACCTCAGTGGTAACCTTGGTAACATCAATAGATAAGAGGGCAGCCAGCCAATAGGAACACATATTCATTCCTAACTGACCTTCAGTGACCTGGAAAGTGTTTATTTGTATCATTTTCAGTTAGTGCGCACTAAATCGAGTTAGTGCGCACTAACGGGGAGTTAGTGCGCACTAACTCGAGTTAGTGCGCACTAACACGATTTAACGATTTTTAACGATAAATCGTTAGAATTTCTATTGTATCGTGTTCTATAACGATTTAAGATGATATAAACATTATCGGACGATAATTTTAATCGTTGAAAAACGATTCACATCCCTATTATCCATTACCTCTAATCGTGGAGCTCTTTGCTCACCTGTAGGGTGCCAAGGTATTTATAAAATTGGATCTCAGGGTTGCATACAACCTCATCCACATCAAGGCTGGTGATGAATGGAAAACTGCATTTATCACTCACAATGGACATTATGAGTATTTGGTCTTGTCCTTCAGGCTTTGCAATACCCTGGCAGTGTTCCAGAAAATGATCAATGAGATCTTTCGTAATCTGCTGGATACTTGGATGACATATTGATCTTTTCTCAAACCCTGAGTTCCCACCAAAGGGATGTTCGCATCTCGTGCAATGCCTGCAAGAGAATAATCTCTATGCCAAACTGGAAAAATGTCTCTATGAACAAGAAAAGCTCTCCTTCCTCGGGTACATAGTCTCACAAGCCAGATTTCAGATTGACCCTGCCAAGATATAAGCCATCATGGTCTGGCCTCACCCTGTGTGACTTCGGTTCTTACAATGATTCCCGGGGTTTGCTAATTATTACCGTAAATTTATCCCAAATTAATCCTCCTTGGCAGCCGCTTTTACTGGCCTTACCCACAAAGATGCAAACAGTAAGGATTGGCCACCCAAGGCTATTGAGGCATTTCAGAAGTTGAAAAATGCCTTTGCTGACAAGCCTTGCCTGTGCCACCCGGATTCTACATGACCCTTCATCTTAGAAGTAGAAGGGGTACTTTGTCTGTGTTCCTTCTTTTCTAAGAAGTTCTCTCCAGCTGAACGCAACTACAGCATTGGAGATCGAGAGTTCATGGCCATCAAACTGGCTCTTGAGGAATGGTGCCATCTACTCGAAGAGGCACAACAGCGTGTCACAATATACATGGACCACAAGAACCTTGAACATCTACATCAAGCTCAGCAGCTTAATGCGAGGCAGGCCTGTTGGTCTTTGTTCTTCGCTCACTTTGATTTTGAATTACAATATCACCCAGCATTCAAGAACCAACAGATAAACGCCTTCTCTCGCTCCTTCCAGACTGAGGATGTTCCAGAACCTTCCAGGCACACCATCGATCCTGTTAAAATACTATTGGCCACTACGGTACCCATCCTTCCAGGGAAAATGGTCATACCTTCCAGACTGCATGAAAAAGTGTTGAAATGGGCCCATGATTCCCATGTCGCAGAACATCCTGGGCAGACATGAACCCTTGAATTGCTTCAATGACACTACTGATGACCTGAAATGAAGAAAGACGTCAAGGCCTACATCGACTTGTGCCCCATTTGCGCACAGGAAAAAGCTCTTCATGGCTGTCCCTGGGGACTATTACTGCCATTGCCAGCCCCCAGGGAACCATGGATCCACTTCTCCATGGACTTTATCGTGGACCTCCGTGTGTCCAATGGTGTTATCATGAAATGGGTGGTAATTGATTGATTCTCTAAGATGGCACACTTCGTCCCATTACCAGGCCTTCCTTCTGCTCAAGAATTAACACATCTTTTCACCCTCCACATCTTTCGCCTACATGGCCTACCAAAGCATATTCTATCAGACAGAAGAATTCAATTCACCGCAAGATACTCGTGCTCTCTCTACAAGAAGTTTGGTATCATACTCAACTATACTACAGCCTTCCACCCAAAAGGCAACGGGCAAGCAGAGCATACCAATCATACCCTTAAAACCTTCCTTTGCTCCTATATCAATGAGTGCCATGATAACTGGGCTACCGTCTTCCATGAGCTGAATCCTCCCATAATAATCAAATCAATCCATCACCGGCTCCTTGCCCTTCCAGCTGGTCTATGGAAAACAACCTCTGCCACTGCCTGTGACAGTGTCTTCTCCAGTGGCTCAACTCTATGCCCAGGAATTGCATGAACTATGGGAATGGACCAATCAGTTGATTGAGAAAGTTGCCACCCAAGTCAAGAAGACTGCAGATACCCAAAGAAGGCCAGCTCTTCAGATCAAGGTGGGAGAAAAGGTTTGGTTGAGAACGCAGCACTTATGCTTATGACTTCCTTCTATGCGCCTGACACCATGCTTTATTGGATTATTCCCTGTGCTTCATCAAGTGGGTGCTGTCCTGTACCAGCTAAGGCTATCACCCCTGTTAAAGGTCCATAACAAGTTCCTCGTTTCCTTACTTAAGCCAGTGGTGCTTTCATGGCCCTCCAGATTCCTGCCTGAACCTCAGGAAGTCACTGCTGAAGAAGATGATATATACGAAGTCCAAGAAATCCTGGATTCCGACCAGAGGGAAAAAAAGTATGAGTATTTAATTTCCTGGAAAAACTATGACCCAGAAGGAAATTCATGGGAGCCATCCTCCAACATATTGGATACCACCCTTTTGAAGAACTTTCATCAACAGTACCCCAGAAAACCCAGGGCCTCAGAGAGGGGGCTTAAGAGAGGGAGTACTGTTATGTTTGGCAGTACATGGGTTGCCCCCATAAACTGCTGCACTCACCTTTCTGGTCAGGCCACCTCTGTTGGCTTCCGACGCGACTGAGAGCCACTGGCTCTCCACATGGCGAGACGCCATGCTCTGATTTGGCAGGACACTGCCAGCTATTCACACGGTAGGATGCCACCGGCCCCACCCCGCCGCACTCCTTCTTAGGTGCGCATGTATCCAACCTCTCTCTACTTAAAGGGCTGCGGTGAGAAAAGCCCCACGGCACCCACTGATGACCTCACAAGCCAAGACCTATAAAGGGCTCTCCCTATCCATCCCTCACTGCCTCAGCAACAGGTCCAGCTACTCCATAGTAGAACATGTTGCTTCCCAGTATTTCAGGCTTCATCCAGCTTGTCTTTAGTCTATGTCCAACCTGTCTTCAGTCTTTGTCCAGCTTGCCTTCAGTCTTCATTAAAGCCTGTCTATCCTCTGTCACCTGCTTGTTCTAGTCCTTGCCTGCCTCAATTCTATCTGTCCCCTTTCCCTCTCCTTTGGACAGATACATGGTTTGATCACTGCCTCGACCTTGAATATGCCTGACCGCCACCTGCCTCTGGCCACTGTCTAGATCCTGGATACGCCTGCCTGCTACTTGTCCACGACACTTGCTAATGGACCTTCTCTTCTGCCATCAGCAGAGACCCCCCTAAGTCCTGCTGGCCCTGGCACCCAAAAGCCAAAACCGAGGGAAATGTGGGCTGGTATAGGTGAAGGTCCTGAATGGTCTCTGCTTTGCCTTCCAATGGTGAAAACATGCAGGGCTCCTCCCTGCAGGTAGAATCAATCCTGCCTCAGCATAAGGGTCCACAGATACAACACATGCCATGATAACATTATATCATGGACTACTACAATTTCCGGTACAATGGCCTGACAACAAAAGGCTTTCATTTACTTCAACTATTCCAGAACACCGCAACACATCTACTAGAATGTTGTAAATGACCTAGTAAATTAATGAATGATAGCAGATAAAGACCAAAATGGTCCATCTAGTCTGTCTAGCAATTTCTTTTTAAAGGGTAGTAGCAACTGCCGCTCTGTGCAGGCTACCCCCAAACCTTATGTTAAGGGTAGTAGCAACTGATGCTCTCACCAGCTTACCCCAAGCAGATTTGTAAACTTTAAGTACAACAGAAGTTGTATTAGTGGTGATCCTTTGTGAAATAGTTGTTATATCCCCTGATGAAACCTTGGGTGAAACAGGAGTCTCTTATCGGGAAGAGGAAAATGCTGTGAAGAAATTGTATTTAAGTGGAATAAGAAGAAATGAAAAAAAAATTGAAAGGAGGGTACCTTTGTGGATGAATCTAACAAATTATTCTGATATTTTTGATATGTAATTTATATGTGATAAATCTGTATTGGGTTTGAATGTGGAGTGTGTATGAGTTTACATGAATAATATAAATTGTTCTATATGTATTCATATTTTTAATTAATTTTTGATACAATTTGTTAAAATAAATCTTTATAGAAAAATACACACACAGGTTGGTGTTATATTGTTTATGACTGTAATTTCCTGTGGTGAAACCCTGTATGTTTTTTGTATATTAACAACAGAAGTTTCCCCATTTGTTCATTTCCATTCTCAAGCCAGCAGGGATCCTCGGTATTTGTCTCATGCCCTTTTCAATTCCATGACTGCACTTGTCTTCTAGGAGGGCATTCCATGTATGCACCACCCTTTCAGTGAAGTAATATCTCCTGAAATTGTTTCTGAGTCTTCCCCCTTGCAGTTTCATATCATGACCCCTAGTTTTACAGCTTCCTTTGTGTCAGGAAAGATTGATTTTTGCGCATCATTAATTCATTTCAGTTATTTGAAGGTCTGTATCATTTCTCCCATCTCTTTCAGGGTATACATATTAAGGCCCTTCAATCTCATCTCATTTAGCTTTCTTGTTAGGCACCCCGGGCGCGCGGGCCACATATGTGCCAGAGGATGCGCACCTGCCCTGTCCTTCACCAGTCCCATCACCGGTTCCGGCCGCCATGGCCCGCCTCCAGTCACGCCATGCCCTCCGATGCTGACACCGCTGAGTTCCCCTAGTACGCACGCGCAACTCTGCCTACAAATTTAAAGGGACAGTAGCAGGGAGATCCCCGCAGCCTGCAGAGACGACATCGAGCAAGGCAAGTATATATACCCTGCTTTGCAATTTTCCCCTTGCCTTGGCCTTGCTCTGCTCTGAGCTGCTGGTTGCTCCGCATGCTCCTGCTCCGCATGTTCCTGGTCCTGCTCTGCCTGTTCTTGATTCTTCTCTGTGTATTCCTCGTCCTGCTCCATGTGCTCCTGTTTCTGTTTCAGCTCCTTGTCCCTTCGGCTTGCTCTTCTTGTTCTCATCTCGGCTCGTCCCTGGATTCTGCGTTGTCTGCGCCTACCCTGACCAGTTGTCTGCTCACCGTTTCTCCTGCTAGCTGCCGGCCCGACCTTTGGTATGTCCGACCTCGCTTCCGCTTTCTGCCTTCAGGATCGTCTTCGTCTGGAGATCTGCTCCTAAGTCCTGCTGGCCCTGGCACCCCAGGGCTCAACCTGTGGGGAATGAGGGCTGGTATAAGTGAAGGTCTAGTTGGGTCTCCACCACCTGTATCCACCTCCTGACGATGAGGACCTATAGGAGCTCCTTTTCTATTGGTGGCGCCAACCTCGTCTCGGTCCAGGGGTCCACCACTCTGCGCAACAGTTTGCCAAGGCCATGGACCAGGCGGATCTGTCTGACTTACAAGCAATTCCCGGCCTAGCCCAGAGGTTACAGCAGCAGCAACAATGTTTAGATATGTTAGCGGCCACGGTTTAGTGCCTGGCCTCTTGTTTAGATGCACTGTCCTCCACTGCCATCAGTGCTCTGGTGACACCGACTCCTCCTACCTCGACTATGGTCCTTCACCTCTCAGCACCACCTCTCTATGCCGGGAACCCTGGCAGTGTCGTGGCTTCCTAAACCACTGCTTTATGCATTTTTCTCTGCAACCTGCCCCGTTCACCAGTGACACCATCAAGCCCATGTTCATTCTCTCACTTTTGGATGGCAAGGCCCTGGCCTGGGCTTTTCCCTTGTGGGAGCGGGGAGATACGGTGCTACAGGATCTGCAGTGCTTTGTATGCATCTTCAAGCAGGTCTTTGATGAACCGGACCAACAAACTACCGCTGCTTCGGACCTACTCGTCTACACCAGGTCTCCAGAACCTTGGCAGAATATGCAGTCGAGTTCCACACCATGGCTTCCAAACTAGGCTGGCAGAAGGATAGCCTTAGGAGCATTTTCCTTGAAGGATTGTCGTCAAGGAACAGAGACAAACTGACCACCAGGAACTCCTGGATGACTTGGAAGCCCTCATTAACCTCTCGGATCAGATAGACCGACATCTCCAGCAGTGCCTTCGTGAGGTCAAGCTACCCCGCAGGTCCATGGCCCTGGCACCATCCTTCTCTAGGCCCATGATGCCCAAGCCTCCGGGGGAGCCCACCCAGACTCGCCCTGAAGAGCCCATGCAACTTGGCCGGAGCCGCCTCTCGCCAGAGAAGCAATGGAGACACACCTTGGGGCTCTGCCTTCTGTGCAGGAAAGGGGCACATGCTGGCACAATGCCCGGAGAGGCCGGGAAACTCTTGAGCCTAGGTGTCAATGGGGAAATGACCTTGGGCTGTGCCAATTCTACTCTCCAATGCACGGTGCCCGTAACCTTTATCTTCTCCCGTGGCACATTCACCACCCTGGCGCTAATTGACTCCAACGCAGGGGGAAATTTCATTCTGACGGATTGGTCGGGCAGCTAGCCCTGTCTACTTTGCCCAGGACTGCACCACTAATAATCTCCTTCATCCATGGGGAACCTTTGCCTGGTTGGATAACCCAGGTCACTGCCCTGGTACGGCTGTGTACTGGCATCCTTCATGAAGAGAAGCTCTCCTTTTTCATCCTCAAGAGGGTAATTCTGGGGCTACCATGGCTACAATGGCACTCCCCTTACATTGACTGGAAGACCCTGCAGCTCACCTCCTGAGGTCCTCGCTGCCACGCCACTTGTCTTCACAAGGTGCAGTGATGCCCTTTGGACTCTGCCTTACCGTGGCGACCGCCCTGCTGGCATTACCTCCTCAGTACGCAGAGTACGTGGATGTGTTCTCCAAGGAGAGGGCGGAGACCCTTCCCGAACACCGCCTTTTTGACTGCGCCATAGACTTGTTCCCAGAAACCATGGCCCCCCGGGGGCAAGTATAGCCCTTGTCACTCCCCGAGACCAAGGCCATGTCCGAATTCATTTGGGAGAACCTGGAAAGAGACTTTGTTTGGCCCTCCTCCTCTCCAGCTGGGGCCAGCTTCTTCTTCGTGGCCAAGAAGGACGGGTCAGTCTGGCCCTGTATAGACTACCGGGGTTTGAACGCCATCACTAGGAAGGACCGATATCCACTACCACTCATTCAGGAACTGCTGGGGCCAAAGTATTCTCGAAGCTGGACCTTTGGGGGGCATACAACTTAGTTCGTATCAAACCGGGCGACGAATGGAAGACCACCTTCAATTCAGGGACGGCCACTATGAGTACTTAGTGATGCCCTTCGTCCTCTGTAATGCCCCTGCAGTCTTCCAGCACTTAATGAATGGTTTTGTGACCTACTATACACTAGCTTTATTATATACCATGACGATGTCCTCATTTTCTCCAAGGACCTCCATTCCTATTGGCAGGAGGTCAGGGAAGTTCCCCAGTGTTTACAGGCTCACAAGCTATATGCCAAGCTTGAAAAATGCCTGTTTGAGCGGGAATCTCTTCCCTTCCTGGGGTACATCATCTCCAGCATATGGTTCCATATGGACCCTGAGAAGATCACCTGCATCCAGAATTGGGCACAACCTTCTGGGCATCAGGCCTGGCAGCGTTTTTTAGGGTCGCCAACTTTTACAGACATTTTATTCCACATTACTCCTGAATTGTGGCTCCCCTTACAACCTTCACTAGAAAGGGGCAACCCCAAGCAATGGCCACCCGAGGCTGTTATAGCCTTCAATAAGCTAAAGCAAGCCTTCCTTCAAGATACCTGCCTCCGAACCCGGACCCCTCTCGCCCATTCATCATGGAGATAGACGCCTCCTCCACAGCCGTGGGAGTGGTGCTGAGCCAACAATCGGAGAAAGGGGCCTTATTACCATGCTCCTACATCTCGCGGGAGTTTACCCTTGCCGAGAAAAATTACGGTACAGGGGACAAAGAATTTTCCTGTAGATAAGCAGCATGAATTATCCATGCTGTCTGGGTACATTCTCCATGCCACTAGGTGGTGGAGCTCTCAAAGATCACTAAAGTTTTTTAGTGAGGTGTTCCTTTTTGTATCTTCCCATGTTTCCTTGAGTCTCCGCGTGCGAATAACTTCACGTGGAGCTCTCCTCTGTTAGAAAAAAGTGATTTTTGACAGAAAAAGAAGAAAAAAACCCCATCAACATACCACAGTTAAAGTTAAACAGACTTAAGATGCCTCGTCCACCAGGCTTTAAGTTCTGTGCATGTGGTAAAATCATGTCTGTCACAGATGAGCACAAACGCTGCTACATCTGTTTGGGTCCCAACCATAATCAGCCAAGTTGCAGGGACTGCGGACGCATGTCCCCACAGGCACAGTGGCAGAGAGCTGCCCGCATAGCTCAGCTTTCACCAGATTTTCTCCAGGACCACACCGAAAACCAAAGACCCCTCCTATCATAGGGCCACTTCTGTAGAGCCCCCAGTTCATCATATCTGGCACCGAAACAGGCCCGATTGGGATCGACACACAGCACGGGAGATGCGACGCTGGTGCCGCAGCCGCACATTGCATCAAAGGCGTCAACGCATCGAAGCACCTAAAAAGCATCGACACACCGACGCAGTTAAGAAACATTAATGCACTGAGTGAGCATCGGCACCGACGCACAAAAGAAATTGTGTTGAAGTCGGGTTCCATCGACGCATTGCTGGCTCTACCACGGCCCTCTCCGACGCAACCCGAAGCAGAGCCTTTGACACCTTCGCTACCGATGCAGCCTACTGCCAAACCTCAAAAAGCACTCTACTGGTCATAAAAGGCCAAGGGAACCTTCTCCCCTTACTCATTGTGGATTCAAATGATGGTCCATTTCCTCCAGGAATGTCTAAAAGTTCCTCGGCCTTTTCAGAGATTTTTTCAGGTCTCTCCACGGCCTCACATTGCCGCAGGGGATCCAGTCTTCAGGATCCACTCTATGAGAAGATCGATTGACATCGCTCAACCCAGGGGGCCGGATAGTAGAGATGTGAATCGGAACCGGAATCGGTTCTGATTCCGGTTCTGATTCACATCGTGGTTTTTTTTTGTCCAGCCCGATCACAGATTTGTTTATTTGTCAGCCATGCCAACCTCAAGGAAAACCGACCTCAACTGTCGCATGTGGGATTCGCCTTTTTATTCTATGGTCCAGCTTCCCCATGCGTCTGTGCAAATACCTCGATGATTTCGGAAAGAAGGCATTCCAGTCAGGTATGTTAAATGCCAAAATACAGAACCAACAGTTCTATGTGACACAATATTTGTTTGAATGCCTTCAATCCCTGAAACCCCTATTACAGGAGGGGTCTCCAGATGCCCACCTCCCTCAAGAATTCCACGATATGAAGAGGGCCTTCGGCACCTCCTTCGTTCAGTCTACGAAGGTTTCAAGACATCGGCAAAGACTTCCGCTAATGCTATAGCGGCGAGACGTCTTGCGTGGCTAAGGGCGAGTGCTATCAGAGATGATGTGTACGAGAAACTGGCAAATCTCCCCTGCTATCCGGACAATCTTTTTGGTGACAGGCTCAGGATGACTGTGGCGAAACTTAAAGAACAGAAGATGGCAGTCTTGTCCTTGACCTCCCAATCTGAAGGTCCATTATCTCGACGCAATTTCCCTTCATACCGGAAGTCCAGTTACCCTCAACACACATATAGGCCATACTCATCTTACCAGCCTCCATCCTACAACCCAGCCACCAGTAGCCTTTTCAACAACCCGGGCCACACCAATGCCCTCGTGCACCTCGCCAACCTTGGCAACCAGCAGATCCTCATCCCCCTAAAAACCAGCAAGGTTTTTAGGACTGTCGTTACCACCGCTACCGACACCGACTGTAGGGGGCAGGCTATCCCATTTTCTCCCAGCCTGGAACAGCATAACATCTGACCTTTGGGTCCTAAACATAATAAAGGAGGGTTATTCTCTCAATTTTCTATCACTCCCAACCCTGCTGCACCTAGGTCCCCAACAACATCACACTGCATATCGGGGATCTCTTCTTCAGGAGATCAATCAGCTACTCCAACAACAGTGCATATGAGAGTTGACTCCATTGCAACTTCAACAGGGATACTATTCACAATACTTCCTCATTCCCAAGAAGTCCATGGGGCTTCGACCAATCCTGGACCTACGCTCTCTCAACAAATACCTGCAGAGGGAAAAATTAAAAATGACTTCCCTCAAATCCATCCTTCCTTTCCTACAGCCCAGAGGTTGGATATGCTCACTAGATTTGAAGAATGCATATGCCTATATACCAATGCATCCCAAGTCCTGGCATTACCTCTGTTTCACGGCAAACGAGAGACACTTCCAGTACAAAGTACTTCCATTCGGCCTCTCCTCCACCCCCCAGAGTCTTCACAAAATGACTAGCAGTAGCAGTGGCACACCTCCATCGACAGGGAGTTCACATATTTCCTTACCTGGATGACTGGCTACTGGTAACCCCCAACCAGTCTACCCTGCGAGACAATCTACTCCGTACAATATCTTGCCTAGACAATCTAGGCCTTCTGATAAACTATGAGAAGTCAAATCTGCAACCTACTCAAACCTTGCAATTCATTGGAGCTCATATCGACACCATTCAGGACAAAGCCTTCCTGCCACAGCTGCTCTGACCACACGGGCCAGTCACCTCCTAGAGAGTACAACTGCTCCAGCCTGCCAAATCCTCACCATTCTGGGATACATGGCAGCATCCATCTATGTCGTGCCTCATACGCGACTACATATGCGTCGTTTACAATAGGGCCTGTAGACTCAATGGACTCAGTTCCTCAGCCCACTCTCCACTCCTATTGCTCTGACAGCCAGCATGAAGATAGACCTACAGTGGTGGCTAACACCACCGGCGCTGACAACAGGCTCACCTCAACGATCCCCTCGACATCAGACAGTGCTCATCATATATGCCTCCCCCATGGGTTGGGGAGACCATCTCAGCAGCCTACAGACTCAAGGATTATGGTCCCAATGAGAACAGACCCAACATATAAACCTCCTGGAGCTTCAGGCCATCTGCAATGTCCTTCAAACCTTCGAGCAGACCCTCCGAGGCCAGGTTATCATGAGCCACACGAACAACCAGGTTGTAATGTTTTACATAAACAAGGAAGGAGGGTCAGGTTCCTGGAGCCTTTGCAGAGAAGCTGTCGAGATCCTAGAATGGGCACACAACAGGGGAATCTCCACGACCACCGCTTCCCATACCTTTGTCAGTGCCATCCCCTGCGGTGCAGGCAACTGCGGATGCCCTCAAGACTTTATGGGAACAGACGAATCTTTGCTTACAACAAGCGCTTCTCGGTCCAAGAGAATTGCTGACAGTCACCGACACTCGGCTCCTAAATTCCTTCCTGGTCTGGTTAAGTATTCAATTTATCCGACTCAGAATACCTTCTCAAAGGTTCGCTCTAAGGTACATTGGACATTTTACGGTCACCCACGCATTGGACTAGTTACATACCAGCTTCGGCTGCCTCCTATGCTGGGAATACATAATATGTTTCACGTATCTCTCTTAAAACCTGTGGTCTTATCCTGGCCTGCCCGAAAGGCTCTTGAACCACCTCCACTTGTGGCTGAAATTGATATGACGTACAAGGTACATGAAGTCCTTGACGTCCGCCGGTGGGAATACCTCCTTTCTTGGGAGGATTACGGACTCGAAGAAAATTCATGGGAATCAGCTCAGAATATCCTGGACAAAACCCTTCTCCTGAACTATCATCGTGCCCATCCAGGCAAACCCCGACCTCCAAGAGGCGGGCATAAAGGGGGGGTACTGTTACGCATGCCGTCCGTGGCAGACCAGTGGCACGGCCCCCCTCACCTTTCTACAGTGACTCCAGCCTTTGGTTCCCCCTCGCTGGCGGCAGTGGGCCGTCAGCTCCGTCCTTGGGCCTTCACTGGTGTCTCCGGCTCTGCCACAGTCCCTGGCATTCCCTGTCCTGCTTCCACTTTTCGTCAGGTCTCTCTGCGTGGCCCGCGGAGAGACGCTGCTACTCACGCCATGCCTCTCCCTAGGCGCACGCGCATCACTGACTCTTAAGTAGGGACTGCGGCGGGAACCTAGCTGCGGCCCCGGATGAGGACGTCAACCTAACTAAGTATTTAAGCTCAGGCTCTGCTCCCTAGCATTGCCTTTGCACCAGGTCTCCTCACTGGTCGAATACTCGTTGCTTCCTAGAGATTCGTCTCATCCCTGCATTCCTGTTCCTCATTGTTCCTGATTCCTGTCTTTGTTCCTACCCTGCCTTATGCTTTGGATTGACTATACGGACTTTGACTTTGCTTTGCCTGACTTTGCTTTTGATCAACTCCAGACCCAGACCTCGACTTCGCTTGACTACGCTACAGCCTATCTCCAGACCCAGACCTCTGCTTCACCTGACTACGCTACTGCCTATCTCCAGACCCAGACCTCTGCTTCACCTGACTACGCTACTGCCTATCTCCAGACCCAGACCTCTGCTTCGTCCAATTACGTATTGCCTATCTCCAGACCCAGAACTCTGCTTCGTCCAACTATGCATTGCCTATCTCCAGGAAATCTTCGTTTCCTGCGTTTCTGGGGTTTTCCTTTTGCTTTCGGGGACCCCCCAATACTTGACGGATTTGAAAATATCATACGATATTTTCATCCGTCAGAAAAACGATTCACATCCCTATTTGCTTGACTATGCTTTTGACTATCTCCGTGATCAGACCTCAACCTCGCTTGCTACTGCCTTTGGATCACCGCCATCCTAGACTCAAGCCTACCATTGGATACCTCTTCCGCTTACTCCCTGGACGTGGTTTCTTCAGGCTTCGGCCTGCTTTTGTTTGAGTGCCCCCCTGTCTGCCTTTGTTCCATTGGAGCATGAGTTTCCAGGACATTACTCAGTCCGGAGTAAGATTGTACCATCTCTCACCTGCTGTCTGTGGGCTGAACCAACTCCTACTGCAACTACACACAGAGGCCCACCTAAGTCCTGCCAGCCCTGGCACCCAAAGGCTCAACCCGCCTGCTGATGGTGGGGACCTGTAGGTCCTTATCTACGGGTTGCGTCAACCCCACGAGAGCACTGCCCCGAGGAGCGGGGAAGCGCTGAAGTAGAACTCCCGAATGGTAAAGGGAGTTCCAGGTGTTCCAGGGCAGCCCCGAGGAGCGGGGAGCCTTGCAGGGTAGAACTCCAAGAGGCACAGGGCCAGCCCGAGGAGCGGGGGAGGCCAGGAGACAAATTCCCCATAGAGTGCGCACACTGGCCCCCAAGGAGCAGGTAGCAGACAGAGTCCAAGTCCAAAGAGTCCGATAGCGTAGCCACAGGAGCACGGAGGCAGGAGCTTGTAGAGATGTACGGAACTTGTTGCCAAGTCGGCTAGCTGGGGGCAAAGGTGGAGCTTTAGGTACCTAGGTCCGATGACATCATCAATCAGGGACGCTCCCAAGGTTCCTGCTGAAGAGGCTTCAAAAGAGGACCCTGTGGCGCGCGCGCCTAGGAAGGCCCAAAGTCGACGTGGGTGGCGGTAGTGTATCGGCCGCCATGAGGAGCCGCGGCAGTGGAGACTAGCCTGCGCCGCAAGCAGACCCGGGGAGGGCAGGAGAACGATGCATGATGTAAGTAAATGCGGTCGCAGCCGTCTGCGATCGGGTATAACAATGTTAAGACTTCTTGAAATAGAAAGACAAGAACTGAAGTTGGTAGAGACAGTTAACATAGAAAAAGCTCTCTGATACATTAAATTCAGATATTACAAGCACGGAAATAAGCTAGGTGCTCTCTTAGCGACAGCTGTGAAAAAGAAAGCATGAGGGGCACATATGTTTAAAATACAGATTGTACAAGGAGAGGTGACATACAACCATAAAGAAATTGAACGGGAATTGGTGCAACACTTCACTAACTTTTACTCAACAGTATGAGGCTGATGTGCAGGAAGTGAAATGCTTTCTAAATACTCTCAATTTGTCAAAATTGCAAGACAACCTTAACGAAAAACTTATGGTTCATATTACTTTATTAGAAATCCAGGCAGTAGTTAAAAACCTAGGTGGGGGGGGGGGGGGGGGGGGGAGGGAATGCAATGGCCCAGTCCCTATAGGTTCCATATTGATTTTTATAAGAAACATTTATTGGATCTGGTGCCCTTCTTGCTGGATCTGTTCAGTGCCACAGGGGAGGGGAAGAATAGCTTGGGAGATCTGGTGGACACTGGATACTAGTATCTCATTGACTCACAAACCAGGTAAAGCAGAAGATGAGAATAGTTCCTATAGACCTATCTATTTTGACTTCTGACTTAAAAATTCTGGCTAAGGTATTACAGATGAGACTGGAGTTGGTGCTCCCTGATCTGATACACAGCGCTTAAACTGGATTTGCTAAAGGAAGGGTCTCCACCTCAAATACTAGGAGGCTGTTTAATATTTTGCATTTGGTAAAAAAAAAAAAAAAAGGGATTACGTGGATTGATGGTGGTGTTAGATGCAAATAAAGCCTTTGATAGAATATCCTGGTCCTTCCTATTTACAGTTTTAGCAGATTTTGGCCTCCCAATCAGATTTTGGGATTGGATTAGAGCAATGTATGAGAAACCCAGAGCGCGCCTATTATTTAACAGATCATTATCTTCTGACTTTCAGATTGCTAGGGGAACGCGACAGGGTTGTCTGCTCTCTCCGCTCTTGTTTGATGTCGCCATTGAGCCCTTGGCAATTACAGTTGGGAGAAATGACAGCCTTAGAGGTCTATGCTTTGGAGGATGTGAACATAAATATCGCTATATGTAGTCAATGCCCTATTGTATATTATTAATCCCTCCAGGTCTGGACTGGATTTGATGGCATTATTATTTAGGTACAGTTTTTTATCTGGATACAAAATTAACTATAATAGTCTGAAATGTTTCTTCTTAGTGGTATTTATATATGGCGTCCTTTAAGGTAGCCAGAGAAGGGTTCAAGTACCTAGGTATATACGTTACTCAAAACATTTAAGACCTCAATAAGAAAAACTATGAAGTAGTTGTTGGTCAGGTAAAATGTCACATAGTGAAATGGGACAAATAGGCTATTACTTGGTCAGGTCATTGTAATTGCTTAAAATGAACATATTACCCAGAATGTTGTATCTTTTTCAGTATATACCATGCAAAATTCCAGCTAAAGTCTTTGTGGCGTTACATAGTATAATGGCAAAGTTTATTTGGCATATATCACAATTTCTTATAAAGACAACGCTCACAATTTCTTATCTATCATAAGCAAAAGGACTGCAGTACAATATCTAATTTATAATATAGCAGTAAGATATAACATTGTGTATCAATTCACACCTATACGCCATTACTCCTGGGGGAATTCTGTGCAAAAAATCTAAAATTCTGCACACAAAAACTTAAAATTCTGCAAAATTCTGCATATTTATATTGGTCAAAATAACACAAGTTACATGACAGTCTTTAAGTAATTACATTTTAAATTAATACAGAAAAAAGTTATTACTTAAAGATGCAGAATTTTAAATATTTTGAGCAGAATTAAGAACATAAGAACATAAGAAATTGCCATGCTGGGTCAGACCAAGGGTCCATCAAGGCCAGCATCCTGTTTCCAACAGAGGCCAAACCAGGCCACAAGAACCTGGCAATTACCCAAACACCAAGAAGATCCCATGCTACTGATGCAATTAATAGCAGTGGCTATTCCCTAAGTAAACTTGATTAATAGCCGTTAATGGACTTCTCCTCCAAGAACTTATCCAAACCTTTTTTGAACCCAGCTACACTAACTGCACTAACCACATCCTCTGGCAACAATTTCCAGAGCTTTATTGTGCGTTAAATGAAAAAGAATTTTTTCCGATTAGTCCTAGAAATTAACTGTAAGTGTGTCCCTTCCACTCACTGTCCCTACTCCCCTGGCCATTTAGCCTTCTCAGGCCCCAACTCCTCCACCTGCCAGTATCTCTCCCCTCCACCTCTAGGCTCAACCCCTTCCACTCTATCACTACTCCCAGAGTTTGACCCCGTTTTCAGTACTGCCCCTCACACAGGCTCCCTCTGTCCCTCCCTCTCTCACACACATGCTCCTCTCTCTAATACACATACACACACTCTCATACAGGTTCCCTCACTCGCACACACACACACACACACACACACACACACACACATTCCCTCATACGGGGCCCTCTCTCTTGCATACACACCCACACAAGCTCCCTTTCTCTCTCACGCATATACCCTTACACAGGCTATCTCTGTCTCTCTCTCACGTATCCCTTCACACAGGATCTCTCTTACATATACACAATCCCTTCACATAGGCTAGCACCCTCACATACACACAATCCCTTTTTCATACACACCAGCTCTCAATCTTTCACACACATACACACTCCTTCACAATCTCCTCATATAGGCTCCCTCTCTCTGGCACTCACACTCAAGCACTCTGCCTGCTCTCTCTCACAACCCCCTTTTTACCCTCCCTGGTCTCTCTCACACACTCCTGCTCTCTCACCTTCCCTGTTTCCTCTCACCCCCTTCTCTCGCTCTCTCCTACCCCTGCTCTCTCTCACACACCCTCCCCTCGCTCCTCTCTCACCTTCCCCTCCCCCTCCTCTCTCTCACACACCTCCTCCCTGTCCCTTCTCTCATACACACACCTTTCTACACACATTCACTCTCACAGGGGCCTTCATCTACGCCGCTAGAAGAGCGCATCCCGCAGCATGTGGGAGCCTTCATCTTCACCGCAAACGCGCATGCTCCGTTTGCGGCATGCCAGGGCTTTCATCTTCGATGCACATGGCAATTCTGCGCAGGGGGGAATTCTGTGCAAATTCTGCTCTCCGCAGTAGCGCAGAATTCCCCCAGGACTAACACCATATATTAAAAATAAGCATAAATCCATTACATACATAAAGTCTCATTTGGAGGTATAAGACGCCGTGTCCCTTTCTCTGAACCAGACTGGTATTGAACACAGAAGGATGCAGTCTCCTGGCGAGGTAAGTCATTTTGAGATATGTTAATACCACAGCAATGACTATCAGTGATGAAGGAGCAAGTGAACAAATTCCTCCTGAAGAATCCCACTGCAGGTGAAATGAGGGGCCCTTGTCAGGGATTTTTGATGGAATTATCCTAATGAATAGTAAATTAAGAGAGAATAATATATGATAATGAAGGTGGAAGGGCAGTGAAGACTGAGATATTTATATGTCTAGAGAAGAGAAAATAAAGAGAGTCTGCAAAGACTATTTTGAAACCGCCATGTTGGGATTTCTGTGGAGTGGTTTTAATTGTATGTATGCTTGGTATTGATGGTGTCGATATGTATGGGTCATATGACTAATTGTGTATGTCAGGGGTGGGCAAATGTTTTTGTGCTGCGGCCACATTACATTTTATCGAGTGCAGTGAGGGCGGGAGGGGAGGGCAGGGCAGGGCAGGCCCCCCCCCCCTTGGAGATCCTCGACCCAGCAATCAAATCTCCACCACTTGCTGCAGGCATTTCAGTATCCAGCAGGCTTAAGCACCATCATTTTTAGCAGCCAAGGAGCCGCTTCAATCATGGATCCCCAGCCTCTACCAAATCAGAAAAACCATCAACCCAAGAGGTACAAAGCACTTTTCCAGCTGAAAGCCAGACTCATATGCAGTGCAGTAATGCAAAGACAGAAATATCACCATTCCTCATAAAAGAAAATAACAATCCTAACAGTGAGGAAACCATACTAATAAAAATTAGAGATGTGCATTCGTGTTTCACAAATTAGACAATTTCAATGAAAATCAGGTCCCACAAAAAAAAAAAAACCCCACGAACCGCAAGAAAAAAGAAATTTCCCACAGGGGCCCGAAAACGAAGCCCGAATCGAAAGAACTAAACAATGCACATCGCTAATAAAAATCATATTTCAAATCAGATGACAAATAGAACACTACATAATAATTAGAATAAGGATAAAAAAAACTTTAAACATTTCCCCAAAATATGATAGATGTCTTTAAAATCATGAGAGGTCTTGAACGAGTAGATGTGAATTGATTATTTACACTTTCGGATAATAGATGGACTAAGAGGCATTCCATGAAGTTAGCAAGTAGCACATTTAAGACTAAATAATGAAACGAATGATTAAATGAATGCATGTATGTTTTATTCTTTTTCTGAAATTTTTTTTTTTAATTTTAAGATAGTAAGAGTGAAGATATAGTCATTGGAGACATTGTTTGTTTTTACTTTCGATATTTGTAAAATTGTAAACCGTTATGATGGTTATATCCAAATAGCGGTATATAAATATCTTTTAAATAAACAAATAAATAATCAGAGAAAATTCTTTTTCTCTCAATGCACAATTAAGCTCTGGAATTTGTTGCCAGAGGATGTGGTTACTATAGTTATCTGGGTTTAAAAAAAGGTTTGGATAAGTTCATGGAGAAGAAGTCCATTAACTGCTATTAATCAAGTTTCCTTAGCTAAGAGCCACTGCTATTAATTGCATCAGTAGCATGGGATCTTCTTAGTGTTTGGGTAATTGCCAGGTTCTTGTGGCCTGGTTTGGCCTCTGTTGGAAACAGGATGCTGGGCTTGATAGACCCTTGGTCTGACCCAGCATGGCAAATCTTATGTTCTTATAAAACAGCATCAAACCATATCTGTATCCAATTGAATCTAATACTTTATTATCCAGTTACACTGGACCTATGTGAAACATAATCATTAAAAATCACCCAGTCCACCAGATTGAAATCGGTGCGTCTTATTCCTCCTCTCTGACTGACGGTGAGCCACGGCAGAGAGACTGCCCGACGGACGGGATGAGAGCTTCCGGGTGTGACAACACTGGGCGCAGCAAAGGATGATAAAATCAGTCCCCCCCTGAGTTAAAATTGAGGCGAGGAGGAATAAGACGCACCGATTTCAATCTGGTGGACCGGGGTGGAGTCGCTGATTGACGGTGAGCAATGGCAGAGAGACTGCCCGACGGACGGGGTGAGAGCTTCTGGGTGTGATGACACTGGGCGGAGCCAGCAAAGGACAATAAAATCAGTCCCCCCTGCGGCGCGCAGCCAACGCCGGCGCGCTACCCAAGCCGTGCACGCCAAAGGGGCACGCGGCTTTGCCCGGATTTTTGATAATTTCTTTTCCTTGAGGAATCCCCCTACATTCTACTTGCAAGTAAGTGATTGCACTCATTATTTTACCTATACTCCTCCTTTCCTCCATCAGTGGAATCAACGTTAAATCACTGGACAGAGTTTAATACTTTTCTGTGTTTCCTGGATATTTTTTTCTTTTGTGGTATATTGAAATGCCACATACAAAGCGGAAGGGGAAACTGAGGGAGGCAGCAGCTACATCCTCCCCAGTAACCCCCTCACAGTTTAAAATTGAAAAGTATTTTAACTCAGCCCCAGAAGTAACTCCCGATGTCGGAGGCGCTGTGAAGCCCTCGAATGAGCATAAAGAGGGATCACCTGCCTCATTAATATCTCTTAGTCCGGGAGCACCGGTTACGCCTTCACCTCCCCTTGTTGGTTTTATCTGGTGTTGGAATCTTTGACTCCAATGCTTTTTTTAACAGGGGACAAGGCTACACAAGATGGAGGAGGTGTAGAACCTTGTAAAATAGATGAAGAAGAAGGTAATGGCACTCACAAGAAAGTGATAAGTGCCGGAATCTTAGGGTCAGAATCTGCTGTACCTCACAAATTTGAGAGACCTGTAAAAATAACGCTTGATAGCGTCTGGACCGCTATAATGACTCTGGAAAAGTCTATTTCTACACTCACAAATGTGGTTACGGACGTTAATAAAAGAATGCTGAATATAGAGCAACAGAATGATACACAACAGTCACAAATAAAGGACTTAGATCAGAGGATTTCAAAAATAGAGAAAATACAGACTGGGTTAATACAAGGAGAATTAAAAAGTCATATTAAAATGGAAAAAATTGAAAATGATCTGAGATATTTAAATCTGAGGTTAATCAATTTCCCACAGGTGGGAGGAATTTCGGTTCAAGAACAATTTAAACACTACCTGGGAACAGTATTAAAAATATCGAAAGAATCTTTCCCTCCCTTGGCAAAAATATATTTCCTACCTGAAAGAAGAGGGAAAGAGAGAGATTAAGTAGAACAGCAAGATCAACAACATGGATTATTGAATATTACAGATATTTTGGAATCATCAAAGGAAGAAATAGTTTATAAAAGAGGAATAGTCCTTGCTAGATTTATTTTTCCATCTGACAGAGACATGGTGTTTAAATTATTTCTAAAAAACAGATCTGTAAAATATAATAATCAGCAAATATGGATTTTCCCAGATGTTACTAAATTAACACAAGCTAAGAGAAAGGAATTTTTGGCTTTTGGCTTTAAGACCACTGGCAGATAAGATGGGGGCCCAGATGGTAATTCGTTATCCCAGTAAATGTATGGTAAAATTGAATAATGTAAACTATATCTATTATGATCCCTCAGACCTGAAAAAGTTCTTAGAAGCTAAGAATTTGTTGGGGGAAGTGGTTTCTGATTGAAGGTAATCGCAAGTAGAAGTGATAATGGGGTAATTGTTCCAGTTATATATGTATTGTATTATACTTGTTTTGCTCTTTTTGAACTTGATTCCCCCAATTTCATTGTGCATTGAGTATACACGAGAAAGCATTAATATTTCAGACAAGTTTTTTCTTTTTACTTATTCTCCTTTTTAGGGGGTTGTAATTGTATATACTCATATTCTGTGAATGGCAGAGTTGTGTCATGATTTTTGAAAATTTAATAAAGTTAAAAAAAAAAAATCACCCCATCCACATGATGATGGTATCAGCAATGTTTTTGGCGTGAGGTATGTTAAGGAAAGTTTGAAGGGTACACTCTATAGGGCAGAGCTTTCCAAACTTTTCAAGTTGGTGACACACTTTTTAGACAAACATAATTTCACGACACGGTAATTCAGTGTACTAGTAAACCAGAGGTTAAAGGTTAAACGAACGAAACATATTTCGACAATTTATGTATGTTTCCTTAAATATATACATAAATAAAATGTTTCACGACACAACCTATCTCATGAAAACCTTAAATTTATATTAAAAATATATATTCCAAGATTCATGTTATTGTTATAATTTATGAGAAACAATAATAAAAACAAATTGTCTGTCCCCCACAACACTCATCTCTCTCCTCCCCCCCAGCACATGTCTGGCCCCCACACACTCATATCTCTCCCCCTCAAGCACATGTCTGTCCCCCCAGCACGTTTGCCCCCCACTCACTCATCTCTCTCTCCCCAGCACATGTCTGGCCCCCACACTCATGTACCTCGTCTTTTGATTGTTGCCCAGTTAAGTGCTTCACTCCCTTCCATGATCACCAGACACTGCTGCTTGCAGTCAGTACTCCTCATGGCCAGGCCTCATCGGCAGCAGCAGCCAATGCAAGGATGGCTGGGCTCGTTCCACCCACCAAGCCCCCCAAAAAAGCGCGATTGACAGTAAAAATCACCCAATAATAAGCAACCCATAAACTGAAAAAAAAAAGTGAATCTCTAGAAAAAAAAAAGCCCAAACTCGCATCAGAGTTGACCGGGCTTGCGCGACACACCTGCACACTGCAGGCGACACACTAACGTGTCCCGACACACAGTTTGGAAAGCTCTGCTACAGGGTAAGTACTGTTTAGAAATTTTTGTTCTGTGAAACAAAGTTTAGAGAGCATGTGTAGTTGCCCGTATGTAGCAATTCATATCGGTTATTGAGAATATTTGGATGCAGTGGATTGAGTTGCCTGTATTTTATACACAAGGTGATTTAAAAGTTTGGCAGATTATAATGTAGAGATAGGCAGCGTTGTGGCTGCAATTTTGTTCCCAAGTAAGTGTAATATAAAAAAAAAGCTTGAGAATCCGCGATATTCCGGATGTAGGTAACCATAAAGTTTATTCAAAATGCCCGGATTCAGTGCGTCAGATTTAAACGGTGGATTGCATTGGTTGAAAGGGGTTTAAAAACTCGAGGTATAGCAGGGCAGAGAAATACAGCGTCTTCATGACGCTGGTGTTTCTGAATAACTGTGAATAACTTGGCAAAAATTGATGAAAGTTATGGGTACGTATTACTTGGAGAACTGGCTTCATTTTAATGTTCGGTAATGTTAGGTTTGTTTCTAATATATATTTACTGCATTTGTAGAAGTATAACAAACCGTTTGGGGGAATGTCGTGAATGGGTAGCTGTAGGCAATTGAAGCTACGCCATAAAGCACGAAGATGCAGTATGTGAAAAGTACAGCTTGGTTTAAATGATTCGGATGAAGGAAGTTTGGGTAAAGCCGATATGAATGGTAATTAATTGTCATTTTTGTGTCTGTATTTTTATGTAATGTGATGTGAATCTTCTGTGACTTTGGTATATAAGTTCCAGCATTGTAAATTGATGGGAGAAGCATTAAGGTTTTTTTTGAAAATTGTTTTGTAATACTTTATATGTAGGTAAAAACATTTTTTTGATGACTCCACAGTGAAAACAGGACCTATGGATACGTGAATCAGTATGTTAAAAAATTTTTCTTTGCAAGAGAAGTCCCTGAAGAAGCCCTGGAGCACAGGGAGAAACGAGGCTCTCGTCGGATCATATTGAGGAATACATCAGAGAAACATTGGATTGGGTTTGGAAGATCTGTTTAAAATATTGAACTAATTGTACTTAAAATAAGGGATTGCTTGATTGTAAAGTACACTGATTCATTGTAATTGTTTAGCAATACATAAGGAAACAAGTGAATGTTATAAGGCAATGTAATTATTGTTAAATTTGAGTACGTTAATGTTTTTACATTAATATGTTTTAGTGTGAATGAGAGTACGATGATATTGGGGTAAAGTATGGGTATGAATGGTGTGTGAAGAGTAGTTTGCATGGGGTGATTTTTAATGATTATGTTTCACATAGGTCCAGTGTAATTGGATAATAAAGTATTAGATTCAATTGGATTCAGATATGGTTTGATGGTTATTGAATTACCTCCATTTTTCTACGATAGTATTTCCTAAGTTTTGGAGGATATGCACATGATTGTTTGCCTTATAAAACAGCAGACATATCAAATATCCAATAATTAAAACTAATAAGAATAAAAAATATTCCCCCCTCTACATACCTGGAAACTTTTCATTTCCATTCACCCTGAGATTGTAGAGGATTAGAAGGGGAAAGACAGGAACGTAACACAGAAACCCTCCTTTCTCTCTTATATACACATACTAGCCGTTAAGCCCGTAACAATGGGCTACATTTAAAAAAAAATTTTCGGTCCATTTCCTTCCCACTTCTTCCCCCCTCTAGTCTCCCTCCCCCCTCCCCTCACTCTCTCCTCCCTCCCCCCACCTCACTCTCTCCTCCCTCCCCCCTCCCCTCACTGTTCCCTTCCCCCCACCTCACTCTCTCCTCCCCTCCCCTCCACCCACTCTCTCCTCCCTCCCCCACCCTCTCTTCCCCCCCTCCCTCTCTCCTCCCTCCCCCCACTCTCACCTCCTCCCCCCACCTCACTCTCACCTCCCTCCACCTCACTCTCACCTCCCTCCCTCTCCTCCCTCCCCCCACCTCACTCTCACCTCCCTCCCTCTCCTCCCTCCCCCACTCTCTCCTCCCTCCTCTCAGCTCACTCTCTCCCTTCCTCCCCTCACTCACTCCCCCTCTCTCAATCCCCTCCCCTTTCAGCTCATCCACACCCGGCAGACAGGGGGATGTCCCTCCCTCGCGCGCGCACCGCCGCCGCCACCACCGCTACTGCTCCTCCCTCCCTCACGTGCGTCGCTGCCGCCGCTGCTCCTCCTGCTCCTGCTTGTTGTCGTTGTCGTCGCTGCCGCAGCTACTGCTCCTCCCGCTCCTGCTCGTCACCGCTGCTCCTGCTCGTTGCTGCTGCCGCCGCTCCTGCTCCTAAGGAGCAGGCGCCATTTTTTTTTCAGGCACGCTCCGCTCTGGCCGACGTGCTGCCCGCGCATGCGCGGTAGAGTTGCTCTCTACTGCGCATTTGCGGCACGTCGGTCAGGGCTCCCTTATCTAGTAGATTCATTCACACACACTCATACAGCCTTCAACTTTCTCTTCTTCTCATTCCTCTCTTCTACTTCCTCCCTCCATTTTTCATTCCCTCTCACTCATCTTCAGTCATTCACTCCCTCCCCTCTCACTCACCCTCTTTCGCTCTCAGTCACTCAACCCCCTCAGCCTCTTCCCTTCCCCGCTGTCACTAACCCTCCCACTTCATCCCATTAACTTCCCTGTCACTCACCCCCTCACTTCCACGCACCATTTTTCCATTACTTCAGACTCACCCCTCATTCCCACTCATCCCTCAGTCACTCCCTTCTTCTCATTCACTGTCTTCCATTTCTCCCCTTCTTCCCCTTCCCTCTGTCACTCACTCTTCTTCCATTCATTCCCCTGTCATTTACCTCCTCACTCCCACTCATCCTCTTCTGTTTCTTATTCTCACCCCCTTCCCATTCAGTCACTTGCCTTTCTCTCCTACCCTCCCACTCCTACCCTCTCACCCACTCACTCATTCCAGTGGAAACACTGAGAGGAGAGGAGAGGATCACCTTGCTGGTGGCTGAAAGGAATCAGTAAGTTTTTGCTTGGGACATTGACATTGACTTTTTTAAAAGTATTGGGGCAAAGTTAACTATTTGGGAATATTATTTAGTCAGTCAGTGAATAAAACAAGTTAGACTGTTTGCATTTTTAAATAGTCAGTCAATAAGGTAGCAGTAGGTAGGCAGTGAATACACAAGTTAGACTGTTTGTATTTAGTCAGTCAATAAGGTAGCAGTAGGTAGTGTGTTTATTTTTTAAAAGTCTGCCTGACTATTAAAGTGTCCTCCAGACTTTTAAAGAGCTAAGTGTTTTATTTAATAAATAACTGAGTGCATTGTATTGAAAAACAAAAAAAAAACCACAAAAAAGTAGCCAGAAGCTAGAAATAAGCTAGGAGCAGTATATACCAAAGTAAAAAAGTTGAATAGTTCAGCTCAGTTACTCACCTTGGAAAGGTGTTGAGGTAGGACGCATATAAAGAGCAGGTAGTAAAATACTGCACGGAGCGGCAGTAGCCACAGAGGCATTCACGGAGCGGGATGCCAGTGGCCAGTGGTAGGTGTCCACCTTCATGGAGCGGAAGGATGTAGGGCTGTCATCTCCCAATTAAATAAAAAACAAAAACAAAAAACAAAACAGGGATGGGATCCATCAGGTCTAGAGGACACATATAAAGAGCAGGTAGTAAAATACTGCACGGAGCGGCAGTAGCCACAGAGGCATTCACGGAGCGGGATGCCAGTGGCCAGTGGTAGGTGTCCATATAAAGAGCAGGTAGTAAAATACTGCACAGAGCGGCAGTAGCCACAGAGGCATTCACGGAGCGGGATGCCAGTGGCCAGTGGTAGGTGTCCACCTTCACGGAGCGGAAGGATGGAGGGCTGTCATCTCCCAATTAAATAAATAATAAAAAAACCCAGGGATGGGATCCATCAGTTCTAGAGGACGCATATAAAGAGCAGGTAGTAAAACACTGCATGGAGCGGCAGTAGCCACAGAGGCATTAACGGAGCGGGATGCCAGTGGCCGGTGGTAGGTGTCCACCTTCACAGAGTAGAAGGATGAAGGGCATCCATCTCCCAATTAAAAAAAGAAAAGAAAAAAAAGAAAAAAAACAGGGATGGGTTCATGGGCTTATAGGTATTACCAATTATTAGGCTTTTCAATATTTGATGATAGTTAATGTGACTTTCAAGGCATTCTTCACTTTCGGTGCATGTCCGGCATGACTCCTTGCTTCAATGACAGGGGAAAAGAAAAACTGATACTTCACACATTTCCAGCATTGCCCTCTGCTTCATGGCAGAGAGCTATGCTGCCGCTTACCCAACTAATCAAACTTAATATTTCACTTGGAAGCAGCTCCAGCACTGCTCTCTACATTAATGGTGGGGGTGAAAAGGGAATTAGAACATAAGGTTACTAAGAGCCAAGAGAAACAGTTAAGTATGAGAACAAATGTGTGAAGCTTGCTGGGCAGACTGGATGGACCGGTTGGTCTTCTTCTGCCGTCATTTCTATGTTTCTATGTTTCTATGTAGTGTGATTAGGTTTGAATAGGGAACAACATTTGTTAATCAAGGGAGCTGTGAGTCACTCAGGCTGACTAACTAAAGTTAGACTGTTTGTAATTCCCAACCTACCCACCCCAAGCTCATCCCTTAATTTATAGGCAGGTGCCACTTGCACAAAAAAAAAAACCCATCAACAAAAACTTTATTGAGAATTCGATCAGACCCCAGTAGGCCACTACCAGACATATAGTGAATTCACTAATACATTTAAAGGAACTTAGACACATTCCTACTCCCATAGCAACCTAAAACTTAACTAGGAACTGATCAAAATTGAGATGAAGGCAGCAGTCCAGCAGCAAGAGGGGGGCTTCCCAGTCTTTTGCATCGAGTGTCACATGTATGATTTTTTACCCACCGGTGAGAAGTTGTACATGTGCATGCGATGCAAAGAGCTCCTGGCTCTCAGAGAACGAGTCCGATCTCTGGAGGCTAGAGTGGCAGACCTGGAGGAGCTGAGGGAGACAGAGAGGTATATAGATGAGACCTTCAGGGACATAGTAGTCCAGTCCCAACTTCAGACTGGCAGCCCTGGTGCTGCCTTGGAGGAAGAAGGTCTCATAATGGGAGAGTACCAACCAGATGTAGCAGGAAAGGATCCTGTAGCAAGGACCTGCTCTCTAGGTGATGCATTGTCCTTTCGCACTGAGGATATCTCCCCAAGGCCTACTGCCCAGGAGGGAAGGGTTAGGTCGGCCGTCATAGTTGGTGATTCGATTATTAGGAATGTAGATAGCTGGGTGGCGGGTGGGCGTGAGGATCGCCTGGTAACATGCCTACCTGGTGCGAAGGTGGTGGACCTCACGCGTCACCTAGATAGGATTTTAGACAGTGCTGGGGAGGAGCCAGCTGTCGTGGTACACGTGGGCACCAACGACATAGGAAAATGTGGGAGGGAGGTTCTGGAAGCCAAATTTAGGCTCTTAGGTAGAAAGATTAAATCCAGAACCTCCAGGGTAGCATTCTCTGAAATGTTCCCTGTTCCACGCGCAGGTCACCAGAGGCAGGCAGAGCTCCGGAGTCTCAATGCGTGGATGAGACGATGGTGCAAGGAAGAGGGATTCAGTTTTGTTAGGAACTGGGGAACCTTTTGGGGAAGGGGGAGTCTCTTCCGAAGGGATGGGCTCCACCTTAACCAGGGTGGAACCAGACTGCTGGCGCTAACCTTTAAAAAGGAGATAGAGCAGCTTTTAAACTAGAACAAAGGGGAAAGCCGACAGTCGCTCAGCAGCGCATGGTTCGGAGAGATGTATCTTTAAAGGATACTAATGAAGCATTAGAATTAGGGCATCCCGACAGTGAGGTTCCAATAATTAGAAAAGTAGTCCAAGTGCCTGTAACTAAAAACTCACCTGAGCTAAAAAATTCTAACTTATCCCTATCAATTAAAAAGCAGAATAAAAATACGATCAAAAAACAAACTTTGAAATGTTTGTATGCTAATGCCAGAAGTCTAAGAAGTAAGATGGGAGAATTAGAATGTATAGCAGTAAATGACGACATAGACTTAATTGGCATCTCAGAGACATGGTGGAAAGAGGATAACCAATGTGACAGTGCTATACCGGGGTACAAATTATATCGCAATGACAGAGAGGAGCAGTCGGGAGGAGGTGTGGCGCTTTATGTCCGGGATGGCATAGAGTCCAACAGGATAAACATCCTGCATGAGACTAAATACAAAATTGAATCTTTATGGGTAGAAATCCATTGTGTATCAGGGAAGACTACAGTGATAGGGGTATACTACCGTCCACCTGGTCAAGATGATGAGATGGACAGTGAAATGCTAAGAGAAATTATGGAAGCTAACCAAATTGGTAGTGCAGTAATAATGGGAGACTTCAATTACCCCAATATAGACTGGGTAAATGTATCATCGGGTCACACTAGAGAGATAACGTTCCTGGATGGAATAAATGATAGCTTTATGGAGCAATTGGTTCAGGAACCGACGAGGGAGGGAGCAATTTTAGATCTAATTCTCAGTGGAGCACAGGACTTGGTGAGAGAGGTAACGGTGGGGGGGGGGGGGCCACTTGGCAATAGTGATCATAATATGATCAAATTTGATTTAATGACTGGAAAAGGAACAGTGTGCAAATCCAAGGCTCTCGTGCTAAACTTTCAAAAGGGAAACTTTGATAAAATGAGAAAAATTGTTAGAAAAAAACTGAAAGGAGCAGCTACAAAAGTAAAAAATGTCCAAGAGGCGTGGTCATTGTTAAAAAATACATTCTAGAAGCACAGTCCAGATGTATTCCACACATTAAGAAAGGTGGAAAGAAGGCAAAACGATTACCGGCATGGTTAAAAGGGGAGGTGAAAGAAACTATTTTAGCCAAAAGATCTTCATTCAAAATTGGAAGAAGGATCCAACAGAAGAAAATAGGATAAAGCATAAACATTGGCAAGTTAAATGTAAGACATTGATAAGACAGGCTAAGAGAGAATTTGAAAAGAAGTTGGCTGTAGAGGCAAAATCTCACAGTAAAAACTTTTTTAAATATATCCGAAGCAGAAAGCCTGTGAGGGTGTCAGTTGGACCGTTAGATGATCGAGGGGTTAAAGGGGCACTTAGAGAAGATAAGGCCATCGCGGAAAGATTAAATGATTTCTTTGCTTCGGTGTTTACTGAAGAGGATGTTGGGGAGGTACCCGTAATGGAGAAGGTTTTCATGGGTAATGATTCAGATGGACTGAATCAAATCACGGTGAACCTAGAAGATGTGGTAGGCCTGATTGACAAACTGAAGAGTAGTAAATCACCTGGACCGGATGGAATACACCCCAGAGTTCTGAAGGAACTAAAAAAATGAAATTTCAGACCTATTAGTAAAAATTTGTAACTTATCATTAAAATCATCCATTGTACCTGAAGACTGGAGGATAGCAAATGTAACCCCAATATTTAAAAAGGGCTCCAGGGGCGATCCGGGAAACTACAGACTGGTTAGCTTGACTTCAGTGCCAGGAAAAATAGTGGAAAGTGTTCTAAACATCAAAATCACAGAACATATAGAAAGACATGGTTTAATGGAACAAAGTCAGCATGGCTTTACCCAGGGCAAGTCTTGCCTCACAAATCTGCTTCACTTTTTTGAAGGAGTTAATAAACATGTGGATAAAGGTGAACCGGTAGATATAGTATACTTGGATTTTCAGAAGGCGTTTGACAAAGTTCCTCATGAGAGGCTTCTAGGAAAAGTAAAAAGTCATGGGATAGGTGGCGATGTCCTTTCGTGGATTGCAAACTGGATAAAAGACAGGAAACAGAGAGTAGAATTAAATGGGCAATTTTCTCAGTGGAAGGGAGTGGACAGTGGAGTGCCTCAGGGATCTGTATTGGGACCCTTACTGTTCAATATATTTATAAATGATCTGGAAAGAAATACGACGAGTGAGATAATCAAATTTGCAGATGACACAAAATTGTTCAGAGTAGTTAAATCACAAGCAGATTGTGATAAATTGCAGGAAGACCTTGTGAGACTGGAAAATTGGGCATCCAAATGGCAGATGAAATTTAATGTGGATAAGTGCAAGGTGATGCATATAGGGAAAAATAACCCATGCTATAATTACACGATGTTGGGTTCCATATTAGGTGCTACAACCCAAGAAAGAGATCTAGGTGTCATAGTGGATAACACATTGAAATCGTCGGTTCAATGTGCTGCGGCAGTCAAAAAAGCAAACAGAATGTTGGGAATTATTAGAAAAGGAATGATGAATAAAACGGAAAATGTCATAATGCCTCTGTATCGCTCCATGGTGAGACCGCACCTTGAATACTGTGTACAATTCTGGTCGCCGCATCTCAAAAAAGATATAATTGCGATGGAGAAGGTACAGAGAAGGGCTACTAAAATGATAAGGGGAATGGAACAACTCCCCTATGAGGAAAGACTAAAGAGGTTAGGACTTTTCAGCTTGGAGAAGAGACGACTGAGGGGGGATATGATAGAGGTGTTTAAAATCATGAGAGGTCTAGAACGGGTAGATGTGAATCGGTTATTTACTCTTTCGGATAGTAGAAGGACTAGGGTACACTCCATGAAGTTAGCATGGGGCACATTTAAAACTAATCGGAGAAAGTTCTTTTTTACTCAACGCACAATTAAACTCTGGAATTTGTTGCCAGAGAATGTGGTTCGTGCAGTTAGTATAGCTGTGTTTAAAAAAGGATTGGATAAGTTCTTGGAGGAGAAGTCCATTACCTGCTATTAAGTTCACTTAGAGAATAGCCACTGCCATTAGCAATGGTTACATGGAATATACTTAGTTTTTGGGTACTTGCCAGGTTCTTATGGCCTGGATTGGCCACTGTTGGAAACAGGATGCTGGGCTTGATGGACCCTTGGTCTGACCCAGTATGGCATTTTCTTATGTTCTTATGTTCTTATTCCCTGACACTCACCGCCTCCCTCTGTCACTCATTCTCTCCTTCCTACTCATTCATGTCCCTTCCATTTAAGTCACTCACCATCCTCACCACTTTCTCTTCCTTCCCTCTCTGCCCCTTCCCACATCTCCCTCTCTTTCCTTTCCCTTACTTCCATATTACTCACCACCTCACAGCAGCACAGGGCCTCTCCTCACTGGCGGGAGATGGGAACTCTGCTAGCACTCCAACAACAAGGTCTCTCCTCACTAGTGGGGATGGGAGTCCTCACCAGCACGCTGAAGCACGGGGCCTCTCCTTGCTGGCAGCGAGTGGAAACTCCACCAGCGTGTCGACAAATGAGGTTTCTCCTCGCTGGCAGGGGAGGGAAGCCTGCCAGCGCATCATTAGTCCGTGCCAATGCTCCAACCTACTTGTTCAAGCATCGAGCCTCATCAAGGGCAATAACTTGGCCTTTGATGATGACACTGGACACTCAGACAGGCAGATCGAAGCATCAGCAGGCTGCACATAATGAAGAGTGTCCAAGTGATAGGCAGGACCCACAAAATAAAATGGTAGATGGTCTAGGAAAGCCACGGATGTGAAAAAACAAAAGCAAGACCATTGCCTTGGAAAAGAGTTTATTCAGATAGATTTGATGTGCCCAAAATCTATCTGAATAAACTCTTTTCCAAGGCAACTGTCTTGCTTTTGTTTTTTCACAAGTGATAGGCAGGCCAGAATAAAAACCTTTAGGGGTCAGATTTGGCCCGCGGGCCATAGTTTGCTCATCACTGGTGCATGTAGTGAATTTAAGTTTATTTTTAATATATGGTGTATAGGTGTCAATTGGGACACAATGTGGTAACTTGCTGCTATATTGTAAATGAAGTATTGTATTGCAGATCCTTTCACTTATGATATATAAGAAATTGTGAGTGTGGCAGATCTTTGTCTTTGTCTTTATAAGAAATTGATATATGCTCTGTTATCATTAACATGTATTAAAATGTTTCTATGTGTTGTTGAAATACTATAGTTCTTTCATTTGTTTGTGGATTTAGTATATAATTGAGAGAAGTTATTTGTACCTTCTTCTGCTTATTTACTGAAAGTTTATTTTGCGACATATACAAGCAAGGATTTGGTTGAGCTGGCTCTGGCTGGCAAAGCAGCAGGGAGGTATGGTCCTGCCAAATCTCAGAGTATACTATTGGGCAGTCTGAATTCTTTGGAAACTTGGTTCATTAATAAAGATGATTGTTGGTTGGCACTGGAGCAAGAACAGGCCAATATTGTTGAGTTATCTACACTGATTTTTCTGCCTGCCTCCTCCCCTATTGGAAGAGCGATATGTAGACTGAGCCCGATTTTAGCTCACACTTCGAATTTGTGGTGTCAGGTTTGTTGTTTTCTCAGTAGGCCTTTTGAGAGTATGTCCCTACTGGCACCTAGTTATATGAACATAGGTATAGCAGAGTGAATGTTTGGGAATGATCTTCATCTGGAGAGATAAGGGCTTGCAGACAGTTGATCATGGAAAGATACACATTTTTGAACTTTTATGGACCTCCAGCAGGATTATGACCTGAGTGATGAGTCATTTAGGTCATATTTGCAGTTGAGACAAGCGCTTATTTATTTTATTTTATTTATTTATCGAGTTTTATATACCGTCGTTCGGTTTCGCCATCACAACAGTTTACAAAGCTTACATGCTTAGCGGCATTATATATATCCAACACTCCCTGTGGCAATTGAATGGGATGGAAGAGTTTCTATGTGAGGAGGGCCCTCTCACTAAAGGAGTTTCCATAATTTAATGGGATTTTTACCTGCTAAATATGGTAAGACAACTCCTGCGACTTTAAGCAAGAAATGGAAAATGGATCTAGGCCTGGTTCTAAATGAAAGTAATTGGAAGGCGATATGGAGATCTGCACATCATGCCTCAATATGTAACAGGAAGCTGGAACTGATGAGAAAGCTCTTGCATAGAACATATTGTACACTAATGTATTGTTCTAAACTATTCTCACGATTGGTGTTGGGTGTTGGAGGGGTGTAGGGGTTCAGGGAAATAGGTACTTATCTATATATGTGGTGGATTTGTCCTAAGATGAAATGCTTTTGGGTGGATATTACGCAAGAAAAAGCAGCCATCATTGGAGAAGAAATAAATATGACTCCATGCCTGGAATTACTCAGTAGATGGGATGGATTGCAGATATCCCAACAAACTAAACCATTAGTGGTGCAACTTCTTCTGGTGGCCTGATTTACAATTGACTCTTTTTGGAAATACAAACCAAATATGGACTATTGGATGAGATAATGTAGGGAAATTGCAGATATTTTATTAAAGGCGAAAAACGTAAGTAATACTGAATATTATGAGCTGAATGAAACTATATAAGAATTTGGTGTTACCTACTCCCATTTAAGATACTGTGTGTATAGCATCTTTATGCTAATATTGATGTGTTTTTGATATGACAATGTCTATAAATAAAGATGGTAACTTTAAAACAAGTGTGTGGGTGCCCATACACATGCATGTGGGCATGCAAGCAAACATATGCTGGAATTTTAAATCATGCACGCATTTACGCCCATATGATTTTAAATGCGCCTAGCGCACCTAAGTGTGCTCCTAATTTTAAGCCATTACTTGAGCAAATGTACTTCATGTATCTTCCTTAGGCATTTATCGGCTTTAACGCAAGCAAGGAAGTGGATTTTAAAACATGCTTGTGTGAACAATATTCCCAGCTTTCCCAATTGGTCTACCAGTTTGCCCAGTCTATCTCAAGGTCATCCAGACCTCTCTGGTTCTTCAGCCTGCACTCCACCCAGTTGACACAGACTCCTCGCTCTGGCACGTTAGGCCTAAACAGCAATTTCTGCAGACTTACACCTCATTAGGAGCAGCAGGAAATATTCATGGCTAACTAGCTACCACGTGCTGTGGCCACCAGATTTAAAATACAGATTTATGCACGTAATGGGCCCACCCTGTCACATCCTAGCTCCGCTCCTTTATTAACTCATGCATGCATATATATGCATGTAATTTCTGGCTTTTAAAGTACACGTTGCTCGCGTATGGTCCAGATACTTGCGTAGAGGGGCCTTTTAGTATGAGCAATGTTTTTAAAATTGACCCCAAAGAGTTAAAAAAATTACAAGGTTTTAATCTTCCAAATCTAGTTCAAAAACTTTGGGTGTTGTACAGGTTTTCCTTCCCATACTGCACTTCACTCATGACCTTTCAACCCCCAAAATGAGTCCAGCTTCCTAATGTTAAGGAGAGATCAAGGTGCTTTTATTGCACAGCAACTAAAGGGTGCTGTCCTTTTGCCTCATTAGTAAACCATAAAGTTGTTGATTCTAGTTCTTACACATACTTTGTTGCACCTGCACAGATAATCTAAACATACTATTAAATGTTGTTGTATAAGAGGTTTGCACATATACCTACCTCTACAATTGTATAGTAGCTAAGATTTCTGTACCAAAATTTGTCAGAGAAATGACTTGTGATGAGTGGTTCAGGTCCTAGGGGGTGGAATGTCTCTCGTCCCATGGTGTCCCTCGAGTCTCCAGCTTTGACCCCAATTTTCTCCATGCACTGTCCAAGGGCTACATCCTCCAGAGGAAAGGTATGAGTGCACACCTTCCTGCTGAAGCTATCCACAAAACGTCTCAGGGCCTCCTTGCTGAGGACATAGCCTGCTCCCCCACTCATAAAACCCTGTTTGAAGAAGGGTTCGAAGAAGTGCTTCCCAAAGTAGATGGGCTGTTCAGGTTTATGGTTGGATAGCATCCACCTCAGGTTGTCTACCACCACAAATGTATCATCGTCAGCTTTCATGAACCAGTCAGCTTCCTCCAAATGATGCTCATATATATAATAAAAGGCCTTGATGGTCTTCCAGTAGAGCTGGTCTCGGCCTTCCTTGACTCCCAGGCCAATAGTGGAGAAGTTCTTATCAGTAACAGAACTCATAAAAAGAGTAACATTACAATGTCGGGTCCAAGTGGTTTTCAGATGTTTGGCTTTTCTTTCCAGGTTATCAGGTTTGGTCATAACCCAGCAAAGAACCCGAACCTTATTGTAGAGTTCATTTGCAGTACTGTTGTCCGCCCCTGAAAATGAGAATTTTGAAAATAATGTGAACCATAGAATATGCATGTCAGTAGAATCAGTTGGCTTAGGTCAACAGTGGATGTTAAATACAATTAGACTTGACCTGGTAACCTCTTACATAATTTTATGATAGTTGTCAACAGATAAGGACCACTTAGCTTATCTGATCTGGCCTTTATCTAATGGACTCTACTTGATTTCCAAACATCTCCATTCTTTGCCCTTACCAACCCTCTTCTGTGTCTGTCTGAAGCATGTTTGAGTTCTGTCACTGTTTTGGTTGCCATTGAAATCGTCGGTTCACTGTGCTACGGCAGTCAAAAAAGCAAACAGAATGTTGGGAATTATTAGAAAGGGAATGGTGAATAAAACGGAAAGGGGTAGATTTTTAAAAACAGCGCGATCACGTACTTTTGTTTGCGCAGCAGGTGCAAACAAAAGTATGCTGGATTTTATAAGATACGCGCGGCTCTAAAATCCTGGATCGGCGCGCGCAAGGCTGCCAATTTTGGGCAGCCGGCGCGCGCCGAGCAGCGCAGCCTGCCTCCGTTCCCTCCGAGGCCGCTCCGAAATCGGAGCGGCCTCGGAGGGAACTTCCTTTCGCCCTCCCCTCACCTTCCCCTCCCTTCCCCTCCCTTCCCCTACCTAACCCCCCCCCCCCCGGCCCTATCTAAACCCCCCCCCTTACCTTTGTTCCTAGATTTACGCCTGCGAGAAGCAGACGTAAATCTACGCGCGCCAGCGGACTGCTGGCACGCCGTCCTCCGACCCGGGGGCTGGTCCAGAGGCCTGGACCATGCCCCCGGGCCGGCACCACGCTCCCAGTCCCGCCCCCGAAATGCAGCGTCATCGGGTCCTGCCCCCCGACACGCCCCCCTCGACAAACCCCGGGACCTACGCGCATCCCGGGGCTCTGCGCGTGCCGGCGGCCTATAGAAAATAGGCGCGCCAGCGCGCAAGGCCCTGCTCGCGTAAATCCGGGCGGATTTACGCAAGCAGGGTTTTTAAAATCCGCCCGTAAATGTCATAATGCCTCTGTATCGCTCCATGGTGAGACCGCACCTTGAATACTGTGTACAATTCTGATCGCCGCAACTCAAAAAAGATATAATTGCGATGGAGAAGGTACAAAGAAGGGCTACCAAAATGATAAGGGGAATGGAACGACTCCCTTATGAGGAAAGACTAAAGAGGTTAGGACTTTTCAGCTTGGAGAAGAGACGGCTGAGGGGGGATATGATAGAGGTGTTTAAAATCATAAGAGGTCTAGAACGGGTAAATGTGAATCGTTTATTTACTCTTTTGGATAATAGAAAGTCTAGGGGGCACTCCATGAAGTTAGCATGTGGCACATTTAAAACTAATCGGAGAAAATTCTTTTTTACTCAACGCACAATTAAACTCTGGAATTTGTTGCCAGAGGATGTGGTTAGTGCAGTTAGTGTAGCTGTGTTTAAAAAAGGATTGGATAAGTTCTTGCAGGAGAAGTCCATTAACTGCTATTAATTAAGTTGACTTAGAAAATAGCCACTGCTATTACTAGCAACAGTAACATAGAATAGACTTAGTTTTTGGCTACTTGCCAGGTTCTTATGGCCTGGATTGGCCACTGTTGGAAACAGGATGCTGGGCTTGATGGACCCTTGGTCTGACCCAGTATGGCATGTTCTTATGTTCTTATGTTCTTACATGGAAGGGTTGTGAATCTTGAGAGAGGAGGGAAGCCGGAGTTTGTAGGTGACTGGACCCAAACGGCAGAGCACTGGAAAGGTACCGATATACCTGGGAGCAAAGCAAGACGAAAGAAGCTTGAGCCGGATAAACTGGGTGCTGAGCCACACCTTGTGGCCCGGTTTAAATTGGGGAGCTTCACGGTGATGAGCATCAAAGAACCTTTTAGCCCTTTGGGCTGCTTGCTGTAGCAACTGTTTCATGCTGTTCCAGAGTTGATGTAACTCCTGGGCGGTCGACTGGTCTGCTGGTGAGGGAACAGATAATGGCAGCAGTAGTGGCGGAAGAGGCTGACGTCCATAGACTACCTGGAAAGGTGAAACCGAGTGGATGAAGATGCGTGAGAATTCAAGACAAACTCAGACCAGTGAAGGAGATCAGACCAATCATTCTGCCGGAGGTTCACATAGACCAGAAGAAATTGTTTAAGAGTCCTGTTAGTTCTCTCCTTCTTGCCCGTTGGCTTGGGGGTGATAAGCAGAGGTAAAATCTAGAGAGACGTTGAACTTTTTGCAGAGGGACCTCCAGAATCGGGCAGTAAATTGGACTCCGTGGTCCAAAAGGATATGTTTTGGAAGGCCTTGGAGTCGGAACACATGGCGGATAAACAATTGCGCGAGTTGAGATGCCGATGGAAGACCAGGCAGAGCCACGAAGTAGGCCATTTTGGAAAAGCTGTCTACTGTGACCCAAATGGTGTTGTTGCCCCCAGAGGGAGGAAGGTCCACAATAAAATCAGTTGTGATATGAGTCCATGGCTCACTAGGGATAGAAAGAGGTTGCAAGAGTCTCCACGGGCGTCCCACTGGAGGCTTATGGCGTGCACAAGTGGGACAAAACTCCCCTTAGGACTGTGCATCCTTCATCATGGTAGGCCATCAATAAAACCACTGGAGAGTGGCCAGAGTCCTGGACTGTCCAGGGTGTCCTGCGGTAAGGGAGTTGTGAGCCCATCGGAGGACCCTCCAGCGTAGTTGGTGAGGAATCACTGTCTTCCCAGGTGGGATCGGAAAGGTGGCAGTCACCCTTAGCAGAGTGGATTACATGCCATGGAGCGTCTAGAACATCCTCCAGAATGAAGGACCTGAAGACATCAGCCCGGCAATTCTTGTTGGCTGGTCAGTAGCGTAGCAGGAAGTTGAATCAGGTAAAAAAGAGGGCCCAGCGGGCCTGACGGTGATTCAAGCGTTGAGCCCGGTGTAAATACTTGAGGTTTTTGTGGTCAGTATACACTACAATCTGTTGCTGGGCTCCCTCGAGCCAAGGACGCCATTTCTCAAAGGCTAGCTTAACAGCAGCTCCTTATCCCCTATAGCATAGTTCCGCTCCACAGGGAAGAAGCATCTGGAAAAGGAGCATGGATGTAGGGTATGAGTAGTCGAGTACTGGCTTAGGACCGCCCCTACTCTCATGTCAAAGGCATCAATCTCGACAATGAATGGCAACTAGGATCTGGATGACGGAGACACAGCTCACGGATAAAGGTGGTCTTGAGATCCTGGAAAGCGGTCATGGCCTCGGGTGACCAATGGGAAGAATTAGCCCCCTTGTGAGTCATGGCCATGAGGGGTACAGTCAGAGGGGAGTAATGATGGATGAAGAACCGGTAGTAATTGGCAAAGCCAAGAAATCTTTGAAAGGATCGAAGGCCTGTAGGGAATATTAAATGCTTTTCAACTTCTGAGGGTCCATTCTGAAACCTTGATTGGAGACTATGTAGCCAAGAAAAGGGATGGTCTCCTGCTCGAAAGAACACTTTTCGAGTTTGGCATAGAGCTGGTTGTCTTGTAGACGCTGGAGGGTGCGAGAGACATCATGGCGGTGGCTCTGTAGGTCTTTGGAGAATACTAAAATATCGTCGAGGTACACCACAACACATTGGTATAACATATCCCTGAAGACCTCGTTCATTAAATTCTGGAAGACAGCTGGGGCGTTGCAAAGGCCAAACGGCATCACAAGGTATTCAAAATGGCCATCTTGAGTATTAAAAGCTGTCTTCCATTCATCTCCTTGGCGGATTCAAACTAAATTATAAGCTCCCCTAAGGTCCAATTTGAAGATTTTCACTCCCTGGAGCCTGTCAAAAAGTTCAGAAATTAAAGGTAGCGGATAGTGGTCTTTCAGGGTGATCTTGTTCAAACCCAAGTAGTCGATGCAAGAATGGAGCGATCCATCTTTTTTTCCCCACAAAGAAAAAAACCCGCTCTGGCGGGAGACTTGGAGGGTCGAATGAACCCCTTAGCCAGGTTCTCACGAATGTACTCCAACACGGCCTGAGTCTCTGTGAGCAACAATGGGTAGATACTTCCCTGAGGAAGCTCAGTGTTGGGCAACAAGTTGATTGCACAATCATAGGTACAATGCGGAGGCAGTGTCTGCGGCCTTTTTGGAGAACACATCTGCATAAGCTGATTATTGAGGAGGAAGGCCAGGAGGTTAAAGCGAGGTACCAAGGCAAGGCATAGGCAAGACGGTCTCCAGACATTTGGCGTGGCAGAAGGAACCCCAGCGGGAAAGTTGTAAGGTGGCCCAGTCAAACCGGGGGGGGGTGGGGGGGGGGTGCTGTTGTAGTCATGGCAGTCCTAAGACCACAGGATTTGTCCAGAATGTGGAAGGAGATGGACTCCACGTGCAGGGACCGAGTGCGGAGAAGAAAAGGAGCTGTGGTAAGGGTAACCTGACCAGGCAGTGGCTCTACGTGGATGGAAGAAAGGAGTAGAGGTACTGGGGAGCGGATGGTGGGAATCCGGAGGTGTTTCGTCAATTGTTTTAAAATAAAATTTCCACCTGCACTAGAGTCCATAAGAGCCAGGGTATGGAACTCCTGATTGTCCAGCTTGATAGAGATGGGCAGAGTCAATGAAGGAGAAGTCAGGCCTAGGAGCAGTCCTCCTGCTGAACATAGGCCTGGGAGTTTCCCGGACAGATGGGGTATGTGGCTAAGGTGTGTCCGGATTTGCCGCAATATAAGCAGAGTCCTGATTGTTGGCAACGGTGTCATTCCTTGGGTGAAAGCCTGCTCCGACCCATTTGCATAGGTTCTTCCTCAACCTTGTTTTGAGCCAAGTCGAGCCTGGGGAAGACGAGCGTTGAATGCAGAACGAGCTTGGCATAGACGGCGGTCAATCCACCCGGCCAAATCTATCAAGGAATCCAAGGATGCAGGCAGTTTGCGGGCCACCAACTCATCTTTGATTTGAGAGCTCAGGCCCTCAAGGAAAATGGATCAAAGGTAGTCAGGGTCCCAATGGAATTCTGACACCAGGGTCCGGAATTCTATGACGTAATCTGTCAAGGGTAGTATATATGAATAATGTTAAATATCATATATCACATCACACTGTTTTATTACAGAACATATTAAAATTACAATACAATTATCAATAACTTATACCCAAAATACATATATTATACATAGATATTACTACATATATCCTATATCATATATCATAAGGCACCTCTTATCTACACGTACCCTCCCTATTACACTACTGTTGTACCTCTAAAACCCCAACACACTCATCAACCATTCATACCCACACATTCACTATTAATACTATTAAAATCAATCCCACAACACACCGTATTACATATATCAGCAAGTTGACCATCTAGTTACAACCTTTTTCAATGATCATATAATCACAATCCCGATATTTAATGTTTTTTTCTTCATATGGTCACAATCCTTTTCAATATTCACATAATCACAAACCCAATAATTTCAATGTTTATATGATCATAATCCAGTCAATTTACAATATTTCATTATTAATATAATCACACCCTACAAGGACCTTGTTTCGCCATATGTGGCTTCTTCAGGGGTTCATATCTTCAATCTTCTTATGCTTGATATTGTAAATATTCCCCGTAATACTCAGTATCCCATACCCAGGTGCCTCATGACTTTCTGTCGTAATGACCCTCCTACATCCTCTTTTCATACAGTCACTCTTCAACGCAGCCGCGTTGAGACATTGAATGAAGGCATCTCGGGAACTGCGAGACGCTGAATATGGAACTCTGAAGATCGATACTGAGACAGAACGTGTCCTGCGGATGTGGAATGGAAAATATGGAGTGACTATTATGAAAAAATTGGATCGTGTGACCATTGGAGTCATAAAAAGAATAATTCTGTCGTGAGGATTGAAGTATAATTAATTGGAAGTGTGGAAGTACAATAAGCTACGGTATTTCAGTTGAAGAGTGACTGTATGAAAAGAGGATGTAGGAGGGTGATATATGTAATACGGTGTGTTGTGGGATTGATTTTAATAGTATTAATAGTGAATGTGTGGGTATGAATGGTTGATGAGTGTGTTGGGGTTTTAGAGGTACAACAGTAGTGTAATAGGGAGGGTACGTGTAGATAAGAGGTGCCTTACGATAGATGATATAGGATATATGTAGTAATATCTATGTATAATATATGTATTTTGGTTATAAGTTATTGATAATTGTATTGTCATTTTAATATGTTCTGTAATAAAACAGTGTGATGTGATATATGATATATAACATTATTTATATATACTACCCTTATATATTATTGTGTATAACTGATTGGTTTAAGGGTGGATAAGAGACTCATATATTGAGTAATCTGTCAAGGACCAGGTGCTCTGTCGGAGATGGAGAAGTGTGGATCCGGAAGCGGATTTTCTGCCAGGGTCATCGAAGATGGAGCAAAATAATGCAAGAAACCCAGGCAGGTCTTGAAGAACCGTGTCAGCACGTTCCCAGAGGGGTGTGTTGTGGGAACGCTGATAGCGGTCCCATCTCTGGTGATTTTGTGTGCCCCTGGATCCCAATAGCCGCAGAGGAGCTCTGGCAAGTGCCAAGGCAGGTGAGAGGTGCCCCAGCATGGGCTGAGGATGTAGGATTGATGGCTCTGACCACAACCAAATCTGTATGCAGCAGAGAGAGACCCAAACAACCAATGTTGGTCTCATGAGTGGTCCTCCGACTACTCCAAGCCCTTTTGGACCTGCCGCATGGAGCAGCAACTGCGATAGGATGGACAGTGGTCAAAGGATGAGGACATTAGACGAAGACTTGAGGACGAAGGACATGAGGACTTCACGAAGAAGACCAAGACTCAAGTTGATTGAAGAGATCAGAGTGGATACTCTGGATTGCTTGAAAGAGAATCTGAGATGAGACTCTGAGTTGCTAGAAGAAAAAGGCTTCAGCGGAGTCACATGTGCCAACATCTGGATAGGTACTGCCACATCACGCGCCCTACACAACCAATGGGAGATGGTCACAGACCACGCTAGTCGGTACGCCCTACACAACCCGTCATGGCTGTTCGCGGACCACGCTAGTGGATCTCCACGCAGGATAATTGAAGGATCCAACAAAGACTCAGGCGAGACCTGGACCGAGGCGGACCTTGCACAATCAATGAAGACTAGGCAAGGGCAATGCCACAGTTAGAATCAAAGAGAGTTCATTTGAAGGGAAGCAGATGTAAGTGATGATGAAACTCCAGTGAGGAATAGTTCAGGATTCAAGAACTCGGAGAATCCCAGTCGGCGCGAAGCTCGAGGGGACTTGGAGTATGGTACCTGAGGATAAAAGCTCAACGAGGAATGAGCTCGACTCAGAGTGAGGGCAATAAAAGCCAGGTCGTCTGGAGGCTTACGCTGCTGCAGAGGAGAACATCTGAATTGACTGACGATCAGAATATGAAGATAACTGATGACAGAGACATCAGAAAATGAAGAGACGTCCAGGAGATCCGAAGAACAGGACATCGGGAAAACCATGAAAATGGACGAAGACATCAGTACAACTGGAACTGACGAGACAAAGACGCAGGTGCAAGACAAGAGACCATACGGAGATGAAGACGAAGACATAGAATTCCAAACATGGAACAGAGTGCCTTGAGAAGTTGAAGATGAGAAGTCCAGAGGAGAAATGGCTCCTAGGAGGAACTTGCTCCTTGCGAAGGCAAGGAAGGAATGAAATCTGGACCTTTTTATAGTGAAGAAGAGGCGACTCCCTTGATGACATCACTGATGGTCCACTCCCTCGCTGTCCCTTTAAGAAGGGAAAGAAGACGTGGCCTCACGCCCTAGGAGGAAGCAGGACGTGTAGAACCACGGACAGCGGCCCTGCAGCGAGGAGTGCAGAGCAGGAGCTGGAACCAAGGCCGCAGCCAGGCCCCGATGACACAGGCAGTTTCCTGCCACTGAAGGTGAACTAAGGATGGCTGCAGCTGCCAGGCGAGTCCAGGGATGATGGCCCTCTTCTACAGAGGGCCCACGGTAAGGTTAGCGACCTCCGGGTCGCATGAGGAACAACTGGTGTGGTTCCTTGCCACAAAGAAGTGCTTCAGCGGCATCTGAACCACTTGGAGTGAAGAAGTGTGGCTCTGTGCCGCTTTAGAAGTAAAACGCGGTTCCAGCTGCATGATGCAAATGCCAGCGGCCTCCAGACCACATGGAGAAGTAGCAGCATGGCTCCAGCCACGTGGAAAGCGCGGCAAAAAGAGGGAAAAAGGTGAGAAGCTGCCTAAGCAGGCAGAATCACAACAGGGTGAAGCCCAGGCCAAGGCCTTGCCATCCAGGAGAGAAAGGATGTAGGTGGTCTTGGTAATCACGTCTGGGAAATAAGCCAGTTGCAGGCAGAAGTGCATGTTACATTGGTTCAGGAAACCTCTGCACATCAGTGGGTTTCCAGAAAAGCGTGGAGGTACCGGCAACAGAAAGGTTGGCCGAGGAACCGGCATAGAGGTAGAAGGGTTGAGCTTGGGAGACGTCGTGGTTGTAGTCATGGCGGCATCAAATCGGGTGCTCAAATTGTCTGTGGCAGTTGCTAGTGTTTCCAGGATCTTTTGTTGCTCACTGATTCATTGTGCCAGGCCAGGAATAGCCTGTATAGCTGAGACCTCTGCCAGGTCCATGGACTTAGCAATCTGTTAGGTTTTTGTAGGTTTCGTAGACCCTTGGCCTGAGGTGGGGGTTGACACTACCTGAGGGGTTTCTGCCCCACAGGTTCCCACCATTGGGAGGCGAGATAGACTGGAAACAAAGGCAACAGGACCACGGCTGTGGCCCAGATTAGAGGAAGCAAGGAAGAGCTGTCTGCGTCAGAGCCACGTGATCGCAGGCACCTGCACTGTAACAGTACTGCGGAGTGCCCCGAGGAGCAGGGTCAGAGAGAGTCAGTTCAATCGCAGTGCTAGGCAGGTCAGGAGAGAGCATATACCAGAGGAAGGATCTCCAATGCAGAAGCACACAGGGAAGGCCCCGAGAAGCGGGGAGTACGGAGACAGGATCCCTGATGTGGTAGTGCTGAGGCTGCCCTGAGGAGCGGAGAAGCGTGGAGACAGGATCCCTGATGTGGTAGTGCTGAGGCTACCCCGAAGAGCGGGGTAGCTTGGAGACAGCATACCAGGAACGAAGCGCAGAGCAGGCTCCCGAGGATCGGGTACCCAGAGCGAGAGCCAACAACCAAAAGCAGAGATCCAAGGCAGGAACCGCAGGCCTGGAGAGGCAGGAACAAGCACCAGAGGGACTCAGGGAACTCGTTGCCAAGTCGGTTAGCGAAGGCCAAAGGTATAACGTCGGATCTATCTATTCAGCCAGCATCAACTCAAGGCTCTCCAATGTGAAAATGCTGTAAGATAAGTACACTTCTGTGGCACAGCTTCAAGACACTGAGGCGTTTCCATATTAAGTGCATACAGCTTCTGATAAGGAAGCATTCCTAAAAAATAGCTCATTGTGACCAATGATTAAAAAAGGCTCTTGCCATTGAAAGCTTGTATAAGCTGGTAGCCTTTGGGCACTAACGTATGAGGTCACATTGAGTTTTCCCATCCTACTATATATGTTTACAGGATTTATATTATTAAGAGATTTTTAAAATAGCATATACCTGAGTATATGCTTTTTTATACCAAAGGGGTCCATATTTAATAGGTCGCTTCATGGATAAAATTAGCCAGATAACGGAACCCCTCCCTGGAATACCCTTTTTATATATATATGGCTAAATTACAGCCAGAATCAACTTATTTGGCTATAATTTAGCCAGATAGCTGGCTGAAATTGCAATATTAGCCAATTAGACGGATAACTTTGGCTTTTGAATATCTACCCTACAACTGCTAATTGTTTACTTGTGCAACTTTTGAAAATGTCTTTTGTGCTCTCTTACTGCAAACTCACTTGTTGATTCTGTATTCATTTTTGTAAAACAAATTGCAAAAATTCATCAAGTTAATATTTTGTTGCCAATATTTCCCATGAAATTCTCATCATATTTGCAAGAATGCATTACTCTTGTGTAAAATGTCGCTAGGTTTTGACTCTTCATAGAAAATAGATTCATGATTCTAATTTTCCTAAGAAACGTAAAATTACAACAACCTCTTCTGAAAAAAAAAAAAAATCAGTTGGAAACACTAATTACCCTGCAGTATTGCTGTTTTCTGCAAACACTTCTGACCCAGTTGGCCTATGTTTCAGAATTAACCTTTGCAGGGAGCACTGTAGCATGAAGAGGTATTATTGGATCGTTTTCATATACAGGAGCACATGCTTCGTGGGTCCAACAGACATAATGGATGCATTCTATGCATGTAGCATGTATACACACTTTTTTTGACAGAAACATCTGGGTACATCATCTCACTATCAAGATGTAGTGTGCACCAACCTGAGTGGTGGAGATAAGACTTGTTAAACCGTGCCAATCTCTGTTTTATCCACTGAGGGTCTCTAGTGTCCTGGTGTGTGAGGCCTTCCAACTGCTTAAAGAAAAACTCATCAAATAAGTCAACCAGGAAATTAAAAGACAAGAGCCATCCCACTAGGAAGCCACAGCTAAAGGTGAGCCAGGGTGCCTTGCAGTTCAAGAATTCCATGCTGTCTTCTGAATCTGAAAGAGAACTGTGAAAAATAAAAATAAGAAAAGGAGTGGCATATGATGGCAAAAAGGATTGTCTCGCTTAGTACATGTTTCTGCCAGTATTTTTTTACATAATGGACTAATGGTCTTCCATCCCGAAATGTTTGTGAGTGTATGCTACAAAATATTATCTGTAACAATACTGTTCTAAGGTTTTTGCAACCGCCTAAGTCAAACATTAACGCACATTCCCAAAGCCAGAGGTGGTAACCATCTCGTTTTTTCAGAAGCACCACATTTTGAGGGTAATTTTCAATAGTCTCCCTGGAGCTTTCCTTAACTTCCCCCAGTTTATTTTACTACGTTTAAATTTTGCAGACTTAAGGTTTTACATTTTTATAAAAAGATTTTGTTCTTGAAAGCTTCTGAGTAGTTGCATGCTAGCTGCCATATTACTCCTTACTCTAGCCCGTCTTTCCCCTTTGGGAAAAGATTAAAAGTGCAGGCTGCCACTGTACCTGACCCCGAACATTTAGAAAAGTACTACTGCACACACACACATTCAAAGGAGCTTCAGTGAGAAGCCAGGAGCCAAGCAGTAACGAGGAGGTGTGCAGTAAGGTAAGTGTATGGTGCATCCCCCTTCTAAAATCAGTCCTTACCAACATATAACAGTTAGAACAAGGAAGCATGCATGAAGTGTTCAGTTGCATAGCCTCATCTTCCATGCCTCAAATGTTTTCCCTAAGCCAAAGCAGCACATCAGGAAACAAAGTTAGCAAAACAGTCTTCCTGAATGGGGGCACCCAAATGAATCCTACTCCCACCAAACAGACAGGCCGATACCGTACAGTGCACTCTACACTGTTAACCCGCGATTGGACACGAGTTTTCGACGTGCTAGCTTTACCCCTTATTCAGTAAGGGGTAATAGCGCGTCGAAAACGCGCGTCCAAACCCCCCAAACCTAATAGCGCCCGCAACATGCAAATGCATGTTGATGGCCCTATTAGGTATTCCCGCGCGATTCAGAAAGCAAAATGTGCAGCCAAGTCGCACATTTTACTTTCAGAAATTAGCGCCTACCCAAAGGTAGGCGTTAATTTCTCCCGGCACCGGGAAAGTGCACAGAAAAGCAGTAAAAACTGCTTTTCTATGCACCCTCCGACTTAATATCATGGTGATATTAAGTCGGAGGTCCCGAAAGTTAAAAAAAGTTAAAAAAAAAAAGTTTGAAATTGGCCTGCGGCTCACGGGTTGAAAACTGGACGCTCAATTTTGCTGGCGTCTGGTTTCCGAACCCGTGGCTGTCAGCGGGTTTGAGAACCGACGCCGGCAACAAAAGGGATGCGCTAGTGTCCCTAGCGTCTCTTTTTGCCGCGGGCCCTCATTTGAATACAGAATCATGCGCACAGGGAGAACGGGCATTCGCCCACTCTCCCGCAACTTTTACTGTATCGGCCCAAGAATTTCCACAAGCCATTAGGGAGGATCCATGTTACAATCTTTATTATGCACAAAGAGATGCAGCACAGTATTCATGAAAAGCTGACAAGATCCAGATTGGCCAAACAATTGCACGTATCTTCAACAGCAGCATTATCATTCTCCTCAGTTTTCTCTTCCTGACCTTAAACCCATCTGCAGCCTCACTTCTGCAGCATACTGCAAGGATGTGCAGGTTAGGTCAAGTACCCATGTTTTTTTCTCTTTTCCCCATATTCCTCTTATATAATATCTTCCTTACTTTGGTCTTTTGCCCCTCCCTCCTTGAAGCAAAGCCATGTGCACTGGAGCCTACATATTGGTCAAAAGCAGTAATAAAGCCATAGTGCAACCATCAACAATGCATGAACTGTGAGACAACAATAGTGCCTGTGTTACAACCAAAGCAAAAACATTTTGTGAGAAAAGGAGATGTCATAGTAACTCCTGTGCCAAGGAGCCACCTTCCCAGCCCTGGGGAGCATTTGCCTGGCTCTCCCAGTGTTATGCGCCCCAATGACAGGGCCCCGCAACTACCGACGTGGCCCGTCAAGGCAGCCCTGGGCTCCTTGGCTGCAGCAGGGAGCCGGTATCAACACCACACCACTCCGCCGCTTCCCAACGCTCTCCTCGATGCGGCAGCCCTCTCCGGGTCGAGCTGCCTCGCCGATGCTGCCTTGCCGCCCACGCCGCCGTCTTCCTCTTGGGCTGGGCGCCCCTCTACGCGCATGCACCTTCCCCAAAGATTTAAAGGGCCTGTAGCAGGAATCGCCCGCAGCCCTTAATTGATGACATCACCGGCCTTCTTCTACTTAAGGCAAGCTCTGACAGTCAGAGCTTGCCTTGGCAATAAGACCCTTCATTCTCCTAAGTTGAGTTCCAGTGTTTCTGTACTCCAGTGTTTCTGCGTTCTCACCTTCCTATGTTCCCACCTTCTTGTGTTCCCCCCTTCCGTTGCTCCTGACTCCAGATGACCTTTGGCTTCTGACCTTCTGCTGTGACCTGACTACGAGTATCGCCGCCTGCCCTTACCTTCTGCTTGGACCTGACTAAAATCTCGCCACCTGCCTCGACCTTCGACCTGGACCTGATCTCAAGTGCTATCGCCTGGCCCTATCCTCACGGGATCATCCACGCAGAGGCCCACCTAAGTCCAGTCAGCCCCGGTTCCCAAGGGCTCAACCTGCAGGGAATGAGGGCTGGTATTGGTGAAGCTCTAGCTGGCTTCTGCTTCCCAACTGGCCTCGCCTGCCAACGGAGGGGACCTGTGGGGGTTTCTCCCACAGGCAGTGCCAACTCCTCCTTGGTCCAAGGGTCCATTCCTCCAACAGTTTGCCAAGGCCATGGACCCGGCGAAGGCCTCCGCTCTCCAGGCCATTCCGAGACTAGCACACCAGATACAAGAGCAACAGCGGTTTCTCGAAGTTCTGACGGCCTCTATCGAGCCTAAAGGCTCAATTAGACTCCTCCTCTCTGCCATCTGTACCACCGCCAATCTCTTCAGGTCCTTCTCCACAGACCGCACCGGCATGTCCTTCCATTCCTCTACCAGCACCGCCGCATTACTACGGAGACCCAAAACAATGTTGGGGATTTATCAACCAATGCCACATGCATTTCTTCCTACAACCCAGGGCATTTCCAGATGACGCCACAAAGGTTATTTTCATCCTCTCGCGTCTGGAAGGCAAAGCTCTGGCATGGGCTTTCCCGCTGGGAGTGTGCAGACTCCCTCTTGCAGGATCTCCTGTGCTTTGTCTCCACTTTTAAGAGGATCTTTGATGATCCAGGGAGACAGACCTCTGCCAGCGCGGACCTGCTGCATCTCAAGCAAGGGCAGCGCTCGCTTAGTGATTATACTATCGAGTTCTGGGCACTCGCCACCGAACTTGGATGGCAGGAGGACTGTTTATGCCCTATCTTCTTGGACGGCCTCTCATTCCGCCTCAAGGATGAACTCACCGTCCGGGCCTCATTGACCTCACTAGTTGAATCAACCGACATCTCCAGGAATGCAACCGGGAGTTCCGGACTCCACGCCGCTCAGTCTCCGAGCATCCCCGCTCTCCTCCTGCCACCATGGCTTTGGCTCCTGGAGGCATCTCCGCCAGCAAGGCAGAAGAACCCAAGCAATTGGTTTGAGGGCGTTTATCTCCCGAGGAACGTCAACATGGAAGACAAGCAGGCCTCTGCCTATACTGTAGCACGGCGAGACATCGGCTATCCCAGTGCACAATCTATCCGGGAAACTTCTAGGCCTAAGGTCAATTAGGGCCCTGACCTTAGGCTCCATCATTCCAGCCCCTCAGCTGACACTTCTGGCAACCATCACGTTCGCCTTGTACTCCTTCTCAGTACTGACACTGGTGGACTCCGGAGTGGGAGGAAACTTCATAGTCATTAGAGATGTGAATCGTGTGCCCTATCGTCTTAACGATTGAAATCGTCTAGCAGGAGAAGAAAATCGTGTTTGGCATGATTTTTTAGTTAAAAAATCGTTTTTTCCGATTAGTGCGCACTAATCGGAGTTAGTGCGCACTAACCGGGTGTTAGTGCGCACTAACTCCCGTTAGTGCGCACTAACAGAAAATGATACCATTTGATACTTTTCAGGTCAGTTAAGGTCAGTTTAGGAATGAATATGTATTCCTATTGGCTGCCCTCTTATTTATTCATGTTACCAAAGTTCCCACTGACAATATATGGGGGATGGGAAATGGAAACAGTTGGTAGCTTGACAAAAAAAGTAATGTGATCAGTCAATGTGACTAGAACTTGTGCCCTAACCCTGATACCAGGGGTGTTGTGATCTTCCTGCACACAGTGCCCTAACCCTGACACCAGGGGTGTTGTGATCTTCCTGTACACAGTGCCCTATCCCTATTAATACCAGGAGTGTTGTGATCTTCCTGCACACAGTGCCCTAACCCTGATACCAGGGGTGTTGTGATCTTCCTGCACACAGTGCCCTAACCCTGACACCAGGGGTGTTGTGATCTTCCTGCAAACAGTGCCCTATCCCTATTAATACCAGGAGTGTTGTGATCTTCCTGCATGCAGTGCCCTATCCCTAATGCCAGGAGTGTTGTGATCTTCCTGCACACAGTGCCCTATCCCTAATAATACCAGGAGTGTTGTGATCTTCCTGCACACAGTGCCCTAACCCTGATACCAGGGGTGTTGTGATCTTCCTGCACACAGTGCCCTATCCCTATTAATACTGGGAGTGTTGTGATCTTCCTGCACACAGTGCCCTATCCCTATTAATACCAGGAGTGTTGTGATCTTCCTGCATGCAGTGCCCTATCCCTAATGCCAGGAGTGTTGTGATCTTCCTGCACACAGTGCCCTATCCCTATTAATAGCAGGAGTGTTGTGATCTTCCTGCACACAGTGCCCTATCCCTATTAATACCAGGAGTGTTGTGATCTTCCTGCACACAGTGCCCTAACCCTGATACCAGGGGTGTTGTGATCTTCCTGCACACAGTGCCCTATCCCTATTAATACCAGGAGTGTTGTGATCTTCCTGCACAAAGTGCCCTAACCCTGACACCAGGGGTGTCGTGATCTTCCTGCGTGCAGTGCCCTATCCCGCCTGCATTACTAGTGAGAGGCTGGCTTCACAGACAGGGGGGAGCTTCCTGACCCTCACTCCTCCCCTCCCCCATGTCCCAGCCAGTGAATGGTGTGTGGGTGAGGGGGGGGGGAGGATGGTGAGGCTGAAACAGCTCCTTCCCTGCATTACTAGTGAGAGGCTGGCTTCACAGACAGGGGGGAGCTGCCTGACCCTCACTCCTCCCTTCCCCCAAGTCCCAGCAAGTGAATGGTGTGTGGGTGAGGGGGGGGAGGATGGTGAAGGATGAGACAGCTCCCTCCCTGCATTACTAGTGAGAGGCTGGCTTCACAGACAGGGGGGAGCTGCCTGACCCTCACTCCTCCCTTCCCCCAAGTCCCAGCAAGTGAATGGTGTGTGGGTGAGGGGGGGGAGGATGGTGAAGGCTGAGACAGCTCCCTCCCTGCATTACTAGTGAGAGGCTGGCTTCACAGACAGGGGGGGGGGGGGCTACCTGACCCTCACTCCTCCGGGGTGTTGTGATCTTCCTGCACACAGTGCCCTATCTCTGATACCAGGGGTATTGTGATCTTCCTGCACACAGTGCCCTATCCCTATTAATACCAGGAGTGTTGTGATCTTCCTGCACACAGTGCCCTAACCCTGATACCAGGGGGTGTTGTGATCTTCCTGCATGCAGTGCCCTATCCCGGTTACCGGGGGTATTGTGATCTTCCTGCATACAGTGCCCTATCCCTAATACCAGGGGTGTTGTGATCTTCTTGCACACATTCCGGTATCAGGGATAGGGCACTGCATGCAGGAAAATCACAACACCCCTGGTATCAGGGATAGGGCACTGTGTGCAGGAAGATCACAACACCCCTGGTATCAGGGATAGGGCACTGTGTGCAGGAAGATCACAACACCCCAGAGGAGTGTGGGTCAGGCAGCTCCCCCCTGTCTGTGAAGCCAGCCTCTCACTAGTAATGCAGGGAGGGAGCTGTCTCAGCCTTCACCATCCTCCCCCCCCCCCCCCTCACCCACACACCATTCACTGGCTGGGACATGGGGGAGGGGAGGAGTGGGGTCAGGCAGCTCCCCCCTGTCTGTGAAGCCAGCCTCTCACTAGTAATGCAGGGAAGGAGCTGTTTCAGCCTCACCATCCTCCCCCCCCCCCTCACCCACACACCATTCACTGGCTGGGACATGGGGGAGGGGAGGAGTGAGGGTCAGGAAGCTCCCCCCTGTCTGTGAAGCCATCCTCTCACTAGTAATGCAGGGAGGGAGCTGTCTCAGACTTCACCATCCTCCCCCCCCCCCCCTCACCCACACACCATTCACTGGCTGGGACATGGGGGAAGTCAGGAGTGAGGGTCAGGCAGCTCCCCCCTGTCTGTGAAGCCAGCCTCTCACTAGTAATGCAGGCGGGATAGGGCACTGCATGCAGGAAGATCACAACACCCCTGGTATCAGGGTTAGGGCACTGTGTGCAGGAAGATCACAACACTCCTGGTATTAATAGGGATAGGGCACTGTGTGCAGGAAGATCACAACACCCCTGGTGTCAGGGTTAGGGCACTGTGTGCAGGAAGATCACAACACCCCTGGTATCAGGGATAGGGCACTGAGTGCAGAAAGATCACAACACCCCTGGTATTAGGAATAGGGCACAAGTTCTAGTCATATTGACTGATCACATTACTTTTTTTGTCAACTACCAATAGTTTCCATTTCCCATCCCCCCAACCATCACCTCAGTTGGAACCTTGGTAACATCAATAGATAAGAGGGCAGCCAGCCAATAGGAATACATATTCATTCCTAACTGACCTGGAAAGTGTCAATAATTTGTTTCATTTTCTGTTAGTGTTCCTGAGTTTCCATTTCCATTTCCCATCCCCCCAACCATCACCTCAGTGGGAACCTTGGTAACATCAATAGATAAGAGGGCAGCCAGCCAATAGGAATACATATTCATTCCTAACTGACCTTTACTGACCTGGAAAGTGTCAATTTGTATCATTTTCTGTTAGTGCGCATTAACTGGAAGTTAGTGCGCACTAACTCCCATTAGTGCGCACTAACACGATTTAACGATTTTTAACGATAAATCGTTAGAATTTCTATTGTATTGTGTTCTATAATGATTTAAGACGATATTAAAATTATCGGACGATAATTTTAATCGTTGAAAAACGATTCACATCCCTAATAGTCATAGACCCCGCAGCCCACTTACATATTGCTACCAAAGCTATAGAAACAACCCTGGTCATCACATCCATCCATGGAGACCCCTTGCCGGGAAGGGTCACCCAAATCACCACTCCAGTTCCGGTGAGGATTGGTGCTCTCCACGAGGAGATGATCAAGTTCTTCATCCTAGATAAATCTATGCACCCAATGATCCTGGGCCTACCCTAGCTACAGTGCCACTCTCCCCAATTTAACTGGGTGACGCTACAACTCTCCGAATGGAGCCTGCACTGTCTCCACTCCTACATGAAATGGGTGGAGACGCTCTCGCAGATATCCCTGGCAGCTGTAATGCCTGGAATTCTGGAGCCCTATGCAGACTTTGCTGATGTCTTCTCTAAGAAGAATGCGGACATCCTTCTATCTCTTCGGAAATTTGACTGCCCCATAGACCTACTCCCCAGTACCACCCCTCCGCGGGGTAGGGTGTATCCTCTCTCCATTCTAGAAACGAAGGCCATGACAGAGTACATCCAGAAGAACCTGGCCAAAGGATTGATTCATCCTTCCTCTTCACCCACCGGTGCGGAGTTCTTCTTCATTACTAAAAAGGATGGCAGTTTATGCCCCTGCATTGGCTACGGAGGGCTCAATGCCATTATCCGGAAGGACAAATACCCATCGCCAATGATTAATGAACTGTTCAACCGCCTTCAGGGGGCAACCATCATCACTAAGTTAGATGTCCATGGAGCATATAACCTGGTCCGGATTCGCCCTGATGACATATGGAAGACACCCTTCAACATCAGGGACGGGCATTACGAGTATCTCGTAATGTTCTTTAGCCTATCCCAGCAAATGATGAACAAAATTTAACAAGACCTCCTGTACACCAAGGTCGTGGTCTACCTCAATGAAATCTTCGTATTCTTGAAGGACCTGTCAACCCACAGTCAGGATGCCCATCAGGTGCTCCAGCGACTACGAGAAAACCAACTATATGCTAAATTGGACAAATGTTTGTTCAAAGAAATTCTTCCCTTCTTGGGATATATTGTCTCCAAGCAAGGCTTCTCCATGGATCCCAGTAAGCTCCAGAGTATCTACAACTGGCCCCAGCCAACTGGACTCCAAGCCCTCCAAAGATTTCTGGGGTTCACTAACTAACTACTACTATCATTTCATCACCAACTACTCATCCCTTGTGGCTCCTTCCTCGGCACTCATGAGCAAAGGGTCCAACACTCAGAATTGGTCCCCCGCTGCGGTCTCAGTCTTTTGAGCTTTAAAGGAAGCCTTCCTGCAAGCACCTTGCCTATGTCACACCGACCCTAGCTGCCCTTTCATTTTGGAGGTGGATGCATCCTCCATAGGAGTCAGAACCATTCTGAGCCAGCACCCACCTAAAGGCACCTTACATCCTTGCTCCTTTTTCTCTACAAGTTTTCTCCTGCAGAGTGCAATTATAGCATCAGGGACCACGAACTCCTTGCCATCAAGCTTGCCCTGGAGGAGTGGCGCCCCTGGCTGGAAGGGGCTCAGCACACGTACACCATCTAATGGACCACAAATATTTGGAACACCTCCGACACTTCCAATGCCTAAACGCCCAACAAGCCCAATGGTCCCTCTTCTTTGCTTGCTTTAACTTCGACCTAAGGTACTGCCCAGCCAATAAGCAAAGACAAGCCGATGCCTTATCGCACTCGTTTGTACCAGAAGATACCATCCAGGAGCCCCAACACATCATTGACCCAGCATGCATCCATCTATCCACCGCTACGACCATTCCCGCTAGGAATACAGTAGGAATACAGTGGTTCTCATAATGGGAGAGCACCAACCAGATGTAGCAGGAAAGGATCCTGTAGCAAGGACCTGCTTTCTAGGTGATGCATTGTCCTTTCGCACTGAGGATATCTCCCCAAGGCCTACTGCCCAGGAGGGAAGGGTTAGGTCGGCCGTCATAGTTGGTGATTCGATTATTAGGAATGTAGATAGCTGGGTGGCGGGTGGGCATGAGGATCGCCTGGTAACATGCCTACCTGGTGCGAAGGTGGCGGACCTCACGCGTCACCTAGATAGGATTTTAGACAGTGCTGGGGAGGAGCCGGCTGTCGTGGTACACGTGGGCACCAACGACATAGGAAAATGTGGGAGGGAGGTTCTGGAAGCCAAATTTAGGCTCTTAGGTAGAAAGATTAAATCCAGAACCTCCAGGGTAGCATTCTCTGAAATGCTCCCTGTTCCACGCGCAGGTCACCAGAGGCAGGCAGAGCTCCGGAGTCTCAATGCGTGGATGAGACGATGGTGCAAGGAAGAGGGATTCAGTTTTGTTAGGAACTGGGGAACCTTTTGGGGAAGGGGGAGTCTCTTCCGAAGGGATGGGCTCCACCTTAACCAGGGTGGAACCAGACTGCTGGCGCTAACCTTTAAAAAGGAGATAGAGCAGCTTTTAAACTAGAACAAAGGGGAAAGCCGACAGTCGCTCAGCAGCGCATGGTTCGGAGAGATGTATCTTTAAAGGATACTAATGATGCATTAGAATTAGGGCATCCCGACAGTGAGGTTCCAATAATTAGAAAAGTAGTCCAAGTGCCTGTAACTAAAAACTAACCTGAGCTAAAAAATTCTAACTTATCCCTATCAATTAAAAAGCAGAATAAAAATACAAACAAAAAACAAACTTTGAAATGTTTGTATGCTAATGCCAGAAGTCTAAGAAGTAAGATGGGAGAATTAGAATGTATAGCAGTAAATGATGACATAGACTTAATTGGCATCTCAGAGACATGGTGGAAAGAGGATAACCAATGGGACAGTGCTATACCGGGGTACAAATTATATCGCAATGACAGAGAGGAGCAGTCGGGAGGAGGTGTGGTGCTTTATGACCGAAATGGCATAGAGTCCAACAGGATAAACATCCTGCATGAGACTAAATACAAAATTTAATCTTTATGGGTAGAAATCCCTTGTGTATCAGGGAAGACTACAGTGATAGGGGTATACTACCATCCACCTGGTCAAGATGGTGAGATGGACAGTGAAATGCTAAGAGAAATTAGGGAAGCTAACCAAATTGGTAGTGCAGTAATAATGGGAGACTTCAATTACCCACATAAACATAGTGCAAGAAAGAATATGCGGTTCCATTGAAACTTCAAATTTACTTTTATTATATCTTCAGACATTCATAGTTCATTTAAGTGAGGCAACTCCATTCCAAGTAAACATAAGGAAATTTTAAAGTCCCCCGACACGGTCCGTGTTTCGGGTAAGCTGCATCAGGAGGGACCCCAGCAAGTTTTTAATCTTTATAGTTAACATCAGTGCGCTCCTGATGTTAACTGTAAAGATTAAAAACTTGCTGGGGTCCCTCCTGATGCAGCTTATCCGAAACACGGACCGTGTCGGGGGACTTTAAAATTTCCTTATGTTTACTTGGAATGGAGTTGCCTCACTTAAATGAACTATGAATGTCTGAAGATATAATAAAAGTAAATTTGAAGTTTCAATGGAACCGCATATTCTTTCTTGCACTATGTTTATGTGAGTACTTGCTTATGTGCAAGGTTTGCTTCTGTTGATTTTCAGACTTCAATTACCCCAATATAGACTGGGTAAATGTATCATCGGGTCACGCTAGAGAGATAACGTTCCTGGATGGAATAAATGATAGCTTTATGGAGCAATTGGTTCAGGAACCGACGAGAGAGGGAGCACTTTTAGTTCTAATTCTCAGTGGAGCACAGGACTTGGTGAGAGAGGTAACTGTGGTGGGGCCACTTGGCAATAGTGATCATAATATGATCAAATTTAATTTAATGACTGGAAAAGGAACAGTGTGCAAATCCAAGGCTCTCGTGCTAAACTTTCAAAAGGGAAACTTTGATAAAATGAGAAAAATTGTTAGAAAAAAACTGAAAGGAGCAGCTACAAAAGTAAAAAATGTCCAAGAGGCGTGGTCATTGTTAAAAAATACCATTCTAGAAGCACAGTCCAGATGTATTCCACACATTAAGAAAGGTGGAAAGAAGGCAAAACGATTACCGGCATGGTTAAAAGGGGAGGTGAAAGAAGCTATTTTAACCAAAAGATCTTCATTCAAAAATTGGAAGAAGGATCCAACAGAAGAAAATAGGATAAAGCATAAACATTGGCAAGTTAAATGTAAGACATTGATAAGACAGGCTAAGAGAGAATTTGAAAAGAAGTTGGCTGTAGAGGCAAAATCTCACAGTAAAAACTTTTTAAAATATATCCGAAGCAGAAAGCCTGTGAGGGAGTCAGTTGGACCGTTAGATGATCGAGGGGTTAAAGGGGCACTTAGAGAAGATAAGGCCATTGCGAAAAGATTAAATGATTTCTTTGCTTCGGTGTTTACTGAAGAGGATGTTGGGGAGGTACCCGTAATGGAGAAGGTTTTCATGGGTAATGATTCAGATGGACTGAATCAAATCACGGTGAACCTAGAAGATGTGGTAGGCCTGATTGACAAACTGAAGAGTAGTAAATCACCTGGACCGGATGGTATACACCCCAGAGTTCTGAAGGAACTAAAAAATGAAATTTCAGACCTATTAGTAAAAATTTGTAACTTATCATTAAAATCATCCATTGTACCTGAAGACTGGAGGATAGCAAATGTAACCCCAATATTTAAAAAGGGCTCCAGGGGCGATCCGGGAAACTACAGACTGGTTAGCCTGACTTCAGTGTCAGGAAAAATAGTGGAAAGTGTTCTAAACATCAAAATCACAGAACATATAGAAAGACATGGTTTAATGGAACAAAGTCAGCATGGCTTTACCCAGGGCAAGTCTTGCCTCACAAATCTGCTTCACCTTTTTGAAGGAGTTAATAAACATGTGGATAAAGGTGAACCGGTAGATATAGTATACTTGGATTTTCAGAAGGCGTTTGACAAAGTTCCTCATGAGAGGCTTCTAGGAAAAGTAAAAAGTCATGGGATAGGTGGCGATGTCCTTTCGTGGATTGAAAACTGGCTAAAAGACAGGAAACAGAGAGTAGGATTAAATGGGCAATTTTCTCAGTGGAAGGGAGTGGACAGTGGAGTGCCTCAGGGATCTGTATTGGGACCCTTACTGTTCAATATATTTATAAATGATCTGGAAAGAAATACGACGAGTGAGATAATCAAATTTGCAGATGACACAAAATTGTTCAGAGTAGTTAAATCACAAGCAGATTGTGATAAATTGCAGGAAGACCTTGTGAGACTGGAAAATTGGGCATCCAAATGGCAGATGAAATTTAATGTGGATAAGTGCAAGGTGATGCACATAGGGAAAAATAACCCATGCTATAATTACACGATGTTGGGTTCCATATTAGGTGCTACAACCCAAGAAAGAGATCTAGGTGTCATAGTGGATAACACATTGAAATCGTCGGTTCAGTGTGCTGCGGCAGTCAAAAAAGCAAACAGAATGTTGGGAATTATTAGAAAAGGAATGATGAATAAAACGGAAAATGTCATAATGCCTCTGTATCGCTCCATGGTGAGACCGCACCTTGAATACTGTGTACAATTCTGGTCGCCGCATCTCAAAAAAGATATAATTGCGATGGAGAAGGTACAGAGAAGGGCTACCAAAATGATAAGGGGAATGGAACAACTCCCCTATGAGGAAAGACTAAAGAGGTTAGGACTTTTCAGCTTGGAGAAGAGACGACTGAGGGGGGAAATGATAGAGGTGTTTAAAATCATGAGAGGTCTAGAACGGGTAGATGTGAATCGGTTATTTACTCTTTCGGATAGTAGAAGGACTAGGGGACACTCCATGAAGTTAGCATGGGGCACATTTAAAACTAATCGGAGAAAGTTCTTTTTTACTCAACGCACAATTAAACTCTGGAATTTGTTGCCAGAGAATGTGGTTCGTGCAGTTAGTATAGCTGTGTTTAAAAAAGGATTGGATAAGTTCTTGGAGGAGAAGTCCATTACCTGCTATTAAGTTCACTTAGAGAATAGCCACTGCCATTAGCAATGGTTACATGGAATAGACTTAGTTTTTGGGTACTTGCCAGGTTCTTATGGCCTGGATTGGCCACTGTTGGAAACAGGATGCTGGGCTTGATGGACCCTTGGTCTGACCCAGTATGGCATTTTCTTATGTTCTTATGTTCTTACAAGAGAGTACTCAAGTGGTCACATGATTCCCGGATAGCCGGCCACCCTGGCCGCGCCTGGACATTGGCACTCCTCCAGTGCTACTACTGGTGGCCCAACATGCAACAAGATGTGAGGGCCTATGTGGAGTTTTATCCCACCTGCGCACAAGAAAAGCCAGTAGTGGACGCCCCTGGGGGCTGTTACAGCCATTGCCAGCCCCCAGGAAACCCTGGACCCACCTGTCCACCGATTTTGTGGTGGACCTCTTGAACTCCAGTGGCAATACCGTAATTTGGGTGATAGTTGACAGATTTTCCAAGATGGCTCACTTCGTCCCGATACCTGGCCTCCCTTCAGCCCCAGAGTTAGCCTGATTATTCGCTCTACATGTGTTCCGCCTTCATGGGCTTCCCAAACATGTAATTTGCAACAGAGGACCACAGTTCACTGCCCAGTATTGGCGATCACTTTGCAAGAAGTTAATATAACATTGGACCTGACTACTGCTTGTTAGGATTCATGGGTTTCGTGGACCCTTAGCCCGAGGTGAGGGGAAGTCCGAGTCAAATCTCCAAAGTAGTGACGTAAGCTGCCCTGAGGAGCAGGGCTGCGCACAGTGGAATCTCTGGTAGAGAAATGTAGGCACTGCCCCGAGGAGCAGGGAGGTGCAGAGTACAGTCACTGGTGTAGATCACAGGCACTGCCCTGAGGAGCAGGGAAGCACAGAGTCGAGTCTCCAAAGCAGTAAGGTAGTTCATGTGGCGACCCTGAGGAGCAGGGAAGCCGGGAGGCAGGACCTCTGGAAGGCGCAAGGGCTACCCTAAGGAGCGGGGAAGCTTGGAGACCACAGTGCATGTAATTATCACAGTAACGTGCACATTATATTTTTACCTTAGAGTGTCCTTTTTCAGGTAAAATCTAGTGTTATAAATGCATAATTTTAAACTATCAGTTGGGAAGTCAATTTGGGGGATTCCCAGGCTGTAAGCTTCGCTAGGGTGCCTAATATCCTGGCCCTCTCCACCTTCTTGCACTTCTGATCACCTCTGGACTGTTGGGAACCTGTGATATTCCTCCGATCCCTTTCTGGTCTTCCTTTCAAACACCATCCATATTTTAGGTCCTTGATAGCACTTCTGGGTGAAGCACTAGGTGTTTCTCCTCTACTCCTCTGGAGTCTCCTGTTATCCTGACTCCTTCCTCAGACAACCAGCCCTTGTCCATGTGCGTACACTCCTTTTATACTGCACACAACTCACACAACCATTAGTTAGCAATCGCAGTTGCCACTCACCACACAGGCACACCTGCCAAGACTGTCCTTGCCCACCAATCTGGAAGTTTCTTAGTATAAAGAATAGATAAACTTTTAGAAAAAACACCCAATATACACCCCTAAAGGAAGGGCTTCCTACATATCTTCTCCTACTAGCCATTCCCCTTTTTGGCCCACCAGTAACACCATCAACACAACTCCCCGACCGCCCCTACTGTTCTGTTTATGACAGATCAAACAGACAAAAAATGAAAAAGGCCAAAATAAGTAAATCTGTCAGAAAATATTTTAATATTTTGTGCTTTATTGATAATTACTTATATTTAGTGAAGTCAGTAATCAATTAGCCATAAAGAGACATGTTAGCATTTAATACCCATAAGCCTTTACTTTTAAAAGCCATGACTTTAGTCAAGGCCTGTGCTGAAAAAACTCCAGCACACTGCCCCCTTCTCAGACCTTGAGAAAAGGTGTTTACCACCTAATGCTTATCTCAAGAAAGCAGCCTGCATTTTATGACCTTGAGCATCCTAAAAACAGGTGGTCAGTCACTCAAGCGTGAATCTTGTGACAGAAGGGAGTGAAAAAGATTTTCTCTCAGAACTACAAAGAAAGCTAAATAAAGACTAAAAGATTGTTAATTTGGCATCAAATTAAAGATCGAATATGGGCAAAGCTTTAAACAGGGTAAGAATAACTCCTAATTTTTAATATTGTGATATGAAAAATTAATTGGACCTCAGTCAAGGTTTTTTAGAAATTAAGTTCTTCAAAGGCTAAAAAGATAGATGTATTGATAGAAAAGAAACAGTTACCCTGGATCAAAGAAATCAAAGAGTTTTTAGGGTATAAAACTGGAAGCAGTCAGAAGGAAGAAAGGAGTGCTACTTTGATTTTCTTTGCACGTGATTAAGAGAGACACAAAGCGGGGTGCTTCAGATAATTGGTAAGTATAATCATTTATTCAAGTATATGAGAACCTTTAAATTGCTATTGTTTCTAGATTGGCAGATGTATTAGAAATGCATTGATTTCTAAAAGATGACATTGATTGACAATTATCTGATTTTAATAATTTCAATTACCTTATTAATGGCTATTATATTGATTGTAGGATATACTTTGGTAAAGTTAAGATTTGAACATAAAAGTGTTTCTTAGTTATTTAGAGATTTTTATTCATGCCTTTCTTTATCTGAAATAAAGAAAATATTTTTACAATAAACTGACTGGTTTATTTTGCATGATGTGCTGCATGAATTATTGATGAATACATTTCTGTGGTAGATTCGAACACACCTCTGAAAATAAACTTTTTGTCTCAAGGCAGAAAAGGGTAGGGAAGAGAATGAAAGTGGAGGTTTTTTATCAAAGCAGGATCCCCTGGTTTTGAATTCTGCTAATGGTAGAAGCCTCAATACTTCCATTCAAAATTTCTTACAAATCCAATTAACTTACCCTTTATTCAATCAATATTATTTTAAGTAAAAAACAAATTTATAAATGTTAAAGCCTATAGAAGAAGTAAATCAATATTAAGATCTAAGTGCTTCATTCAATACTGAAAACTGTAAATAAATTCACAATTCTAAATTTTAAGAACTAATACCTCCCCACAATTCCCTACATCCAGATCTGATCACCCTGACACACTCCCATACATACACACTCCCCATCATTCATACAAACATTCATTGAAAACCACTAAAAAATCATATACAGAGAGTCCTCTGAACAATTTCAAACAACACTCCTGGAACAAACAAGGTACTTAGCTTATAATAATGTCCATTGGAAGGTCCAAAATGTTCCAAATTAATATTCCAAAAAGACAGTATTCCAAAAAATTGTTTTCCAAGAAGAAAATTTTTGTAAATACCAAACAATCTAATAAGTCACAATGTCAGCGTCAAATCAGCAGCTTCCAAATATTTTGTATGTCCGATGAAAGGATGAAATGTTGTAAAACAACGTGGTGAAAGGAATATATGCCTCATCCGATTTGAGGCATTGACTTATTTTAACAGTTAGAACTGAATCCACGGTGTAGAGGCATAAAACAACCCACTTGTGCTCCCTGCTATCTGTAAGTCTGCCTTACAGGAGCACAAAGCAGCCAAAATGTTCTCACCTGTTAACTTCTATTGTTGAATTTGAATTCCAGGAACGCAAGAGAACCAAGGTATAATACCTTCTCTTCAGTCTATGAATTTATATTTCAGGAACATCCCTCTAGTAACACCCATAGGAAAAACAGAACATTGTTATAATAAATAAACATTACACTTTTAACCTGTTAGGCTTAAACATGAGTACTTTGAAAGCATAGCCCCAGTAAAACAAAGCTACTATGCCATCTAGTGACCCCTTGGCGTTAGACATTTAATAGCGCTTATAAGTACTATGTAGTACTAAAGCACTCTACCACAAATTATAATCATCCATTATTGTCTCTAAAATGCAGGTGCAATAGTTCCAAAGATTTTGCAATATACTATGTAGCCCCACCATCAGTGGGCACATAAAATGATGAGAAATTCTGTCCCTAATGATAATGGCCAGTCTCTCCAATTCAGTGGGTTCAGAAATTTGGTTATGCAGATGGTGAAGTGGACCCTAGTAGAAAGAGTGGGGTAGTTCACGTTCCCTTGACTGGTGTTTTAGCCATTCTCCCCTCCATGAATCTGGTCCCTATATTTCTCTAAAATTGCTGATAAGAAGTCTAATGAAGCAGAATCACACCACTCCAAGGTATAAACAAAACTCTTAACTTCTATTTCTCGATTTTACATCCAGCTACTGTGTGTATGTTAGTTTAGGGTAAAACATTCCTTACTGAATACGCAGAGTTCATGAGATACGCAGTCAGAGTAACAACATCCACTAATAAAGCGTATCTGATACCTGCGAGGGAATCTATAGGAAACCACCTCAGATTAATTTATGGGACCGGGCACAGCTGTCTTGCCTGGACTTTCTTAAGATCCATACCAAGGAATCCTGGGTGAAAGAAGGAATCCCTCACCGGAGTATAAGAATTCAGGGCCTAGACCGGCCCCGGGGAGCAAGCAGGAAGCCACTATATGAGAAAACCTGCTATATGTGATTCCTCTGTGTTACTTTGACTTTAAGAGGGGCTACATCATTTGTTTGTTTTGCTTTAACTGTAAATAAATTGCATAGAAGGGAAACAGCCAGAGTCTGCCTCCTTATTCCTTCTGGCTATTTCAAAGCTGCTTCCACCCAGGTTAACACATATGGTGGCAGCTGTGGGGTTTCTTGCCTAAGTGGGAAGCACAGGCAGGAGCCCACAGCCACAGCAACAGAAAGAAAAAAAAAAAACAACCTGCAGAGTTTTGTTTTTTTTCTCTTTTTCCTGGGGCATCCCAGTTCCACTCACCCCAGCTGAAGCTACAACAGGCTAAGGGGACAGCCCACCTGTAAAGTCAGGGTTCAAGCAGTGAGTCAGGGCCAGATAGGCCAGCAGGTCTTTTTTTGTTTTTTCACCTGTTCTTCCACTGGAGAGATACCCAGTTTGGAGGCAGCTCGGCAAATAGGAAAGATGGAGGAAGTGATCCAGGTCCCTGCTACAGGGCAGCGGCAATTACAGAATACCCTACAAACACAAATTGATCAGCAGCAGTCAGCAGCATAGGGTGCTAACCCAGATAGCACAAGCCATGCAAACCGCCATAACCAGTCCTCCTCCCTTGTCACTGACACTACTTAAGATGACTCCTTGAAATCTGAATGCTCCGCTCGATTGGCAGGTTGACCAGAGAACAGGTGGGCTACCCATCTGGGGAACCTACTTACCGGGAGTAGTCAAGATGCTTTCCAAACTGCCAATTTGGAAGGGAGGGCCACGTACCAGGAAGTCAAAGCCACTGTTCTAGAAAGAGTGGGACTCACCCTGGAAACATACCAACAGTGGTTTCGATGGAGAGTTCTTCAAACTGGGGAAAACCCAAGGAATCTATTACACAGGCTCAAGGATGTTGCTTAGAAGTGGCTGTGCTCAGAAGGCAAGACCAGAGTAGAGGTAGCCAAAACGGTTCTCCTAAAACAGTCCCTAGAAAGCCTGGAATGGCTCATGCAGCAGTAGGTCTGCTGACACCCAAACCTTAAGCTGGAAAAGGCACTGGAAGTGGTGGAGGCCTATTACTAAGCCTAGACCATGTCTGGCCAAAGAATCCACTCGATCCGGGTAGAGGATGACAAAGTCCTAAGAGCCAGATGCCCCACAACCAGTAGCACAGACCTGGCAAGACTTTGCACCTCAGGTGGGCTGTCATGTTTCAGATGTGGAGAAAGTGTCCAGTTTGCCAGAGAATGTCCCCGCAGGGAAGATGAATCAATGGACACTAATGCCGTGGATTCACACTTTTGTAATTTCATGAATGTCCCCAGTCAGGAAGTCTCTATTTTTGTGATTGCAGTTGACCTACATGGCATCTCAACCCGCCAGGCATTAATGTATCTGGGAGTGTGAAAATGCTTATATGAAGAGAGTTAGTGAAGCGAGTCCAGATTGACTACGACATTTGCATCCAAGGGGACCAATGGCAGCATCAAACAAGCCAGGTACAAATAAAGACCCCAGTCAGCCAAGACAAAATTGAGATAGCTACCTTGGCTACCCTATCCATGATGATAGGACATGACTGTCTAAACTTTAAAAACTTTTGGAACCAGCTCACAATCGGTTCATCCAGTCAGAACAATGAAGAATTGGAGTTTCCAGAATGCTTTCCCTTGTATGATCCACATATATTTCATAAAGATGCTCCTAAATTCCGGAGACAATGCTGACGGGACAAATATAGTTATGCTGTTAATTTAGAGGCAGCTGAGGAGGAGGGGTTAGAGTCAGGGGAAGAACAGCAACCCACCCAGAATGTCTTACCTGATCCCTTTGAGTGGGAAAAGGGGGGGGGGGGGGACCCAGGGAGTTTCCAGTGGGTCCAGAGGGAGGATGAGTCCTTTAAGTGGGCCCAGGAGTATATACAGAGGGTGGACGGAAAGCTAATCCCTGAAGCGCAGGTTACAGAACCTATTCCTCCTTATATTGTGATGAAAGGGAACCTTCTTTACCAAATCACAAAAGAAGTGTGGAGAAGGAATTGACAGAACAACTAGTCCCAAACCATATCACTAGAAGGTCATGAAACTAGCCCCTAGCCACCTTCTAGGGGTTCACCTGAGGAAGGAAAAGACCTGGGAGAAAATATTGGCACAGTTCATTTGACCAAGTCTTCATAAACAGGTCCAGTTATATTGACGGTCCTACCCTACATGCCAACTCACAAAGCCTGCCAGCGAATGGGCAGCACCTCTTATATCCATGCCCATAATGGAAACTCCTTTTGAAAGGGTGGGCATGGACCTTGTTGGTTACTAGAGATATATACTCAAGGAAATAAGCACATCCTCGTCATTCTGGACTATGCCACAAGATATCCTGAACACCCCAATGGTGGTGACCATCCTAATGGAGGTTTTTTCATGACTTGGGCTACCCAAGGAGATCCTGATGGATCAGGGAACCCCATTTGTGTCCAAGGCAATGAAACAACTCTGCACCTTGCTCAAGGTAAAAATTCTGCATACCTCGTTGTATCACCTGCAGACCGATGGCCTTGTCGAGCGCTTCAATCAGATGCTCAACTAAATGTTGAGGAAATTTGTGGATGAAGATGGCAAGAACTGGGACACATTGCTACCCTACATCCTGATCACAATCCGAGAAGTACCCCAGAGTTCAATGACACTTTTTGAGTTATTGTATGGGAGGAGACCGAGAGGAGTCTTGGATATAGCTTGTGAGATTCGGAAGATGAAGGGAACCTCAGGCAGAACCTCATTGATTACTTTCTCCAAGGGCAGGATCATAAAAAACAAAAAGCTGGGGAGGCAGACTGTCTATACCTAGAGAAGCTCAGGCTACCCAAGCCTTAGGTTATAATCACCCCACGGACCAAAGAACATTACAGCCTGGGGTACTTGTTCTCCTTCCATCTTCGGAAAGCAAGTTGTTAGCCCATTGGCAAGGACCCTATGAAGTTTTGGAGAAAACAGGGCCCATGGATTACAAAATAGCTCAGTCAGATAAATGAAAGTAAATTCAAATCTACCATGTAAACGTCCTGAAGAAGTGCATTGTGCAGGAGTGCGGCCTAGTAAAAGAAGGAGAGTTTGGTCAAGAGGTCAGACCTGAAGTGGACCAAGCTTAGATTCCCTTTGGAAAGCAGTTGTCCACTGCCAAGCAGCTGACTTAAATCAGCTGGTGGGGCAAAACAAGAAGATCTTCTTGAAACTTTCAGGTCACACCCATCTAGTGCAGCATGACATCATTACACCGCCTAAAGTTGTTGTGCGGCAACGACCCTATCAGATTCCAGAGGCCAGTTGCTGCATAATTGAGACCAAAGTGAAGGAGATGCTCTGGCTTGGGGCTATAGAGGATTCTAACAGTGATTGATCCTCACCCATAGTGTTAGTGCTGAAGCTAGATGGGAGCATAAGGCTCTGCATTAACTTTACAAAGGTCAACGAGGTATCAAAACTCAATGTGTACCCGATGCCATGAGTGGATGAACTGATTGAGCATCTGGGATCTGCCCAGTTCATCTCTACCCTCGACCTTATAAAAGGCTATTGGCAGGTGCCTCTCACACCAGTGGTGAAGGAGAAGACTACGTTCTCGACACCAGGTGGACTTTTCCAATTCAACATCCTCTGTTTGGACTCCTTGGTGTCCCCACAACATTTCAACACTTGGTCAACCACCTGCTCTGCCCACATCATGAGTATGCAGCCGCCTACTTGGATGGAATTGTAGTGTACAGTCCAGATTGGAAGACACATCTGAGACAAATCCAGGCCATGCTAACCAGTCTGAGGAAAGAAGGACTAATGGCTAACCCTAAGAAGTGCCTGCTGGGAGGACAAGAAAACCAGTATCTTGGCTACACCTTGGGGAACGGCAAGGTCCATCCACAGACCCTGAAGATCGAAGTGATCACCCGGGTGCCAGTCCCATAAACAAAAGTGAAAGTGAGAGTATTCCAACACCTCATAGGGTATTAAGGAAGGTTTATACCTGGAGGAAGTAACATCACAGGGCAAGATGGATACCTGATCCATTTGCTCCGGACTGATGCAGTGGCAAAGCCATAGATGGGACTGGGTGGGCCATGGCCTGCCCACCTTTAACCCAGGCCCACCCAGTTTTTCCCTTCAATTTGTAAGTTTAATCATGGGGCCAATAAGCATCCAGCAGTCACCCAAGGCCAATGACAAAGAACCAGCAGCTTCAGTGAGTATTTGGCAAGTGGGCAGGGGTGGGTCAATTGCAGAAGGTTTCCTGTGGTTGCACTACGCAGCCAACAAGCAAAAATCCAGAGACAGGAAGATCAGTGGCGGCAGGAGACAAATCTGCGGTAGCTAATGTAGGCAGTGGCATGCAGGAGAAGCAGGTGGCAATCAGGAGTGGGACATTAGGTAATATAGAACCTACCTGGGGTAGGGAACGTGAGTGCAGAGAAGTGTTGGAAGTATCCAACAGGCAGAAGCCAAGCACCGAGTATCGAACTGGGATAAGCCGTCAGTAGCTGAGCCAGCCCTGCAGACTATATGGAATCAGAGTGACTGAGCTCTGCCCTGCTCTGCTTCCAAGACTCGCTGAAATCAGAGGCTTCACACTGCAGACATTTCACTAACCCTGCACTGATACCTGAGCTCCCTCTTTAATAGAGAGGGACTTCTCTGACTCCCTCCCCCCACATGACAGCCTGCCCTCCCAAAGCTACCACTGAGAAAAGGAAACGGGAAACAATAAGCTCCACAACATCCAGTGGGAAGCAAACTGATGGGGGAAAAAACAGGCATCTAAAATGTAATCCTTATAATGTCACAACATATGGGAAGAGGAATATTCAGTGTGGAGTAGAATTGAAGCAAGGAAAGGTTTATAATAAATGTTTAGCAGTAGCATGGCAGGGCATTAAAATTTGCTCACTGAAATAGTACAGAATCAGACTGGCTGATGGTAGTAAGTCATTGTCTGTGAGGCTGCTCATTTGAGCTCTCCTGCTGTAGTTTGCAAAGGGACGGGAACAGCATGGCCAACAGAGAAGGTGGCAGCTGACAGTTTGTGGGAAAGGACAGGGTGGGGTCAGGTGAGAATGAGACTGTTTGGAATTTGGGGAGTGAATGTGAGGCTGCTGGGGAGGAGGAGTTTGATATGGGTGGGGGGCAGTGTGAGTGAGACAGCTTCTCAAAGGGGTGGAGTCTGGGGTGTGAGAATGAGTCTGCTAGATATAGGAGTGGGAACCTAGGCAGCGAGAGCTAAACTGCTGGCAGAAGGAATCTGGTGGTGAGAATGAGACTGCTGGGCCGAAAGAGAGGGAAAGAAGGGTATAGAGTGCTGGGGTTGGAAGTGGGGGGAGGTAGATGAGCATGGAGCAGGGGAAATTGGAAGTGTGAGACTGCTGGCAATGGGGGAAGGGGAAGTGAGAGTGATACTGTTGGAGATGGGGGGGGAGGGGGGTAACAGGGGATGAGACTTTCATCTCTCTTGTCCCTCCCTTTCCCCAGTAGTCTCATGTCTCAACCCTCACCTTATCTCTGTTTCTTTCTCATCATGGGGAGAAGCATTGAGAGAGAGAGAGAGACTGCTGGGGACAAGGGCTGAGGCTTGAAAGAGATTCTAATTCAGGAACATTGACTGGCATGACAATTTATACATGTGTTACCAAAGTAATATACTAATGGATGAATTTTCAAAGACTTAAGCGTGTAAAAACTCCCTTTCTTGAATAGAGACCTAATCTTACATTACTGTGTGGTATCTGAGTTTTAAAACACCTCACAGGATATTGTGATATGAGTTGAGATATCTGTCTTTCGGGGCGGGTACACACCAAGTTGTAGGCTCCGCGCAGATCCAATTTGGTGAAGATGGAAGCTCCGTGTAGTCGATCAAATAACGCAGAGATTAAGGGCAATGGGTATTTATCTTTGCAGGTAATGGCATTTAAGCCACGGTAATCGATACACGGCCTTAGGGATCCGTCTTTCTTCGTAACGAAGAAAAATCCTGAACCAGCAGGAGATGTTGAGGGACGAATGAACCCTTTAGCAAGGTTCTCTTGGATGTATTCCATCATAGCCTTAGTCTCAGGAAGGGACAGAGGATAAGTACGCCCTCGGGGAGGCGTGGTTCCAGGCAGGAGTTTGATAGGGCAATCAAACATCCGAAGAGGTGGTAGAAGGTCCGCCTTTTGCTTAGAAAAAACATCTTCAAAGTCTGCATAAGGAGCTGGTATGCCTGAGGAAGTGATTGCCAAAGGAATCACAGGAGGTGACACCACCTTTTGTAAACAAGTCGGCTGGCAGGTGGAACCCCATTCCACCAGCTGGAGCGACCTCCAATCAAATTGGGGGGAATGACGTTGGAGCCAGGGTAGCCCTAAGACTACTGGGTGGATAGATTTCTCTAAAACCAATTGTTTGATTTCTTCAGTATGAAGGGCGCCAGTGAGGAGTTGAACTGCCTCAGTGGTCAGGGAAATTCGGCCGGGTAATGGTTCTCCATAAATTGAAGCAATGCACAAGGAGGTTTCCAAAGGATGGGTATTTATATCCAAAAGTTGAACTAGATCCTTAAGGATAAAATTTCCTCCTGCTCCTGAATCCACCAGAGCAAGGACTGGAAAGGACTGGGAGTCCCAAATCAGGGTAACTGGCAAGGACAGTTGAGGGGCCAGTAACGTTGCTCCCAACTAGGGATGTGCAGAGCAAAATTTTATGTTCATATTTTTTATGTCCGAAAGGGGGTCCCACTTGCGGCCAATATGGACATAAAAAAAATCCAATGAGTTGGGTATATGTACATATGTGCAAAAAAAAAAAATTAAACCCCCTCACCCTCCTTAATCCCCCCCCCAGACTTACCACAACTCCCTGGTGATCGAGCGAGGAGTGAGGACGTCATTTCTGCAATCCTTGGCGAGAAGCATGTGACGTCGGTGGCACGTCGAGTGACGCGGCGTCACGTGATTCCCGGCTCGTTCGCGCCGGACGGCTCGTTCGGCCCAAAAAGAACTTTTGGCCAGCTTGGGGGGGTCAGGAGGCCCCCCCAAGCTGGCCAAAAGTTCTTTTTGGGCCGAACGAGCCGTCCGGCGCGAACTTGCCGGGAATCACGTGACGTCGGCGTCACGTGATTCCCGGCTTGTTCGCGCCGAACGAGCCGTCCGGCGCGAACTTGCCGGGAATCACGTGACGTCGCGTCTGAGTGACGCGGCGCCACGTGATTCCCGGCTCGTTCGCACCGGACGGCTCGTTCGGCCCAAAAAGAACTTTTGGCCAGCTTGGGGGGGTCAGGGCATCAAGCCGGGCGTGCAGACGCTCGAGGGAGGAGGCCAAAGCCTCAAGAAACTGTTGCTGTTCTTGTACCTTTGAAGCCAGGCCAGGGATAGCCTGGAGGGCACTCAGCTCTGCCAAGTCCTTGGCCTTTAAGGTTTAAGGTTTGTTTATTTTTATACCATCATTTCGGTAAAACCATCATAACGGTGAACAATAAATTAAAGTAAGAAAATACAATACATAAACAAATAATATAAAATACTTAATAATCAGTGAAGCATCAATAATCATAAATACTAAAATAAACTTTAAATTAATTAAAAGGCAGGAAGATAAAAACAATAAAATACAAAATAAGAATGTGCTGTGGTAAAACCATATTCTGCTGTCACTGTGTTTCTAAGTAGGCACATTTAAACAGCCATGTTGCCTTTGCAACCTGTTGCGCCAGAGGTGGACCCTTGGGCCAAGGTGGGATTGACGCTACCCGTAGGAGGGATCCTACGGGTCCCCACCATCAGCAGGTGGAGTGGGCTGAAGGACGTAAGCCAGCTTGTGCTTCACCAATACCAGCCCTCGTTCCCTGCAGGTTGAGCCTTTGGGTGCCAGAGCCGGCTGGACTTAGGTGGGCCTCCTTAGGTTGTCATCGATGAGAGGCAGAGAGGTCAGCCCAGAGGCAGCAACAGTGGAATGGAGGAGTCTGTACTGGACAAGGCAGAGTCCCGGAGACCTGGGCGCCAATAGAACCAAAGTCAGACAGGGGGCGCCCGAGCAAGAACAGGCCAAAGCCTGAATAGGTCAAGTCCAGGACGTAGACTAAAGAGGTGTCATAGAGCAAGCTGGAGTCAGGGCCAGCAGCAATCAGGCAGGAAGCAGTGGCAAGGAAAGGCTGAGGTCTGGATGAGGAGAGAGTCAGTAGCATGGTCAGACAATGCAGAGGTCCGTGATTGGAGAGAGTCAATGGCATAATCAGGCAAAGCAGAGGTCATGTCCTAGAAGGCAATCCAATGGAAGGTTAGGAATCAGGAATGCAGGAACAAGAAGAACAGGAACAGGAACTTGCAAGGAACAGGAACCAGGAATGTAGGAGAATCACCAGGAGTACATGACCAGCGTGGAGACATGTTGCAAAGGCAATCATAGGAAGCGGAGTCCGGCCTTAAGTACCGGAGCTCCGGCGACGTCATCATCCAGGGCCGCGACCAAGTTCCCACTGCGGGCCCTTCATAAGAGTCAGTGATGCGTGTGCACCTAGGGAGAGGTGTGGTGCTGGATGGCAGCGTCTCTCCAAGGGCCACGCAGAGAGGCCCAGCGAAGAGCACAGAAATCTATAGCTGAGACTGAGGCACTGGGGGCAGCCCGAGGACGGAGTTGGCGGCCTACCTCCGCCAGGAATGAGGAACCAGGCACTGGATTCGTCAGAGAGAGGTGAGGGGTCCGGGCCGCAGGTTTGCCGCAACCGGCACGTGTAACAGGTGCTGCTTCAACTGCCAAATCCACAATACAGCAGCCTCTATCCGAAAGAAGAGCTTCAAATCCTGACAGGGCACAGTTCAACTACTCCCAAGTCGTCCACAGCAGGGTTCCAGAAAAGAGAACCTTAATCAGCACAGATAATATTTATTAGTTCAGAGCAGGGCAGGAACTCTGTTCAGGCTGAGCAGTGATCTGTTCGCACTTGCTCAATACAATGTTAACTAACATAAATACATTACACATGAATACAATTATAGAGGGCTGCTCACCTTAATCAGCACAGATAATATTTATTAGTTCAGAGCAGGGCAGGAACTCTGTTCAGGCTGAGCAGTGATCTGTTCGCACATGCTCAATACAATCCAATTTTGAATCTCCTTTCCCCCCCCTCAGCTCTTAAAGAGACAGCACTCTATTGTCAGTCTTTTCATGTCACAATGATGATTCAACATTTCTCTGCCCTAGTTCTTAGAGGTATGTTACATGGTCCCCTCCTAAAACCTGACGTCCCCGGCAGGTATTTATGTCCACAGCTTATATATTAACTCTGTTTGTTTGCTCAATATCTCTTGCATCATACTACTTAGTTGCTGCATGGATATACACGCCTCTAATGGATTCCTTGAATATGACTGTCTCAATATGTTGTGGCTGTGCAACCCCTTGGGCAATTGCACTTCAAAGTCATCGAATCTACTAGGCAGTCTCCTTGTTCTCTGCGATCTTTGAGGTAACGGTAGAAGTCCTATTTTGGTCATTGATTCATCAAGAGTTTTCCTCTTCCCCGAGGAGGATGCACGCTGTTCTTCATTGACTGAGCTGTTCAAATCGCATGAATTGTTATGATTTACTGGTATACTAACTTCCACAGGATCCTCTTCCCATGACTCTGGATGAAACTCCTCCGCATTAGGATTTAATGTTCCATTTGACTGAATTTCACCAGTAATTGGACTCTCTTCCAGTTCAGCTGGATCTGAACTTCCGCTCTCCATGATAGAGCCATCCATACTATCCTCAGCGTCCTCCTTCTGCTTTTTCATCAATTGCTTGGTACTATTGAATGGTTCACAGTGAATATCAGCCTCTTCTCTTCCAGAAATAAATCCACAGGGGCGCAGTAGATCCCTGTGTAACGTCCTTTCGGGTCCATCCCCTGTTTCTGGCTTCACCACATAGACTGGTATACCTTCAATTTGTTTTACCACAATATACACTGAAGACTCCCACCGATCAGCCAATTTGTGCTTGCCCCTCAACTTCACATTCTTGACCAATACTCTATCACCCTCTTCCACTGAGGATGGCATTACTTTCGCATCCCATCTGCGTTTGTTGGCTAGTTGATGTTTCTCAGCTTCCTGAGTAGCCAGCTCGTATGCATACTTCAGCCTCTGACGTAACTCTCGTACATATTGGTGATGAGTTTTAGCGTTATGACCCACTGGACTGATGCCGAAGCATAAGTCTATTGGAAGTCGAGGTTCTCTTCCAAACATGAGAAAAAACGGAGAAATTCCAGTACTGTCATTCCGAGTACAATTATAGGCATGTACTAGTGGCCGAACATATTTTCTCCAATGTTCCTTACGCTTATCCTCTAATGTACCCAACATTTCTATTAAGGTTCTATTGAAGCATTCTACGGGATTTCCTCGAGGGTGATATGGAGTGGTTCTGGATTTAGTGCCTGCTATTCTGCATAGCTCTGAAATGAGTTCAGATTCAAAATTGGCTCCTTGGTCACTATGGATTCGTTTTGGAAATCCATAGTGGCAGATGAAATTCTCCCACAGGGTAACAGCAACAGTTCTTGCGGTCTGATCTCTAGTGGGATATGCCTGAGCATACTTAGTAAAGTGATCCGTGACTACCAAAACATTTCGTGTATCCTTGTCGTCAGGCTCTAAGGTGAGGAAGTCAATGCAAACTAGCTCCATGGGGGCGTAAGCTTTTATATTTACCAAGGGGGCTGCTTTTTCTGCCCTAGCTTTTCTCCGCACACATCTTTCGCATGTCTTCACCCATTGCTCTACCCCATGTGCCATTCTCGGCCAATAAAAACGTGCACGTGCTAAGTCCAAGGTCCGTTCACAACCCAGATGGCCAGTTTCATCATGTACCCCCTCCAGAGCTCTCTGACGATATTTTCTTGGAATCACAAGTTGTTGGTGTGGTCCTCCACTCCTCATCACTTTTCTGAAAAGTACTCCCTCTTGAAGACATAGTTTTTGCCATTCTCTGAAGAATAATCGCAATTCTGGATTCTCCCGATTCCTGTCTCGATCTTCAAATTTCTCACCTCTCTCCAGCATCATTATGACTTGGGATAAACATGGGTCTTCCCTCTGGAACACTCTCCAGTCACCCAGGGTAAACCCAGGTAGGGTGGGTTGTCCAGGCCACAGGTCCGGGTCATCAAAATCACATGGAACAGCATCTCCTCCTGCAGGTAAGATTTCCACCAAGGCACCAGGACTGCACTCAAACTTGGAAGTAGAATGAGGTGTAATGGGAGTGTCGTAGTCTCCCGAATCTTCTGAAATATGTGTCAAAATAGAGACATCATGCTTCTGGAATGCCGCCTTACATATTACCTTAGATAGAGTGTCCATTCCTTCTTGATCTGTCTTCACACGAGATAGCATCTTGGCAACCCTCTCCTCATATTTCAAAAATTCTTCATCATCTTCTTCAGGATCATGTGGTCTCCTAGACAACCCGTCAGCATCTATATTGGCTTTACCAGATTTGTATCCGATGTCAAAGTTGTACAGGGAGAGGGATGCTAACCATCGATGACCTGTGGCATCCAGTTTAGCAGTCGTCAGGACGTACGTCAGAGGGTTATTATCTGTCACTACTTTAAACTCTGCACCATATAGATAATCATGAAATTTTTCACAAACTGCCCATTTAAGGGCTAAAAATTCCAATTTGTGGATAGGGTAATTCCGTTCACTTTTAGTGAGCCCACGACTGGCATATGAAATCACTCGCAGTTTTCCTTCTTGAATTTGGTAAAGTGCAGCGCCTAGCCCTGTAGTGCTGGCATCAGTGTGTAATACATAAGGTAGCTTCCAATTTGCGAAAGCCAACACAGGGGCAACCGTGAGTTTTTCCTTTATAATTTCGAATGCTTTCTGACATTCTGAGGTCCACCGCGTACCCAATAGCTGCTGACTTTGAATCCGGGCTTCTTTCCTATCCTTTCGACTGTTTGTTAGTCCCACCAACAGATTACTGAGCGGCTTCACCAAGCGTGAGTATTGATTCACGAATCTTCGGTAATAGCCCGCAAATCCTAGAAAAGATCGCAGCTCTCTAATGTTTTTAGGTTGTGGCCACTTAGTAATGGCTGAAATTTTCTCTTCATCGGGGAGCACCCCCTTCTCTGAGATATGATGACCCAAATATTTCACTGACTTCTGAAAGAATTTACATTTAGATGGAGAGAGCTTCAATCCGCATTTCAACAGTCGTTGTAACACCCTCATCAATCGGTCCTCATGCTCTTCCAGTGTGTCCGAGAATATTATAAGATCATCCAAAAAGGCCACAACTTCATGTAGATTAATATCAGTCATTACTTTCTCTATCATTCTTTGAAAACTTGCTGGAGCATTTGTCAGTCCTTGAGCCATTCTCTTAAATTGCCAGTTTCCAAAGGGCGTGGTGAATGCAGTTTTAGGCCTATCCATTTCTTCTACCTCAATCTGATAGTACCCACTCTTGAGATCTAGTACCGAGAACCACTTGCTACCTGATAGGAGAGTGAATGTCTCCTCAATTCGAGGCAATGGATAGGAGTCTTTTCTGGTTATGTTGTTCAATTTACGATAATCAACAACCATCCTCAAGGTACCATTCTTCTTTCTAACCAATACCACAGGTGAAGCATAAGGGCTATCAGATTCCTCAATCACTCCTGTGGCTAATAGCTCCTTCAGGTGCTGCCTGAGATCCTCAAAGTCAGCTGGGGATACATGACGTGTGCGCTCTTTAAATGGAGTTGGATCCAACAGGGTGATTTTATGCATTATTCCTGGAATACATCCAATATCAAGGTCATGACAGGAAAATGCTCCTTTTGCCTCTTGATTAATTCTCTTTTCTATATGCTGTTTAAACTCTTCAGATATTGGAGAATCTCCGAAGTCTAGCGACACCTTCTCAGACTCCATGTTACCCTCTCCAATAGATTCTAGTTTAGCACCATCCTTATAGGTCGAGCCTGTAACGTTCATGGTCCTCACTATATCGACTGGCTCACCTACACCCAATGTCCTTCTAGGAGGCAAACTGATGCTACAATCCGATATATTCTTCAATAGCACCCTAGCCTTTGTGTGCGACTTACTGCCAGTTCGGATGAGTTGAGGTTGTACTAGTAAGCCTCCGGGTAGAGGATAATTTTCTGAAGCCTCAAGCAATATGGACAAACTCTGACCATGTCTGGGCATTCTCAGAATGCATTCCACTTCCTTCGCTTCATCCCTTTCGAACACTATTGGTCTGGTGCTGGTCAATCTAGCCATCATTGGCCTAGTAACTCTTTGATTGGAACTTTGTTGAGAAACATAGGTCTGATATGTAGTTACCCAATTTTTCTCCATGGCTAACTCCTTAAGGTAATTTGGGCCAGCCAGTTCTTTACAGTCATGTATTAGATGTCTGAGAATATTCGTTCCCACTATTAAAGGCAGGGGTTTGTTCTTTTGATCGGGACAGACTAGAGCAAGGACAGAATATTTGTTCCCACTTCCACAGGCCTCCTTGGGAAACTGTACTTCAACTTCAATATATCCCAGATAAGGAACAGGTTGACCTCCTGCACCCGTAACACAAAGTAAGTCTTCTAGCGGGTATAGCTTCCGATGTGATAAATAGTCTTCATAGAAGGTTTGTGTTATGCACGTCACTTGAGAGCCAGTGTCCACTAAGCAAGGGCACTGCACACCATCCAAATAAGCGGTTGCAGAACAAACCTTTCCCACGAGGTGTTTCAAAACATCATCTGGTAGAGGACATGGTGGGATATGATCACTGGATATTTTTCTTTTGGGACTTATCTGAATTGCATTTGGTGCCTTTGTCTGCCCCTTGCAAAAGCACCTTTTTAGTTTAAAGGAGTATTTGAAACCTGCCTAATGCTGGGTATTTTTTTTTTTTTTCAAATTTTTCCCGCAATTTCTGTTGGACTAGAGCAGCATTTACAGGATTGATGCATTCTCCCATCATGTGTCCATTCTCTCCACAGTTATAGCAAAATGAAAGTATCTTGGGATGATGCCTCCCTTTTTGAGGCATCTTCTCTATCCAAGAGTTTCTTCGCATCATGCTGTTTGCAGCAGGGCTATTTACTATTTCTGAATTGGCAGCTCTACAATGAGTGATCAATGGCGCGAGCAAAACATTATCTTCTTCTCCTGAAAATGTTCCCAACTCAGATCCCACCTTAAACTCACTTGCCTTTGGTGTCATATGTTGAGCAATGCTTATGTCATTTGCTAGGTAAGTCCTGCTTACAGGTTTAATCTGGGTAACTCCCAATTGACGTATCCTCCTAGATTCTTTCATGTTTCTTTCTTCCTCAATCGTTCTGATTTTAAATAGCAGCTCCGAGTACTGTGGCAGTTTCTTCGACTGGCTCTCTAATAAGTCCCTCAATTGCAGTCGGGTAATCAGGGTCTCCTCCCAGCACCCACGTACAAACTGTTGTAGTAATTGCCTGTCTGGGGCGAGCTCAAAGAAAATTCCCCGCTCCACGACTTTCTGTAACAGGACCTGAAGCCTTCTCAAATAGTCTGAAGATTTTTCTTTGCCATTCTGGAAAGTTTCAATAAATTGAAAAAATAATTCCTCTCCATTAGTTACACTGCCATATGCCTTCTCCAGTTCCTCTAAACACTGCTCTGCTGTGGCGCTTTTATCTATGTAAGAGACAATATTTAAAGCTGGAGGAAGGAGACTTTCAATGAATTTCCTTTTTTTTTGCACCTGCGGTGAGATCTGGATCCTGCAGTAATTGCTTAATTTGAATATGCCAAGTTTCATAGTCTCCTTCATTACTAGGTTTAGGGACATTTCCAGAGAAAACTTTAATTTTGTAGTACGTATGATTCAACTCTGCGCCCATTTCCTTAGGAGTTTTGATCACATGCTCCACTATAACCTTTGAAACATCCGCAGGAATAGAAATTGGTGGAATGGAATATTGAGAAGAATTGACTGCCACAGGATGTTGGGTTAGCATAGCATCCTGGCACTTGGGAACTCTTTTTCGGCTTTTAACTGGAGTCTGCAATATATTCTGGGGTGATTGATCCATATCTCGTGTTTCTTTTTCTTGTGACCCCAAACTCTCAATCATGAGAGCGGATGTTCTTTTTCTCAGATCTTGAATATTGATTTTATGACTGTCAGCTATATATGCTAATTCTTCTTGAAGTCGATCTGTCATATCTAAAAGTATGTCACTCACTAGTGGGTCAGTGCATGCTTCAGGGGACATTGACTCAACATTCTGTTCTGATACTGTCTCATCTAAGACAGGTAAAATTATCCACTGACTGTCCAGTTCCCCTTTTAAGCTCATTCTTTCTAAAATAATTATAGAAAGCGGTTCTTCAAACTCACACAAAACTTGATCAGATGACTCAGCTCTTAAACGTTTCAATTTTGTAACTACACCCGCTGGGCTTAATGCATCTTCTACACTTGCTAAAGATATTTCAGGATTTACAGAACTCAGAATAACAGATCTATCAGGAATACAATCATAGTACTTACAATACTCCATTTTGTATGAGAAAGAAACAAAGAGAATACTGTGCTCACTTCACTAATGATGCTGGGTCGCTCAGTAGCAGGTCAGACAGAGAGAAGAAAAAAAAAACACCGCCCCACGTTGATGCGCCAGAATTTGTTGTAACCTTTGAAGTTCAATTTTCTTTATGACTCCTTGTGTCTGAAACCTGCACTTTGATTCCCAACCCAGTATCAGAAATGAATCCACACGCTCTTTAGTGAGTAACAGTTTTATCTTTACTGGAATGAATGACTGAAATAAATCTGTTCACTTCCTAAGCATCTGCATTTGTCATATAAACACATGTATATAGTACAAGAGAAAACTCAACTTTGTCATAAACTCATGTTAAGTATTTCAACCAGAATCAGCATGTGATATAGCACCCGACCTTAAGCAGTCTCTGAACAAGCAAAGTCCCAGATTGTATCCTACTGTGTGTCCATTTGAATTTAGAGCTGAAGAGGGCGTCAGTACTGCTGCTTCAACTGCCAAATCCACAATACAGCAGCCTCTATCCGAAAGAAGAGCTTCAAATCCTGACAGGGCACAGTTCAACTACTCCCAAGTCGTCCACAGCAGGGTTCCAGAAAGAGAACCTTAATCAGCACAGATAATATTTATTAGTTCAGAGCAGGGCAGGAACTCTGTTCAGGCTGAGCAGTGATCTGTTCGCACATGCTCAATACAATCCAATTTTGAATCTCCTTTCCCCCCCTCAGCTCTTAAAGAGACAGCACTCTATTGTCAGTCTTTTCATGTCACAATGATGATTCAACATTTCTCTGCCCTAGTTCTTAGAGGTATGTTACACAAGCAGCAGCCCAAACTAAAGAGGGACCATAAACACCATTTCTTGCTCAAAGATGCTGAAACAGAAGTTGATACACCAGTGCACAAACCGGTTGGAACGAATGCAGGAAAAGGAAAGCAAATGAAATGACAGAAATTGAGGAGCTTCCACTGGGACAAAAGCTTTTTGATTCACAGGATTCCACCTTTGACAATGACAACGTGATGCATTCTACAGATATAGAGCTACACCAAGTCGCATTAGATGCTGAGGCGGATTATTTGCTGGAAAATCTTGCGGGTTTAAAGGTAAGAAAATTAATTGTGATGAAGCATTTTAGGGGTTGGGAGATTGCTATAATAGGGAGAACTAGCTTATACTATAACAAGGGGGCTGGGTAGTTGCAGTAGAAATCCATCACATGACAGACAGGTTCCAGACAGTAGTTGTGGATACAATACACAAGACTTTTGAGGATTACTGGTAGCTATGCTCTTATGCAGGGGCAGACTGAGGGAAAATAGTGGCCCGGGGGATTTTTCTCCATACTGGCCCATGGGTACCCAATTACATATACAATATAATTTACATATATATGTACACACCCCTATATTTCGGCATGGTCCTCCCGTATCAACACAGTACTATTTGCCAACACTCAAAGAATAACAACCCCACCTATGAAAAAGAATACCACAAATATTACACCAGAATCTAAAATATCAATACACCTCCTATCAGGAAAACAGAACAGGCCAAGCTACTACACAGATCCCTACAGAGAAACCACATGCTAAAAGAATGCTTCATCTCAGTCTATGCATGCAGAACACAAACTCTCACCAAATACAGAATACAAAATGAAGGAGCACAAATGACAAAAACTGAAATGGAAACTCCAAGAAGCCAGACTCCGTGTATAAACAATAGAAAAAAAGAATCACCATTCCTCATAAAACAAATAAAATCAAAAAACAAAGCATCAGTTATAATAGTAAAACCATAATAAAAGAATATTTTAAAACTACTGATAAATAGAATTTCTATTAATTAAAATCATATACATTTTTTACAATATCCCAAACACTAATAAAATATTTCAAAACAGCACATATATCAAATAACATTCAATAATTAAAACTAATAAGGATTTTAAAAAGCCCCTGCTGTCCCCTTCTGTGGGAGCTTTTGATTTCCAGTCACCCTGATACTGTCGAGGATTAGGAGGTTATCCTCTCTCTCTCACACATACTCACATGTACATTCTCTCTCACACATGCACTGTCACATACATGTCACACACATTCATGCTCTTATATCCACCATAACCTCTCGCTCTCACTGACAGGCTCTAAGACACTCTCTTCCCCTCCACACACACAAACTCTTACTCCCTTGGATTTTCTCATACACACTCATGCTCTCACACTCACTGACTCACACACACACACACACACACACCCAGGCAGGCTCCCATTCATTTTCTCACACTCCCTCCCCATCCCCCAGGCATGCACACATTCATTCTCACACACACAGACCTCCCAGGCAGGCACCCATGCATTCACACACATACACTCCCAGGTAGAATCCCATTCATACACATGCACACACTAAAGGCAGATCCCCCTCTCTTTCTTTTGCCAGCAACCTCAGAACCTCTCTCATTCCTCTGTTGCCACTGTCACTGCTGCCGCGTAGCTATTGGGGAGGCACCGATTGCTGCTACTGACACTGAAGCCCATCCTGCTGCCTCCTCTGTACAGGCCCCGTGGGCTTCCACTTTCTCCATGCTGATCTCGTACATTGTAAGATCCGCATAGAGAAAGTGTTACTCTTGCACATTCCCAAAGATTACATGTGCCAATCACTAAAAAGTAATTTATTTATTTTTTTTACCTTTGCTGGCTGATCTTAGTTTTCTAATCAGTTGGTCACAGGCTTTTCTTTTCCACCTTCCCTTTCTTATTTTTTTCCAATTCCTTTTATATTATCATTTTTTCTCTCCATCTTCTTCCCTCAAACACACAGTCAGGTTCTCATTCTCACATGCATTTCTCTCTCTCACACACACACAGGCTCTCACTGTCACATGCTCTCTCTCATACAATCATTCATACACACAGTCTCTCACTGGCACATACTGTCTATCTGACTCTCACACACAGGCTCTCTCTCACTCCCACATGCTGTCTTGCTCAAGCACAGGCTCTCACTGTCACATGCTCTCTCTCATACAATCATTCATACACAGTCTCTCTCTTGCACATGCTGTCTGACTCACACACCCAGGCTCTCTCTCACTCCCACATACTGTCTTGCTCAAGCACAAACTCTCACTGTCACATGCTCTCTCTCATACAATCATTCATACACACAGGCTCTCACTGTCACATGCTGTCTCTCTCACACACACAGAGACTTTCACATGCTGTCTCTCTCTCACACACACACACACACAGGCTCTCTCTCACTCCCACATGCTGTCTTGCTCAAGCACAGGCTCTCCCTGTCATATGCTGTATCTCTCACACACACATAGAGGCTCTTACATGCTGTCTCTGCAAACATTCAGGTCCTCACTCCCACACACAGTCTCTCAACTCATCTCATACACACACACACACACACACACACACACACATACTCTACAGACCCTCAGCCTCTCTCTCACCTCTGGGCCTCCTCTTCGCGGTTCACTACAGGATGGGCTCCGCAGCAGCCCTGCTACCGGGCCTCTTCCTCTTCTCGGGTCGCAGCGGCCCTGCTACCGGGCCTCTTCCTCTTCTCCGGCCGCTGAGATGATTCGTGGCGGCCGGTTAGCGCTGCTGCTCTTCTGCACGCGCTGATGCTCCTCCTCCTTCCTGCCCACGCGGCTCCAGCAACGTTTACTTCCGGGGCCGCACAAGCAAGAAGGAGGAGGAGCATCAGCGCGTTTAAACGCGATCTTTTTCTTCGGGCCGTGGTGACGTGAGCTCCACCATGGCCCTGCCGATCTGCCTGCTACATGTGTGTCACTGGCGGCCGCATGAGCCTCCCTGCGCCCAGGGGCATTGCCTCCCCTCGGGACACCACTGCTCGTGGCGCCCCCTAATACTTTGACTGGAAACTTTATGCCGGCCAGGCATCCACCACTCTCTCCATGAAGAAATAATTCCTGACATTGGTTCTGAGTCTTCCTCCCTGGAGTTTCAAATCATGACCCCTGGTTCTGCTGATTTTTTTGCAACAGAAAAGGTTTGTTATTGTCTTTAGATCATTAAAATCTTTCAAGTATCTGAAAGTCTGTATCATATCACCTCTGCTCTTCCTTTCCTCCAGGGTGTACATATTTAGATTCTTCAATCTCTCCTCATAAGTCATTCAATGAAGACCCTCCACCTTTTTGCTCGCCCTTCTCTGGACCGCCTCCATCCTGTCTCTGTTCATTCGGAGATACGGTCTCCAGAATTGAGCACAGTACTCCAGGTGAGGCCTCACCAAGGACCTGTACAAGGGGATAATCACTTCCCTTTTCTTACTCGATATTCCTCTCTCTATGCAGCCCAGCATTCTTCTGGCTTTAAATATCGCCTTGTCACATTGTTTCACCAACTTCAGATCATTAGACACCATCACCCCAAGGTCTCTCTCCTGCTCCATGCACATCAGTCCTTCGCCCCCCATCGAATACAGTTCTTTTGGATTTCCACACCTCATATGCATTACTCTGCACTTCTTGGCATTGAATCTCAGTTGCCATATCTTCGACCACTCTTCCAGCTTACTTAAATCCCGTCTCATTCTCTCCCCTCTTTCCGGCGTGTACACTCTGTTGCAGATCTTTGTGTCATCCGCAGAAAGACAAACCTTATCTTCTATCACGTCTGCAATGCCACTCACAAAAATATCAAACAGGACCGGTCCCATCACCGATCCCTGCGGCACTCTGCTTAACACTGCTCTCTCTTCAGAGTAAGTTCCATTTACCATCACACATTGTTTTCTGTCTGTCAACCAGTTTGTAATCCAGGCCACCACCTCGGCATTCATTCCTAAGCTTCTCATTTTATTCACCAGCCTCCTGTGCGGGACTGTATCAAAAGTTTGCTAAAATCCAAGTACATGACATCGAGTGCTCTTCCTCGATCCAATTCCTTAGTCACCCAATCAAAAAAGTCGATCAGATTTGTCTGACAGGACCTTCCCTTGGTGAAACCATGCTGCCTCTGGTCCATCAATTCTGCTGCTTGTAGATAGTTCACAATTCTTTCCTTCAGCAGCGATTCCAATACCTTTCCCACAACCGAGGTGAGGCTAACTGGCCTGTAGTTTCCAGCCTCCTGTCTGCTCCCGCTCTTGTGAAGTGGGACCACTGTCGCTCTTCTCCAGTCACTCGGCACCACTCCCGTTTCCAGGGAGCTATTGAACAGGTCACACAGCGGAGCCGCCAGCACATCTCTGAGCTCTCTCAGTATCCTGGGATGAACCTCATCAGGCCCCATGGCTTTGTCCACCTTCAGTTTTCCTAGCTCTTCCCATACATTCTTGTTATGCTCAGGCTTGTGGACCCTTGAGCCGATGGGAGGATGGAATACCTTGAGGGAAGATCCGAAGGTTCTCCCGTCGGGTGGCGAGGCAGGAACCGAGGATGTGACCGGTGGACCCTCGATATTGTAGACAGGTGTGAAGGTGGAGGTGGATGAAGAGTCGTGACGTCGAGGAACGGAGAGGAGCTTCACCCTGGAAGCTCGCAGTCCCCCCGGGAGGAGCCCGTAGGGACCTGGGCCACTGGGACTTAGGTGGACCTTTGAGAGGTCAGGTGATGGTGCAAGGGTTGACTGGAGCTTCACCCTGGAAGCCCGCAGTCCCCCTGGGAGGAGTCCATAGGGACCCGGGCCGCTGGGACTTAGATGGGCCCTTGAAGACAGTGGTCAGAAGGAAGTCCGAAGTCGAAGCCAGAGGGTCGTCGTTCACCAGTCCGGGGGTCACGCACCAAAGGATCACCACTTGCCAGTCCGAAGTCAATACCAGGAATCACCACTAGCCGATCCGAAGTCAGGAACCAGGAAACCAAGACGAGCTGGAACAAGGAATCAAGACGCTGGAACTCACCGAGGCAAGCAGACTCAAACAACTCTCACAGGAGACGTTGCCAAGTCAAGGAATGGTCGGAGGAAGTCTCCTTTTATACTTCCTCTGACCCAGTGGATAGGAATCAGCTGTGGCCAATAATAGGGACGAGGTCCCTTTAAATCTAGTAGAGAGGCGCAGCTTCGCGCCTAAGGACGGCGGCGGCCATCTTGGATCCGGGCCGTGGAGGAGAGCAGTGTCAGCCGCGAGGGAGGAGCAGGGACGGCCCTGGTCCCGGCAGCCAGCCCGGAGGCCTGCGACGCCGTGCGGGGGTGCTGGGCCCGGCCCAGGGCAGTCGGCCCCGCCGCGGTCGAGAGTCCGGTCGGGGAATGAGGTAGGGGGCCGCGCCCGTGGATGGCCGCGGGCGCGGATCACAACAATTCTCTTCCGTAAACGGAGTTTCATCCATTCTGCTTCCCTCCAGTTTCTTGTTAACTAGTGTCGGTCCTTCTCCTTTGTCGGGTATACTCTAAGGAATTATTTATTGGTAAGAGTACAACTAGTAGGGTTCAGACTTGTTTGGGTACTGCCCACCCATGTTATTCTTGGGCCCCTCCAAAAAAACAGTTCTGGCTATGCCACTGCAGAGGAGGATACCCAAACATTGGGGAGAGTTCATGCAAACCGTGGCAAAGCTAAACATGCCCTCCGTGATCATGGGTAACCCATCGAACAGGGATCTGTTGGTACGACTCAAGGAAAATCCTTCTGCGACAACTGCTGAAATATTCACAAAGACTGTAAAGTGCAAAGACCCCTTCCCCATAAAAGGCGTAACGTGCTTGACATATACAGAATGGATGGCTGAATGTGTAATGATATCAACCTAATAAACGAAGCTTGACCGACGTGCCGCAAATGCGCAGTAGAAAGCAGCTTTAGAGGGGGCAAGATGGCCGCCTGATAGGACATGCAGGAAGCGAGCTCCTCCACGGCGATTTACCTTTTGAAAAATACCTATTGAAATGCCGCATACTAAAAGAAAAGGAAAGGTTCGGGGAGCACTGACCAGTTCCCCGATGCTAAGTCCTTCTCAGCCGCGGATTGAGGGCTTCCTGACGGGAGTATCAACGACGCCATATGGGCTGGTTGCTGGGGAATGCTAGAGGAGCGAACGCACTCACCCCTGACCCTGGACGTCACACTGAGCCCTGGCGAGCCGATACGGCCGATGCCCCCAGCACAGAGTGTCCTCTCTTTCTCTGACTCGTCCCGAAGCGGTTTGCAACTTGAGACTTCAGGGGAGGTGCAGGCGAGTGCCGGGACTATAGAGGTGGAATCTGCTGCCCCGAGAGATGTAGGACCCTGCGGTGGGCTGGAAGAGAAACCTGGAGAGCAAGATTCAATCCATAAAAGGAGTCCAGGAAAACAACAAACGGCAGCTTCTGGAGAGCAGGAAGAACCACAACAAGAAGCCACAGAGGTTAATGTCAATCTGGGACAGCCTGAGGATATAACACTTGGGAAGGTATGGTACGCTTTAAAAGCTATTGATTCAGCATTGAAGTCTATTGCACAATCTACGTTTGAAGTTAAAAATCAGATTAAGGAAAACAAAGAAACTGTTAAAGGTTTTGAAGTGAAACTGCAGAGCCACAAGGAATGCCTGCAGAAAATGGAGACTTTACAGAAAAATTTTATAACATCTGAAATAACCATGGAAAGGAAAATAGAAAAACTTGAGAATAGTTTAAAATTATTAAACCTTCGTGTCTTAAACTTCCCGGTGGTTAGAATGATATCACCTATTGAATTATTCAAAATATACATGAAAGAAATACTTAAGATTCCAGAGGCAGTTCTTCCAGTTTGTACAAAAGCCTACTACCTCCCAGGAGCGACAACTCAGGCAGAGAGAGAAGATTTACCGTATTTTCCGGCGTTTAAGACGACTGGGCGTATAAGACGACACCCCCCCCCCCCCCCTTTTTTATACATATTTTTAAGAAAAAAAATTATTTTACACTCAAAACAGGAGCAACCCATCTATGAAAAGGCAACACTACAAATACCGTATATCAGGCCCTAAAAACCAATACACCTCTTATTAGGAAAACAGAACTAGCAAGCACCTATAGATCCCCACACAGAAATAATTGTAAAACTATACTAATAAGCAGAATAAATGTTTCAAAACAGCTATGAACAGAATAACATCCAACAATTAAAAACTCATAAAAACTATTAAACATTCTCCAAACACCAATAAAATATTTCAAAAAAGCAGACACATCACATAATAATAAATAATTAAAATGGCAGTCAATCAAGAAAAATAAACTTTAAAAGCCACCTTTACTTACCCCCTCCAGCAGCTCTCCTACTCCTCTTCCATGCAGGCCGTAGCACACACCAGAAGCAGCAGTAATGGCTAAGCTCTATACTCATGGTCCTCTTCCTTAGGGCCCATGTCTCTCTCACACACACACACCATACCAGTCATGCCCCCATGACCAGTTTCTGTCTCTCACACACCAGTCATTTCCCAAACAGTCTTTGACACACACACCAGACACCTTCCTGAACAGTTTCTCTCATGCCATACACACACACAGGCTTCCCACTCCCGTGTTCTGCTTACCGTACATATACGGGCTTCTCACTCTCATAATCACTTTCTCTGTCTTACACACACACACACACACACACACACACACACCAGTCTCTCTCTCATTTCCATGCTTGCTCTCCACGTGCACAGGCTTCTCATTCCCTGAATCACATTCTTTCTCTCACATTCACACACACCAGTCTCTTTCTCTCACACACACTGTCACCTTATCAACTAGTCTCTCTCTCATGCAAGCACACACACACTCAGCCCTCCCGCTCCCATGCTCTCTCTCACATAATCAGGCTTCTTACTCCCATGCTTTCTCACATACCCAGATTTCTCACTTCCATGCTTTTTCTCTCTCTCTCTCTCACACTCACATACACATCAGTCATCTCTCTGAGCAGTCACTTTCATTGTCTCTCACATATACACACACATGAGCTCGCTGACCAGTTTCTCTCAATCACAAACATGCTCTCAATCAAATGCATTCTCTCACTTACACACAGGCTGGCTGCTTCTCTCTCTCTCTCACTCACTTCCACTCCCACCCCAGCACAAATAGTAGCTGCAGCAGCCTCCTCCTCCAGCCCCCGCAGGCCAAGAAAGAAGAAACCCATCGGCCGTGGGAGGCTCATGCTGCTGTCTCCTTTCCCGATTACCAGCTCCTTCGACTGCTCGGGGGCCGATGCTGCTGTTGTCGCTATTTTTTCACGCGGCACGGCTCTTTCTTCTTCCCACGCATCACTTCCTGTTCCGGTTCAAAGAGGGGGGGGCGGGAAGAAGAAAAGGCCAGCTGCGGATGCCACAGCTCCCTACAGACAAACTTAATGTACACACATAGTTTATTGAAGTGAATTGTTACCGCACTATGATGGCACATGATTAATTGTAATCTATACCACTTACTTTATTCATTTATCGTGCCTTGCTTGTAAACTGTTTGTGATGGTTATCTAACTTAACGACGGTATAGAAGAGCTTTTAAATTAAATAAAATAAAATAAACAGTAGCCATTCTCGAAATCCGGTTGGAGAGGTTTCCCTGGGACTTGCTCACCATCCATATCCAGAGCAGCAAAGTTAATATCGTAATGTTTAAAATTGAAGAGGTTTTTAGTGTAATTACCGCTGAAAGCATCGTTATCATCAAACCCCAATATGATAAGTTTGGGTAATTGCCCCAAAAGAGGGTTTCCCTGGTTAGTCACACGAGCACCGGCAGATATGCTAAAGATTTTCAGCCCTACAATGGTCCACTGCGTTACTCGGCATTAGCTCTCAGTAGAGCTTCTGCAATGTTGGGTCAGAGAATGGGAAAAAATGAGAATATTATCAAAATAAACTATCACACAGAACTGGAGAAGATCCCAAAAGATTTAATTTACCATATGCTGGAACATGGCCAGGGCATTATAGAGGTCAAATGGCATTATAAGATATTCATAATGTCCATCCCGGGTATTAAACACTGTCTTCCATTCATCTCCCTCCACAGATGTGGATGAAGATTATAGGCACTCCTGAGGTCCAGCTTGGTGAATATTCAGGCTCTCTGCAAATGGTCAAACAACTCTGGCAATTAATGGTAGAGGGTATCAATTGTTGCGAGTGATAGCGTCAGATTGCATAGTCAATACTAGGGATGTGAATCGTTTTTGAACGCTTAAAATTATTCATCAGATAATTTTAAAATCGTCCAAAATCGTTAGATTGCACGATACAATACAAATGCCCCCGATTTATCGTCAGGGGCATTTGTATTGTATCATTAAATAGGGCGCGGAAAACCAGCACACCAAAAAACCCTAAAAACCCACCCCAAAACCTTTAAAACAATCCCGAACCCCTCCAAAATGTTTTAAATTACCTGGGGTCCAGTGGGGGGGGTCCCGACGCGATCTCCAGCTCTCTGGCCACGGCTGCGTTGAGAAATGGCGCCGGTGGCCCTTTGCCCTTATCATGTGACAGGGCAAAGGTAGCGCCGGTGCCATTTGGTTCCTGGCTCCCAACGTCACGCGTGCAGGAGATCGCTCCCCGACCCCAGGGACTTTTGGCCAGCTTGAGGGGGCCTCCTGACCCCCCACAAGACTTGCCAAAAGTCCAGCGGGGGGTCCGGGAGCGACTTCCTGCATGCAGGCCATATTGCCAATCCTCAAAATGGTGCCGGCGCTACCTTTGCCCTCACTAGTCATAACTGGCGATGGTGGTCCGGGAGCGATCTCCTGCACACGTTGATGTCGGGAGCCAGGAACCAAATGGCGGCCGGCGCTACCTTTGCCTTGTCACATGATAAGGGCAAAGGGCCACCGGCACCATTTCTCAACGCAGCCGTGGCCAGAGAGCTGGAGATCGCGTCGGGACCCTCCCACTGGACCCCAGGTAATTTAAAACATTTTGGAGGGGTTCGGGAGGGTGGCGGATTGTTTTAAAGGTTCGGGGTGGGTGTTTAGGGTTCTTTTGGTTGTGCCAGTTTTCCCGCCCTCCCCCCGATTTATGATTTTAACGATTTTAAAAAAAACAAAACACGACGATCAGATTTCCCTCCCCCCAGCCAAAATCGATCGTTAAGATGATCGATCACACGATTCACACCCTTAAGACCCATCCTTCTTCCCCACAAAGAAGAAACCTGCCCCTGCAGGAGATAATGATGGTCAGATGATCCCCCATTCCAGATTTTCCTTGATGTAGTCTGACATGACTTTCATTTCAAGAACAGACAGTGGGTAGACCCTGCCTCTGGGAGGTGTCTTTCCCGGAATTAGATCAGTGGGACAGTCAAAGGGTCTGTGGGGAGATAATGTTTCTGTGTGTTTTTGCTAAATACATCTGAGAACTCGGTGTATTGCAGAAGAAGAAGTCCAGGGAGGGCTAAAGTGGGGGTCGGGTGGCAGACAGGAATGGCAAAACTCGAGGAAGGCATTCTTGAAGGCAGGAGGACCCCCATCGTGCTATTTCCAAGGTCTGCCAGTCAGTGTTAGGGTTGTGCTTCATTAGCCAGAGCAGGCCAAGGATAATGGGATTCATGGCTTTAGGAAGAATAAAGAGGGTAATTTGTTCCTGCGCAAGGCTCCGATTTGTAAGGTCACAGGAGCAGTAGTTGTAGACAAGTGGCCCAGGAGGAGATCTCTCAAAACTGAAGAGATCCTTACTGGTGGGTCTAAGGACACCACTAGGAGGAATATATTGCCATACTAGGGACTCCTCAATTAAGTTACCCCAGCACTGGAATCCAGGAAAACCTATATGTGGATATCCATGTTATTAAAGATGAGACTGACCGGGATATGGACCTGAGGAGAGGCTGGAAAATGGCTTACAATTGCCTCTCCAATCAACCCTAGGCTCAGGAATTTCCTGCCTTTTCAAGACATTGACTTGCATTGTGACCCTGAACAGCACAATATAGGCAATTGTTCAGGTTGTATTTTCTCTGCCTTTCTTCCTCTGATAATTTGGCTCTCCCCAGCTGAATAGGTTCTTCGGGAGCCAGGGCTGGAGCTGGTTCCTTAGGGGAAGCAATCAGAGGTCATTGGATTTTAGGAGCCAACTTCAGATAATGCCACTGGACATCTTTCTGTCACTCCTAGAATTGGATATCAATCAGATACACAGGGCGATGAGCTCCTCAAGACCCGTAGGAACTTCATGATGTACAAGTTCATTCTTAATGCACTTTACAAAATCTTGCCAAAAGATAGCTATGAGATTCTCCTCATTCCAGCACAATTCTGCAACTAACATACGAAACTGAATGACAATATCCCCAGCAGACCTGGACCCTTGTTTGAGAGAGAGCAATTCAGTGGTGGTGGAAGAAGAACACCCAGGTTCATCAAAGACACTTGAACTGCCTAAGGCAGTGGTTCCCAATCTTTTTTGTTTTGTGACACACTTGGTACAAGGTTCACTTCGTTGTAGCACACCAACTACTTCGCCATCATCATTTTCTCTTTTCTTACCTCTTCCCCATCCCATTGGCTTCATCATGACCTTTCCTCTCCCCCACTGCTTGGTACCATCACATTTCTCTTTCCTTCTCTCTTCCTCCAGCCCCCTGACATCATCAGCTTCTCCCTTCCCTCTTCCCCCACCCCCCAGTATGATAATCACACCTCTTCCCTTGCATCATCATCTTCTTCCCTTCCCTCTCCTCCACCCCTTGGCATCATCATCACTTTCTCTAGATCTCTACCTCTTCCACCCCCCCAGCATCATCATTCTCATCTTACCTCTCCCACCATTTCTTCTCTCCCCCCAATCATCATCAGCTTCCTTCTCCTTCTATCCACCTGCCATCATTATCATCTTCAATCTCTCCCCATCCCCTGGCATCATCATAACCTTCTTTCTCCATCCATCCATCCATCTTTCTCCTCACCCCGAACATTATCATCACCTTCCCTTTTCCTCTACCCCTCTCCCCCACCCCTTGGCATCACCTTCTCTTTCCCTCCCTAACTTCTGCACTTCTCCTGCCATTATCATCATGCTTTTCTCTCTACTCCTCTCCCCTACCCTCTGACATCATCATCACCTTCCCTTTTTCCCCACCCCCTGGTATCATCATCATTACCTTCCCTCTTCCCTACCCCCTGGCATCAACACCTTCACTTTCCCTTTTCTTCACCCCCAGGCAACATCTTCATCATCATCTTCCCTCTCCCTCCACCACTCATCATCATCACCTTCCCACTCCAACTATCTCTTCCTCCCTGCTTGCATCATCATCATTACCTTCTCTTCTCTACCTCCTCACTTCTGGTAACATCATCAACACCTTCCCTTTCTTTCTACCCTTCCCCCTCACCTCCTGGCATCATCATCACTTCTCTCTCCCTCCATCTCTTCTCTTTGCCCTGGCATCATCATCATCATCAGTTTGTTTCCCTCTACCCCTCTCTCTCACTCCCTAGCATCATCATCAACCTCCCTCTGCCTCCACCAACTGGCATTATCACCTTCCCTCTCCCTGATCCCCTGGCATAATCATTCTTCTCTCTCCACCTCTGGCGTCATCACTTTCTCTTCCCTCTCCCTCCAATCCCCATGCTAATCACCTTCTCTTCTCTTCCATCCCTGGCATCACCTGCCCTCTCTCTCACTTCATGGCATCATCATCATCTTCCCTCTCCCTTACCCCTGGCGTCATCACCTTTCCTCTCTTTCCACTCCTCTTCCCCATCACCAAAATCATCATCATAATCTTCCATCTTCCATCTCCTTCACTCCCTGTCATCACCTTCTTTTCCCTTTCCCTCCACCCTGGTATCACTGTCCCTCAAACTTAGACCCTGGCATAAGAACATAAGAAATTGCCTTGCTGGGTCAGACCAAGGGTCCATCAAGCCCAGCATCCTGTTTCGAACAGAGGCCAAACCAGGCCACAAGAACCTGGCAATTACCCAAACACTAAGAAGATAATATGCTACTGATGCAATTAATAGCAGTGGCTATTCCTTAAGTAAACTTGATTAACAGCCATTAATGGACTTCTCCTCCAAGAAACCATCCAAACCTTTTTTGAACCCAGCTACACTAACTGCACTAACCACATCCTCTGGCAACAAACTCCAGAGCTTAATTGTGCATTGAGTGAAAAAGAATTTTCTCCGATTAGTCTTAAATGTGCTACTTGCTAACTTCATGGAATGCCCGGTAGTCCTTCTGTTATTCGAAAGTGTAAATAATTGATTCACATCTACTCGTTCAAGACCTCTCATGATTTTAAAGACCTCTATCATATCCCCCCTCAGCCGTCTCTTCTCCAAGCTGAACAGCACCAATCTCTTCAGCCTTTCCTCATAGGGGAGCTGTTCCATCCCCTTTATCATTTTGGTTGCCCTTCTCTGTACCTTCTCCATCGCAACTATATCTTTTTTTTAGATGCGGCGACCAGAATTGTACACAGTATTCAAGGTGCGGTCTCACCATGGAGCGATATAGAGGCATTATTACATTTTTCGTTTTATGAACCATACCCTTCCTAATAATTCCTAACATCCTGTTTGCTTTTTTGACTGCTGCAGCACACTGAGTCGAACGATTTTAAAGTATTATCCACTATGATGCCTAGATCTTTTTCTTGGATGGTAGCTCCTAATATATTTATTTATTTTTATTTAATAACTTTTATATACCGACGAACGTTGGGAACATTTCGTCGGTTTACATAAAACAGAACTTAGCAACAGGCTTTACAATTATTGCATAATTAAATAAGGAACATTCAGAACATACAAATAACAGATTAGATTAAATAAGTAAAATTATCAAAGTGGGATACGTGAAAGAGGTTATCTAAACGGGGGGGGGGGGGAGATTCTGATATATGGGAGGGTATCCACAATTAAAGGAGGTATATATACACGTGATTGGGAACAAATATTTATATACAAATTTTTTTATATACAATATGTAGTCCTGATAAAATTCACTTTATGGGAGGTATGGGGGAAGAGGAAGTTTAAAGTAGAGGGAGGGGGTAAAAAGGAGGTGGAAAATAGGAGGGGGGAGAGGGAGGGGGAGAGGTAAGGAGTTGGAGGGGGTGGGGTGAGAGTGGTTGTGTGAATATTAGGGGTAGGAGTAATTGAAGAGCCAGGTTAGGTGACCCAGGTCTGCGGGGGGGGGGGGGGGGGTGAGAGTAAATGTGCGAATATTATGTGTAGGAGTGTTTGAAGAACCAGGTCTTTAGGTTTTGCCTGAATATTTTTGGGCAAGTTTCTTGGCGGAGGGAGGTGGGTAGCTTATTCCAAAGAAGCGGGCCTGCTAGGGATAGGGCCCTTTCGTTTGTGGTGCGGAGTTTAGTAAGTTTAGGTGAGGGGGTGTGTAAGTGTAGCTAGATATTGTTTCTAGTAGGTCTATTGCTGTTGTGAAATGAGAAGTGTTCTTTGTACCAGTGCATGTTCTGGTTGTGAAGAGATTTGTGTATTAGGGTGAGGGCTTTGAAGGCAATTCTAGATGCTACGGGTAACCAATGTAGATGTTTGAGAACCGGAGTTATGTGATCATTTTTGTGGGTGTTGGTGAGTATCCGGGCGGCTGCATTCTGGAGGAGTTGTAAAGGCTGTATGGTGTTTTTAGGCAGGCCTAATAACAAGGAGTTGCAGTAATCTATTTTCGTTAATATGAGGGCTTGTAATATGGTACGGAAGTCATTGAGATGTAGGAGAGGTTTGAGTCTTTTTAGGGTGTGCAGTTTGTAGAAGCAGTCTTTGAGGGTATTATTGATGAATTTCTTGCAGTTGAGGTGACAGTCAATGGATACGCCGAGGCTCCGAACATGGGTGGGAAAGGTGAGGTTAGTGGTAGGAACATTGTTGTGTGTGACAGTGGGGGTCATAAAGAGGGTGGGGGTGATATTGGGGGGGTGATATGTGGATAAGTTCCGTTTTAGTAGCGTTGAGGGCGAGAAAGTTGTTGGATAAGAGGCTGCTAATTTCAGAGAGGGCGGATTTCCAAATTTCCATAGCTTTGTGTATTGAGTCTTTAATAGGAATAAGTATCTGCACATCATCGGCATATATGAAGTGCGGAAGGTCAAGTTTAGCAAGGAGATAGCAGAGGGGGAGGAGATATATATTGAAAAGCGTAGAGGATAGAGATGAGCCTTGCGGTACTCCTTGAGCGAGGTTGTGTGGCTTGGAGGTGGAGTTTCCCATTTGTACGCTAAATTGCCTATCAGCTAGGTATGAGTGGAACCATTGTAGGGCCAGGTCTGAGATGCCAATGCTGCTAAGACGTTCTAATAGGATTTGATGTTTAATGGTGTCGAATGCAGCGGAGATGTCTAGGAGAATGAGGATGTGTGAGAGACCTTTGTCAAGACCTTTCAAGATTTGGTCGGAGAGTGAAATGAGTAAGGTCTCTGTGCTATGGTGTTTGCGAAAGCCAAACTGTGAGGGGGAAAGGATGTTGTTTTCATCAAAGTAGTCTGATAGCTGTTTGTTTATGGCTTTCTCAAGGACTTTTGTGATTAGAGGCAGGTTGGAGATAGGTCGGAAATTGGTGAGATCAGAGGGGTCGAGGGAGGGCTTTTTCAGTATGGGTTTAACAATGGCATGCTTAAGGTTTTTTGGGATACTGCCAAGTTCAATGGACTTGTTTATGATGTTGGATATGGGTTTGGCGATGATCCCGGGGATGGAGAGGAGATGTTTTGTAGGAATGGTGTCTGTAGGGTGTGTAGAGGGTCTGATTTTTTTTAGGATGGATTCGATTTCTAGGGATGAGGTGGTGTCAAATGATGAGAGATTAGAAGTAGATTGGGGTTGTGTTGTATCATTGTATGTTTGCTTGAGGGGGAAACGTGACATGATGTTGCTGATTTTATTATGGAAGAATAAGGCAAGTTCTTCACATTTTGTCTGGTTGTTTATGTCTGGTATGGATGGTGTGCAAGGTTTAGTTAAGTTGTTTACTAGTTGGAATAGGGCTCTAGGGTTGAATTGTAGGTGGTGTATGCGTTGTGAGTAGAAGTCTCTTTTGGTTTTATCGATAGCTACTCGGTAGGAGTGCATGTAGGATTTGAATTTATTTAGTTGGGTGGTAGAGGGGTCTTTGAGCCATGCTCTTTCGAGCTTTTTTAGATTTGATTTCATGTTTTTTAGTTCTGGCGTATACCAGGGTTGTTTGTGTCTTTGGGACATGTCAATTGTGCGTTCCTGTATGGGGCAGATCTTGTTGGCTATCGTGTTGGTGATGTGGTTCCATGAAGTGAGTGCCGAGTCAACATCTGTTAAGTCAAGCGAATTGATATCGTTAGACATGGCTGCTATTAATTCTTCTTGTTTGCAGTTACGTCTAAAGTGTATGACTTTTTTACCTTGGGAGGGATGATGTGTTTTAATTACAGAACATGTTACGTCGATGCGATAGTGGCCGGACCAGGGGATGGGTGTGCATGAGGGTGTGTTGGTATGGATTTGTGAGTTGGTGAAGAAGAGATCGAGGGTGTGGCCTGCTTTGTGAGTGGGATGGGTGATGGTTTGTGTGAAACCAAGTGCATCTAATACAGTTAGTAGGGAGTCACAGGCGGGTGATGTGGGGATGTTATCGACGTGGAGATTGAAGTCTCCAAGGATGATAGCAGGAACTTGTATGTTAATGTTTTTGGAGATGTATTCGATCAGGGGGGAGGGGTTAGTCTCGAGGAGACCTGGTGGGGCATACACTAGGCAGATTTGGAGGTTGTGAAAGTGAAAAAAGCTGATTTCTAGTCTAGGGGGTGCGGATATAGGTTTTCTGGTTAGTTTGAAACTCTTTTTGGCTGCTAGGAGGAGGCCGCCTCCTCGTTTCTTAAGTCGTGGTATGGAGAAAATGTCATATTTTTTGAGAGGGAGTTGGTTCAGTAGTGTTGTGTCTGTATCCTTTAGCCATGTTTCTGTGATGGCTAGGATGTCGGGGTTGTCGTCCAGGAGAATGTCATTGATGAGGGGGGTTTTTTTGATGATAGATTGCGCATTGATTAGGAGTATGGTGAATGTGGTGAGGCCTAGTATTTGGGTGAGTGGTGTGGCCATGATAGGGATGAGGTTTCTATGGTGTAATTCTTGTGTTTTGGTGTGAGGGGGGTCTCGGTGGGGGGGGGGGTAGTGTTTGATGGATGTAATGGGGTGGGTGTGCATGGCAGGTGGTGTGTTGAGTGTGAGGGGGTGGTTGGACAATTATAGAGAGGTTGGAGTGTGCTAGGGGTGAGGAAAGGGGTGGAGGAGTAGAGAGGAGCAGAGACGAGTGGAGTAGTAGAGAGGGAGCGTCTAGAAAGATAAGTGAACTCGTTGTCACTGGGTAGGCCTCGGGGTTCTCTTGGTTCTCTTGGGCAGCGGTCGCAGTGTAGCTTGAGGTATGCCTCCAGGTATCCAGATGGGTCAGGCCGCTGATTGCGGTGGAGGTGGTGAGCAGCAGTTGTCTGGCTGTGTGGATGTGGAGTGGTCATGCACTAGTGTGGGTATGCATTAGTGGTGCTTACCAGCGTCCTGATGACATTATTGCAGCTGGGGGAGCTTAGGGGAAGGTGCTAGGTTAGTCTCAGTGAAGGTTGTCGCCTGGTCTGGTCTTTATCAAGGCTTCAAGGTGGTGGGATGCTGGTGGTGTTGGCTGCGGTTGCGATGCAATGGAGTCTTGTAGTAGTCTTGTCTTGTTGTAGTACAGAGCTTTCCAAACTTTTCATGTTGGTGACACACTTTTTAGACAAACATAATTTCAAGACACAGTAATTCAGTCTACTAGCAAACCAGAGGTTAAAGGTTAAACAAACAAAACATATTTTGACAATGTATGTATGTTTCCTTAAATATATACATAAATAAAATGTTTCACAACACAACCTATCTCATGAAAACCTTTCATTTATATTAAAAATATATAATTTTCCAAGATTAATGTTATTGTTATAATTTAGGAGTAACAATGTCTGTCCCCCACACACTCATCTTTCTACTCCCCAAGCATTTCTGTCCCCCACACACTCATATCTCCCCCCCCCCGCCAGCACATGTCTGGCCCCCACACTCATGTACCTCTTCTTTTTGATTGTTGCCAGTTCAGTGCTTCACTCCCTTCAGGGTTCAAGCCTGCCGTGGTGCATAACACCTTCCATGATCACCAGACACTGTTGCTTGCAATACTCATCAGCAGCAGCAACCAATGACAGGGACAGCTGGTCTAAAGTCCTACCCACCAAGCCCAAAAAAACGTGATTGACAGCAAAAATCGCCCAATAATAAGCAACCCGCGAACTGAAAAAAAAAAAGCGAATTGCTAGTAAAAAAAAACCCAAACTTGCGTCGGATTTGACGGCGCGGCATCACGTGCCATCACCTGCGCGTGACCTGGAGAGGAGTGGCTATGTGGACCGGGTTTTAATGTGCTACGTTCGCGCGACACACCTGCACACTGCAGGCGACACACAGTTTGGAAAGCTGTGTGTCGCCTGCAGTGTGCAGGCCCCTTTGTTGCGCTCCTTCGGCGCGCGACGCCGTGGACTGCAGGGCCTTTTAAATCCTGCCGGTCCCTGACGTCACGCCTGCGCCCGGCGGGGCAGGCCTCGGTGCGTCGAGTCGGTGGGGGTGGGGGCTCGCAGCCCTGCGGTCGGAGGCAGGCCGTTTCGCGGCGGAGACAGGCCGATTCTAGCCGGGGGAGGGCCAGATCGCGGCAAGCGTTGAGGGGCTATCAGGTAAGTTAGTCCGGGATCAAGGAAGGCTGGTGGCCGGCGTGGGAGCCCGGTTGGGGAAGGCGGAACAAAGAGGCCTTACCCCGACGGGCTTTCAGCGCCGGCTGCGCAGGCCCAGTTCACCGCCGATCCCGTAGAGAAAAGGAAGACGCCGGGGACTGCAGGGCCTTTTAAATCCTGCCGGTCCCTGGTCGCTGACGTCACCCCTGCGCCCGGCGGGGCGGGCCTCGGTGCGTCGAGTCGGTGGGGGTGGGGGCTCGCAGCCCTGCGGTCGGAGGCAGGCCGTTTCGCGGCGGAGGCAGGCCGATTCTAGCCGGGGGAGGGCCAGATCGCGGCGAGCGTTGAGGGGCTATCAGGTAAGTTAGTCCGGGATCAAGGAAGGCTGGTGGCCGGCGTGGGAGCCCGGTTGGGGAAGGCGGAACAAAGAACATCGTGAAACTACAGCAAGGGTTATTTTTCCCTATATGCAGCATCTTGCACTTGTCAACATTAAATTTCATCTGCCATTTGGATGCCCAATCTTCCAATCTTGCATCATCATTACCTTCTCTTTCCCTCCACCTCTCCTTCCCATCCCCATGAAGCATCATCATTTTCCCTTCACTCTTCCCCATTCCTGGTGGCATATTCATCTTCCGTTTCCTCTGCTCCAATCCTAATCCTTGTACAGAAGAAGTTTGTGAGCAGGCTTACCAAGTGCTGCATCTTCCTTCTTTACAGCTTCCCTCTGCAATCATATGTGCATGAAGTCAGCAGGTTTCATGAGACTACAGGACCCCGTGAAGTTTTTGTTGCAGAGGAGAACCAGACGAGGGGAAAGCAGGGGTAGCTGATGATAAGTGCTGCTCTCCAACGCCCCCTGCTGGTGAGAGGACATCCTGTAGGCAGGGAGGGAAAAAAGAAATGAGACTGCAGCTGCGGCATACCTGCACTCCAGCCACGGCAGACTGGTTGGAAACACTGGCCTAAGGAAATCCTCTAAATTCCTCATGAGCAGGTCATCCTACTTTCAGCAAGAAAAAGCCCATGCTAGGGCCAAGCCAGTCAGTAAAGAAAAATTAAAGTAATCTTGGTCCAGTCTGAAGGGAAGCAATGTCCTTCGAGCTCAAAATACCTCATGTACTGATTCAGGAATCCCCGGCAGGCCTTGGGATTGCCATTGTACACAGGAGGTGGAGCCAGATGTGGTGGAGGGCATTGGGCATGAACTGGCTCCTAGTCTGGCCTGAATGGCATCCATATGATTGACCATTCCAAGGGGCAGAGCTACAATTTGCTGAAGATTCTTTGGTTGTTGTTGGATGTGGACAGCCAATCCCAGTATGGTCTGAGATGAGGATGAGTCTGCTGAGTTCATAGCCTTAGCAATCTTGTCACAACATTTGAGCCCTTGAACTGTGGTGGGATTGGCGCCCCCCACTGGTGATCCAGCAGGGCACTCACTGACAGTAGGTAGATTTATTGGAAAGTGACAAGGTCTTTTCACCTATACCAGCCCCTTCCTCTACAGCCCTTGGATTAAAGGGCTGGCAGGACTTAAGAACATAAGAAATTGCCATACTGGGTCAGACCAAGGGCCCATCAAGCCCAGCATCCTGTTTGCAACAGAGGCCAAACCAGGCCCATAGAACCTGGAAATTACCCAAACACCAAGAAGATCCCATGCAACTGACGCAATTACTAGCAGTGGCGATTCCATAAGTAAACTTGATTAATAGCAGTTAATGGACTTCTCCTCCAAGAACTTATCCAAACCTTTTTTGAACCCAGCTACACTAACTGCACTAACCACATCCTCTGTCCACAAATTCCAGAGCTTAATTGTGCATTGAGTGAAAAAGATTTTCTCCGATTAGTCTTAAATATGCTACTTGCTTACTTCATGGAATGCCCCCTAGTTCTTCTATTATTCGAAAGTGTAAATAACCGATTCACATCTACTCGTTCAAGATCTCTCATGATCTTAAAGACCGCTATCATATTCCCCCTCAGCCATCTCTTCTCCAAGCTGAATAGGCCTAACCTCTTCAGCCTTTCCTCATAGGGGAGCTGTTCAATCCCCTTTATCATTTTGGTTGCCCTTCTCTGTACCTTCTCCATCGCAACTATATCATTTTTGAAATACGGCGACCAGAAATGTACACAGTATTCAAGGTGTGGTCTCACCATGGAATTATACAGAGGCATTATGAGCTTTTCCGTTTTATTAATCATTCCCTTCCTAATAATTCCTAACATTCTGTTTGCTTTTTTGACTCCTGCAGCACACTGAGCCGATAGTTTTAAAGTATTATCCACTATGATACTTAGATCTTTTTCCTGGTGGTAGTTCCTAATATGGAACCTAACATCGTGTAACTACAGCAAGGGTTATTTTTCCCTATATGCAATACCTTGCACTTGTCCACATTAAATTCCATATGCCATTTGGATGCCAATCTTCCAGTCTTGCAAGGTCCTCCTGTAATGTATCACAATCCGCTTGTGATTTAACTGCTCTGAATAATTTTGTATCGTCCGCAAATTTGATAACCTCACTCATTGTATTCCTTTACATAAGAACATAAGAACATAAGAAAGTAGGGATGTGAATCGTTTTTTGACGATTTAAAATATCGTCCGATATATTTTAAATCGTCAAAAATCGTTAGGACCACGATACAATACCAATTCCCCCGATTTATCGTTAAAAAATCGTAAATCGGTGGAAGGGGGAGGGCAGGAACTTACTTACTTGCCCTAAACCAATGGCAGGAAAACCGGCACACTAAAACCCCCTAAAACCCACCCCCGACCCTTTAAATTAAATCCCCCACCCTCCCGAACCCCCCCCCAAATGCCTTAAATTACCTGGGGGTCCAGCAGCGGTCCGGAACGGGCTCCTGCAATTGAATTGTGTTGTCTTCAGCCGGCGCCATTTTGCAAAATGGCGGCCGCAAAATGGCGGCGGCCATAGACCAACACGATTCGACTGCAGGAGGTCGTTCCGGACCCCCGCTGGACTTTTGGCAAGTCTTGTGGGGGTCAGGAGGCCCCCCCAAGCTGGCCAAAAGTCCCTGGGGGTCCAGCGGGGGTCCGGGAGCAATCTCCTGCCGCGAATCGTTTTCCGTACGGAAAATGGCGCCGGCAGGAGATCGACTGCAGGAGGTCGTTCAGCGGGGGTTCCGGACCGCCGCTGAACGACCTCCTGCAGTCGATCTCCTGCCGGCGCCATTTTCCAAGGACTGAAACTTTAAGATCAGTATTAACTTTGGAAGTGTCTAAGGTTAAACACCCAGTTGATATACAATGCAGCACTGATCCGGTAGCAGTACCTGACAATGTTACATTAGTAGATCTTGGGCGGATGATTTCACGACTTGATAGTAATGTGGTAATGATGAACAACTCCTTGTCCACTGTGATTAATGCTAATAGAGAGGTAATAGAAGAACATACTAAGAAAATTAGTTATTGTGAGAAAGAAGTCAATGCTTTGACCAGCAAGGTACAATTAATGCAAAATTCTGGAAATGTGTTTATTCGTGATAGCTTAGTCATGCATAAAGAAATTGAATATATAGAAAATATGTTAAGATCCAAAAATTTAAGAATTATTAATTTCCCTTTAACGCATTTGCTCTCTCCAGAAGAGATGTTTAAAAATTTTTTGAAGGAAGTATTACTCTATGAAGACAAAGCTATCCCTAAGATATCAAGAATATTTTATTTTCCAATAAAAAGATCTAAAAAGGATGAGGGAAATTTGGTTACAGAAACCCCCTCTAGTATAGGGGTTTCTACCTTTCTGGAAGAGTCTATTGACATAATAAATAAGAGAGCTACTCTTTTTATTTCTTTTATAACAGAACAGGATAAGGAGAATGTTTTCAAAAAGTTTTTTAGGTATAAAGATGTGCTGTTTTGTGGTCAAAAGATTCAGATTTTTCCCAACGTGGCCCGGGCGACACAAGTCAAGAGAAAATATTTTTTGAAATTAAAAGATCAGGTGTTAGCATTGGGAGCCACTTTCTTCTTAAAATTTCCATGTTTGTGTTTTATAACATATCAAGGGAAAAAATTTGTTTTTTTCTGACCCGGCACACTTAGAAATGTTTTTGTCAGATAAAAATCAAGTTGTGACCTCAGAGAACGAAGTCCAGTAAAAAGTAATTCCATTCTTTCTCTCTCAGATTGAATGTGATAGGGGTTTTAACTTGTAAAAGAAACTCCTATGTTATAAGATATATATAAGTAAATATATATTATTAAATTATTATTTTTCTCCCCCAATTATATGATATGTTTGCAAAGTATAAGGATGATTGTTTTCTTGTTATACGATAAGGATTATTGAATGTATAACATATTTTCCTGTTATTTCTTAAAGAATGTCTTTAATGAAAATAATAAAAGTTTAAATTTAAAAAAAAGAAAGTGCCATACTGGGTCAGACCAAGGGTCCATCAAGCCCAGCATCCTGTTTCCAACAGTGGCCAATCCAGACCATAAGAACCTGGCAAGTACCCAAAAACTAAGCCTATTCCATGTTACCATTGCTAATGGCAGTGGCTATTCTCTAAGTGAACTTAATAGCAGGTAATGGACTTCTCCTCCAAGAACTTATCCAATCCTTTTTTAAACACAGCTATACTAACTGCACTAACTACATCCTCTGGCAACAAATTCCAGAGTTTAATTGTACGTTGAGTAAAAAAGAACTTTCTCCGATTAGTTTTAAATGTGCCCCATGCTAACTTCATGGAGTGACTCCTAGTCTTTCTACTATCCGAAAAAGTAAACAACCAATTCACATCTACCCGTTCTAGACCTCTCATGATTTTAAACATCTCTATCATATCCCCCCTAGGTCGTCTCTTCTCCAAGCTGAAAAGTCCTAACCTCTTTAGTCTTTCCTCATAGGGGAGCTGTTCCATTCCCCTTATCATTTTGGTAGCCCTTCTCTGTACCTTCTCCATCGCAATTATATCTTTTTTGAGATGCGGCGACCAGAATTGTACACAGTATTCAAGGTGCGATCTCACCATGGAGCGATACAGAGGCATTATGACATTTTCCGTTTTATTCACCATTCCCTTTCTAATAATTCCCAGCATTCTGTTTGCTTTTTTGACTGCCGCAGCACACTGAACCGACGATTTCAATGTGTTATCCACTATGACGCCTAGATCTCTTTCTTGGGTTGTAGCACCTAGTATGGAACCCAACATTGTGTAATTATAGCATGGGTTATTTTTCCCTATATGCATCACCTTGCACTTATCCACATTAAATTTCATCTGCCATTTGAATGCCCAATTTTCCAGTCTCACAAGGTCTTCCTGCAATTTATCACAATCTGCTTGTGATTTAACTACTCTGAACAATTTTGTGTCATCTGCAAATTTGATTATCTCACTCGTCGTATTTCTTTCCAGATCATTTATAAATATATTGAAAAGTAAGGGTCCCAATACAGATCCCTGAGGCACTCCACTGTCTACTCCCTTCCACTGAGAAAAATTGTCCATTTAATCCTACTCTCTGTTTCCTGTCTTTTAGCCAGTTTGCAATCCACGAAAGAACATCACCACCTATCCCATGACGTTTTACTTTTCCTAGAAGCCTCTCATGAGGAACTTTGTCAAACACCTTCTGAAAATCCAAGTATACTATATCTACCGGTTCAGCTTTATCCACATGTTTATTAACTCCTTCAAAAAAGTGAAGCAGATTTGTGAGGCAAGACTTGCCTTGGGTAAAGCCATGCTGACTTTGTTCCATTAAACCATGTCTTTCTATATGTTCTGTGATTTTGATGTTTAGAACACTTTCCACTATTTTTCCTGGCACTGAAGTCAGGCTAACTGGTCTGTAACTTCCCGGTTCTCCCCTGGAGTCCTTTTTAAATATTGGGGTTACATTTGCTATCCTCCAGTCTTCAGGTACAATGGATGATTTTAATGATAAGTTACAAATTTTTACTAATAGGTCTGAAATTTCATTTTTTAGTTCCTTCAGAACTCTGGGGTGTATACCATCCGGTCCAGGTGATTTACTACTCTTCAGTTTGTCAATCAGGCCTACCACATCTTCTAGGTTCACCGTGATTTGATTCAGTCCATCTGAATCATTACCTATGAAAACCTTCTCTATTACGTGTACCTCCCCAACATCCTCTTCAGTAAACACCAAAGCAAAGAAATCATTTAATCTTTCCGCGATGGCCTTATCTTCTCTAAGTGCCCCTTTAACCCCTCGATCATCTAACGGTCCAACTGACTCCCTCACAGGCTTTCTGCTTCGGATATATTTTAAAAAGTTTTTTACTGTGAGTTTTTGCCTCTATAGCCAACTTCTTTTCAAATTCTCTCTTAGCCTGTTTTATCAATGTCTTACATTAACTTGCCAATGTTTATGCTTTATCCTATTTTCTTCTGTTGGATCCTTCTTCCAATTTTTGAATGAAGATCTTTTGGCTAAAATAGCTTCTTTCACCTCCCCTTTTAATCATGCCGGTAATCGTTTTGCCTTCTTTCCACCTTTCTTAATGTGTGGAATACATCTGGACTGTGCTTCTAGAATGGTATTTTTTAACAATGACCACGCCTCTTGGACATTTTTTACTTTTGTAGCTGCTCCTTTCAGTTTTTTTTCTAACAATTTTTCTCATTTTATCAAAGTTTTCCTTTTGAAAGTTTAGCACGAGAGCCTTGGATTTGCACACTGCTCCTCTTCCAGTCATTAAATCAAATTTGATCATATTATGATCACTATTGCCAAGCGGCCCCACCACCGTTACCTCTCTCACCAAGTCTAAAATTGCTCCCTCTCTCATCGGTTCCTGAACCAATTGCTCCATAAAGCTATCATTTATTCCATCCAGGAACGTTATCTCTGTAGCATGTCCCGATGATACATTTACCCAGTCAATATTGGGGTAATTGAAATCTCCCATTATTACTGCACTACCAATTTGGTTCGCTTCCCTAATTTCTCTTAGCATTTCACTGTCCGTCTCACCATCTTGACCAGGTGGACGGTAGAATACCCCTATCACTATAGTCTTCCCCGACACACAAGGGATTTCTACCGATAGAGATTCAGTTTTGTATTTAGTCTCATGCAGGATGTTTATCCTGTTGGACTCTATGCCATCCCGGACATAAAGCGCCACACCTCCTCCTGAGTGCTTCTCTCTGTCATTGCGATATAATTTGCACCCTGGTATAGCACTGTTCCATTGGTTATCCTCTTTCCACCATGTCTCTGAGATGCCAATTAAGTCTATGTCATCATTCACTGCTATACATTCTAATTCTCCCATCTTACTTCTTAGACTTCTGGCATTAGCATACAAACATTTCAAAGTTTGTTTTTTGTTTGTACTTTCAGTCTGCTTTTTAATTAATAGGGATAAGTTTGAATTTTTTAGCTCAGGTGAGGTTTTAGTTACAGGCACTTGGACTACTTTTCTAATTATTGGAACCTCACTGTCGGGATGCCCTAATTCTAATGCATCATTAGTATCCTTTGAACATACCTCTCTCCGAACCATGCGCTGCTGAGCGACTGTCGGTTTTCCCCTTTGTTCTAGTTTAAAAGCTGCTCTACTCTCCTTTTTAAAGGTTAGCGCCAGCAGTCCTGGTTCCACCTTGGTTAAGGTGGAAGCCCATCCCTTCGGAAGAGACTCCCCCTTCCCAAAAGGTTCCCCAGTTCCTAACAAAACTGAATCCCTCTTCTTTGTACCATCGTCTCATCCACGCATTGAGACTCCGGAGCTCTGCCTGCCTCTGGTGACCTGCACGTGGAACAGGGAGCATTTCAGAGAATGCTACCCTGGAGGTTCTGGATTTAAGCTTTCTACCTAAGAGCCTAAATTTGGCTTCCAGGACTCCCTCCCACATTTTCCTATGTCGTTGGTGCCCACAATGTACCACGACAGCTGGCTTCCTCCCCAGCACTGTCTAAAATCCTATCTAGGTGATGTGTGAGATCCGCCACCTTCGCATCAGGTAGGCATGTTACCAGGCAATCCTCACGCCCACCAGCCACCCAGCTATCTATATTCCTAATAATTGAATCACCAACTATGACGGCCGACCTAACCCTTCCCTCCTGGGCAGTAGGCCTTGGGGAGATATCCTCAGTGCGAAAGGACAATGCATCACCTGGAGAGCAGGTCCTTGCTATAGGATCCTTTCCTGCTGCACCTGGTTGGTGCTCTCCCATCATGAGACCTTCTTCCTCCAAGGCAGCACCAGGGCTGCCAGTCTGAAGTTGGGACTTGACTACTATGTCCCTGAGGTCTCAACTGTATACCTCTCTGTCTGCCTCAGCTCCTCCAGGTCCGCCATTCTAGCCTCAGAGATCGGACTCGTTCTCTGAGAGCCAGGAGCTCTTTCCATCGCATGCAGATGTATAACTTCTCACCGGTGGGTTAAAAAATCATACATGGTGACACTCGAAGCAAAAGACTGTGGAAAGCCCCCCTCTTGCTGCTGGACTGGTGCCTTCATCTCAATTTTGATCAGTTCCTAGTTACGTTTTAGGTTACTATGGGAGTAGGAATGTGTCTAACGTCCTTTAAATGTATTAGTGAATTCACTATATGTCTGGGAGTGACCTAATGGGGTCTGATCGAATTCTCAATAAAGTTTTTGTTGATGGTTTTTTTTTTGTGAAAGTGGCACCTGCCTATAAATTAAGGGATGAGCTAGGGGTGGGTGGGTGGGTGAGCAGGGGTGGAGGGTTGGGAAATACAAACAGTCTAACTTCAGTTAGTCAGCCTGAGTGACTCACTGCTCTCTTGATTAACTAATGTTGGTCCCTATTCAAACCCAATCACACTACCACAACACCTTTCCAAGGTGAGTAACTGAGCTGAACTATTCAACTTTTTTACTTAGGTATACACTGCTCCTAGCTTATTTCTAGCTTCTGGCTACTTTTTGGGTTGGTTTTTTTTTGTGGGGTTTTTTTTTTCAATGCAAACACTCAGTATTAAATACAAACACTCAGTTCTGCAGACTTTTAAAAATAAACACACTACCTACTGCTACCTTATTGACTGACTAAAAATACAAACAGTCTAACTTGTTTACTCACTGCCTTTCTGACTATTAAAGGCACAAACACACAAACACACTAAATAATATTCCCAAATAGTTAACTTTGCCCCAATACTTTTAAAAAAGACAATGTCCCAAGCAAAAACTTACTGATTCCTTTCAGCCACCAGCAAGGTGATCCTCTGCTCTTAGTGTTCCCACTGGAATGTGGGTTATTGAGCTCTTCCCTTCTAATTTATAATGTGCTTCTAAGATAAATTAGTGCAAAACAATCCCTTAGGAGATGTACACCAGTTAATTTTCCTGAGTGACTCACTGCTGTGCTGATTAACAAAGAATAGTACCTATTCACATCAAACACACAACCTTAACATTTAGTTAGTCAGCCTGAGTGACTCACTGCTCTCTTGATTAACTAATGTTGGTCCCTATTCAAATCCAATCACACTACCTCAACACCTTTCCAAGGTGAGTAACTGAGCTGAACTATTCAACTTTTTTACTTAGGTATACACTGCTCCTAGCTTATTTCTAGCTTCTGGCTACTTTTTGGGTTGGGGTTTTTTTTTTTGTGTGGTTTTTTGTTTTTTTTTTCAACACAAACACTCAGTTAGTATTAAATACAAACACTCAGTTCTTTAAAAGTCTGGAGAACACTCAGTTCTGCAGACTTTTAAAAATAAACACACTACCTACTGCTACCTTATTGACTGACTAAAAATACAAACAGTCTAACTTGTTTATTCACTGCCTACCTACTGCTACCTTATTGACTGACTAAAAATACAAACAGTCTAAATTGTTTATTCACTGCCTTTCTGACTATTAAAGGCACAAACACACTAAATAATATTCCCAAATAGTTAACTTTACCCCAATACTTTTAAAAAAGACAATGTCCCAAGCAAAAACTTACTGATTCCTTTCAGCCACCAGCAAGGTGATCCTCTCCTTTCAGTCTTCCAACTGGAATGTGGGTTACTGTATATGTATATATTGAAAAGCACCAGTCCAAATACAGATCCCTGAGGCACTCCACTGTTTAACCTTTTCCATTGAGAAAATAGACCATTTAATCCTACTCTCTGTTTCCTGTCTTTTAACCAGTTTGTAATCCACGAAAGGACATCGCCTCCTATCCCATGACTTTTTAGTTTTCTTAGAAGCCTCTCATGAGGGACTTGTTAAACGCCTTCTGAAAATCCAAATACACTACATCTACCGGTTCACCTTTATCCACATGTTTATTAACCCCTTCAAAAAAATGAAGCAAATTTTTCAGGCAAGACTTCCCGTGGGTAAATCCATGTTGACTGTGTTCCATTAAACCATGTCTTTCTATATACTCTACGATTTTGATCTTTAGAATAATTTCCACTATTTTTCCTGGCACTGAAGTCATTGTACCCTCCAGTCTTCAGGTACAATGGATGATTTTAATGATAGGTTACAAATTTTAACTAATAGATCAGACATTTCATTTTTGAGTTCCTTCAGTACCCTAGGATGCATGCCATCCAGTCCAGGTGATTTGCTACTCTTCAGTTTGACAATCTGGCCTACTACATCTTCCCCGTTCACAGTGATTTGGTTCAGTTCGTCTGACTCATCACCCTTGAAAACCATGTCCAGAAATGGTATCTCCCCCAACATCCTCATTAGTAAACATGGAAGCAAAAAATTCATTTAGTCTTTCTGCAATGGCCTTATCTTCCCTAGGAGCCCCTTTAACCCCTCGGTCATCTAATGGTCCAACCGACTCCCTCACAGGTTTCTTGCTTTGGATATATTTTTAAAAGTTTTTGTTATGAGTTTTTGCCTCTACGGCCAACTTCATTTCAAATTCTCTCTTCGCCTGTCTTATCAATGTTTTACACTTAACTTGAAAATGCTTATGTTTTATCCTATTTTCTTCAGATTTCCAGACCTTCCAATTTTTGAAGGATTTTTTTGGCTAAAATAGCCTCTTTCAACTCAACTTTTAACCATGACGGTATTCGTTTTGCCTTCCTTCCACCTTTCTTAATGTGTGGAATATATCTGGACTGCGCATCTAGGATTGTATTTTTAAACAATGTCCATGCCTGTTGAACACTTTTCACCTTTGCAGCTGCACCTTTCAATTTTTTTCTAACTATTTTCCTCATTTTATCAAAATTTCCCATTTGAAAGATTAGTGTTAGAGCTGTAGATTTACTTATTGTCCCCCTTCCAGTTATTAGTTTAAATTTGATCATGTTATGATCACTATTGCCAAGTGACCCCACTACCATTACCTCTCTCACCAAATCCTGCATTCCACTAAGAATTAAATCTAAAATAGCTCCCTCTCTTATTGGTTCCTGAACCAATTACTCCATGAAGCAGTCATTTATTACATCCAGGAACTTTATGTCTCTAGCAAGTCCTGATGTTACATTTACTTAGTCAATATTGGGATAATTGAAATCACTTTTATGATAATGAATCTCCCATTAATATTGCACTGACAAATTGTTAGCTTCCCTGATTTCTCTTAGCATTTTCATCATCTATCTGACCATTTTGTTCCAGTGGACGATAGTATATTCCTATTACTATACTCTTACCCAACACACATGGGATTTCTACCTATATAGATTCTATTGAGCATTTAGTCTCTTATATGATCTTTATCCTGTTGGACTCTAAACCTTCCCGGACATAAAGTGCCACTCCCCCACAAGTTGATCCTCCCTATCATTGCGATATAATTTGTACACTGATTTAGCACTGTCCCATTGGTTATCCTCCTTCCACCAAGTCTCTGTGATGCAAATTATGTCAATCTCATCATTTACTGCTATACACTCTAACTCTCCCATCTTACTTCTTAGACTTCTGGCATTGGCATACAGACATTTCAAAGTGCATTTCTTGTTTATATTAACAACCTGCTTTTCAGGGATAATTTGGAAATCATTAGCTTCGGTGATTTTTTACATATAGGTACATTTGCTTTTATTGGAACAGCTCTGTTGGGATTCCATTAGTATCCTTGAAGGATACATTTCTCCAAACCATGCACTGCTGAGTGACTGTTAGCTTTCCCCCTTGTTTCTAGTTTAAAAGCTGCTCTATCTCTTTTTGAAAGTTAGTGCCAGCAGCTTGGTTCCACTCTGGTTAAGGTGGAGCCCATCCTTTCGGAAAATTCTCCCCCTTCCCCAAAGGTTTCCCCAGTTCCTTACAAAAACTGAACCCCTCTTCCCTGCAACTATTGTCTCATCCACGCATTGAAACTCTGGAGCTTTGGCCTGCCTCTGGGGAGCTGTACGTGGACAGGAAGCATTTCAGAGAATGCCACCCCTGGAGGTTCTGCATTTCAGCTTTCTACCTAAAATCCTAAATTTGGCTTCCAGAACCTCTCTCCCACATTCGCCTATGTCATTGGTGCCCACATGACCCACGACAACCGGCTCCTCCACAGCATTGTCTATAATCCTATCTAGTTGATGCGTGAGGTCTGCCACCTGTGCACCAGGCAGACAAGTTACCAGGCGGGTCCTCACGTCCACCAGCTACCCTGCTATCTACATTTCTAATAATTGAATCACCAACTATGATGGCCGGCTTAAACCCTGCCCTCCTGGGCAGTAGCCCTGGGAGACTTGTCCTCAGTGCGAGAGGACAATACATCACCTGGCGAGCAGGACCTTGCTACAGGATCACTTCTTGCTATACCAGGGTGATGTTCTCCTACTGGGAGACCTTTCTGAACCAAGGCAGCACTGGGCCTGCCAGACTGGATTTGGGACTTGGCTACTATGTCCCTGAAGTCTCATCAATGTATCTCTCTATCTGCCTCAGCTCCTCCAAATCTGCTACTCTAGCCTCCAGAGATCGAACTCGTTCCCTGAGAGCCAGGAGCTCTTTGCACCGAGTGCACACATACAATCTCTCACCGGTGGGTTAAAAAATCATACATGTGACACTCAATGCAAAAGACTGGAAAGCCCTCCTCTCGCTGATGGACTGCTGCCTTCATCTTTGTTTTATTGAGTTTCTAGTTAAGTTTAGGATACTAAGGGAGTTGGAATTAGAGTACTTTAAATTTTCAGGAATATTTACTAATTAATCTGCTAATTAAGTTTAGGTTACTAAGGGAGTTGGAAGTAGAGTACTTTAAATTTACAGGTGAATTTACTAATTAATCAGCTAGTGTCCTACCAAGGGGATGATTAAACTTTCAATAAGGGCAGGTACAATAGTATGATTTAGATAAGACCCTGATTGATTTTAACAAGAAAGTGTCTCTTGCCTAAAATCAAGGCTTGAGTGGGTGGGAAAGATAGACACTAGATTTAACTATCTCTGGCTTGCTTATTACCTCAGACACACACAAACTCTAAAGAATATATCTCTCTATTTCACCTTTCACCAAACTTTTATAAGTCTAAAGATTTCCCAAAGTTATATTTACCAATCCTCTTTAACCACCATTAAATTAATCTTTACTCAGTTAATTGAACGGTTTGAGATTTGCACGTCTATTGGCGCACTCTTCTGATCCTCTTCTACTGCAAAGGGTGCAGGGCCTCTGGAAGCTAGGGCTGTGGAATTCAATCCCTGGATAGCTTGCGGTGACCTCTGGACTCTTCTCCCGGGGGATTCTGGGAACAGTATGCAGATGAGCCTTCCGGTCCTCTTCTATTGCTCTGTGGTGAGGTCCCATAGAGAACAGTCATGGGTTCAGGTCCAGACATTGGTCGTGGCCGGCAGACACAGTTGAGATCCCAGCAATGGTCATGGCAGGTGGCTGACAGGCATAGTCGAGGTCCAGGTAGAGTTCATTCATGAGGTATTGATCCAAGACAGGAGAAAACAGGACTGGGATGAGACAAGGGGGGGCATGGCAAGGCTCGGCAAAGGCAAAGTTCTGGAGCAAGGCAGGAATGGGAAGGCAGGAATTAGACTAAACTGGAACTTGCAACACGCTCTGCAGAGCAGGAGTACCTGTTCCTGAGGCATTGGCCTGCAGTTTCCGCAGTGCCTAAATAGAGCTGGCCTAAAAAGGGGGCCACTCCATGAAGTTAGCAAGTAGCACATTTAAGACTAATCGGAGAAAATTCTTTTTCACTCAACGCACAATTAAGCTCTGGAATTTGTTGCCAGAGGATGTGATTAATGCAGTTAGTGTAGCTGGGTTCAAAAAAGATTTGGATAGGTTCTTGGAGGAGAAGTCCATTAACTGCTATTAATCGAGTTGACTTAGGGAATAGCCACTGCTATTGCATCAGTAGCATGGATCTTCTTGGTGTTTTGGGTACTTTCAGGTTCTTGTGGCCTGGTTTGGCCTCTGTTGGAAACAGGATGCTGGGCTTGATGGACCCTTGGTCTGACACAGCATGGCAATTTCTTATGTTCTTATGGTGGGGCTTCTCCTACCGTGGGCTCTTTAACCTTCAGCACACACCATGCGTGTGTGTCTAAGCAAGATCTGGGAGGAAGAGGAATCATGGCACCATCCCTGGTACGAAGAAGAGTCAAGCGTCAGGGTGAGTAATTGTCGGGCATCAGACAGCCCTTGCGGTCAGCCAAACGTGACAATCTGAGTAACTGAAAGGAGAAAAAGATCAAGTAGAAAAATATTTGCTTCCAGAGGAATTCAGAGACTTTACAAGACGAGTGAGGTCACTCGTCTAGTAAAGGCCACTGTTGGAAGCAGGATGCTGGGCTTGATGGACCCTTGGTCTGACCCAGTATGATGTTCTTATGTTCTTATGTTCTTAAGTTTATTAATCTTTTTTACTTTTTATTTATAGCTTTCAAAGTACTATAAAGAACAAACTTTGCACAAGTAATTTCAGAAAGATATACAGATAAACAGAAATAAAGAAACAATTCACAAAAAATGTAAATTTTACAAAGCAATTTTCTCTCTTAATTTAGACCTTTCAACCAAAAAGGTGGGAGGACAGGAAAAACTAGGAGAAAACAATAAGGACAAACAAGACTTAGGAAAAGGCCATAACATGAAATCCAATCCTTACACAAATATGGTTAATCAGATCTTAAATCATAGGTGACACAGGAAAACCAGCCAGCTTCCTCCTGCTAAATATATTTTAAGCTCTTCTGGAACAAAAAAGATAATAGCATTTATTTCTCAAGCTGATGACACATTTGCAAGAGTATCTGGGCAAAAACGAAGCCCCCAGAGCCTGTAATTCTTGTCACAGGGCTCACCAGGTGGCAAGTGACCAAGAAAGAATCTCCTTCTCCTGCCTCATCAGTGGTGCTCAGAACCCAAAGGAACCTCATCTGGCTGTGTGTGCACATTCCGCAATGGTAAGTTGCCTGATAGGAGGAGGGTAAACCCACACACTCAGCCCTTTCTTATCAAAGGCATGGAAAAGTTGGAAAGCAAAAAGAAGCAAGAAAAGCAGGATGCTAAGCAGAGAGGTAACAGCTCATGTGGCCGTCTTACTGACTTTACTTAAACGCTGAATTGAGTGCTGTAAACATTCTTCAGTCATCTAATCAACTATCAGTAAAAGAAGTTGGAAACCGCACTGCTTCTCAGTGTGCTTTATGGATACAAAAGACTGTCATTATTATTTGTGCCGAATACAGAGAAAGAAAAGGAACTTGTACTGGAGCTAATGCAAAAGGGCCTTGAGGTTAAGCCTCCCCCCACTGACAGCCCTGGAAGTCAGAGGTGAAAAGCTATCAGTATAAAAACTGAGAGCAGATAGGGTCTATTTCTCTTCCTATGTGCCCCTGGGTGCATTTTGAGGGACCTGTCCTGCCCAGGGGTTACATCCTATTCGGGCCGATTCAGTAAAGTCTGCGGGAGACGCGCACAGGCCACTAGCATCCCTAGCGCCTCTTTTTGGACAGGAGCGGCGGCTGTCAGCGGGTTTGACAGCCGACACTCAATTTTTGCCGGCGTCGGTTCTCGAGCCCGCTGACAGCCACGGGCTCGGAAACCGGACGCCGGCAAAACTGAGCGTCCGGTTTTCGACCTGACAGCCGCGGGCCGACTTCAAATTTGTTTTTCTTTTTCTTTTTTACTTTGTTTACCCTTCAGGACCTCAGACTTAATATCGCCATGATATTAAGTCGGAGGGTGCACAGAAAAGCAGTTTTTACTGCTTTTCTGTGCACTTTATCGGTGCCCGAAGAAATTAGCTCCTACCTTTGGGTCGGCGCTAATTTCTGAAAGTGAAATGTGCGGCTTGGCCGCGCATTTTACTTACTGAATCGCGCGGGAATACCTAATAGGGCCATCAATATGCATTTGCATGTTGGGGGCGCTATTAGGTTCGGTGGATTGGACGCGCGTTTTCGGCCCCTTACTGAATAAGGGGTAAGGGAAAACGCGCGTCCAATGGCGGGTTAACAGTGCGCTCCGTCGGAGTGCACTGTACTGTATCGGCCCGAATTATCTGGATCTTTCTCTCTCTCCCCCTCTCCCCAGTGCTCTTAGTCTCTCGACCTCTGCATCTCCTCCTCCTTTCACCCCTCTCTCTTCAACCTGGGTTCTTTCCCTACTGTGTCCCCTGCCCTCTCTTACTCTGATCCCATTCCAGGTTTGGCCTTTCCTCCCCTAACCCTCAGAAAGCCCTCCTCACGTATTCTCCACCCCTGGAATGCTCTCCCTACACACTCTCCCAAAAAAAGCCCTACTCAGTTCCCCCATCCCTGGAAAGCTCACCTTCAGCTGACCATTCCCTGAAAAAACTCTCCCTTCATGAATAAATCTTTTGTACAATCTGGCCTCCCCCAGTTCTCTCTGCCCTATGCTCATCCCCCCCCCCCCCACCCCCCCCATATCCAGGATCTTCCCTCTTTGTCCTTCACTCTGATCCCTACTCCATCCCCTGTCTTCTATCCCCTTTCCTCAATTCTCTTTTGCTCAGTATCTCTTTCTACTTGCACCCTGTCTCCCCATCCTGGTTCCTCTCCCCTGCTTTCTCGGTCCTTTGTCTTGCTGTGTTCCCCACCCCTGGAAAACTCTATGTTCCCTCTCTCTCTCTCTCTCTCCTACTCTCCCCTATCCAGAAAGCTCTCACTGTGCTCTCAGCCACTTTTACCTATGGACAAAGGGGACAATTTCCCTGGAGCCTGCGTGACAGAGGGGCCCATTGCATGAGCACACAGGGCCCTGCCCCTGATGAGTATCTTGGCCAGTGCCCATCTCAGGCAGCAGAGAACAGCCCGCTGCTTCCTACTTCAGCGTCTGCCCATCCAGCAAGCATGCAGGGAACAAGAGGAGAGGGTTCAGCCTGCAAAAGACAGAGCATAAAGCATGGCAAAGAAAGCCACTTTGCTCTCTAATCCAGCCCTCCCCTCCTGACTTTCAAGGAGAGGAGGGAAGGGAAGAGCTTGGATCAGACTCTGCGGAGCAAAGAAAATCTGTTCTGCTATCCTAATCCAGCCCTCATTTTCTTGTTCAGCCTCACCCCCCCCCCCCCCCCTCCTCCTCCCTGCAGGAAACAGAGGGAGACTGGTGATGCTGGAGTGGACAGAAGAATTCGAGTTTTGCCTGCATATTTCTAATTTGTGGTCACTTATTCTATATTTGCTGAGGGTCTGTGCTGTGCATTTGTGATTGAGGTGAGGTGACCTGGCTAGGATATAGCGTCTGTGGAGGTATTCATAGGAGTCCAGCTTGTTCTAGTTTTCCAGTAGAAGGTATATTGGAGTTTTAGGTCCCAGTGGAATGTTTGCAATGCTTCATTTTCATAGGTAGAAAGTTTTGCTGTTTCACCCAGTCCTACAGTGGGTGAAAGAACGGGACGGCATCTGTTGATGGGACCTTTGTAGCTTCTTCCTTCTCACCAGCACTGAGGGAGCAAGAAGCTGATTTGGGGGCAGTGTGACCATCTGAGGATCAGCGTGTGCCTGGAACTCCTCACCTCCATGCTTCAGTTCCAGGGCCAACAGAAACCTTTCAGCAGTAGAATCTACAGAAGGATTAGATAACTTCCATCCTACACACCCCACCCCAGAATCACTCAATCTCTGCTGTGAAAACGTCTTTAGCAGTCGCATTCCTGGCCTCCATAATGTTCCCCTTTTCCTCTAGAAGTGTCTAAATGGTTTTCTCCTGGCTGTCTAGAGCACTGTCTTTTGAGTTATGCCCTAGGAGCTTCTGGGCATTTTCAGACAGCGCTGGACGGTACCGATACTGGTAGCCGTATGCCCGGATATGGTAAGTTAAGTATTCCAACATGTACATTTCTTCAGGTCCAATGTAGTGAAAGGATATTGTTAAGTCTGAGCAGCACTGAGGCCCCTGCAGAATAAAAAATTCTGAAGGTTAGTGAGAGAGCAGTGTGCATTACAGTACTGTTCAGAAAAATCAAGCATTGGGGTTTGTCAGACAGCATCATGTGACTATGCATCAGAATCTTTTCATGAGCAAAACATAATCAGTTTTAGGGCAGCTTTAACAAAGCCACCTAATGTTACAATTTACTCGACCTCCATCAATAGCAAGATACTGTACCTTTACCAATGCCTCATCTTGTTATAATGTGTTCTACCATCAATGCAGGGCAGCTTTAACAATTCATATATCACATCATATCACAATGTGCTCCACCTCTGCCAAATGATATCACAGTAGGCTCTAGCCTAATGAACTTTCAGCTGTGACAACTGAACATATTAGCATAAAAACAGATTAAACTGGGAATAATATCAAACAAACTAGGTAAGTAATTTTGTTTAGGGTAGATCATACTTTGATGTAAAAAAAATAGCTTTGACTCTTTCAAGCCGATGCAATAACAAGAGTGAAAAACTGTGTGTCCAAACTGGGCATACATCCCCCTCTCCTGGTCAATCGATGCAATAGGCAAATGAGCTGCAGGCTAAAAAGGATGAGCTAGGGATAAATTGTGCATCCGAGGTGCGTCCATGGCATCGGGCAGCCAGGAGATGTGGCTATGCACTGGTTAGGAAAACGGATGCTTAATTAATTAATTAATTAATTATTTATTTAGCTTTTTTTTTTTTTATATATATACCGAGGTTCTGGTAACAATATTACTAATCACTTCGGTTTACATATAACATGTGACTTAAGTTAATTAATGAGCGTTTGCTTTCCTAACCTACACACAGCCACAGGTTCGGAAAACAGACATCCATTTTCTACTCTGACTGCCATCAAGATTTTTTTTTTTCCATGCTACTTCCTGGTTCCTCCTGCTTTAGTATCAGGAACCACAGAAAAGCAGTATTTTTGGCTATTTTTGTGGCGGCTTGGAGCACATGAAGACTTAATACCAGCTCCGGGCTGGTGTTAAGATTTGCATGTTACAACATGCGCATCAGGCGCACAGTGATTCTTTGCATTGGGGGTACTCCTGGGGGAATTCTGCGCTACTGCAGAATGCAGAATTTGCGCAGAATTCCCCCCCCCCCCCTTTGCGCAGAAATGCCAAATTCCAAATTGCCAAATTCTGCGCAGAAAATAGCAGAGGAGACCCTGGCATGCCACGAACGGAGTGTGACCCGCGGCACATGGGGGCCTTCCCTTTTCGCCGCAAATGGCGCGCCTGGCCTTCATCTTTGCCGCGAACGGAGCACATCCCACGGCATGCCGGTGAGAGAGAATATGTGTCAGAGAAGGGAGGGGAGGGTGAGAGAGAGCATGGGGGGATGCCGGTGAGAGAGAATGTGTGTGTGAGAGAGGGGAGGGTGACAGAGAGCATGGTTGGTAAGAAGGGAGGTAGGGAAGGTGAGAGAGAGCAGGAGGGTGTGAGAGAGAGCATGGGAGGTAAGAGAGGGGGTGGGTGGGGGGATGCTTGAGTGTGGGTTTCAGAGAGAGGGAGGCCTATATGAGGGGAGGGGGATGCCGGGGAGAGAGAATGTGTGTGTGAGAGAGGAGAAGGGGTGTGGGGGAGGGTGAGAGACAGCTTAGTTGGTAAGAGGGGGAGTGGGGCAGATGCTTGAGTGTGGGTTTCAGAGAGGGAGCCTATATGAGGGGAGGGTGACAGAGAGCAGGAGGGTGTGAGAGAAAGCATGGGAGGTAAGAGAAGGGGGCTGGGGGCATGCTTGAGTGTGGGTTTCAGAGAGGGAGCCTATATGAGGGGAGGGTGACAGAGAGCAGGAGGGTGTGAGAGAGAACATGGGAGGTAAGAGAAGGGGGCTGGGGGCATGCTTGAGTGTGGGTTTCAGAGAGAGGGAGCCTATATGAGGAGATTGTGAAGGAGTGTGTATGTGTGTGAGAGATTGGGAGCTCATGTGTATGAAAAAGGGATCGTGTGTATGTGAGGGTGCTAGCCTGTGTGAAGGGATTGTATATGTGTGAGAGAGAGCCTGTGTGAAGGGCTGCGTGAGAGAGAGACATAGGTAGCCTGTGTGAGGATGTATATGTGAAAGAGAAAGGGAGCTTGTGTGGCTGTGTGTGCAAGAGATAGGGCCCTGTATGAGGGGATGTGTGTGTGCGAGAGAATAAGGGAGCCTGTATGAGAGTGTGTGTATGTGGAAGGGACACTCTTACAGCGAATTTCTAGGGAAATTCTGCTCAAAATGTTTAAAATTCTGCAACTTTAAGTAATAACTTTTTTCTGTAATAATTTAAAATGTAATTATTCAAATACTGTCATGTAAATTGTGTTATTTTAACCAATATAAAATTTGCAGAATTTTGCAGAATTTTCAGTTTTTGTGTGCAGAATTTAAAATCTTTTTGTGCAGAATTCCCCCAGGAGTAATTGGGGGTAACAACTAATGGGGTTGATTTAAGAAGGTTGCGCACGGGCGTACATGTGTGCGCAAGTTATAAAATCAGGGGTTGGCGCGCGCAAGGAGGTGCACAATTGTGCACCTTGCGTGTGCCGAGCCGCGCTGCCTTCCCCCGTTCCCACCCCCTAACCTGACCTTCCCACCTTTTCCTACTGTAACCCCCCCAAAATTTTTTATTTTACCTTTTGCGCCTACCTCTGGGCAGGCGCAAGTTGTGCACGCCGGCCGACTGCCGGCGCACAATCCCCGGCACAGCGGCAAATATGGTTGCTGTGCTGGGAGCCTGACCCCACCCTGTCCCTTCCCCGCCCCTTTTTGTAAGCCTCGGGACTTACACGCGTCCCGGGGCTTTACGCGTGCCGCCGGGCCTTTTTAAAATAGGCCCGGCATGTGTAAGACCTTTTTAAAATCCAGCCCAATAGTTTCATCTACATGGCATTTGCACGTGATGAGCGCTTTTAGCTACGTGCAGTTTGGATGCGCTAATCCCATTATTGCACGGGGAGTTATTGTAGCATGTCCAAAACACACATCCAACCCTGCAGCAAGCTGTGTGCACTGTATTGCATCAGCCTGTTTGAGAGGGCAGTGGACATCTTTCCTCCATCAGGGTGTACCAGGGCAGAGAATCTAAAAAGTCACTGCTCAGTCAGCTGGCCAGTGGCAAGTTTATCCAGGCAAAGATATGCATAACCTTTCACAGATATTCAGCAGGCCTTACCTGAATAAGTTTACCAGTGAATACTCAAAGTGGAGGAGCAGCCTAGTGGTTAGAGCAGTGGGCCACAAACCAGGAGAGCAGCGTTCAAGTTCCACTATCATTCCTTGTGACCTTGGGCAAGTCACTTTACCCTCTATTGCCTCAGGTACAAATTTAGATTATAAGGCTTCTGGGGATAGGGAAATGCCTACAGGTACTTGAATGTAATCTGCTTTGAAGTGCTGAAAAAAGTGCGACAATATAGAACTGCTGTTCCAAGCAGACTGGTGTGGATACCTTTAGTCAGAACATGCTCATTATCAGGGGCGGATTGTGGGAAAATAGTGGCCCAGGGGATTTTTCTCCATACTGGCCCATGGGTACCCAATTACACATACAATTTGGTGAGTCACCAAATACAGAATAAAGGGACCATAAAATATACACAGAAATGCACAGACAAACTGAACTGGAAATCACAACAAGTTTAGACTCTATGTAATGCAGCAATGGAAAAACAGAAAAATACCATAATTCCTCATAAAACATCAAACAATAAAATCAAGAACTATAAACATCAATCACAATAGGAAATCAAACTAAAAATATATATTTCAAAACTGCTGATGAAAAGAACCTCCAGTAATTTAACTCAGGGAAATTTTCAAAAATTTGTATATAACACCAATAAAATATTTCAAAAAGAGCAGACAAATAATATTCAATAATTAAAACTAATAAGGATTTTAAAAAGCCCCTGCTGTCCCCTTCTGTGGGAGCTCTTGATTTCCAGGCACCCTGATATTGTCGAGGAGTAGGAGGTTATCCTCTCTCTCTCACACATACTCACATGCCCATTCTCTCTCACACATACATTGTCACATACATACACATTCATGCTCTTATATCCACCATAACCTCTTGCTCTCACTGCACTGACACACACTCTCAGGCTCTTATATCCACCATAACCTCTTGCTCTCACTGCACTGACACACACTCTCAGGCTCTAAGGCAGACCCCATCTCTTTCTTTTGCCAGAAAACCTCAGAGCCTCTCTCATTCCTCTGCTTGCCACTATCACTGCTGCCACGTGGGCTATTGGGGAGGTGCCGATTGCTGCTACTGACACTGAAGCCCATTCTGCTGCCTCCTCTGTGCAGGCCCCGTGGGCTTCCACTTTCTTCATGCTGATCTCATACATTGTGAGATCTGCATAGAGAAAGTGCTAGTCTTGCACATTCCCAAAGTTTACATGTGCCAATCACTAAAAAGTAATTAATTTTTTTTTACCTTTGCTATCTGATCTTAGTTTTCTGATTGGTTGGTCACAGGCTTCATACAATCATTCATACACTCAGTCTCTCACTGGCACATACTATCTGACTCTCACACACAGGCTCTCTCTCACTCCCATATGCTGTGTTGTTCAAGCACAGGCTCTCACTGTCACATGCTGTCTCTCATACAATCATTCATACACACAGGCTCTCACTTTCACATGCTGTCTCTCTCACACACAGGCTCTCACATGCTGTCTCTGCAAACATTCAGGTCCTCACTCTCACACACAATCTCTCAACTCATCTCATACACATTATACAGACCCTCAGCCTCTCTCTCACCTCTGGGCCTCCTCTTCACGGGTCGCTGCAGCATGGGCTCTGCAGCAGCCCTGGTACCGGGCTTCTTCCTCTTCTCGGGCCGCGCTACTCCTCTTCTGCATGCGCTGATGCTCCTCCTCCTTCCTGCCCACGCGGCTCCGTGCAACGTTTACTTCCGGGGCCGCGCAGGCAGGAAGGAGGAGGAGCATCAGCGCGTTTAAACGCAATCTTTTTCTTTGGGCCGTGGTGACGTGAGCCTCACCACGGCCCTGCCCATCTGCCTGTCGCAGCGCCGCATGAGTCTCCCTGCGCCCGGGGGCATTGGCTCCCCTCGGGATACCACTGCTTGCGGCGCCCCAGGCCCAGGCCTAGTGCTTCCACCGGCCCTGCCCGCAGGTTTCTCTTCGGGCCGCAGCGCCAGCAGACCCTCTTCTTGTCTTTGGCTGGGAAGTTTAAAAAAAAAAAAAAAATCACGTGATGGGAGCGACCGGCCCACCGGGGGATGCCCGATTCCCCGATAGGCCAATCCGCCCCTGCTCATTATTACACTCGCATTAGTTAAAGTTTGGCTCCGACTCCGGAATGCCTCCATCAATGTCCCTTTTTGTCTAGATAAATTTTGTGCATAAAAAAAGTTGTTCACACAAAAGTTATGCAGTTGGCGGGGAATATTCAAAGCTCAGCAACTCTATAAAGGTTACCTGCACAAGGGTTTTCAATGTTAACCTCTTAACAGTGGCGACCCCTTTGGGATGATCCTTATTATGCTGGGTAAATGTGTACAAAACCGTCTGGGTAGGAAAGGCCCTGCCCTCATCATGCTCTGACTTGTTAAAGTATGAAGTAAATGGCTATCATGTGCTACCATGGAAATGTGTAAATTTGTTTAATGTGCTGCTGGGGAAAATGTGTATGTTCCCTTAAATATTTGGGGGTTCTGTTATTGGTGGATTCTAGAGAGTGGGCAGTATAAACGGGGAAGAGTCTGATGAGTTTTTTTTGCCATTTTCTCCCCGCCCTCTCCCTTATTGGGTGGGGATTATGGACCTCCAGGTACGAGACCACACTCGAATACGCAGGTCTACGGGCGGCAAGAGCCAGGGACCCTCACAAGGGGAGAGACCTGAAGCTTCGAAGGAGAGGAGTTCATTCCCCTGTGATGGTTGGGACCGAGCAGTGTTAGTAGCTTTCCTTCTTCTTGGGGGGGGGGGGGGGGGCACTACTACATAGCCCAAAGAAGAAGTGCAGAAGAGGAGTGAATTAACCATTTGGGGGAACCGCCCTGAATTTATTCCCTATGTGTTAGGTCCAGGGAATCTAGCACAGATGGAAAGGAGAAGGTTTCCTCCTCCTCCAGAGTTATTTACCATAGTGGTGAAGCTTGAGGAAAAGTGTTGGTACTTCTCCCGAGGAATTACCCAAAAGGTGCGGAGCAGGATACGCAAGAAGGAGGGGAAAAAAACTGTATTCGAGAGTGGGGTGAATTGTAATGAGGTACTGTCTCAAGAAGTCCTTACTGTGGATGTGTCCAGAGAGAGAGAGAGTTATGGGTAACACATGCTGTACATGTCAGGTCGACTTCCCCCATCTGCATGGCCAAATGTGAAGAACCCGCACAAAAGGAGTTGGAAAGAATGAACCTTATAGAATAGGGAATTCCCTGCCCCCCCTCCCATCATTTTATGTACCCCACTATAGGGATACTTAAGAAAATTATGGAGGCAATTTTCAAGCTGTTCAACTCATTGCAAAGTACCTGTGTGTATCTTTTATCTAATTGTTAAAGGGAAAGTATTGCATATATTTTCCCTTAGAAAATTGCCAAAGGTACAAAGTATGTTTTTTAACCTGCAGGCTTTGCTGCTGCTTTTTGTGTTTCTCCTTTTTCTCTCCTCATTTAATCAAAATAACCCTCTTCTCTGATTAGACTAATGTCTGTGCTAGCTGTTAGCAACTCAAACTGTGGTATCTCTCATAATGTGTCAGAACTGGACCATTTCTGGCAAGGCAAGAAAAGTTTGTGTCACTCATCTCTTCATGTGCCTGGCAGATGGAGGAGATCTCCACCATGGATCAATAATATCAGTACTAAATTTAGAGTCATTTGGCCTTTTATGGAGACTCCTATCCACTACAGAGACTCACATCCAGCCAAGACTGCAATGTGGTTTATGTGCAACCCAGCACTTTAAAATATATAATCTATAACCACCTCAAAAGTGAGAACCCTGAATGAATCTCCAGAGAGAGCTTAGATAGGGAGAGGAGAAGTGGAACATTATCACTGTTATTACTCTGGCATCTCTGTTGGCTTAACATAGTAAGTGGCGGCAGAAAAAGACCCATTGGCCCATCCACTCTGACAAGTTATTCCTGTCTACATTGCATCACACTTGAGAAGACGAGTCTGACCACAGTAGTCCTTGTCATGATAGCATCTCATCAAGGCTATTGCAACACGCTGTACAATTGCCTGACAACAAAAGCTTTCATTTACTTCAACTAATCCACATAACTGAGATTTTGATTTCTAGTCACCCAGAGATTATTGCAGGGTACTGGGGGAAGGGGAGAGTGGGAGTAGTAGTTCACTCTCATTCACTTATGCACATTCACTCACTTCTCTCCTACACTCACATGCACACTCACTCTTCTTCTTCCACACCAACGTATGCACCCTCATTCTCCTCATTTATTTGGCTAACCTTCACATAGTCGGATACATTCAGCGGTGTGGTTCCGCTGCTGAATACAAAGGCTAAATTAGCCAGAAGTTAATCCAGCCTAACTAGCCGGGCCACACTGCGGCTGAATATGGACCACAGTATTTCTTTGCCAGTGTTTGAATTGTGAGTTTGCAAAGGTCACTTACTTGATCTGAGCAACTAGTCACTAGGGTTTGATCTGAAAAAAAAAAATGTTAAGGAGAAGTATCGTCATGAAACAGGAAGATTAGCTGAGAGGGATAATTGTAATCTTCTTGCAATAGAAATCACTCACAGGAGACTGTTTTGAAGTATTTTTGTTTGAAGCAATTGCCTTTAAATATATATATATATATTTATATGAAAGTAAGAACTGAGTAACCCTCAGTATAAAGGGAGTGCTGGCAGTGGAGCCTTCATCTACAGATGATAAGTTTGGTCTTGTTGGAAAGACGCATTTAAAACTTGAACCAAAATTTAAAAAATAGTAATTCTTGGAGGGTTACTGGCTGTTTATATTATCTTCTATTTTTAAGGTTATTATTTATTTGCCAGTGTTAGAATTGTCTGTGTGGTGGGGAAATAGACTTTGTGTTACAACTGGCAGCCCACAAGACAGCCCTATGAGTCCGCCATATTCACCCCAGGCCCAACGGTTCTCCCTTCCCAGAACAGAAACACCAATGAGGGAATGCCAAGAAGCGCAATACACCATGCCTGAATGATGCTATCCAGGCTCGCCCTTAGATGCATGAATGCGGTGTGCTTGGATTCTTAAAGAGCCTGCGGTGGGAACTGGCTTGTGGCACCCTTGGATGATGTCATTTGCATGGGCCTATATAAGGAATCCAGACTTTCAGTTCCCTACCTCAGCAACAGGTCTCCTGGCATCCTTGTGTCCCAGTTCATGTTGCTATTCATGTCCTACTCCTTGCTCGTCCTTATCTACTTCCCTGTCTTTTATGTTACCTTGGTCCTCTCCTCTGTCCCTGTCCTTGCCTGTTTCTTGTTTCTCCTGACCCTTGTCTTGCTTGTCCTGTCTGTCTAGTTTGTAGGGATGTGAATCGTTTTTTGACGATTTAAAATATCGTCCGATATATTTAAAATCGTCAAAAATCGTTTGAAGCGCGATACAATAGGAATTCCCCCGATTTATCGTCAAAAATCGTAAATCAGGGGAAGGGGGAGGGCGGAAAAACCGGCACACTAAAACAACCCTAAAACCCACCCCGACCCTTTAAAATAAATCCCCCACCCTCCCGAAACCCCCAAAATGCCTTAAATTACCTGGGGTCCAGAGCGGGGGTCCCGGTGTGATCTTTTACTCTTGGGCCTGCGGTGCATTGTAGAAATGGCGCCGGCGCTACCTTTGCCCTGTCATATGACAGGTCAAAGGTAGCGCCGGCGACATTTTGTTTTTTGTCCCCAGACGTCAGGAGCGTAGGAGATCGCTCCCGGACCCCCGCTGGACCCCCAGGGACTTTTGGCCAGCTTGGGGGGGGCCTCCTGACCCCCACAAGACTTGCCAAAAGTCCAGCGGGGGTTCCGGGAGCGACCTCCTGCACTCGAATCGTTTTGCCGTACAAAATGGCGCCGGCCATACAGCGTATGGCCGGCGCCATTTTGTACGGCAAAACGACGTCAGGAGCGTAGGAGATCTCTCCCGGACCCCCGCTGGACCCCCAGGGACTTTTGGCCAGCTTGGGGGGGGCCTCCTGACCCCCCACAAGACTTGCCAAAAGTCCAGCGGGGGTCCGGGAACGACCTCCTGCAGTCGAATCGTTTTGCCGTACAGCCGGCGCCATTTTGTGCTCGATGTCATCTATTTGGATTTCAGCAAGGCTTTTGATACGGTCCTGCACAGGAGACTGGTGAATAAGATGAGAAGCTTAGGAGTGAGTGCCGAGGTGGTGGCCTGGATTACAAACTGGTTGACAGACAGAAAACAATGTGTGATGGTAAATGGAACTTACTCTGAAGAGAGAGCAGTGTTAAGCGGAATGCCGCAGGGATCGGTGTTGGGACCGGTCCTGTTCAATATCTTTGTGAGCGACATTGCGGACGGGATAGAAGATAAGGTTTGTCTTTCTGCGGATGACACTAACATCTGCAACAGAATGGACACGCCGGAAGGAGTGGAGAGAATGAGACTGGATTTAAGGAAGCTGGAAGAGTGGTCAAAGATTTAGCAGCTGAGATTCAATGCCAAGAAGTGCAGAGTCATGCACATGGGGTGTGGAAATCCGAAAGAACTGTATTCGATGGGGGGAGAAGGGCTGATATGTACGGAGTAGGAGGGAGACCTTGGGGTGATAGTCTCTAATGATCTGAAGTCAGAGAAACAATGTGACAAGGTGATAGCTAAAGCCAGAAGAATGCTGGGCTGCATAGAGAGAGGAATATCACGTAAGAAAAGGGAAGTGATAATCCCCTTATACAGGTCCTTGGTGAGGCCTCACCTGGAGTACTGTGTTCAGTTCTGCAGACCGTATCTCCAAAGGGACAGACAGGATGGAGGCGGTCCAGAGAAGGGCGACCAAAAAGGTGGAGGGTCTTCATCAAATGACTTATGAGGAGAGATTGAAGAATCTAAATATGTACACCCTGGAGAAAAGGAGGAGCAGGGGTGATATGATTCAAACTTTCAGATACTTGAAAGGTTTTAATGATCCAAAGACAATGACAAACCTTTTCCGTTGCAAAAAAATCAGCAGAACCAGGGGTCACAATTTAAAACTCCAGGGAGGAAAACTCAGAACCAATGTCAGGAAGTATTTCTTCACGGAGAGGGTGGTGGATGCCTAGAACGCCCTTCCAGAGGAAGTGGTGAAGACCAAAACTGTGAAGGATTTCAAAGGGGCGTGGGATAAACACTGTGGATCCATAAAGTCTAGAGGATGTGAATGAAGCGAAGAGGCACGGGGATGGCTTGCTTGCGGGAATGACTGCTACTACCTGGAGATTAATATCCTTATTCAATAAACATACACACAGTTAATGCGACTCCAACATTGCTCTATGCTTCAACGGCAAGAGGAAATGTGGAAAAAAGGTTTTGCATCCACAAAAAAACAGGGGAGTAGCTTGCTTGTTACAGCAGTTACTACCCCAAACCAAATAAGCCTGATACTTCACTTGGAATACATATCCAGCATAGCTCTCTGCTTCAACGGTGGGGAGAATGAGAAAAGTTAATTTATATTCAGACAACAACCAACAAGGAATGAATTACATAGTCTGGGTAAACAAATAAGCATGGGTGTAGCTTGCTTGTTACGGCGGTTACTACCCCAAATCAATTAAGCCTGATACTTCACTTGGAATACATATCCAGCGCAGCTCACTGCTTCAACGGCAGGGGGGAATGAAGTAAAGAGGATTTATATTTAGACAACCAACAAGGAGTGAATTGCACAGGCAGGGTAAACAAGTGTGGGAGTAGCTTGCTTATTACGGCGGTTACTACCCCAAACCAATTAGCTAGATACTTCACTTAGATGCAGTTCCAGCACCGCTGTCTGCATCGTTGGTAGGGGTGGAAGGGAATTGGAACCAAAAAGTTACAAATAAGGGCCCTGACCTCAGCGGTCAGAGTAACAGATAAGTATGAAAAAATTGGTGTGAAAGCTTGCTGGGCAGACTGGATGGGCCGTTTGGTCTTCTTCTGCTGTCACTTCTATGTTTCTATGTTTCTATATGTGTTTCTTGTTTCTTGTTTGCTTTTATATTCCTGGTCAAGTCCAGTCCTACTCTAGTCTTGTCTGTCCAGTCCTCGTTCTGTCTCTGTGCAGTTCTAGTCTAGTCCTTTCTTTATCAGTCCTAGTTTAGTTTTTTCCTGTCCTGTCCAGTCCTTGCCCTCAGTTCAAGGGCTTTTTCATACTGCCTTCAGTACCAGTCCTGTCTCTAGTCCCAGGTGTTGCTTCCTGGTCAAGTCCTTATTTCCAGTCCCTGCCTGTATCCAGTACCAGCCTTCTCTCCAATCGAAGCCTTGCTCTTGTTTTCAGCCTGTGTGTCCAGCCCATACCTTGCCTTTGATTCCAGCCCTTGTCTCCTTCCTGCCTGTCGCTAGTCCAGTCTGCCTCCAACATCCTATCCAGTTAAATTATTCAGATAAGTAACACTGCCCGGTTACATCCACTGCCCACCCACTGGCTATCTGGCTAACTACTTAGCCAGATGAGCGACTTATCTGGTTAAGTGGTGGCCACTGAAAGTAGCCATATATTCAGCAGCTGCCACTTAGCCAGATAAGTAGCTACTTATCTGGCTAAGCAGCATTCAGTACTTTTTGAATATTGAGGCCCCTATATCTAAAGCTTATTATTTGCCATCTACAAAGGATGCTTTACAGAATGGTGTTTTGTCTAGGCGTGTTTATGTTTTCAATTAAATTCTAATTTTGGAAAAATCTATGGAAAATGTGGTTTTTAGCCTCAACTATTATTGTGAACTTAGTTCTAGACTCTGAGCTTGACTTTATTTTGAGGCTATTTTTCATAACAGTGTGAAAGTACATATATTCCGGATGTTGCTAAAGCAACCCAAGCAAAGGGGAAAGAATTTTTATTGTTGTGACCTGGTATTATTCAGCTAGGAACTTTATTTTAGCTTAAATTCCACTATAAATCTGTTGTCAGATTTAAGGGTGTGAAATATATACTTTTTGAGCCTTCTCATTTGGTCACTTTTCATAATGAAGGACAAGCTCAGGTGAATGCCACTCTGTCTTTGGATCTTGCAGCCATTTCGTCCCCAATTATGGAGTGATTCTAGATGGTTAATGAATGGTACGGGTGTACATTCATTTGCAACATATTGGCAATCCGCAACATATATGTCCATATTCGTTTTATTCATGGGGTCGCGAAACATATCTCAATTCCGCAAGAATATAACATATCATCCGTTCCATACGTTTGACGCCGCGCACTTTTCTTAGCTGCCATTTGCAATCGGAGAACGCCATTTGGGTGTATCCATAGCCAAAAACCAGCCCTTTCCTGTGAGTCATCAGTGACCTCACAGCCCTGTCAGAGTGGGTCGGACAGGTTGGCAAGGAGACCAGAATGCAACGTATCAGCGATAAGAAGTTTTGCAATGCAGCCAATCGCGCTCTCACTTAGTGGTCGGTGACGCTTTTCCTGATGACCCAGCACTACATATACTTAAGGTCGTGGCGTGCCACACACTTTCTTTGCAGAAGTGATGTGGGGAGGTGGTCTCTGCGGAAGGTGGCTGCACTCAGAGCTAGTCTGAGTTCTCAAATCTGTATTCAATTGCTAGCTAGGCTAGTTACTTAGAGAGAAAAAGATATTTGTTCTTCATTTGGCTGCAGTGCCATCTAGCCCTATTTTTTATTTAAGCACTTTTTTTAGGTGATCTGAGATGGTCTCTCTGTGCCAGGGAGAGAAGGCTGCTAGCAGTGGCATTTTGTTTAATTCACCCTCTGGGGTAGGTTGCAAGCATGATTTGGGTGTTGTGGGTGGGAGAGATATATTCAATTTTTAGCTAGTTTGCTAGAATTTCCATTGAAAAATATATTTCATCGATTTTCCTGCTGTGCCAACAATTCCAGCTTTTTTAACTGCATTTGTTTAATTGAACTCACTCAGTCTCTCTGTGCACTGGGCATCTGTGTCAGTGGGCACTGGGTAGTTTAGCAGACTCAAGTATATTATTGGGACAGTCTGTGCAGCGAAATCCCCAGTGTGCCTCTTTTGTAGTTACAAGCTCTGTGTGTGCACACACATTACATTAGTGCATATCAAGGCACTGTGCCAGTGGGCACTGGGTAGTTTAGCAGACTCAAGTATATTATTGGGACAGTCTATGCAGCAAAATCCCATGGGTGCCTCTTTTGTAGTTACAAGCACACACATTACATTAGTGCATATCAAGGCACTGTGCCAGTGGGCAGCCAGTAGGCACTAGGCAGTGACATTAAATCCAAACTTTCAAGGAAAGCTAGATGTGGTCGAGTGATTGGGACTGGCAGAGGAGGCACTTCAAAAGGCACTAGTGCCAATCCCCCATTAAAGTTAAAAAGGGACCTGTTGCAATCTAAGCTCTATGGAGAGGCAGGCAGTTCCATCAGGAAAAAAATGAAATCTAAACATGTTGCATCGCCACCACCTGTTTCTGACCCTGTAGTTTTGGAAATGAGGGAAAAGGAGGCTGAGTCATGCCAGACAAAATGTCGACACCCAAAAGCAGCAGTGGGGCAGCAGTCTCGACTTAGTGTTGACAATGTAGCGCAGGCACTATTTGCTTCTGATTCAGATGAAGACTCATCTTGTGTGGGATTCTCATCAGAAATGGAAGAAGTAATAGCTAACTAAGTTTTAGGAGGATCAGTTAGTCCTGTTTTAGCCTCCACTTCAGTGGAGCAGGGGACAGATGAAACTGATGATGAGGAGGAGGAGGAAGAGCAGTCAGCGCAGGCACAGAGTGTGACTGAGGCCCCTGGCATTGCTTCTCAGGGTGCACCCACTACTTCAGCTCCAGTGCCAGCATCCACCCCCAAGGCTATACAGAAGGGAGGATCACGAAAGACATCTGCAATCTGGAGCCACTTTAAAGTGACGGAGGACCCGTGTTTTGCTTGGTGTAATTACTGTGGCAGGGCTATCAGCAGAGGCAAGCAAATGGGACATCTATATAATTTTGGCATGACGCATCATATGAAGAGGCAACACCCAACAACAGTACTGCTATCTGGGGATGGTGGCAGTACCAGTCAGGGGACCCCTTCCAAACAGCGTAAAGTGGTTGAAAAGGAGCAGAGTCAGCTCACGCCCTCATCCCCATCTATCAGTCAGGTGGCAGGCCAGCAACCCCCTGACATGTGGCAGAAGCGACAACCCACCATGGAGGAAATGGGGTGGAGTACGGTAATGCTATTCCGGGGTAGGAGGCAGGCAGCCTCAAAAGTTGTAATCAGGAGCATTGGGAAAATGATTGCCCTTGATGACCAGCCCTTGCAGTTAGTGGAGAATGTGGGTTTCAAGCATTTTCTGAAGGTCGAAGTTCCAAATTACAAAGTCCCCTCCAGAACCACATTTAGCAGAAAGGTCATCCCCAGCCTGTACAAGCAGTGTCGCAGTCGCATCCAAGCGCTGCTAGCTAAGGCACAGGGGAGTGTGCATTTCACCTGTGATATCTGGACTGCCATGAATGCTGCATAATCTTACCTCTCCCTGACAGCACACTAGTGGGGCCTGGCTGAGGCAGGGGCAGGTAGCAGCTCTATTACTGAACAAGTATCAGGGTGGAGGTGGGCTTTACTGCACACCCACCTGATGGACCAGGCCCATACCACAGCCAATATTCTAGCATGCATCAGACAGATGCTGGAGGACTGGAAACTATACCAGCGAGACAGGAATCCTCAGGCAGGGTTCTTTGTCACAGACAACGGTGCAAACATGGTTAAGGCAATAACCGATGGGCGCTTTCAGAACATCTGATGTTTTGCACACACTCTGCACCTGGTAGTGAAGTCAGCTCTGGGGTTGGAGTCCAATGACCAAGAGAATGAATTCCTGCATAGCTTAATTCAGAAGTGGAGGAACATAGCAGCGCACTTCCACAGAAGTGTGAAGATGGGGCAGGTTCTCCGACAAAAGCAGACTGATTTGGACATGCCTCACAAGCGTCTCATTCAAGACATTGCCACCCGGTGGAATTGCACCTTTATGATGCTCGAGAGGTTAGTGGAGCTGCAGACACCCCTTCATGAACTTTCTGGTTCAATGGACATAGGTGTGCAGAATCCCCTAGGGCATCATGATTGGTTAGTCATGAGTCAGCTGGTAAAAATCCTGCAGCCCTTCAAGGATGTCACGGAGGAGCTGAGTTCCAGAAATGCCACCTTGGCTAACTTCATCCCTATAGTTAATTTCCTGGATGAAAGTTTGGAGGCCTTTAAACAGGAAGAGGGAATGGCAGTTGAGGTGCTGCATTGTCTGGACATTTTGCAGCAGCAGGTGGAAGAGAGATTAAAGCCTTTAACAGAGCAGAACACATACATGCTCACCACAGTTTGTGATCCCCGTGTGAAAGGGAAACTCGTCCTACAGTACTATTGTCTCCTATTGGTGAAGGACATGCTGTTAGCAAAAGTCCATGAACAGGAGCACCATAGGCAGAGACAGATTAGGCGTGAAGCAGAGGTGGAAACAGCGGGCACTTCAGAGCGTTGTGCTAGCCCAAGCAGGAGCAGCACTCTGTCAGTGACAGCTAGTACCTCCTCCTCCTCCACTTCAGAACACCAAAGCCATGTTGCCCATAAAGATTCATCTATTGTGCAATGGGCTAGAGAGAAAGCAGCTGGCATGAGTGACTCTCAGCCCACCCAAGCAAAGGAGATACTAGCACAGCTTTCAGTGACACGGTATCTCTCAGAGCTCACAGAGAACATGCAGACAGATCCGCTGGCATATTGGGCACACAAGTCCACCATCTGGCCACACCTAGCCAAAGTGGCTCAGCGATATCTGTCATGTCCACCAACCAGCGTGCCCAGTGAACGTGTCTTTTCAATGACAGGGGATATCATGAGCCCTCACCGCTCAAGGCTGGCACCAGACCTGACATCAGCATCTGCGGTAAGCGGGGGATTTAAACCCCAGCCACTCCGCCCGGCGTCCCTCACTCACCGCGATCGCCACCGCCGCTCCTCAACCCAGACTGTAGCTGCAGGCCTGCGCATCCGGCGCTGAAGCCCGTCGGGGCAAGGCCTCACCGTTTCAGCACTCACCTCCGAGGCTCCAGCACCGGCCACGCGGCTAGGCCCTCCGATCCGCCCATCCGAGACGCAGCCTACCAGGAAGGAGACCCTCCCTGACGTCAGCAACTTCGCTACCACCCTATCAGAGCCTGCCCTGCTGGGTTTAAATCTGAGCTCTGCTAGGCGCCGCACGCCGAAGGAGCGCGACAAAGGGGCAGGCCCCTTTGTGCGCCCCTTAGTGCAGCTCCTTAAGGCAGCTCTCTGTGAAACAATCCGTTTGTTCTTCATAACAGTAACTCCCTTATTCCCCAAACCACTCGGCGTTTACCAGCTCTCTCCCACACCAACTCCTCCTGCGATAGTTTTGTTCTTGGGATATTCCGCTCACATCCAACCCCCACCTTCCCCATTCACCGTCTTCCATTGCGGACGAACCATGATCTCTCTCACCATCCCAATCATTCACAAAAGCAGGAGCAACTCAGCAAATATTCCCTACTCACCCTCAATCTTGCAAAAGAGATTAACCCCAATCATGATCTCTCCTCTGAACCAACTTCTAGGTCTCACTCTTTTCACCCTAACACTTTTAAATGCTCAATCCCGCACAAAAAAAACTCACCTTCTCCATGGCTACCTCTTGGAGACCCAACCTGACCTATGTGCCATCACAGAGACCTGGTTAAAAACAGAAGATATTGCCCTAATCAACCAACTTCCGCTTTCCTCATACAATTTCTTCTCTATCCCCAGACCTAAGAAGAGAGGTGGAGGTCTGCTTCTCGCTGCAAACAAAAAACTTAGACTTTCTCTTCAGTGGGCAAATGCCTCTCCCCCCCCTGGAACTTACCATCTTCAAATCTAACAACCTACAAATTGCCCTTACCTATGCCCCTCCCGGCTACCTTGAGTCAGACCCATCGCCGTTAATAGAGCTCATAGTCAAACATATTAATTCAGACAAACCAGCCATCATTTTGGGAGATTTCAACCTCCATGTGGATGAGACCCCACTGTCTTCTAGCTGCGACATATTTCTCAATTCATTGAGCTGTATGGGCTTCAAACAAATTATCAACGAACCTACCCACAAAGCAGGACACACCTTGGACCTGATCTTTTTAAATGAGAGCCTCTCCCCCTCAACTGGCACACTCTGTACTCCTATCCCCTGGTCTGATCACAAGCTTATCTCCACCACTCTAAAAAATCATCAACCCATCACTTCTCAGTCTCAAAAGACCAAAATCCAATACAGGAAGTTATGTAACCCTGACACACTCATCAATCACCTAACTTCGGAGTTAGAACAGCTCGACCTCACTGACGCAGACTCGGCCACTGCTTCCTGGTCCAAAATCACGAAAAAAGTGGCTGACCTCACCTGCCCACTAACTGCAAAAAATCTTCAATCAAATATGGACAACAGAAAACCGTGGTACACACCGGAACTTAAATCCATCAAGAGAGACCTCAGAAGCAGAGAACACCTTTGGCGCAAAAACCCTTCCTCTACAAGTAACCTGACGGCATACAAAACACTTATGCATCAATACGGATCGCCATCCTCCGCACCAAAAGAAACTTCTACTCTCAAAAAATCCATCATTTCATCTACGACCCAAAAGCGTTATTTACTCTTATTTCCTCGCTCACCAAACCATCACCTACTGCGGTTCCAGATGATCAAGCCGCAAGCAAAGCAGCCGAACTAGCTACTTACTTCAAAAAGAAAATCCTAAACCTCTTAGCTCCGCTCACGTATAACAATACTCCTCTCCCTCCACCCCCCATTACTGCAACCGCTCTTCCAATTACAAATCTTGAAACCTTCGAACCTACATCTTCATTGGAGATAGAAATCATTCTCAAAAAGCTCAAACCTGCATCTCACCCTCTGGACACAATCCCATCCAACCTGCTTATCTCCATTCCTAGTACCATTTCCAAGCATATTGCAAAAATCATCAATTGTTCGCTCTTACAGGGCCATGTACCAGACCCACTTAAACTTGCTATCCTAAAACCTCTGCTAAAAAAGCCGAATCTTTCTCCGGATAATCCAGCCAATTTCCACCCTATTGCAAACCTTCTATTCATCGCAAAAATTTTGGAAAGAATAGTAAACCAGCAACTCACAGAATTCTTGAACAACAACAAAATCCTCTCCCCATATCAGTTCGGGTTCAGGAAAGCCCGCAACACTGAAACACTCTTAATCACACTTACAGACACCATCCTCACAAGTCTGGAAAAAAAACAACCACGTCTTCTCATTCTCCTCGACCTTTCTGCGGCTTTTGACACGGTGAACCACGCCTATCTTTTAGATCGTCTATCGGACATTGGTGTCAAAGGCACCGCCCTAAGCTGGTTCAAGTCATTCCTTCAAAACAGGACCTACAAGGTCAAAATCAACAATGAAGAGTCCCTACCTGCCTGCTCTACGTTGGGAGTTCCCCAAGGCTCTTCACTATCCCCAACCCTCTTCAATATCTACCTCCTCCCTCTCTGCCATCTCCTCTCCAGTCTTAATCTAATCTTTTATCTGTACGCAGACGACGTACAAATTCTCTTACCAATCACCGAATCATTAAACAAAACCCTCGAGTTTTGGGACACCTGCCTCAAGTCCATAAACAACCTTCTATCAAGCCTCAACTTGATCCTGAACACAAAAAAGACGGAATATCTACTTATCTCGCACGACGGCAATTTCACACAGCCTAACCCCCTTCGTGCAACCCTTCCCACTTTCTCCTCCCAAGTCAGAAATTTGGGAGTCCTCATGGATAAACAACTTAACTTCAAAAGCTTCATCAACAACCCTGCCAAGGACTGCTTTTTCAAACTCCAAGTTTTAAAACAACTTAGAGCTCTCCTCCACTTCCACAACTTCCGTACAGTACTTCAGGCAATCATCTTCTCAAAAATAGACTATTGCAACTCTCTTCTGATCGGCCTCCCTGCAAATACTATCAAGCCATTACAGATGGTGCAAAATGCCGCTGCCAGGATTCTAACCAGATCCAAAAAATGGGACCACATCACCACCATCCTGAAGATGTTCCACTGGCTCCCTATCAATTACAGAATCCTGTTCAAAGCTCTAACCATCACCCACAAAGCGATATTCAACATCACACCTTTGGAACTCAAGTTCCCTCTTAGACTGCACTTACCATCCAGGCCGGTAAGAGCAGCATATAAAGACACCCTCCAGGTTCCCTTTCTAAAAACAACTTCAGGAATGAGAGCCCTCTCAGCGTCTGGTCCAAAACACTGGAACTCTCTCCCTCCAGACTTACGGCTAGAACACTGCCCGGTCACTTTTAAGAAAAGACTCAAAACTTGGTTGTTCAATCAGGCCTTCTCCTATTCATATAATCTTCTGAATTAAAACCTGCCCGTTCATGAGTAGTATTTTGACTCCTCCTTTCATTTATATCGCCTTAGTCAAAAAATTCATGTCCAGATTTAGCTCCTCTACTTAGTTTCTGTTGCCTTCACTACGGTTCACATACCTAATCATAACCCCACTAGCCTTTTATTATACTGTAGAGTGACACCCTAATATGCCCCTCTGTTCCATGATATTAGTTTGGGGCAATCCATTGTTGCGTCAATCCCAGTTTTCTGATTCGTAGTTCAAGATCTTAGCCTCTGCTATTCACGTGTGTATTATATTTATTCTCTCCGAGACACTGTTTTCTATATAAATGTTAAATGTTATCTGCTTGCTTTATTGGTTAATAATATATTATTCTTATTGGAATCCTTAGTTCTTTGTAATTGTTCTCATTTGAAGCTCTGTTAATGTTCAATGTAATTGCTTTCATTTACTGAAGCACTGTTTCTGTTCAATGTAAACCGAACTGATTTGTAACCCCTTACAAGAATTTCGGTATATAAAACTGTTAAATAAATAAATAAATGCTAGCGTTTTTGAAAGTAAACCTGCCTTTGCTTGGGTTTCCTAATTTTCCTTGTGAATAGCAAGATGAATAAAAGCAATTGAAAGCCTTGCAGCAGCTCCAACTACCTCCTGTGCTCCAGATAATATAAGCACTGCAGCACATGTACCTGACCTCAAACGCTGTGCCTGTCCAACCACTGTCCAGGCCGTACGTCCCTACAAGGACCTGACCTGAAATGCTGTGCCTGTCCGTCCACTGTGCAGTCCGTATGACCTAAAAGGGCCTGACCTCAAACGCTGTGCCTGTCTGTCCACTGACCAGGCCATACATCCCTATAAGGGCCTGACCTCAAACGCTGTGCCTGTCCATCCACTGTCCAGGCCCTACATCCCTACAAGGGTCTGACCTGAAATGCTGTGCCTGTCTGTCCATTGTCCAGGCCGTATGTCCCTACAAGGGCCTGACCTGAAACACTGTGCCTGTATGTCCACTGTCCAGGCTGTACATCCTTACAAGGGCCTGACCTCTCACGCAATGCCTGTCCATCTACTGTCCAGGCCATATGTCCCTACAAGGGCCTGACCTCAAACGCTGTGCCTGTCCATACACATTTGGAATGTGAGAACATAAAAAGCTGACTTAAGATGTTTGGAGCTTGCATATTTCATGTGCTCAATATTTTTCATGACCTTGCCAACAGTAATATTTCTAGTACTATCGAAAACTGGTGGTAGTTGCACTCTAGTTCATCCTGTGTGTTCCCATTATTTACAGAGGCACTGTGTCAACATAGGTTGATACTGTAGATTTGGACTTGAGTAGCGGTTTTCTTATTTCTGAGAGCTTTTCATGTTCCTTTGTCATCAGCTGAAGTGCATAAGTACAGTTAATAGCTTCTAGGTATTCAAAAATAATCTCCAGCTCAGTTCTTGCTTCACAAATGGCAGTCTCTATTGCTCTATGTTGCGACCGTCAGTCTACGATGGCTTCACCCTGCCCACCTCACTCTCCTGGCGGCTCCTCCCGCTCACCTCAGACTAATGGCCTCCGCGGTGTCTGTCTGCTGTCCTCTCCGGTGTCCCCGGACCGGCTTTGGTGCTGCTTCACGCCATGCTCCTCCAAGGTACCTAGGGTGCGCGCGCGCATGCGCCCTCGTCTTTATGCGCACAGTGGCGCGATCCTCAGGGGCACCCCCCTGAAATGACATCACGCCTCCCGGATATTTAAGCCTATTACGTTTTCTAGCTCGTTGAGTTAGCAACAACTTGGCTTCTATGGATAGGATTCGCTCTCCAAACCAAAGCTACTCTGCCACTCCAGCGCTTCTGGAACTCTTCACCCTTCGGGGTTACTAATGAGGTACCCGCTCCTCGGGGGCTTCATCTTTTTTTCAGGTGCTATCAGGAAACCGGTACTCGCTCCTCGAGGGCCCATGTTCCCTGAGTCGCTGCCTGCATCTACAAACCCTTCTACTTGGAAGACTTCAATAACAGTTTCCATCAGTGAGTACAGCTACCATCTTTTCCACAGTACTACTTCACTGGAACCAGGTACTCGCTCCTCGAGGGCCTGCCCTCTGCTCGTGTGCCAGACCTCTCGTCTAGTGGAAATGCTGTTACAGCTACGTGAGTACATTACAAGGGGGTCTCTCAGCTCTAAGGGATCAGGTACTCGCTCCTCGAGGGCCTGCTCTCCCTACCTCGGAGCTTCTCCTAACTCTACCTGGGACTCTGACTCTTTACCATCTTGTACTCATAATTCTCAGTCTCTTTCCACTACAGCACAGCTTTGCAGAGGATATGCTGTTCCAGCATTCTGTGGGAGATGCTCCAAGCCGGGCTTCACATCTACTACTCACTACTGCCACCTCTGGTGGTTCTAAAAGCTGTATAATAAGATTCAAATCTGTGTTTGTATGTCCAGAGTCTAGCCTGACACCGTGGTCCCTCACGGGACTGCCCCCCATGGGCATGGTCAGCTGCCACGGTGTCCAAGGATCAACCCAAACACCAATAATCACAACACTCTAAAAACATCCTCTGTTGAATTATCTTTCAGAAAAGAAAAAGATGCCATATTCTTCTGCCAGTGAACCAGTTCAGGAAGAAGTGACAGATCAAACCACAACATAATTGCACAAAGGAAATCCTCTAATGCTGTGCCTGTCCGTCCAGGCCTTATGTCCCTACATGGGCTTGACCTCTATCCTTGAATGCTGTGGCTGTTCATCCAGGCCTTTTGTCCCTACAAGGGTTTGACCTCTGTTCTTGATTACTCTGCCTGTCCATCCAGACCTTATGTCCCTTCGTGGGCTTGACCTCTGTCCTCGACTGCTGTGCCTATTCGTACAGGCCTTATGTCCCTACAAGGGCTTGACCTCTGTCCTCGAATGCTGTGCCTGTCCGTCCAGGCCTAATGTCCCTACAGGGGTTTGACCTCTGTCCTCGATTGCTGTGCCTGTCCATCCAGGCCTTATGTCTCTAGGTGGGCTTGACCTCTGTCCTCGATTGCTGTGCCTGTCCATCCAGGCCTTATATTCCTAGGTGGCCTTAACCTCTATCCTTGATTTCTGTGCCTGTCTGTCCAGGCCTAATGTCTCTACAAGGGTTTGACCTCTGTCCTCGATTGCTGTGCCTATTTGTCCAGGCCTTATGTCCCTACAAGGACTTGACCTCTGTCCTCGAATGCTGTGCCTGTTTGTCCAGGCCTTATGTCCCTACAAGGGTTTGACCTCTGTCCTCGATTGATGTGCCTGTCCGTCCAGGCCTTATGTCCCTACATGGGCTTGACCTCTGTCCTCGATTGCTGTGCCTGTCCGTCCAGGCCTTATGTCCCTACGTGGGCTTGACCTCTGTCCTCGATTGCTGTGCCTGTTTGTCCAGGCCTTATGTCCCTACGTGGGCTTGACCTCTGTACTCGATTGCTGTGCCTGTTCGTCCAGGCCTTATGTCCCTACAAGGGCTTGACCTCTGTCCTTGATTGCTGTGCCTGTTCGTCCAGGCCTTATGTCCCTACAAGGGCTTGACCTCTGTCCTCGATTGCTGTGCCTGTCCGTCCAGGCCTTATGTCCAGTCCTAATGGCTACACCCTCGTTGCAAAGGGAAACCTCAGTCTCTGCCAATTGAAACTAGTTATCCTTCACAGCATGGATCCTTAAATAAAACAAACAATTTTCTTTAGTTTCTGCCCAGAAAAGAGAACTTCCTCCCTCTTGCTTATGAAGTCATGATCTGTTTGCAAATGCTTAAATCCTAACAATTTGTACCATCATACACTCTAGGGGCCAACCCATTCCAGGGAGCCCTTTCCTGCTCAAAGGAAATGGAACTCTCCCCGGATGTAGCAGCCTATCTCTTATCACCTGTTGACCCATGTTCAGAACGAGAAAAGAGCTCCAAGGTACTTAGACTGTGGCAAAAACAGTTAGATCATGCTCACAGTGAGATCCTGCTCCACATCACCACACTTTGAAGGATCGTGCTTCACTCTAGGGGCCAACCCATTCTGGGGAGGTCTTCCCTGCTCAAAGTAAAGGGAACTCTCCCCAGTGTAGCCACTGCCAGCCTATCTCTTAGCACCTGTTGACCCATGTTGAACTGTTGTTCACATGGCACCCTGCTCCATGTCGCCACACTTTGAAGGCTCGTGCTCCACTCTAGGGGCCAACCCATTCCGGTGAGCCCTTTCCTGCTCAAAGGAAAGGGAACTCTCCCGGCTGTAGCCAGCCTGTATCTACCCTCTGATCCATGTTGAACCACTGTTTACATGGAAACCTCCTCCGCCTCAGCCTTGAAAATTCTCGTTTGTATATCTACTAACTCCACCAGATTTTAAAAGACCAGCGAGACCTCACTAGATGCCAACAGAAACACCCCACTCTAGGAGCGAACCCATTCTAGGGAGCCCTTTCCTGCACAAAGGAAAGGTAACTCTTCCTGGGTGTAGTCAGCCTGAAGATGTTGTACGGACAGGCACAGCAATCGAGGACAGAGGTCTCCCCAGGTGTAGTCAGCCTGAAGAGGATGTTGGGGAGGTACCCGTAATGGAGAAGGTTTTCATGGGTAATGATTCAGATGGATTGAATCAAATCACTGTGAACCTAGAAGATGTGGTAGGCCTGATTGACAAACTGAAGAGTAGTAAATCACCTGGACTGGATGGTATACACCCCAGAGTTCTGAAGGAACTAAAAAATGAAATTTCAGACCTATTAGTAAAAATTTGTAACCTATCATTAAAATCATCCATTGTACCTGAAGACTGGAGGATAGCAAATGTAACCCCAATATTTAAAAAGGGCTCCAGGGGCGATCCGGGAAACTACAGACTGGTTAGCCTGACTTCAGTGCCAGGAAAAATAGTGGAAAATGTTCTAAACATCAAAATCACAGAACATATAGAAAGACATGGTTTAATGGAACAAAGTCAGCATGGCTTTACCCAGGGCAAGTCTTGCCTCACAAATCTGCTTCACTTTTTTGAAGGAGTTAATAAACACGTGGATAAAGGTGAACCGGTAAATGTAGTATACTTGGATTTTCAGAAGGTGTTTGACAAAGTTCCTCATGAGAGGCTTTTAGGAAAAGTAAAAAGTCATGGGATAGGTGGCAATGACCTTTCGTGGATTGCAAACTGCCTAAAAGACAGGAAACAGAGAGTAGGATTAAATGGACAATTTTCTCAGTGGAAGGGAGTGGACAGTGGAGTGCCTTAGGGATCTGTATTGGGACCCTTACTTTTCAATATATTTATAAATGATCTGAAAGAAATACGACGAGTGAGATAATCAAATTTACAGATGACACAAAATTGTTCAGAGTAGTTAAATCACAAGCAGATTGTGATAAATTGCAGGAAGACCTTGTGAGACTGGAAAATTGGGCATCCAAATGGCAGATTAAATTTAATGTGGATAAGTGCAAGGTGATGCATATAGGGAAAAATAACCCATGTTATAATTACACAATGTTGGGTTCCATATTAGGTGCTACAACCCAAGAAAGAGATCTAGACGTCATAGTGGATAACACATTGAAATCGTCGGTTCAGTGTGCTGCGGCAGTCAAATAAGCAAACAGAATGTTGGGAATTATTAGAAAGGGAATGGTGAATAAAACGGAAAATGTCATAATGCCTCTGTATCGCTCCATGGTGAGACTGCACCTTGAATACTGTGTACAATTCTGGTCGCCGCATCTCAAAAAAGATATAATTGCGATGGAGAAGGTACAGAGAAGGGCTACCAAAATGATAAGGGGAATGGAACAGCTCCCCTATGAGGAAAGACTAAAGAGGTTAGGACTTTTCAGCTTGGAGAAGAGATGGCTGAGGGGGGGATATGATAGAGATGTTTAAAATTATGAGATGTCTAGAACGGGTAGATGTGAATCGGTTATTTACTCTTTCGGATAGTAGAAAGACTAGGGGGCACTCCATGAAGTTAGCATGGGGCACATTTAAAACTAATTGAAGAAAGTTCTTTTTTACTCAACGCACAATTAAACTCTGGAATTTGTTGCCAGAGGATGTGGTTAGTGCAGTTAGTATAGCGGTGTTTAAAAAAGGATTGGATAAGTTCTTGGAGGAGAAGTCCATTACCTGCTATTAAGTTCACTTAGAGAATAGCCACTGCCATTAGCAATGGTTACATGGAATAGACTTAGTTTTTGGGTACTTGCCAGGTTCTTATGGCCTGGATTGGCCACTGTTGGAAACAGGATGCTGGGCTTGATGGACCCTTGGTCTGACCCAGTATGGCATTTTCTTATGTTCTTATCTACCCTCTGCCACGCTGCCTTGCTGCCATACACCAGATGACTCACTCAACTCCTTGTGGTTTTCTTGCCACTATCATGGTTCCTCAGTGTGTTGGTGCTAGTCTTTCTGCTTGCTATGTTCCCCCTTCATTGTGCTGTAGGATGTTAATGCCACTTGTCTTGCCACTTTGCCTATTGCGCTGCCTTTGAGGGTTCATGCATCTGCTATCGGTGCTCTCTTTTGAAAGTGTGGTTTGTTTTTGACACTCTTGCCGCTGCTTTGCACCTCTATTAAAGCACTCTTGCTACTCCTGGTACCCCTTAGCCCCTTTAAAGTACCTTAGGCTATTCATGCCACTTTGGTGCCACTTTGCCACAGTCTAAGTACCTTACATAAGAACATAAGAAAATGCCATACTGGGTCAGACCAAGGGTCCATCAAGCCCAGCATCCTGTTTCCAACAGTGGCCACTGGCCAATCCAGGCCATAAGAACCTGGCAAGTACCCCAAAACTAAGTCTATTCCATGTTACCATTGCTAATGGTAGTGGCTATTCTTTAAGTGAACTTAATAGCAGGTAATGGACTTCTCCTCCAAGAACTTATCCAATCCTTTTTTAAACACAGCTATACTAACTGCACTAACCACATCCTCTGGCAACAAATTCCAGAGTTTAATTGTGCGTTGAGTAAAAAAGAACTTTCTCCGATTAGTTTTAAATGTGCCCCATGCTAACTTCCATGGAGCTCTTTTCTCGTTCTGATGATTGCTCCCCAGAAGTTTCACCAAAATTGATAAGAAAACTCCAATTCTGCAGCTAAAAGTAGGCTGCAAATACTTCCCCCATTGACTTTAATGGGAACCGGAAAACGAATGCAACGTATCAACGGATCGGGGGCGCCATTGAATGAATGCAACGTATTTGCCCACTGATGAATAAGAATACCGAATCGGGCAAATCCGTACCCTCTGCACATCCCTAAAGAATGGTCTCTCTCGGTATTTGGCATTATTTTTCTTTAGTTGAATATTTCTTTTGATATTGGGACTGATTTCTTCCTCTTGTGTAGATTGATAGGATATGGGAGATTATATTATTATTTCTAATTTCATTGTCATTTCATGTTCTCACTCTTTCCATGTTGTTCCTAACAAGTGTTATACCTGAATGTATTCAAATGTTTTAAATAGAAAGTAAAAATAAAAAACAACCAGACAGAGCAGAAGTTGAAAAGGTGCAGAGGAGGGAGACAAAGATGATAAAGGCGATGACATCTCTCCTGTGAGGAGAGGCTACGCAGGGGACATACGATAGAAACATAAATCATGAGGGGATGGAATGGGTAAATAAAGGATGGTTATTTGCCCTTTGAAATATTGCCAAAACAAGGGGACACTCCATGAAACTAACAACCAACAGATTCAAAACAGATTTCACTCAGTGCACTGTCAAGCTGGTGATTCTGTTTCCAGAAGACGTGATCAAGGCAAGCATAGCAAGGTTTAAAAGAGATTTGGACATAGATCTACTTTCTGGGATCTGGCAGATATATGTGACCTGGATTGACATGACAATTCTTATTTTCTTTGTTCTTATGGACAAGGTCATAGTGATGAACGTATGAAAGAATATAACCCTACTTATAGCTATACAATGCAAGGTTCCACACTGGGAGTCACCACTTAGGAAAAGGATCTAGGAATCATTGTGGCAGCAGCCAGGAAAGCAAAGAGAATGTTTGTAATTATTAGGACAGGAGTGGAGAATAAAACAGAGAATATCATAATGCCTCTGTATCACTCCATGTGCAACCTCATCTTTTGTTATAATGTAAGCCGCCCACGTGGCGACAGTTTTTACTTCACTGTACACCGGTGTGATATGTATTTTATACAGGAACGTCGGTTTATAAAAACTAAAAATAAATAAATAAATAAATAAATAAATAAATAAATCTTGAGTATTGTGTGCAGTTCTGGTCACTACATCTCAAAAAGGATACAGCAGAATTAGAAAAGGTACAGAGAAGGGTGACCAAAATGATAAAGAGGATGGAAAAAATCCTCTATGAAGAAAGGCTAAAGAGGTTAGATCTCTTCAGCTTGGAGAAGAGAGGGCTGAGGGGGAGATATGATAGAGGTCTATAAAATCATGTGAGGATTATAACAGGTAAATACAAATGGGTTATTTACTCTTTCAAAAAGTACAAAGACTAGGTAACACACAATGAAAATCCTCATAGCCTGGAATGGTCTTGACGTTTGGACCTCTCGAACTATTAATGCTTTTTACCCCAATGGTATCATATGCATACTTATCTTTGTGCTTTAAGTATTTTTGCACAATTAGTTATGCTTATTTTTGTATATATATATATATTGCTCCATTTTTATACATTCTTGTTCATTTTTTATTGCTATTGTACATCTTTGTATACTTTTGTATATTTTTGTACGATTCTGTTTCTTATTGCCCATAAATGCCTGTTAATCACAGCTTACGGCTAACTGCAAATACCAGGTAGTGAGGGGGGGAGGGGGAGGGAGGGGATGGGGTACAACATGGTTGGGGTTTCAGATGTTTGGCAGTGAAAAATCTGCTTCAGTTTGTTATGTTATACGATTATACCCATGATATGATGTATTGTAACTGTTTGATGTTTTTTTTGTATTGCCGTGTTTTCTGGGTTCTGCCAATAAAAAAGATTACATACAAAAAAAAGAAATTACTAGATAATACATTTAAGACAACTAGGAGAAAATATTTTTTCTATTCAAAACAAACTCTGGAATTTGTTGCCGGAGGATATAGTAAAAACTGTTAGTGCAGCTGGCTTTAAAAATGATTTGGAGAAGTTCCTGGAAGAAAAGTTCATAAACCATTATTAAGGTGGACTTAGGGAAATCCACTGCTTATCCCTGGGATAAGCAGCATTCAATCTATTGACCCTTTGGAATCCTGCCAGGTACTTGTGGCCTGGATTGGACACTGTTGTAAACAGAATATTGGGTTTGATGGACCTTAGTTTGACCCAGTATGGCAATTCTTATGTTTATGTATTTATTTATTTATTTATTGATTTATTGATTTAAAAATTGTTCTATACCGTCGTTAAGTTAAATACCATCACAACGGTTTACATAAGGGCACGATAAAGAGAAATATGGGTGGTATAGATTACAAATTACTCGTGTGCCATCATAGTACGGTAACAATGTAAAATAATAAACTAGGTGTGTAAATTAAACCTGATTGTTAGGAACAAATTAGGCAGTTTGATTTTAACATTAATATGCTTATGTAGGTTACTAAAAACTTCTAGCTTGGTGCATCCTTATCGCTCAACTATTTTTCTCCTTTTCTTTATAAAATGCTTGTTTAAAAAGCCAGGTTTTCAGATTAGTTTTGAATAATTTCAGATTTATCTGTAGTCTTATTTCGAGTGGCATGGTATTCCAGAGTACAGGACCAGCCAGTGACAGTGCTCTTTCCCTTACTTGCGTGAGATGTGCTGATTTGACAGAGGGGACAGTTAGTAGAGCTTTATTTGCAGATCTCAGGTTTCTTTGTGGTACATGCACGTGCAGTGCCGTGTTAAGCCAGTCGGCTTTATCATCGTGGATTAGTTTATGGATTATACAAAGTGCTTTATATTGTATTCTTTGTTCAATTGGAAGCTAGTGGAGTTCAGCAAATGTTCCTGTAATATGGTCACTCTTTTTTTTGCCTGTCAAAACTCTGGCAGCGGAATTTTACAATATTTGCAGAGGCCGAATTGTAGATTGAGGTAGTCCCAACAGCAGGGTGTTACAATAATCTGTGCTAGTGAATATCATTGCTTGTAGAACTGTGCGAAAATTGTTAATCGTTAATAGAGGTTTTAGTCTTCTTAGGATCATTAGTTTTGCATAACCTTTTTTTATTTTCTGTGAGATGTGTTGTTTCATGTTTAGCTCAGGGTCAGTTATTACTCCTAGATCCCTAACTTTTGTTGCTAACTCGGTGGTTTGAATATTTTTGATTGTGAATGTTGGTTGTGTGTGGTGAGTGTTTTTACGTTCAAGATGTAAGAATTCAGTTTTGTCAATGTTTATAACCAATTCCATCTGATTTAGGAGCTGTTTGATTATTTCTAGGTACATATTGGCTAGTTTCATTGTTTCTTCAATGGTGTTTGGAATGGGTAACAGTAATTGTATATCATCTGCGTAAATGTAATGTATGATTCCCAGTCCTGCTAGTAAGTGACATACTGGAAGGAGGTAGATGTTAAAGAGTGTTGCAGATAGGGCTGATCCCTGTGGGACACCAGTTAGCAGTTTGACTTTGTCTGAAAGTGCATTTTTGATTTGTACCTGAAACATCTATTGTTTAAGTATGACTCGAACCATTTTAGTGTTTTTGTTAGTGAGTCCTATTTCTTTCAGTCTATTGATTAGTATTCTGTGATTTACAGTGTCAAATGCTGCAGAGAGATCTAATAGAACCAGAATGTAGTGTGTTCCTGTATCGAATCCTCTTAAGATATTGTCTGATAGAGCTAATAGCAATGTTTCTGTACTGTAGTGTTTGCGGAATCCATGTTGTGCTGGATATAGTATGTTGTTATTTTCAAGGTGGTTAGATAGTTGTTTTTGAACTGATTTTTTGATTAGTTTGGCTATTACGGGTAAGTTGGAGACTGGTCTGTAGTTGCTAAGATTTAAGGGGTCAAGGTTCTTTTTCTTAATAATTGGCTTGATTATTTATTTATTTATTTATTTATTTATAACTTTTCTATACCGAAGTTCAAATAACACTCCGGTTTAATTATGGCTCCTTTTAAGGTATCCGGCATTACTCCTTCATCTAGTGAGAGGTTGATGATTTTAGTTAAGGTTGGGGTTATTGTGTCGGCTATTTTTTTTAATTCTGTAATGGGTATGGTGTCAATTATGTGGGTAGCAGGGTTTAATTGCCTAATCATTTTTTCTACTTCAGGGTGTGATACCTCCTCAAATTCAGCCCAGATACTGACGTCTCTAGTGGGCATCCTAATCTCTTGTTTTGTAGTTACAGGGATTTTTTTCCTTAGATTCTCTATTTTATCTTTAAAGAATTGGGCTACATCATTGCACTGATTTTCTTGTAGGGTTAGATGATTGATAGTGTTGTCACATGTTAGGCTGTTTACTATATTAAATAGGGTTCTGGCATTGTTTGCAAATTTTTCTATTTTTGAGCTGTAGTATTTCTTTTTTGGTGTCTAAGATTGTATTTTTTTTTTCTTAGAATACCAGATATTATTCTATAAGAGGTATTACCCATATACATACCTCTACAACTGCATAATAGCAATATTCTCTATACCAAGGTATGTCTGAGAAATTACTTGTCATGATGTATTCAGGAGCTAAAGCGTGGAATGTCTCTCGTCCTTTGGTGTCTCTAGAGTCCCCAGTTTTGACTCCAATTTGTTCCATGCATTGCCCAAGGGCTAAATCCTCAAAGAAAGAATAAGTGCACACCTTCCTGCTGAAACCATCCACAAAACGTCTTAGGGCCTCTTTACTGAGAACATAGCCTGCTCCCCCACTCATGTAGCCCTGCTTGAGTATGGGAAGGATGAACTGCTTGCCAAAGTAGATGGGCTGGTCAGGTGTGTAGTTGGATAGCATCCACCTGAGGTTGTCTAACACCACAAAAGTGTCATCATCGGCTTTCATGAACCAATCAGCTTCCTCCAGGTAGTGCTCATATACATAATGAAAGGCCTTGATGGTCTTCCAGTAGAGCTGGTCTCGGCCTTCTTTGGTGTCCAGGCCAATAGTGGGGAAGTTCTTATCAGTAACAGAACTCATAAAAAGAGCAACGTTACAATGTTGGGTCCAAGTATTCTTCAGATGTTTGGCCTTTCTTTCCAGGTTTTCAGGTTTGGTCATGACCCAGCAAAGGACCCGAATCTTGTTATAAAGTTCATCTCCTGCACTGTTGTCCTCCCCTGAAAATGAGAATTTTGAAAGATATGTGAACCGTAGGATACACATGTTAATAAAATCAGTTGGCCTAGGTCAATAGCAGATAGTAAAGGCAATCAGACTTGAACTGATAACTTCTTACATAGCACATGGTAGTTGTCAACAGATAAAAACCTCTTGGCCTCTCTGGTCTACCCGGTTATCTAACTGAGACTCTACTTGATTTCCAAACATCTCCCCTCCTTGCTCTCACCACGACCCTCTGTATCTGTCTAAAGTATGTTTGATTTCTGTCACTGTTTTGGTTACCACCCTGTAGGGGTGCACAACCCTCTCTGCTGGTAGGTGATTCTATGTAGGGCTGGTGCTAGCTTTTTTGTAGCCATGTGTAAACAATTACTGTGCTGCCCCTCTCCTTGTTCTAGATTTTTTTTAATGCTTAATTATTATTGGTTTTCCCATTGAGGCCAGTGCAAAGATGCTAGGCACTCTAGACAAACTTTTTAGCCTTGTGCTCCCCTAATCTAGCCTCGGCCCTCCCCACACATAATAAAAAATTAAGTATGTATAATAATATATTTTACACAGAAAAGGACATTCAAAATACAGTCTTCTGAGGTAAAAATTATCACCAACATGTATATTATAATTACATGCACTACAGTAGTGCCAAACAGAACACCCTGCAAAAAAGAAACATGGAACCATACAGTTTTAGACCTATTGTTATGTATGTTGGGTGTGGGCTTGTCCCTTAGAAAGCCATGAGTAAATTGAATTACACTAGCTGATTAATTGGTAAATTCACTTCTAAATATAAAGTACTCTAATTCCAACTCTCTTAGTATCTTAAACTTAACTAGGAACTCAATAAAATTAAGATGAATGCAGAGTCCAGCAGCAAAAGAGGGCTTTCCAGTCTTTTGCATTGAGTGTCACATGTATGATTTTTTACCCACCGGTGAGAGATTGTATGTGTGTCCTCGGTGCAAAGAGCTCCTGGCTCTCAGGGAACGAGTTCGATCTCTGGAGGCTAGAGTAGCAGACTTGGAGGAGCTGAAGCAGGCAGAGAGGTACATTGATGAGGCCTTCAGGGACATGGTAGCCAAGACCCAAATCCAGTCTGGCAGCCCCAGTGCTGCCTTGGATCAGAAAGATCTCCCGGTAGGAGAACATCACCCTGGTGTAGCAGGAAGTGATCCTGTAGCAAGGACCTGCTCCCCAGGTGATGTATTGCCCTCTCACACTGAGGACAAGTCTCCCAGGGCTACTGCCCAGGAGGGAAGGGTTAGGCCGGCCATCATAGTTGGTGATTCAATTATTAGAAATGTAGATAGCAGGGTAACTGGTGGACGTGAGGACCGCCTGCTAACTTGTCTGCCTGGTGCGCAGGTGGCAGACCTCACGCGTCACCTAGATAGGATTATAGACAGTGCTGGGGAGGAGCTGGCTGTCGTGGTACATGTGGGCACCAACGACATAGGAAAATGTGGGAGAGAGGTTCTGGAAGCCAAATTTAGGATTTTAGGTAGAAAGCTGAAATGCAGAACCTCCAGGGTGGCATTCTCTGAAATGCCTCCTGTTCCACGTACAGCTCCCCATAGGCAGGCAAAGCTCCAGATTTTCTATGCATGGATGAGACAATGGTGCAGGGAAGAGGGATTTAGTTTTGTAAGGAACTAGGGAATCTTTTGGGGAAGGGGGAGAATTTTCCGAAAGGATGGGCTCCACCTTAACCAGAGTGGAACCAAGCTGCTGGCAGTAACTTTTAGGGATGTGAATCGTTTTTTGACGATTTAAAATATCGTCCGATATATTTTAAATCGTCAAAAATCATTAGAGGCGATATTTAATAGGAATTCCCCCAATTTATCGTCAAAAATCGTAAATCGGGGGAAGGGGGAGGGCGGGAAAACCGGCACACTAAAACATCCCTAAAACCCACCCCGGCCCTTTAAAATAAATCCCCCACCCTCCCGAACCCCTCCAAAATGTCTTAAATTACCTGGGGTCCAGTGGGGGGGTCACGTTGTGATCTTCCACTCTCGGGCCACGGGTGCGTTGATAGAAATGGCGCCGGCGCTACCTTTGCCCTGTCACAGGGCAAAGGTAGCGCCGGCGCCATTTTGCTTCCTGTCCCCCAACGTCACGAGCGTAGGAGATTGCTCCCGGACCCCAGCTGGACCCCCAGGGACTTTTGGCCAGCTTGGGGGGGCCTCCTGACCCCCACAAGACTTGCCAAAAGTCCAGCAGGGGTCCGGGAACGACCTCCTGCACTCGAATCGTGTTGCCATAATGAAAAATGGCGCCGGCCATATGGCCATATTGCCATATAGCCATACGGCTGAAGTGGTTAGGGCTGTTCATCTTGGAGAAGAGATGGCTGAGGGGGGATATGATAGAGGTCTTTAAAATAATGAGAGGTCTTGAATGAGTAGATGTGAATTGGTTATTTACATTTTCGGATAATAGAAGGACTAGGGGGCACTCCATGAAGTTAGCAAGCAGCACATTTAAGACTAATCAGAGAAAATTCTTTTTCATTCAACGCACAATTAAACTCTGGAATTTGTTGCCAGAGGATGTGATTAGTGCAGTTATTATATCTGGGTATATAAAAGGTTTCGATAAAATCTTGGAGGAGAAGTCCATTAACTGCTATTAATCAAGTTTACTATGGGCCTGATTTTAAAAAGCATTTACTCGAGTAAAAACCAGGTTTACTGGAGTAAATTCACTTTACTTGAGTAAGTGGGTTTTTGAAAATTGCTACAATATATGCCATTGACTTGTCTATAGGATTTACTCACATAAGTGCACTTTACTTGAGTAAATGGCTTTTGAAAATTGCTACAATAGTAGCTACATTTACGCATGTAACTCGTTTTGAAAATTACCCCCTTAGGGAATACCCACTGCTAGTAATTGCAACAGTCGCATGGGATCTTCTTTATGTTTGGAACTTGCCAGGTTCTTGTGGCCTGGTTTGGCTTCTGTTGGAAACAGGATGCTGAGCTTGATGGACCCTTGGTCTGACCCAGCATGGTAATTTCTTATATTCTTAAATAAGACCCTCACCAAATACAGAATAAAGAGATCATAAAGTAGAAATAGAAATGTTCAGCTAAAAACTCAACTATATACAACAAGCCAGATTCAGTACACAGTGCATCAATGGAAAAACAGAAAAATGACCATTCCTGAGAAAATGTAAACTAAAATCAAGAAATATAAAACATTATTCATAATATTAAAACCATACAAATAAAAAAATTAATATTTTAAAATAGCTGACAACTAGAAAAATATCTAGAGGTCCATATACACAAGCCATTTAAACAGATAACGTAATAGTTATCCATCTAAATGGCTTACCTGGCTATATTTAGCTCTTATCCAGATAAGCATTCCATGGGCAGGCAGAGTTAGTCAGTTAAATTAACCAGCTAACTTCGATATTTGGAGTTAGCCGGCTAACCTAACCGTCTAAATCTGGTTGTGCTATAGGGTTGTGCTAAAGTTAGCCAGTTAATCATAACCATCTAACTTTAAGATAGCCAGGTATATTCAGTGGCACGACCCTGCTAGTTAGCTGGATATGTCTAGTCAAGCCACATAACGGTTGAAAATGGACCCCCTAATAATTAAAAACTCATATACACATTTTTTTAAATTTCCCAAACACCTTAAAATATTTCAAAACAGCACACATCAAATGACACTCAATAATTAAAACTAATAAGGATTTAAAAAATGTCCTGCTTCATTTGATTTCCAAATGCTCTGAGATTGTCATGGATTACTGGAGGGTGGGGGGCGGGTGCTCACAAACTTTCTCTTCTTTCTATCACATACATACACATATTCATTCTCTCACATACATACTCTCTCTCATGTGGACACACACAATCTCACATATGCTCCCTAACATACACATTCTCTTGCAAACATACTCACATACACTCATATGTTCTCTCTTTTTCTCACACATGCTCTCTCACATTTTCATAACCTCTCTCTCACATACACACATACACCTCCTCTCTATTTCACACACGCTCAATCACACTCCCTCTTACTCTCAAAAATACATGCTCTCTCTCTCTCTCTAACACACACACACACAAACATTTCCTCTCTCATACATTTCCTCTCTCAAACACATACTGTGACGATTGTTTGGATCAGATACAGGAGTTGGATGTGGCAAAGTTTGGTACAGGATTTGGACGAGACAAAGCTAGGTATAAGAGCTGGACAAGGCAAGACTGGAAGGCAAGGATGGACAAGACTGGACTTGATACTGGAGCCAGACACGGAACAAAGGCTGGGGAGTGATAGGCAAAGACAAGGCAAGGAAGCGAGCACAGGCAGGGAGAGATACAAGCAGGGCAGGATACTGGGCAGGAACTGGGACAGGGAAGAAGCTCTGTAAAGCATAATGGAACAGACAGGAAGCTGTGGGCAGGATTCTGGAGACTGGACTGGGCAGGGCACAAGACCAAACAAGGATTGGACTGGACAAGAAAGTCTAGGACAGGGCCGAACAAGGACAAGACAAGACAACACTGAACAAGGAACACAGAAGCCCAAAGGCCACTAAACTATAGGCCCGAAGGCCTCTAGGTATAGAGAGAGGTCTGGATAGAACACACGGTGGGATGTAAGTATAGAGAAGACCTAAAGACTACAAGGCAAGGTAGGGTCTAGATAGGCCACAAGGCAAGAGGTAGGAAGCAAGAAGGCCTGGAGGCCAGAAGGCAAGGTAAGGCTTAGGGTAGGCCACAAAGCAAGAAGTAAAAAGTAAGAAGGCCAAGAGGCCATAAGGTAAAAAGCAAGGAAAGCAGCTAGGTCAGAATGGCAAAAATGACTCCATGAAGAAGCAAGGTTGAATGGGCAAATTTGGTTTACATAGGGCTGGAACTTGGGTGTGGTGCAAGCAGTGAGGAGTAGCTTGGCAAGGCTGGAGATTAAGCTTGCTGAGGTCCCCTGGTGGAGAGGAGGCTGCAACACAGGCTGAGTCAGAAGGCCAGTGAGGAGATGGCTTAGATAGCTTTGAATGGAGCTCACTGGAGGCCTCTGCTGGTGAAGAGGTGTCATAGCCAGCAGTCTCAGGGATGGTGAGGCTGTGAAACAGGGAAAACCTTGACACATACATATACACTCCTCTCTCATATATGCTTTCTCACTCACATATAATCTCACTAATACACATACACAATTTGTCACTCTCACAAGCTCTCATTGACACACATGTTCTGACTGACACATACACACTCTGCCACACACAAACATATGCTCTCACATATGTTCTCACTGACACACAAACACACACTCTCTCTCTTACACATACTCTCACTAACATTCATACATATACACTCTGTCTCTCACACACACACACACAAACACACACACACATCCTCCTCTCTCACACTTACACTCACATATGCTGAATCTCTCACTTTTGCCCAGGCCTCTCTCTATTATTTCTTCAGCTGCTGGTGGGATGGTGTTCTGTTGGCCGCCAGGACCTCTCTTCTTATATCTCTAGCCACCGGCGAGATGGTCCATTGGTGGCTGCTCGAGCCTATCGCTCTCCTTCCTTTCTTAGGATATGGAGGCACCGCCTGACCTCTTCTTCTCTTGTCACCTACCTCCCCAAGCATCCATTCTACGTATTTGTATGGTTTGCACACCTGGTAGTAATGGGCCTGATATCATCCTCTCAATAAAGTAGTATTTCCTCACATTTCTTCTAGCTTAAAATCATGGCCTCTTGTCCTGGATTATTTTTTACTATGGAGGTTGTTATCTTCTTGCATGTTACTGAAGCCTGACAGATATGTGAATGTTAGTCCTCAGGTTCTGCTATCGTAGTTACTGTATCTGTTGTGACAAAGATGCTGAGACCCAGCACTCACTACAGAAACATTTTTTCTAGCTCTGGTCCCTTGTCCTTTATCTGTCTAACTTTCTCCCCTCCTCTCTGTCATATAGGAGAAATGACTCTGCCTCCATGGTCCAACAAGGTAGAACAGAGCCATCTTCAGGGATCAATCAGATGATTGACCACCAGGTGGTGCTAAGATTATAGCATTTCATATTGTTAGTAGCAATATATGAACATGCACAAATCAAATCATAAAATCTAAAACAATTGGAGTATTCATTCTTTACAAATTGTTTGCAAAATGTATTTTTTGCTCTCTTATTACAAACTTATAGACCTATATTATGAATGACCCATTGATTCTGCATTAAATTTTTGTAAAAGAAATATTGCAAAAATTAATCAATTTAGTATTTATCTTGCAAATATTTCCCATTAAATTCTCATCATTTTTGCAAAAAAATGCATCATTCTTGTGAAAAATGTCACTAGGTTTTGACTTTTCATGAAAAATAGATTTATGATTCTATTTTTCCTAAGAAAAGTAAAGAATTTTTCCTAAGAAAAGTAAAATCAGCCTTTTCTGAAAAAACTGAGTGAGTTGGTAACACTAACTACTCTGCATTATTGCTGTTTTCTTATGGATCATATCCTTATAGAGAAGCACATGCTTTGTAGGTCCAACAGACAAAATGGATGCATTCTAAGCATGTGGCACATATGCCCTTTTTGACAACATCATCTGTGTGCTTCATCTCACCATCAAGATGTATCATGTGCCAGTCAGAGTGGTGTGGATGAGTCTTGTTAAGTAGTGCTGATCTCTGTATTATCTGCTGAGGGTCCATAGCAGCCTGGTGTGTGGTGCCTTCCAATTGCTTGGAAAAGTTCTGGTCAATAAAGTCAGTCAGCAAATTAAAACATAAGAGGTATCCCACTAGGAAGCCACAGCTAAAGGTGAGCCTGGATGCTTTGCATTTCAAGAATGCCATGCTGTCTTTTGCATCTGAAACAAAATTGTAAAAAATTAAATTAAGAGGATTCTGATTGAAAAAAAAAAAAAAAAAAAAAGATTACCACCCTTAGTCCTAATAGTTTTCCAGCCTTAAATATTTGTGTAGCCTCCTTCTGGATGGAGCATTTAAAATGTGAGTGTCTGGCATTTGTGTGGGCTTTGCCAATTTCTTGGAAAAGGGTTCACAGCTGAAGAAATAGGTCAAGCAGATAATGTATCTGTAATGGGATTATTTAGTTTAAGTCTGACTTTTGATTAACTCAGAGTCACATACAGACAGAATATAAAGAGGCATGTAGAGAATCGATTCTGGGTTTGGCCATCTTAGAACTGGTTAACAAACTACAGATTTGTAGGGCTGCAGAGAACTGACCCTGACACTTAACCCCCCCACCTCCACCCCAACACACACACACACAATTGCTTTCTACTTACATATCCCCCATTGCTTGCATAATTGCTTTCTGCTTGCATATCCCCTACACAATTGCTTTTTGCTGGCATAAAGATAAGATTGTAGAATAACTGACCTCTGACTTAATCTGTTTTCAAGGTGTCCCTTAGTGCATGGCAGTTGAATCACACTGCATAAAAGAAAAGACTGATTCAAACAGACAAAGAGAGGAAGAAGAAAGGACAGCAGAACAGATAGATATGCTGCTGGAACACTTTTGTAGAAAGTATTTTGTCGAGTAAGGGTTGTGTGATATTGCATTAATATTACTGTTCCAACTACATATAAATTATATTATTATTGCATTATTATCATACCCGAGTCATATAATGAAACCAACTGCTTGGGATCAAATTGTGGTTATGGGCCCTGAAGGATGAGTATGGTGTGACTGTGGATCCCTTAGATGCCCCCTAAATTGCCTTGTGTGACGTACCTAGTCAGTAGGCACTTTCATATCTGAAAAATCACAAGAACCCGTAACAAATTTGGTGGCAAGAATGTGCATTTATGCATTCCATGCTCTTTTAGTGTTCAGGGCAGATTTGTTTATTTTTGTATTGTGTAGAGTGTGTTATTGATTTTTTTTTAGTAGTTTACAGAACACAGGATAGTGTGGGAGATAATATATTTGGTACAGAATATTGTATATTTAACTTTGGCATCATGTGGTCTCAAAAGGTATTGTTTGTTGCAGTTCAAAAAGTCAGAAAGGAAACTCTTATGTCAGAAGTAAAAGTAGAAACCAAGGAAAATTACCTTCTAGAAATTGCAGCAACATGTGTGAAAAACCTATGGGTCCTTTTTCTCAGTGGAAAAGGGTAAACAGTGGAGTGCCTCAGAGATCTGTACTTGGACTAGTGTTTGTCAATATATTTATAAATGATCTGAAAGGAATACAATGAGTGAGGTTATCAAATCTGCAGATGATAAATTATTCAGAGTAGTTAAATCACAAGCGGATTGTGGGGAATTAGACAGACAGTGGGAGTGTGAGACTAATTTGACTGAGAAGCTAAAAATTATTAACACCCAGAATGAGGCTTTGAAGTTTGATATTATATACCTAAATTGTTAAGTGACAAAGCTGAGGTGTTAGAGATCTTCCAGGACCAATACAAACCTGCATACCCTCTACCCGAATCCCCTACATCAATGCTCTCTGATGATGAAGTGGGAGGTGATAGAAAATTACAAGTATAGAAACAACCAGGAAAAGGGGAGAAAAATATTCAGTAGAGGGAGGAGGTGAGGATATAGATATCTGTGGTAAGATGCCAGCCAGTAACCTTGCACTTGATCAGAAGTTTGAACCAGCCCCTAAAGATCAGTGAAATATAAGTTTCTTGGTATTTGCTTTCGATGTAGACATGTAGGACACAATCTTGTTTTGAATTGTATTTTCCCCCTTTCCTTTTTTAAATTTTTAGGGGCTTTATGTCATGTTATGTATGTGAACTCTTATGTTGTCTACATCTAGTGTCCTGCAGAATGAGGTCTGTGAAGAGGGAGGGGAGAACCAGGGTGAGATATGAGTTGAGGCCGGCAGGAAGCCCAAGTCCTGCTGACCAAATGTTTAAGCAGAGAAGGGCATTGGAAAGGGATGAGGAAGTGGAGTGGAGAGGGGATAAGAAAGAGGAGTGGGATGAGGAATTGGAATGACGTGGATGGGGGGTGGCTTTTGTCCCAGACTGTGATCTGGAGGGGGGAGAGCAGAAGAGAAAGGGACCTGTTGATTTAGGGGTGGTCATACCATAGGAAGAATGGAGACTTGAGGATGGGGGGGTGGGGACTCAGTGGGGCAGAGAGAGGCACTTGGGGCTGAGGAGAGCTGGGACTGAGACACTAACTGGAGATTTGGAATGGGGACAGTGGGAACTTGGCAGTCAGGTGAACATGATTTGGAAGGTAGTTTATGTGTTGGGGGTATGTGAGAGTGTGAGATGGGGGTCAGAGAAAGAGGCTGAAGAATGGAGAGGGGCTGCCATGAGGTGTGCAGTGACAGACAGTGGAAAAAGATGTGGGAGCTATGAAGATAATGGGAATGGAAGTGAGGCGGTGAATGGAGAGTACTTGGAGGCAGGGTGGAGTAAAACACCTGAAGAAAGGTGCTGGAGGCAGAGGAAAGAATGAAAAACAGGAAGAGTGCTTATGAGAGGAACAAAAGCAGAGAAAAGCAGATGAGGACTGGGGAGGAGGTGAGGATAAAGGGTGGAAATAGGAAACTGGGGTGGGGGAATAAGAGACTCGGGAAGGAGAGAGAAAGCTGGAAGAAGGACTGGGAAGATGTTGTGAGAGGAAAATGGAAAGGTGAGGGGGAAGATGGAGAGATGAAATCAGATAATAGAAGGACTAGGAGGCACTCCATGAAGTTAGCAAGTAGCACATTTAAGACTAATCGGATTCATTCAATGCACAATTAAGCTCTGGAATTTGTTGCCAGAGGATGGGGCTAGTACAGTTAATGTTGCTGGGTTTTAAAAAGGTTTGGATAAAGTGTATTTCATATCCAAATCATTGGTTGAGAGACATCTCGCTGTGGATCCGGGAGGGCTGCCATTAGATATGCAAAACCTAACATCTTTCTTGGAATCATCGGCCATTGAAATTATCGATCGTTCTCCTTTATTGGTCTCTCTTGTTGTTGAACAGGACATCAGTAAACTTTCCGACATTTAAATATACCATTTCATGGCTCTGTAGTAAGTATGTTTCCTGACATTTCAAAAGTAACACAAGAAAGATGTAAAGGTTTCCTTTCAATGAGACAAGAAACAATATCATTGGGTGCCTCTTTTTTATTGAGGTACCCTTGCAAATGTGTAGTAAAAAAGGATAATGATTCATATATATTTTTTGTACCAGAACAACTGAGAGTTTTTCTTGACTCACATACTTCTTGAATGACATCCCATTGTCTCCAAAATAGGATGTAAGCTTCTCTTATCAAGGACTATACCTTTTCCTGAAAGTATTTTACTTTGAACTCCTGGTTAACCACCTCCGTCAGTAATTACTGAATTGTGATGTAGTAATAAGTCATTAAGAAATGTTTCTTTTAATGATGTATCATTGGAATGAATAATTGTAATGGCTTATGCATATCTCTTATGACAAAATATGTGTATGTATTAGTAAAAGTTATAAATAAAATTTTTTTAAAAAAATTAAAAAAAAAGGTTTGGATAAGTTCTTTGAGGATAAGTTCATTAATTGCTATTAATTAAGTTGACTTAGGGAATGGCCTCTGCTATTAATTGCATCAGTAGCATGGGATCTACTTAGTTTTTGGGTACTTGCCAGGTTCTTATGGCCTGGATTGGCCTCTGTTGGAAACAGGATGCTGGGCTTGATGGACCCTTGGTCTGACCCAGCATGGCAATTTCTTATGTTCTTAGTTATGAGTGACTAGAGGCAGAAAAAAAAAATGAAGAAAGGAGATGAAAGTGAAAGATCAATCTCAGAGACAAATGCAGAGGAGGAAGTGAAGAAGACAGGAGAAGAGAGAACTGAACAAGGTCCTACAGGAAGCAGAAAAGAGAGGCTGGGATCAATACAATTTGGAAAATAAGATCTTCAGACAGCAAAGGTAGAAGAAATCATTTTATTTTTAGTTTATTGATTGGAATATGTCTGTTTTGGAGATATGTATCCCCTATTCTTTCATTTTGCTCAGGAGAGGAGGAAATGCTTTTCTGATTCATGTTCTCCAGTGTTGCAGTGCATGAGGAGTTTGGCTTCTCTGGATTTCCATTTCAGTTTTTCTGTCAGTATTGCTAATTTCTAGTCACTTATTCTGTATTTAGTGAGGATCTACATGTGTGAATGAGGTGAGGTATAACGTCGTTTTTGTGTGGGGATTGATAGCAGTCTGCTTTCTTCTGTTTTCCCTGTAGGAGGTATATTAGTGCTCTAGGGCCCATTGCAATATTTGCAGTTCACCTCATCATAGGTAGGATTATTGCTGTTTAGGGTATTTGTGTTGTTTTGGAGATGGAAAGGTTGCTACACAGGTTCTAAGTGTGCTTTTTGTAGGGTATTGGGATGCTTCACAGAGTGCCTAGTACAGGATAGTTTGTGTCAGTTTCTGAGATGATGCCAAAATTTGAATATTTTTTTTTCTTTGGTGAATAATATGGGCAAACCTCCTCCTCCTGCTCTGGACCATCATCAGAGGTGTTTCTATGGATACAGAATAGATTTGCAGAACTGGAGGTACAGGATTTCAATAGGGGTTCTGTTCTATTCTGTATAGTTTGGGGTCAATTATAGAACACTCTCATATAAGAGGATTGACTGAATGATGCTATTGAATAATTAGTCTTTATCTGCCATAATTTACCATCTTACTAATGGTGGGGTGGCAATAACTGTCATGCACGGATGTGAAAAGATATTGTCAGCAAAAATTTTACTCAGCATCTCTAAGCATTCAGAATTTTCACAGTTGAAAGCTAGCAACCCTATCTTAACAAGGAGGCCATTCCATGAAATTTAATGTGAACAAATACAAAAGTGATGCATATAGAGAAAAATAATTCTAATTACAGATACATGATGCTGGGTTCCATACTAGGAGTCACCGTCCCGGAAAAGGATCTTGGAGTCATTCTGGACAATTCATTGACTAGGGATGTGAATCGTTTTTTGACGATTTAAAATATCGTCCGATATATTTTAAATCTTCAAAAATCGTTAGGGCCATGATACAATACCAATTCCCCCGATTTATCGTCAAAAAATCATAAATCGGGGGAAGGGGGAGGGCAGGAAAACCGGCACACTAAAACACCCTAAAACCCACCCCGACCCTTTAAATTAAATCCCTCACCCTCCCTCACCCCCCCCCAAATGCCTTAAATTACCTGGGGGTCCAGCGGCAGTCCGGAAGGGCCTCCTGCAATTGAATCGTGTTGTCTTCAGCCGGCGCCATTCTGCGCCGCCATTTTGCAAAATGGCGGCGGCCATAGACCAACACGATTCGACTGCAGGAGGTCGTTCCGGACCCCCGCTGCAGGAGGTCGTTCAGCCGGGGTCGTTCAGCCGGGGTCCCCCGGCTGAACGACCTCCTGCAGTCGATCTCCTGCCAGCGCCATTTTCCGTACGGAAAACGATTCGCGGCAGGAGATCGCTCCCGGACCCCCGCTGGACCCCCAGGGACTTTTGGCCAGCTTGGGGGGGCCTCCTGACCCCCACAAGACTTGCCAAAAGTCCAGCGGGGGTCCGGAACGACCTCCTGCAGTCGAATCGTGTTGGTCTATGGCCGCCGCCATTTTGCGCCGCCATTTTGCAAAATGGCGGCGCAGAATGGCGCCGGCTGAAGACAACACGATTCAATTGCAGGAGGCCGTTCCGGACCGCCGCTGGACCCCCAGGTAATTTAAGGCATTTGGGGGGGGGATTTAATTTAAAGGGTCGGGGGTGGGTTTTAGGGTGTTTTAGTGTGCCGGTTTTCCTGCCCTCCCCCTTCCCCCGATTTAGCTACGGACCGCCGCTGGACCCCCAGGTAATTTAAGGCATTTGGGGGGATTCGGGAGGGTGGGGGATTTAATTTAAAGGGTCGGGGTGGGTTTTAGGGTGTTTTAGTGTGCCGGTTTTCCTGCCCTCCCCCTTCCCCCGATTTAGCTACGGACCGCCGCTGGACCCCCAGGTAATTTAAGGCATTTGGAGGGGGTTCGGGAGGGTGGGGGATTTAATTTAAAGGGTCGGGGGTGGGTTTTAGGGGGGTTTAGTGTGCCGGTTCACGATTTTAACGATTTTCACGATACTCTAAACACCCAAACGGCGACGATACGATTCCCTCCCCCTCCCAGCCGAAATCGATCGTTAAGACGATCAAGGACACGATTCACATCTCTAATGTTTATTGCATTTCATCAATGAAACTGTGCCCGGAGCGCTTCTGCATGCTCAACGTAGTTTAAGTAAAGCCCTATTACTGGCCAAACAAACAATTCTCACACAATGGCTAGTTAAGGACCCGCCGTCGTTAACACACTGGTGACCAAAACTTCAATAGTTGGCAGTTTATGAACAGATGTCTGCGAAAACCTCGATATTCGTCAAGAGATATGAGCAATACTTAGCCATTTGGAATCCATACCTGCTCTCCCTCAACCCTCGGGCCCGCAGCAAAATTCTAGATATGACAACCTGATCATATTACAGCATAGCTCTAGTACATTATCTGGAGATTCAGCCAACAATTGCCCTCATTAGCCACCATTCCTTACTTCCGCACACGCCTTCAGAAAAAGCTATAAGGCCACTGCTGCTGCAGTATAAGGCTTCACACCTTCACACTGGGGACTTTATGTATCAATGCCTCGTAGTCTTGGTGACTCCCAGGATATATGCTACAATACCTTCAGACCTCATGGACATGACTCGTGGCAACTAAGGACTGCTGCCTTTAAAGACACTGCTCTGGGCTATTACAGACTGTGCTTAAAGGGGGGAGGGAGGAAGGGGAGTTGTTTGGGGTGGGAGGGAGCTTGGGTGTATTGACATCAGAACTTTGTACCAAATTACCAATGTTTCTGTTACATTTATTTGAAAATCAATAAAGGACAAAAAAAAAAAGACAAACAAACAGATCTAATCAATCAAGTAAGAAATCAAAAAATCAATGTATTCTTTCATGAATCCTCTTGGCAGAAAGCCAGAATTCATCATAACTACAATAAAATAGCATTAATCATCAGAACAGGTGCAGAGCTGAGCTAGAATAATTCACATTATACCCAACATGAGAAAATATATATTCAAATTCTGGTGTCACCTTAGCAAAAAATATCCGTCCACTGCTAAACATTTTGTGAATGTTGCGCCGGAGGTGGACCCTTGGGCCAAGGTGGGGTTGACACAATCCGTAGGAAGGATCCTATGGATCCCTACCATCGGCAGGCAGAGTGGGCTGATGGACAGAGGCCAGCTGGCGCTTCACCAATACCAGTCCTTGTTCCCCGCGGGTTGAGCCTTTGGGTGCCAGGGCCGGCTGGACTTAGGTGGGCCTCCGTATGTTGTCATAGATGGAGAGTAGAGGTCAGCCCAAAGACAGCAACAGAGAAAAGGTATAGTCTATACTGGACGAGGTAGAATCTTGGAGACTGGGGCGCCAAAGGAACACAGTCAGACAAGGGGTGCCTGAGCAAGAGCAGGCCGAAGCCTGAATAGGCCAGATCCAGGACAAACACTGAAGAGGCGTCATGAGGGAAGCTTGAGTCAGGGCCAGCGGCAATCTGGAAGCAGTGGCAAGCAAAGCTGAGGTCCGAGCGAGGAGACAGGCACAGTAGTTAGGCAATGGGTCTAGGTCTGGAGAGAGGCAACGGAGTAGTCAGGCAATGCAGAGGTCTGGGTCTGGAGAGAGGCAACGGAGTAGTCAGGTAATGCAAAGGTCTGGGTTTGGAGAGAGGCAATGGAATAGTCAGGCAATGAAGAGGTCTGGATCTGGAGAGAGGCAACGACGTGGTCAGGCAAAGCCGAGGTCCGGACTTGGAGAGTGAACAACGTGGTCAGGCAAAGTAAAGGTCCAGGTTTGGAGAGTCAACGACTTGGTCAGGCAAAGCAGAGGTCCGGGCTTGGAGAGTGAACAACGTGGTCAGGCAAAACAGAAGTCTGGGCTTGGAGAGTCAGTAACGTGGTCAGGCAAAGCAGAGGTCTGGTCTTGGAGAGTCAGCGACGTGGTCAGGCAAAGCAAAAGTCCGGACTTGGAGAGTCAGTAACGTGGTCAGGCAAAGCAGAGGTCTGGGCTTGGAGAGTGAACAATGTGGTCAGGCAAAACAGAAGTCTGGGCTTGGAGAGTCAGTAACGTGGTCAGGTAAAGCAGAGGTCTGGGCTTGGAGAGTCAGCGACGTGGTCAGGCAAAGCAGAGTCAAAATCCGTGTAGTCAGTCCAAGGAAGGTTAAATAGTAGAAGCGTAGGAACAAGGATACCCGGAACAACGAGGATCAGGAACACAGGAACAAGGAGGCAACCCTCAGGAGGCAACGAGTACTTGACCAGCGAGGAGACCTGTTGCCAAGGCAAAGCTAGAGAGCGGAACCCGGGCTTATATACCGGTGCGCCGCTGATGTCATCATCCGGGGCTGCGGCTCGGTTCCCGCCACGGGCCCTATGTAAGTCGCAGTGAAGCGAGCGTGCGTGCCTATGGAGGGGCGCGGCACCGAGTAGCAGCGTTTCTCCACAGGCCACATGGAGGGGCCCGACGCTGAGCAACAGGAACAGTAGCTGGACTGGGGACACCAGGGTCTGTAGCTGAGCCGGAGGCACCAGGGGTGGCCTGAGGACAGAGCCAGTGGCCTACCGTCGCCAGAGATGAGGGAACAGGCTTTAGAGTCACTGGAAAGAGGTGAGGGGTCGAGCCGTGGGTCTGCCGCTGATGGCACGTGTAACAGTGAATTAATACAAGCCATTGTAAAGAAAGAGACATCTGGAACCGTGCCATATCATGCAGTCACAGCACTGACTCTCAGGGCTCAAACAACAGCAACTTTATAAAAAAGTAGCAATGCAAACACTACTCCAGGCCCTAGAATAATAATTCACCACCTACTGGAGTAACAGAACAAGCCGGATTGCTACAAATTCCTACAGAGAAAATTCATGCTAGCAGATATACTGCACCTCAGTCACACACAGGCAAACAGAGATCAACCCTTACCTAATATAGAAATAAGGGGCTACAAATCAGAAACAGAAACATGCAGACAAAACCAAAAAAGCCTGAGAAACCAGTCTCTGAACAGTGGAATACAGAAGAAAGCAAAATACAAAAATATAAGAAATACACATGCCCAAAGATGGCATATTCCAATTGCTAAAATCTCAAAATATTTGTTTTGTTTTGCTTTATTTTTTACCTTTTTCTGTTCTTTGTATTTTCTAATCAGTTGTCCTGGCCTTTTTTTCCCTTGTCAGTCATTTCCTAATTCTTTTTTAGGGTCTCTCTTCTTGTTCTGTTTCTTCTCCTACTGTCGTCTTCCATTCCTCCCTCCCTTATTCACACACACACACACACAGAGGTTCATGCTTTCTCTCACAACAAGCTCTTATTTGCATATGCTCTCCTCCCCCCCCCCCCCCCCCCCCCCCCCCCCCCCCCCCCCACCCCCACCACACACACATGCACACATACACACAAGCTCTCACCCTCACATTCTCTACCACAGTGCTTCTCAACCCAGTCCTTGGGGCACACCTAACCAGTCAGGTTATCCACAATGAGTATGCATGAGAGAAATTGGTTTTCAGGACATCCACAATGAAGATGCATGAGAAAGATGTATGTGCAAATCTCTCTCTTGCATATTCATTGTGGACATTCTGAAAACCTGACTGGCTAGGTGTGCCCCAAGGACTGGGTTGGGAAACATTGTTCTGCCATACACACACACAAGTTCTCACTCTCACTTGCTCTCCCACAAACACAAGCACTCACTCTCACACACACACCCCAGGCTCCCATTTTCACATACACAGATGCACACCCAGGTTCCCATTCTTATACATTCACAGATGTACACCCAGGTTCCCATTGTTACACACACACCCACTCAGGCTCCCATTCTCCCACATACACCCCACCCAGGCTCCCATTCTCCCACATACACCCACCCAGGCTCCCATTCTCCCACACACACCCACTCAGGTTCCCATTCTTATCCACACATACCCACTCAGGCTCCCATTGTCTCACACACACCCAGGTTCCCATGCTAACCCACTCACACATACACACCCAGGTTCTCATGCTCATACACATACTCACACACCCATACCCAGGCTTCCATTCTTACACACAAACCCAGGCTCCCATTCTCACCCCAACACATGCACCCAAGCTCCCGTTCTCAGCCACACACACATGGGATAGATTTTAAAAGTGCATGCGGGCGTACATGTGTGCGTGCTACCCGGCGCGTGCACATGTATGCCCAATTTTATAACATGCATGCGCAGACGTGCTCATGTTATAAAATTGGGACTCAGCACGCGCAAGGGGGTGCACAATTGTGCACCTTGCACGTGCTGAGCTGCCTTCCCCCGTTCCCTCCTCCCTAGCCTGACCTTCCCACCCATTCCCCTAACCTTCCCCCACCTAGCCTTACTCTATCCCCCCCCTGAACTTTGTCTTACCTTTTGCGCTTGCCTCTGGGCAGGTGCAAGTTGTGCACGCCGGCCGACTGCCAGTGTGCGATCCTCGGCACAGCAGCAAACATGGCCGCTGTGCTGGGAGCCTGACCCCGCCCCCGGTCTGCCCTGTCCCACCCATGCCCCATCCCTTTTTGCAAGCCCCGGGACTTACACACTTCCCGGGGCTTTAGGCCCAACGCGCATAACCCTTTTAAAATCCAGCCCTTAGGCTCCCATTCTCGCTCATATACCCATATTCAGGCTCCTATTCTCATCCACACATAGACAGGGCCTTTTCCTTAGGCCCGGGCAAACCTCTTCTTCCACCAGTGCGGAGATAGGATCTCACAACAGCATTTCTGCTCCGATCTTCCTCTTCACTGTTGTGGAAATAGAATTCCACAACAGCCTTGCTGATGCATTTCAGCTTCAGCCCTCTTCTTCATTATTGTGGAGATGTAATCCAGTGTTGGCATTGCAGCTCTGGCCCACTCCTTTGCCATTGTGGGAATGGGATTCCGCAATGGCACTGCAGCTCCAGCCCTCCTCTTCACCATGGTGGGGATGGGATTCCATGACAGCCTTGCTTCTGCAGCCCTCTTCTTTGCTGCCATGGTGATGGGATCCCGTGCCATTGCGAAGATGGAATCCCGCGACAAGCTTGTTTCTATGGCCCTCTTCTGCACTGCCATGGGGATGGGATCCCATGACAGCATTGCAGCTCCAGCCCTCTTCTTTGCCATCAGGGGGATGGGATCCTTCGATGGCCTTATTTCTATGGCTCTCTTCTTCACCGCTATGGGGTTGGGATTCTATCAAGGCATTGCAGCTCCAGCTCTCTTCTTTGCCATCACAAGAATCAGATCCCACGATGGCATTACTCCAACAGGGCTCTTCCAGTGTCAGACAGCCCTGCTTGGGTTGGCCTGAGCACAAAGTGGGCCCACCCATAGCTAGGCCCATGGCAGGATAGGTTAGATATGTTAAAGGCATTTATATAAAATAGCAGAGAATGATATATACAAAAGGAGAGAAATGCATCAAGGCAGTAAAAAACTCAAAATGAATATATAAAAGACCAATAAAATTAAATAAAATAAATACATAAAATATTAGTAGCAAACAAAAAACAATCAATTGCAAAGAAGGCACACAAAAATCAATATAACTACTTATGTAAGGAATATATTTATTGTATTACAAATTCCGAAGGACAAATAATAAACTTTATTAAACACATTTATAGACCCAACATGGCCATCTTGTGTCTCATTGCCTGCTTCGAGGGCACAGACACTTAACCATATATGAACTACAGTCCTTTTCATAGTGTCTACAATAAAAAAAACTTTAATACAACCAATGACATAAAATATACAAGAAAATACAAATACAGAAACATATTTAGTAACTGACAAAATATTAAATGCCTTATAAATAACAATGTGGAAGAGGAGGAACGGCAATCCCCCAAATAAGGAATCTTTCAATCTCTATAACAAACATATATTATAAAATCTTTACATTCAAAAAAATGAAAAGGGGAATGTTTGACAAAAAAAAGGAAGGAAAAAGAAAAAACACATACCTTAGAAGAGCATTAGCTCTTTCAAAAACAACTTCTACTGTAGGAGGGAGCAGAAAAATACCACACAGATCAATGCTTATGGAATACAACCAACCCAATGGCTGTAAAAAATAAAAACAACTTCTAAAAGAAAATGTACAGTCATAAGAACAATAAAAATAAAACCAATAAAAAATGTAAGAAATAATATAATTAAAAGGATAAAAGTATTTATATAGATTTAAAACACAAAAAAAATAAAAATCCAATGTCAATAAAAAGAGGGAGAAGGGGGAGAAGGAAGTGAAAAAGGAAGAAAAGAGAGGGAGAGAAGGAATGAGGAGAAGGAAGAAAATAGATAAAGAAAGAGGAGGGAGTAAAGAAGAGGGATGAAAACCAAGGTAAAAAGGACATTATTTCATTATCTCAAAAAAAAAACAACAGAAAACCAGTCATAAGGGCCATAAAAGAGAAATAAGAACATCCCCCTTACATGTAATATAGCTCACACTCCTCTAATATGACTTTCTTCATTTCTCTTCCAGGTAGACAATCTCAGTTGTGTTTAACCACTGATCTTTAATAACTTTGCCTCCATTACCATAACAAACCAATAAATTACAAAGAATCAAAAAAGCTTTGTGCTGTTCTTTTCCTTATTAAGCACCACATCCTAGAATGCCCACAATCTCTCCTAAAAGAGAAACTATTAAAATCACCTCTCTTCCATTTACCAAATATCAACTTTTTATCCCAGAACTAGAAAAAAAAGAAACTTTGAGAAGAAAAATATACATTACCCCACCTCAGGTAGAGCTTCTGCAAACTCTGGCTAAATCGCTCAGGAACACCTGGGAATAAAGCCATCGCAGCAAACAAGAAGGCAAAGTAATTGACAAGGGGGCAGAACTTCACCCCGGGGCACGGAGCTAAATGTAAAGTTCAGCGTGCATTAAGTCAGTGTTTCCCCAAGCAGTGTGCTGTGGTGTGCCTTCAGATCTGATCAGGCGTGCCTTGCAAAAGTCAGCTCTGCCTGATGCTCAGATCCCAACCAGCACCCGGGCTCTGCTCTCAGCACCTCACAGCAACAAGACACCAGCAGTGGTTCTTAAACATGTAGATGCTCCATTCTCAGAACATGTACAGGCCCTAGGGATGTGCATTCGTTTTCAACGAATGTGCAATCCGCAACGCATAAGTCCCTATTCGTTATATTCGTGGGTTCGCGAAATGCATCGTGATCCCCCACGAATAAGAACATAAGAAAATGCCATATTGGGTCAGACTAAGGGTCCATCAAGCCCAGCATCCTGTTTCCAACAGTGGCCAATCCAGGCCATAAGAACCTGGCAAGTACCCAAAAACTAAGTCTATTCCATGTTACCATTGCTAATGGCAGTGGCTATTCTCTAAGGGGCGGATTTTAAATGCCCTGCGCACGTAAATCCGGCTGGATTTACGCACGCAGGGCCCTCGCGCGCCGGCACGCCTATTTTGCATAGGCCGCCGGCATGCGCAGAGCCCCAGAATGTGCGTAAGTCCCGGGGCTTTGTAAAAGGGGCGGGCCAGGGGTGTGTCGGGGGGTGTGCCCGGAGCGACACAGTGTTTTGGGGGCGTGTCGCAGCGTTTCGGGGGTGGCGACGCGAGCGTGGTTTCGGCCCGGGGGTGTTCCAGGGGCGTGGCCGTGGCTTCCGGACCAGCCCCCGGGACCGGAACACGGAGCGGGGCTGCCGGCTGGCGCGCGCAAAGTTACGCCTGCTTTCAGCAGGCGTAACTTTGCCGACAAAGGTAGGGGGGTTTTTTAGATAGGGCCGGGGGGGGTGGGTTAGGTAGGGGAAGGGAAGGTGCGGGGGAGGGCGAAGGAAAGTTCCCTCCGAGGCCGCTCCGATTTCGGAGCGGCCTCGGAGGGAACAGGCAGCGCGCGCTGGGCTCAAATGTGGCACAAATGTACACCCCCTTGCGCGCGCCGACCCCAGATTTTATAAGATACGCGCGGCTATGCGTGTATCTTATAAAATCCAGTGTACTTTTGTTCGCGCCTGGTGCGCGAACAAAAGTACGCAATAGCGCAAATTTTTTAAATCTACCCCTATGTGAATTTAATAGCAGGTAATGGACTTCTCCTCCAAGAACTTATCCAATCCTTTTTTGAACCCAGCTACACTAACTGCACTAACCACATCCTCTGGCAACAAATTCCAGAGTTTAATTGTGCGTTGAGTAAAAAAGAACTTTCTCCGATTAGTTTTAAATGTGCCCCATGTTAACTTCATGGAGTGCCCCCTAGTCTTTCTACTATCTGAAAGAGTAAATAAAACATATCATATTAGTTTCATTCTTTTGGCTCACAGTGATTTCTTAGCGGCCATTTGAAATAGGAGAAGGCCATGTTGGAGTATCCATAGCAAAAACCAGTCCTTTCCTGTGAGTCATAAGTGACCTCACAGCCCTGTCATAGAGTGGGTCAGACAGGTTGGCAAGGAGACGAGAATGCAACCTATCAGAGCTAAGCATTTTTCTAATGCAGCCATCGCCAATCTCACTCAGTGCTCTGTGACGCTGTTCCTGATGACGCTATACTATTTATACGTTAAGCATGCGGCATGCCATGCTCTGTCTTTGTGGAGGTGGTCCGGGGAAGTGGCTGTACTCAGAGCTAGTCTGAGTGTCTCAAATCTGTATTCAATTGCTAGCTACTTTGATAGAATTTTCTATTGAAAAAGATATTTGTTCGATTTCTTGCAGTACCGCCAGCCAGCCATGCTTTTTTTGACCGCACTATTTTTTTTATTGATCTCAGGCGGTCTCTCTGTCTGTCCCACTGAGCCAAGCTGCTAGCAGCGGCATTTTACTGCTTATTTTTACATTTTACCCCCCCTGCAAGCAGGATTTGGTTTTGTGGGTGGGAGATATATTCAATTTCTAGCTAGTTTGATAGAATTTTCCATTGAGAAAGATATTTCTTCATTTTTACTGCTGTGCCAAGCCATGCTTTTTTTTTTTTAACTTCAGTTTTTTGTTTTGGTTTTTTTTATTGAACTCAGACTGTTTCTCTGTGCTCTTTTAAGGCAAGAAGGTAGTGCACTGGGCATCAGTGGGCATTGGGCAGTTTTGCAGACTCACTTTACAAACTCTTTACAAACACTTTACAAACTCTTTTGTAGTTACAAGTTTGGTGTGTGCACATACAGTGTAGTAGTGTACATCCCGGCACTGCCTCGTGGGCCTGTGGGCAGTTTTGCAGACTCACATATATTGTGACAGCAGTGCTCTTTGAAGCCAAATCCCCAGTAGGCCTCTTTTGGAAATAATTCTTTTAACTGAAACCCTAGTAGGCACTGTTAGGCAGGACATTAAATCCATGATGTTAGGGAAAGCTAGATGCGGTCGAGTGATTAGGACTGGCAGAGGAGGCACTTCAAAAAGGCAGTGCTGCCAGTCCCCCATTACAGTTAAAAAGGGACCTGTTCCAATCTAAAATCTCTGGAAGGGCAGGAGTTCCAGCCGGAAAAAAAATGAAATTTAAAGATAATGCATCACCACCACCTGTTTCTGACCCTGTAATTTTGGAGGTGAGGGAAGGGGAGGCTGAGTCATACAAGACAAAATAAAAGCAGCAGTGCCACAGCAGACTCGACTTAGCATTGAAAATGTAGTGCAGGCACTGTTTGCTTCTGATTCCGATGAAGAATCATCTTGTGTGGGATTCTCATAATCAGAAATGGAAGAAGTAATTGTTGAAGAAGGTTTAGGAGGATTAGTTAGTTCTGTCTTAACCTCCACTTCAGTGCTGCTGGGGAGAGGTGAAACTGATGATGACGAGGAGGAAGAGCAGTCAGCGCAGGCACAGAGTGTGACTGATGCCCCTGGCATTGCTTCTCAGGGTGCACCCACTACTTCAGCTCCAGTGCCAGCATCCACCCCAAAGGCTATAGAGAAGGGATCACGAAAGAAATCTGTGATCTGGAGCCACTTTAAAGTGATGGAGGACCCGTTTTCTGCTCAGTGTAATTACTGTGCCAGGGCTATTAGCAGAGGCAAGCAAATGGGACATCTAACTAATTTTGGCATGATGCATCATATGCAGAAGCAACACCCAAGTGTACTGCCATCTGGGGATGGTGGCAGTACCAGTTAGGGGACCCCTTTGTCCAGGCAGTGTAAAGTGGTTGAAAAGGAGCAGAGTCACCCCACGCCCTCAGTCCCTTCTAGCAGTCAGGTGGCAGGCCAGTAGCCCCCTGCCATGTGTCAGAAGTGACAACCCACCATGGAGGAAATGGGGTGGTATTCGGTAACACTATCCCGGCGAAGGAAGCAGGCAGCCTCAAAAGTTGTAACCAGGAGCATTGGGGAAACGATTGCCCTTGATGACCAGCCCTTGCAGATAGTGGAGAATGTGGGTTTCAAGCATTTGCTGAAGGTCTTAATTCCAAATTAAAAAGTCCCCTCCAGAACCACATTTAACAGAAAGGTCATCCCCAGCCTGTACATCCAGTGTCGCAGTCGCATCCAAGCGCTGCTAGCTAAGGCACAGGGGAGTGTGCATTTCATCTGCAATATCTGGAGCGCATGAATGCTGCACACTCTTACCTCTCCCTGACAGCACACCGGTGGGACCTGGCTGAGGCAGGGGCAGGCAGCAGCTCTATTAGTGAACAAGTAAGAGGGTAGAGGTGGGCTTTACGGCACACCCACCTGACAGACAAGGCCCATACGTCAGCCAATATTCTAGCATGCATCAGACAGATGCTGGCGCGCTGTCAGCTACACCAGCGAGACAGGAATCTTCAGGCAGGGGTTCTTTGTCACAGGACAATGGTGCAAACATGGTAAAGGCAATATGCGACAGATGCTTTCAGAACATCCGATGTTTTGCACACACTCTGCACCTGGTAGTGAAGTCAGCTCTGGGGTTGGAGTCCAATGACCAAGAGAATGAATACCTGCATATGCTAATACACAAGTGCAGGAACATAGCAGCGCATTTCCACAGAAGTGTGAAGGTGGGGCATGTTCTTCGACAAAAGCAGACTGATTTGGAGATGCCTCACAAGCGCCTCATTCAAGACATTTCCACCTGGTGGAATTCTATCTATATGATGCTGCAGAGGTTAGTGGAGCAGCAGACACCCCTTCATGAACTTTCTGCGGCAATGTACATAGGTGTGCATAGTCCCTTAGGGCATCATGATTGGTTAGTTATGAGTCAGCTGGTAAAAATCCTGCAGCCCTTCAAGGATGCCACAGAGGAGCTGAGGTCCAAACGTGCCACCTTGGCTGACATCATCCCTATAGTTAATTTTCTGGAGGAAAATTTGAAGGGCTTTAAACAAGAAGAGGGAATGACAGTAGAGATGCTGCATTGTCTGGACTTTTTGCAGAAGCAAGTGCAAGAGAGATTAAGGCCTTTAACAGAAAACCAAACATCATGCTCACCATAGTCTGTGATCCCCGTGTGAAAGTGAAACTCACCCTACAGTCCAATTGTCTCACATTTTGTGAAGGACCTGCTGTAAATAAACGTCCGTGAACAGGAGCGCCTTAGGCAGAGACAGATTAGGCATGAAGCAGAGGAGGAAACAGCGGGCACTTCAGAGAGTAGTGCTAGCCCAAGCAGGAGCAGCACTCTGACAGCGACAGCTAGTATTTCCTCCTCTACTTCAGTATGCCAAAGCCATGTTGCCCATAAAGAATCATCTGTTCTGCAACAGGCTAGAGAGAAAGCAGTTGGCATGAGTGACTCTCAGCCCACCCAAGCAAAGGAGACACCAGCACAAATGTCAGTGACACTGTATCTCTCAGAGCCCCCAGAGGACATGCAGACAGATCCGCTGGCATATTGGGCACACAAGTCCACTGTCTGGCCACACCGAGCCAAAGTGGCTCAGCAATATCTGTCATGTCCACCAACCAGTATGCTCAGTGAACGTGTATTTTCAAAGACAGGAGATATCATGAGCCCTCACTGCTCAAGGCTGGCACCAGAGTTGATGGAAATGCTAGTGTTTTTGAAAATAAACCTGCCTTTGCTTGGGTTTCCACATTTTCCCTGTGAATGGCAAGATGAATAAAAGCAATTGAAAGCCTTGCAGCAGCTCCAACTGCCTCCTATGCTCCAGATAATATTAGCACATGTACATGACCTGAAACGCTGTGCCAGTCTGTCCACTATCCAGGCCGTATGTCCCTATAAGGGCCTTACCTCAAAAGCTGTGCCTGTCTGTCCAGCCCTTACATCACTACAAGGGCCTGACCTCAAACGCTGTGCCTGTCTGAGTTTAGTTCTAGTATTTCTAATTTGAGTTTCATGTATTTGTGCATCACTTCTTTACAGAATATTATTTTTCCTGTTTTGCAACATTTAGAATGTAAGAACATAAAAATCTGACTTAAGATGTTTGGAGCTTGCATATTTCATATGCTCAATAGTTTTCATGACCTTCATAATATGGGCCATTTTCCCTAAATCTTTCTTAGATGCCAACAATAATGTTTCTAGTACTATAGAAAACTGGTGGTAGTTGCACTCTAGTTCATCCTCTGTGTTCCCATAGTTTACAGAGGCACTGTGTAAACTACAAAGTCAACACAGGTTGATACTGTAGATTTGGACTTGAGTAGCGGTTTTCTTATTTCTGAGCGCTCTTCAAATTCCTTTGTCATCAGCTGAGGTGCATAAGTACAGTTAATAGCTTCTGGGTATTTACAAGGGCTTGACCTCTAATGCTGTGCCTGTCTGTCCAGGCCTTATAACCATACGAGGGCTTGACCTCTAATGCTGTGTCTGTCCGTCCAGGCCTTACGTCCCTACAATGGCCTGACCTCAAGTGGTATGTCTGTCTGTCCAGCTTGGAGCTTGGATATTTCATATGCTCAATAGTTTTCATGACCTTCATAATATGGGCCATTTTCCCTAAATCTTTCTTAGGTGTCAACTTAAATGTTTCTAGTACTATAGAAAACTGGTGGTAGTTGCACTCTAGTTGCACTCTAGTTCATCCTCTGTGTTCCCATAGTTTACAGAAACACTGTAAACTATGTCAACATAGGTTGATATTGTACATTTGGACTTCAGTAGCAGTTTTCTTATTTCTGAGAGCTCTTCAAGTTCCTTTGTCATCTGCTGAAGTGCATAAGTACAGTTAATAGATTCTGGGTATTCACTAGATGCCAACAGAACCACCACACTCTAGGGGCCAACCCATTTCAGGGAGCCCTTTCCTGCGCAAATGAAAGGGAACTCTCCCCGGGGTGTAGCCAGCCTCTCTCTTAGCACCTGTTGACCCATGTTGAACCGTTGTTCACATGGAAACCTCCTCCATGTCGACTCGCCACGCTTTGAAGGCTTGTGCTCCACTCTAGGGGCCAACAACCCATTCTAGGGAGCCCATTCCTGCGCAAGGAAAGGGAACTTTCCCCGGGTGTAGCCAGCCTCTCTCTTAGCACCGGTTGACCCATGTTGAACCAGAGCCGCTGTTCACATGGAAACCTCCTCCCCGTCAACTTGCCACGCTTGAAGGCTCATGCTCCACTCTAGAGGCCAACCCATTCTAGGGAGCCCTTTCCTGCACAAAGGAAAGGGAACTCTCCCCAGGTGTAGCCAGCCTCTCTCTTAACACCTGCTGACCCATGTTGAACCACTGTTCACATGGTAACTCCTCCGCCTCGGCCTTGAAAATTCTCGTTTGTATATCTGCTACTTCCAACAGATTTTAAAAGACCAGCGAGAGCTCACTAGATGCCAGCGGAAACACCCCACTCTAGGAGTGAACCCATTCTATGGAGCCCTTTCCTGCACAAAGGAAAGAGAACTCTCCCCGGGGCCAGCCTGTCTTGCCCCTATCAAAACCACAGGGACCTGACTACCTCAGCTCTGCCAACCTGTCTTGCCTCTATCAACTTTCTGCCACTCTGCCTTGCTGCCATACACCAGACGACTCACTCTACTCCTTGTGATGTTCTTGCCACTATCATGGTTCCTCAGTATGTTGGTGCTAGTCTTTCTGCTTGCTCTGTTCCCCCTTCATTGTGCTGTAGAATGTTGATGCCACTTGTCTTGCCGCTTTTCCTGTCGTGCTGCCTTCGAGGGTTCATGCAACTGTTTGAAGCTGTGGTGTGTTTTTGACACGCTCGCTGCTGCTTTGCACCTCTGTTAAAGCATTCTTGCCACTCCTGGTACCCCCCTTTGCCCCTTTAAAGTGCCTTAGGCTATTCATGCCACTTTGGTGCCACTTGCCAGAGTCTAAGCACCTTGGAGCTCTTTTCTCATTCTGATGATTGCTCCCCAGAAGTTTCATCAGAATTGATAAGAAAACCCCAATCTGCAGCCAAAAAATAGGCTGCAAATACTTCCCCCATTGACTTTAATAGGAAAATGAACAACGAATAAAACTAATCAACGAATTGGTTTTCCCCCCTATGAAACTAATCCAACGAATTTGGGTCCCGGTGAAACGAAAACTGGATCGAAACAAATTTTTTTCCTTCTGCACATCCCTAACAGGCACATATGCCTCCCCTTCCCAGCTACAGCATGAGCTCTAGAATATGGAAATTAATAAGCACTGTGCAGAGTAATGGACAGCAGAGCCACTGCTTTCTTCGGCACACCTACCTTTCCCCCCCCCCCCCCCCCCCCCTTCTGAGCTTCCTCCTTTGAGTCCTTCTAGCCTCTGCCTTACCCCTAGGCATAACCAGACAGGGAGAGCGTGAACTGAGCTCCGGATGTCTCTCATTCTGAGTGTTGGGAGCAGCAGAAGTGGAGGAGCTCCGGCAGCCAAGGTAACTAACTGAGCTGGCTGCCTGTGCCACGCTGCCGTCTCCTACCTCTTGCACTTGCACGTGGAGAGAACTGGTTCTTGGCGATGGGGGATCATGTGTGCCTTGGCCCCTCCCCTTCTTCATCTTAACGTTTCAAAGAGATATTGCTCTTTCAGTGCTTCCCTAGCTCTTCTTCGGGCCCATGTGCATTCTCTCCCTGTGTCTTCGTTGCCTGCTCCATGGAGGTTGGCGTGCCACACAAATGTTTTGTTACTATTAGAGGTGTGAATCGTGTGATCGATCGTCTTAACGATCAATTTTGGCTGGGGGGGGAGGGAAATCTTATCGTCGGGTTTTTTTGTTTTAAAAAATCGTTAAAAATCGTAAATCGGGGGAGGGCGGGAAAACCGGCACACCAAAAAACCCCTAAAACCCACCCTGAACCTTTAAAAGAAATCCCCCACCCTCCCGAACCCTCCCGTCGCCCATATGACATAGTGAGGGCAAAGGTAGCGCCGGCGCCGTTTTGAAGATTGGCAATACGGCCCGCGTGCAGGAGGTCGCTCCCAGACCCCCGCTGGACTTTTGGCAAGTCTTGTGGGGGTCAGGAAGCCCCCCCCAAGCTGGCCAAAAGTCCCTGGGGGTCCAGTGGGGGTCCGGGGGCGATCTCCAGCAGGCATGACGTCGGGAGCCAGGAAACAAAATGGCGCCGGCGCTACCTTTGCCCTGTCACATAAGGGCAAAGGGCCACCGGCGCCATTTTTCAACGCAGCCGTGGCCAGAGAGAGAGAGAGAGAGAGAGGGAGATCGCGTCGGGGGCCCCCCCCCCACTGGACCCCAGATAATTTAAAACATTTTGGGGGGGTTTGGGAGGGTGGGGGATTTCTTTTAAAGGTTCGGGGTGGGTTTTAGGGTTTTTTTGGTGTGCCGGTTTTCTCGCGCCCTATTTAACGATACAATACAAATGCCCCTGACGATAAATCGGGGGCATTTGTATTGTATTTGCACTCTAACGATTTTGGACGATTTTAAAATTATCTGACGATAATTTTAATCGTTCAAAAACGATTCACATCCCTAGTTACTATAGCTGTGCCTTGTGCTTGAAAAGGTTGGGAAACACTGCATTAGGTAAATCACGCAACAGAACTTATCTGCCTATTGAAAAAACAGGAACCCCTAACTGAATGAAAACTATCATCAGCCTCATCTATGGCCTACGGATTGTAATAGTGAGAGAAAAAGGAGAAAGAAATAAGGGATGGGGAGAGGGAGGGAGGTGAACACGTGCTGGGGCAAGAGAGATAAGGAAAAACGGTGGAGGGAGGGATCGAGAAAAGAGGAAAGGATTGGAGGAGGAAGGAGGGAGAAAAAAAGAATGATACTGATAGCAGGGAGGTGGGGGAAGAGGGGAAGGACAGGAAGGAGAAAACTGGGGGAGCTGAGAGAGAATAAGGGGGAAGGGGAAGGGGAGGAGCAGGGAAGGGTATTCGATTCTATTTTTTTTTTTTTTGTCCATTTGCGTATGGTAAAATGCTGTGGATGAGGGATGGAAGGGTTGTTGTTTCCTAAAGCCTTGTTTTAACCTGAAGGAAAATAAAAAGGAAATAGAAGGGTTTGTGATAAATCAAATGCAAGTTTTTGATTTCCTCCTGTTGACTGACCTTTGAGGAAATTAAGCCAAAGCTTGTGCTTTTTCCCTCCTTCCCTGTACCCTTTCCCTGACTTGCTCCTTCTCTTCTCCCCCCCCCCCTTTTTCCTCTCCCCTGCCATCATTTTTTTGTTTTGCTTTGTTTTTTGTCCTGTTTCCCTCTCCTTCCACCCCTGATCCATCCCCCCTTTTCCTATCCCTCACTCTTCCCTCTGTTTTTCCTTCTCCACCTTCCCCAACACTTCCCCCATTCCTTATTCCTTTCTCTCCCTCTTGTAATCTGTAGCCATAGATGAGGTTGATAGTTTTCATTCAGTCCCATTCCTGTTTTTCAGTTGGCAGATAAGTTCTGTTATATGATTTGATTAATGCACATTGAGGCTTGTATTTAGCTCCGAGCCTGGGAGGGGGGGCTGTGAGGCTCCACCCCATTGTCAATCACTTTGCCGTAGTCAAACAGTTCATGTTTGCTGTGATGTCCTTTCTTCTAGGCGTTCCTGTGCTCTTCAGCCAATGTTTGCAGCAGCTCTCTCTGACCTGAGGCTTATCAAAGTTTCTTTTTCTCTAGTGTGGGGAAAGAACGTTGGTGCTTGGTAAATAGAATGCAAATGCATTTTTTTATATTTAGTTTTCTATAAAACAAAGTTGGCATAGGCGCCAAATCTAACAGAGCATACCGTAGCTGCAAATAATGAACATGCAGGCGCTCACTGAACCAACTTGCTGCAATTAATTTTCACTTCTTCTGTTTTCCTCTACCTGATCTCTCCAAAATAAGCCGCAGCTTCTTCTTTGGAAGAAAAAAAAAACAAAACTAGTACTCCACCACTGTGTTGAAACCAGAAGTTTCTAGGAAACAAAGGAGCAAAGTTTTTGCCCTTCCGCTGATGCTCCAAGCTTATCGACATTTGATTTCTCCTCTGTGTGCAACCGGAGGTGATTAGTTGTTAAAGATTAGATGGTCAATATTCAAAAGCCATTTAGAAGGATAACTTACATTTATTTGTCTGAATGGCAAGTTTGGGAGATATTCATCCAGTTATCTGGATAACTATGTGGTCAGGGCCTTCAAGAGATTCAGTGAATCCCCAGACCTGACCAATTTCCTTTGCTTAATTTTATTTTCTTTGCATTTTTTTTTTCCCCAAAACAGGCATGGATAAACCAGACCCCTGTCTGGGCCAATGCTGCCTCAACCACCACTTTCTTATCCCCACAGCTGGCAGCAGGAGTCGCATATAAGTGAACGTCGTCTCCTATTGCAGAGGGGCCGATCTCACAGCTTCTCACACGTTGCCTCAACGTGACTGCCACAGTCTGTGCTACCAACGAAGAACTTGTGATCTGGCAGGCTGCCACTGCAGAACCCACCCTGTGGCAGATGAAGAAGAAGGAGACCCTACAATCTGGTGGCTGCCAGTAGAGTCCATCCCATTAGCGGCTGAAAATGAGTCCTGGCAGGCAACTGGGGGGGGGGGGGGAGCTGAATAAGAGAGGACCTGTTACCCGGCAGCATGGTGAAGAGAGGGGGAGGCCTTGAACCTGTGTGAGTGAGTGAGAGAAAGTGTGTGCCTGAGAGCAAGCAAGCTCCACTGAATGTGAAAGTATGGGTGTTAGGGAGAGAGAGCCACTGAATATGAGTGCCTCTGTTTGTGTGTGTGTGTACACAGAGAGCCACTAAATGTGAGAGAATGCCCGAGTGTGTATGTGTGTGTGTATGATAGAGAAAGAGCCAATGAGTGTGAGTGCCTTTTTTGCATGAGAGAATGTGTAAAATCCAGAATGTAAGAACGCCTTTTTGTGTGTGAGGGGGGGAGAGCCACTGAATGTGAGAGAATGCCTAAGTATGTGTGTGAAGGAGAGAGCCATTGAATGTGAGAAAGTGCCTAAATATGTTTGTGTGGAGAGAGCCACTGAATGTAAGAGAGTGCCTGAGTATGTGTGGGTGTGTATGTGAGGAAGAGAGGACTACCGAGTGTGAAAACGTATGTGTGTGTGTATGAGAGAGAGAGAAGAAGAGCGAACCACTGAGTTGAGTGTGTGAGAGAGTGCTTTTTATTCGTGAGGGACAAAGAGCCATTGAGTGTGAGAAAGCTCTTTATCAGGGCTGGTGCAAGCATATTTGGCACCCTAGGCAAACCTTTGGTTATTCATCCCCTCCCCCCTAACTTAACTTCAGTGGCAACGGATCCCTTCTTTGACAGTATTGGCTCTAGTATAGCATCCCTCTAGACCTCATACTAGCATGATTTTTCCACCCCCAAAATCTTGGCACCCTAGGCAATTGCCTAGTTTGCCTAATAGAAGAATCAACCCTGGCTTTTGTCTATTTGAAGGGGAGAAAAGCCATTGAGTGTGAGAGAGTGCCTGTGTATGTGTGTGTATGTGAAAAAGAAAGAGGCACTGAGTATGTGTGTGTATGAGATAAGAGTGTGTGTATGGAGGAGAGAAAGAAGATACATTTCCATACTCTCACACACCCCCAACCAATCCAGAACAATCTCAAGGTGACTAGAAATCAAAAGTTCCCAGGAATGGAGAGCAGAGGATTTTTTAAAATCCCTATTAATTTTAATTGCTGGATATTGTTTGATATGTCTGCTATTTTTAAATGTTTTATTGATGTAATATTTGCAGTTCTGCTCTTTCCTAGGTAGGGTTGTTGCTGTTTGAGTCCTGGGAGTTAGTGTTGTTTTGATATGGCAAATTTGTCTTTTGGGTAAACAAACTGTATGCTTGCTTGGCAGGCTGTCATAGCTTTTATTGGAGCTATGCAAGTATTATCCCAATATACTTTATGAGAGCTATTGAGATAATACAGAACACGTCTTTAGATGTGAATATCTCTGATCTGACATCTGAAGAAGGCGCTTATGTAGTTTCAAAAGCTCTTGTACAATATTTTTAGGTAAATTATTTATTTTGCAGGTATTTTTGGGCAACCTGGCTTGTTCTCTTTACCTGCTAGGTGGTGTATTGGTGTTTTATGGCCTAATGTAATATTTGCAGTGTTGCCCTTTCATACATAAGATATTTACTGTTTGAGTACTGGCAGTTAGTGCTGTTTTGGTATGGGAGATTTACTATATTGTAATTGTTTATTCATGGCTTTCTGAGGATCAAGCCCACACCCATTAAATGTTATAACAGGCCTAATGCCATACAGGTTCCGACTGTCTTTTGTATGTTGGGGAAAGGGCACAAAGGGCGCAAGACTGCTGAAGGGTTGTGAAGGGGGGTGTGGGACAGTAGAGGGAACAGAGGGAGCAAGATTATTGGTGACTTGGGAGTTTGGGGGGGGGGGGGGGCGGGGACTGAGGGAACGAGACTCAATCCCCAACCATAAAAGTCACCGCACACCACTGGTTATATCCAGATAAGTCATTATCTGGCTATAATTTAGCCAGATAAAAAAGGGGCATTCCAGGATTTAACAAAGTTATCTGGCTAATTCAGCCAATTATCAGCTATCCGGAGGAGTTAATGGAAATGAGAGTCTGGGGAGGGGGAGAGAGGGAGAGAGAGAGAACTTTAATAGGGTGACTAGGACTCTCTACATCAGTAACACTGTAGATGGGCACATTAAACTCAGGGTGGGTTTGGAGGGTTGCAGTCTCTCAGAGAGAGAGAGAGAGAAAAAGACTGCAATTTTAGACTAGGCCACCTTATTATTGATGCTAGGTCCTTGTGCACGTGGGAAATTAAATCCCTACAGGATTCCTTCCCGATATCATTGCCACCCAAATGTACTAATAAGATCCGCGGAACCCCAAGGATGTTAACCTGTTCCTGCAAGAAGGATACCAAGCTCAGACCATTTCATACCCCGCTTTCCCATCCAACATATTCTCCAATGAAGCCTCTCCAATTGCAGATCTTCACCGTATGGCCTCCTTTGTGCCCGGTGCTGTGTCCAATGCACAAACGAGTGACCCATGACCCAGGCACACTCAGATTCATTATTAACCCATACTGGTTCTGCAAAAGAAGAAACATCCGTTACCATCACAAGTACCGATTCACCCTTTATTTTCGTATGTAACCACGGAACGCATTGGATTTCCACCTGCCAATGTCTTTGATCTCACCTTCCGCCATTCCCAATTCAGCCGCTGTCATTGCTGCCCCTATGCGAAAAGAATGCGAGCTGTAATAACTCGCATCCCTGCCCATGACTTCTACTACCTTTTTTTGAAACCTTTAAAAATGCGAGAGCGGCACTCTGTCCTTGTGAACTAAATAAGATCCCGCCACATCAGGAGGCACACGTATGTACTCCTGCAGGATTCTCACCAGGCACGCCACTGCATGCGCTGCCCTGCCCATCCGTATCCAATACCCTTTCCCGAATTGATCCGTCTTGGATTTTTTTAAATACAAACAAACGCTGTCTTTCAACACCGTAACCTGCCCCTCCATCAACCCGACCCCGTGTACGTTAGTTTTTGAACTGGTTACCAATTCGCTTAGGCGCAGTGCTCCGAAGAACGCTTTCAAGAAGGCAGCTCTGAACAGAAGAACTTCATACTCAGACCAGCAAACACATTCCAAGTACCTTGCCATTTCAACCAAATCCTCGTATCTAATAGGTCTCCTCCTATCTCCCGCCCACGTTCCCTACGCCAACCTGATAAAACTTGCTTCACTCTAAAACTTAAGGCGGGGTTCCTCCAACCCCTTAACTTCTGAAAGAATGAGAAACCCGCGAGGTGTGCCTTTACCATGGACAAGGAATATTGGTTAGACTTAGCCCATGTGATGTATTGCACCACTAAATGATCCCCCATTGGCCCTCCTGCCCAACCCCTACCCAGCAGAAATCTTATCTCCTGGTTTCCAGCCATATACGCTGCCCACGTCGACCGGGTTACCAACGTTTTTATAAGCAGCCACTCTTCGTCATCCCTAAGGTCCAGAGATATTCCGGACACTTCTCCGCCATCGCGTCCGCGCCAGGAGCCAGCGATTTGAAGACCTTCCACTTAAAATGAGAAAGGGCATCCGCTATAACATTTTCGACTCCTGAAACATGCTTAGCTGTTACCTTAACATTCCTCCTCAAAGACCTACTAACTCTCTCAATAATGCTGAAACCATCAAACATTTAGTAGACAACCGATTGATTAACTGCACTACTCCCAGGTTATCACAACAAATAAATTGTTAGCCAGTTCTTCGCCCCAAATAGCCAAGGCCACCACAATGGGAAATAACTCCAAAAAAGTTATGTACTTTGTGATACCCTCCGCTACCCAATCATCCGGCCAAGGCTCAGCACACCATTTTCCTCGAAAAAACACCCCAAAACCTGATGCCCCTGCCGCATCTGAAAACAATTCCAGCTCATCATTTGTTACTTTCTTATCAGGCATTATACACATCCCATTAAATCCTTCCAAAAATACCTCCCACACTTTTAATTCGTCCCTGATTGCCCGCGTTATCCAAATAAAATGATGCGCCGCCCTGATCCCCGCCATGGCCGAGGACAGCCTCCTGATAAAAGCCCGACCCACCAGGATTACCCTACTTTCAAAATTTAATGCCCCAATCAGGGATTGCATTGTTCTCAAAGTAATCTTTTTTGCTCAACTCACTTCTCGCACAAGGTCTCTTAACTTGTTGACCTTGTCCATCGGCAACCTTGGATTCAAGTGCAATTGTATCAAACTCGATCCCTAGAAGAGTTAACTTTGTGATCGGCCCTTCGGTCTTATCCTGCGCCATCGGTACACCCAGTCTGTTTGCCACCTTTAAAAAACCATCTAACTGTTTAATACACTGATCAGAGTTCCCTTGTCCTATGAATAGGAAATCATCTAAATAATGGAGCATACTAACCTCCCCTGTCTCTTGCTTTGTCTGCCACTGCAAGAAGGAACTAAAAGCCTCAAAGTAAGTGCATGATATAACGCAATCCATCAGCAAAAACTTTCGATTTGTTTTAAATGAGCTACTTGCTGACTTCATGGAGTGCCCCCTGGTCCTACTATTATCTGAGAGAGTAAATAACCAATTTACATTAACTTGTTCAAGTCCTTTCATGATTTTGTAGACTTCTATCATATCCCCCCTCAATCATCTCTTCTCCAAACTGAACAGCCCTAACTTCTTTAGCCTTTCCTCATAGGGCAGACATTCCATGCCCCTTCTCATTTTGGTCACCCTTCTCTGCACTTTTTCCAGTGCAGCTATATCCTTTTTGAGATGCAGTGACCAGAACTGCACACAGTATTTATCACAAATCCCATTTCGGGCATAACGCATAGCATAACACCATGAAAAACGGTGTAATTATTTCAGGCATTAAATTGTGTGTTACTCTATCACACGCAATGTTAAACATCCCTCACTGACTACATTTTTAGAATTTGCATACACATCTCTCAATGTGTTGTTAATCGCATGCATTGTGTGTTAGTAATCTCCTTGCTTTATTCCCAAGTAAGCAAAAAAACGGTTTTATAAGGAAAATTGTGTTTTTGCTGAATTAAATTGTTCAAAAGACATTATGCCTCAATAAAGGATTTTCTTGTGAGTTTTGAATCATTCAGAAGATTTTCCTTTGCCATCTTTAATTGTGCTTCCAAGTATATGATATCTTTAGATAATTTTTTCTTTTTAGCAGTCATAAACCCAGTGATTTCTCCTCTCCTAACAGCCTTGGCAGTTTCCCAATGCAAAACAGTATCATCTAAATATTGAGAATTACATCGTGCATAAAATTCCCATTTATCAAATGTAAATTCGTTAAACTCTTTATTATTTGCTAATCAAAGGGACATTCTGCTTAGTCAATCACTTACAAAAAGAAGGCTTTTCTCTATGGTACATGTTACAGGTGCATGATCTGAAATGATCAACGCTTCAAGTTTTGATTGACAAACTTTAGGAAGTCTCCTCTCAGATATCAAAATATTATCAATCCTCGATTGTGTTCCATGTGCTCTGGAAACATGTGAAGTCTTTAGTAGTAGCATTGAGTTATCTCCAAATGTCAAGTACTTCTACATGCTTATCTGCTTTCTTGGGACCTTGTGAAGAGCGTGGGAACCTATTTAAGCTAGGATCAGTGACATAATTAAAATTTTCACCCAGTATTATAGGCAGTTGAGCAAAAAGTGTGAGAGCAGGAAGAAATTAACCATAAAAAGAATGAGAATAATTATTAGGAGTGTACACAGAAGCTAGAACAACTGGTTTGCTAAATAAATTCCCGGAGATTATAATAAACCTACCCTTCGGGTCTGAAACGACTCTCTCTAACTGAAAAGCTACATTTCTATGAAATAGAATTACAAAGCCACTACTTTGAGTGGAACCAGAAAAAATCTATGTTCACTTCAGTTTAGAATGCTCAAGATCATTAAGATGGGTCCCTTGAAGAAAGGGAATATGAACTTTTAACTTTGCCAAATAGGACAAAGATTCTGTCTCTTAATAGGAGAATGAAGGCCTGCAATATTCCCGTGATAACACCTTGGAAAATGACCCCCTTAGTGTCTGGGTACTTGCCAGGTACTTATAGCCAGGATTGGCCACTGTTGGAGACAGGATGCTGGGCTTGAAGGACCCTTGGTCTGACCCAGTATGGCATGTTCTTATGTTCTTAAAACAAAAATTAAGTATAATCTGTAGTAAGTGACCCAAGTAATCCCTTCTTGTACCCCAAAATAGCATACCATACTCCCCACAATAGCTCGCTGCCCTGCCCCTCCATCTCCTTCAAACATCTAAAAAAGAACTTATGAAATATCCAACACCAAAGAAACAGGCATATGAAAACAACCGGAAAAAATATTCCAAATCGGACCATAGGAACACGGTATGAGTGCTTGAGTGCCACCCCCTAAAAAAGTACTAAAAAGACATAAGAAAGGAGGAAGTGACATCATCCTGAGAGATGGTGGCCTGATCGTGAGGTTCCTGCCCCCCAACTCAGCTATCTTTTGCAATCTAAAGGATTTTCCCATACCAAAATTTGCTTTCTGTACCCAGGAGATAAAGATTTTTACTTAAAGATGTCTCAGGTGAAAAGAAAACCGGACTTAGAAGAAGTTTTCTTTCACCAATCAGGAGGTGATACAGGCGGTCAGCCTGGATGAGGAAGAAGAGATGGATGATGATGTGCTGGATGCAGGTCGGGATGTGAGTGCTGGTGACTGCAGAGAAGCGGCAGAGGCTGCTGACATGAACTGAATTCCAGCATTTGTTCACAGAGTTGTGCCAAGATATGGAGCTCCATGGAGATGTTACCAACCTCGGAAGATGCATGCAGGAAGTGGAGACACGCTTTGAGGACAGGCCGCAGATGTTGTGGTATGGCATGAGAGGCGGGTAGGGGTGTGCATTTGTTTGCAACGTATTGGCAATCCACATGTATATGTCCATATTCGTTGTATTCGTGGGGTCGCAAACGTATTGCGATTCCCACTAATATAACATATCATCGTTCCATACATTTGGCGACGCACGCTTTTCTAGCCGCCATTTCAAATCAGAGAACGCTATTGGGTGTATCCATAGCCAAAAACCAGACCTTCCTGTGAGTCATCAGTGACACCACAGCCTGTCAGACAGGTTGGCAAGGAGACCAGAATGCAATGTATCAGCGATAAGAAGTTTGCAATGCAGCCAATCGCGCTCTCACTCAGTGTCGGTGATGCTCTTTTCCTGATGGCCCAGCTATTATATACTTAAGCACACGGCGTGCCATGCACTTTATTTGCAGGGGTGATCTGGGGAAGCTGGGAGGTGGTCTGTCTCTGCGGAACATGGATGCACTCAGAGCTAGTCTGAGTTCTCAAATCTGTATTCAATTGCTAGCTAGGCTAGTTACCTTAGATAGAAAAAGATATTTGGGTTTTTTAAAGCACTTTTTTTAGTTGATCTGAAATGGTGTCTCGGTTCCAGGGAGAGAAGCTGCTAGCAGTGGCATTTTGTTTAAGTCACCCTCTGGGGTAGGTTGCAAGCACCATTTGGGTGTTGTAGGTGGGAGAGATATATTCAATTTCTAGCTAGTTTGCTAGAATTGCTATTGGAAAATATATTTCATCGATTTTCCTGCTATGCCTACAACTCCAGCTTTTTTGTTAACTGCATTTGTTTAAATGATCTCACTCAGTCTCTCTATGCACTAGCCATCAGTGCCAGTGGGCAGGCAGTTTAGCAGACTCAAGTATACTGGGACAGCAGTGGTCTGTGTGCGCAGCCAAATCCCCAGTGGGCCTCTTTTGTAGTTACAAGCTCGGTGTGTGTGCACACACATTACATTAGTGCATATCAAGGCACTGTGCCAGTGGGCAGCCAGTAGGCACTAGGCAGTGACATTAAATCCATAATGTCAGGGAAAGCTAGATGTGGTCAAGTGATTGGGACTGGCAGAGGAGGTACTTCAAAAGGCACTAGTGCCAGTCCCCCATTAAAGTTAAAAAGGGACCTGTTGCAATCTAAACTCTTTGGAGGGGCAGGCAGTTCCATCCAGAAAAAAATGAAATCTAAACATGATGCATCTCCACCAACTGTTTCTGACCCTGTAGTTTTGGAGGTGAGGGAAGGGGAGGCTGAGTCATGCAAGACAAAATGGCAACACCCAAAAGCAGTAGTGCAACAGCAGTCTTGACTTAGCATGGACAATGTAGTGCAGGCACTGTTTGCTTTTGATTCCGATGAAGAATCATCTTGTGTGGGATTCTCATCAGAAACAGAAGTAGTAATAGCTGACGAAGTTTTAGGAGGATCAGTTAGTCCTGTCTTAGTCTCCACTTCAGTGCAGCAGGGGAAAGATGAAACTGATGATGAGGAGGAGGAGGAAGAGCAGTCAGCACAGGCACAGAGTGTGACCGAGGCCCCTGGCATTGCTTCTCAGGGTGCACCCACTACTTCAGCTCCAATGCCAGCATCCACCCCCAAATCTATACAGAAGGAAGGATCATAAAAGACATCTGTGATCTAGACCCACTTTAAAGTAACAGAGGACCCACATTTTGCTCGGTGGAATTACTGTGGCAGGGCTATTAGCAGAGGCAAGCAAATGGGACATTATCTAATTTTGGCATGACGCATCATATGAAGAGGCAACACCCAACAAAAGTACTGCCATCTGGGGATGGTGGCAGTACCAGTCAGGGGACCCCTTCCAAGCAGCATAAAGTGGTTGAAAAGGAGCATAAGAACATAAGAAAATGCCATACTGGGTCAGACCAAGGGTCCATCAAGCCCAGCATCCTGTTTCCAACAGTGGCCAATCCAGGCCATAAGAACCTGGCAAGTACCCAAAAACTAAGTCTATTCCATGTTACCATTACTAATGGCAGTGGCTATTTTCTAAGTGAACTTAATAGCAGGTAATGGACTTCTCCTCCAAGAACTTATCCAATACTTTTTTAACACAGCTATACTAACTGCACTAACCACATCCTCTGGCAACAAATTCCAGAGTTTAATTGTGCGTTGAGTAAATAGAACTTTCTCCGATTAGTTTTAAATGTGCGGAGTCAGCCCACGCCCTTAGCCCCTTCTAGCAGTCAGGTGGCAGGCCAGCAACCCCCTGACATGTGGCAGAAGTGACAACCCACCATTGAGGAAATGGGGTGGAATGCAGTAACGCTATCCCGGGGTAGGAGGCAGGCAGCCTCAAAAGTTGTAACTAGGAGCATTGGGGAAATGATTGCCCTTTATGACCAGCCCTTGCAGTTAGTGGAGAATGTGGGTTTCAAGCATTTTCTGAAGGTGATAATTCCAAATTACAAAGTCCCCTCAGAACCACATTTAGCAGAAAGGTCATCCCCAGCCTGTACAAACAGTGTTGCAGTCGCATCCAAGCGTTGCTAGCTAAAGCACAGGGGTGTGTGCATTTCACCTGCGATATCTGGACCACCATGAATGCTGCACACTCTTACCTCTCCCTGACAGCACACTGGTGGGACCTGGCTGAGGCAGGGGCAGGCAGCAGCTCTATTACTGAACAATTATCAGGATGGAGGTGGGCTTTACTGCACACCCACCTGACGGACCAGGCCCATACTGCAGCCAATATTCTAGCATGCATCAGACAGATGCTGGAGGGCTGGCAACTACACCAGCGAGACAGGAATCCTCAGGCAGGGTTCTTTGTCACAGACAATGGTACAAACATGGTTAAGGCAATAACCGACGGGCGCTTTAAGAACATCCGATGTTTTGCACACACTCTGCACCTGGTAGTGAAGTCAGCTCTGGGGTTGGAGTCCAATGACCAAGAGAATGAATACCTGCATAGCTTAATTCAGAAGTGCAGGAACATAGCAGCGCACTTCCACAGACATGTGAAGGCGGGGCAGGTTCTCAGACATTCCATAATTTTGAATTTCCGTATGAATTTAAACAATTCAACCCTGGTATGAAAGGAATTATAAGAGGGCGTTGGAATAAATGATAGACCCTTATTTAATGTGCTTATCTCATCATTACTGAGAATTCTTGATGACAAGTTAATAATCCTATTCTTATTCAGTATAACTAATTCTGGAATCTTTGATCCTGGTATGTAAGCACATTAAATAAGGGTCTATCATTTATTCCAACGCCCTCTTATAATTCCTTTCGTACCAGGGTTGAATTGTTTAAAATTCTTACGGAAATTAAAATTATGGAATTTTTTTTCAGATAATAAAACAGAATACACAAACTTATCAATAGTCAAAAAACAGAGTACTTGGATACCTTCAGGAACTGTAAATCCAGTCATACATACATATGAGACCTTCATTTTGCAAGAAATACAGAAACTTGAAATTGAAGAACCCTCAAAGAGATTCTTTAATATCAGCAGAAAAGAAAAGGATGCAATTGCTAATTTAAAGAATGATCCGAACATAGTAATTAAATCAGCTGATAAAGGCGGATCAATAGTGATAATGGATACTAATAAATACATCACAGAGGTCAAACGACAACTTTCAGATCGATCTTTCTACCTCGTTGAATGAAAATCTAACTGTCACCGTTAAAAGACAGATAGATGAGTTATTGAAAATTGCAGGTGACAGAGGATATCTTACTAATAAGGAATTGAATTTCCTCAAGGTAGATAACCCTATCATGCTACCCAAAGTGCATAAATCAATGACCAATCCGCCCGTTTAGACCTATAGTCGCAGCAAAAGGGTCCTTATTGGAACCGCTCTCCACATTTATAGATACCTTCCTCAAATCAGAAGTTTCAAGAGCACCATCTTATATTTGCGATTCTTTGCATTTTATTACTACATTAGAAACATTAAATGAACTACATGAAGAAATCATTTTGGTGATATTAGTCATAGAAGCCCTATATACTAACATTCCCCCAACAGGCAGCATTGCAAATTATCACTCAAAAACTGGAGACATGTACAATACATAAACGCATTCCGAATGAGTTTTTAATTAATTTAGAAGAAATAGCACTCACTAAAAACTTTTTTTGTTTTAACAGGAATATTTTTCTACAGACCAAAGGAGTAGCTATAGGGTCTGCAATGGCCCCATCAGTAGTGAATTTATATGTAGCTAAGGGCCTCATTTTCTAAAGTATCACAGGCCTGCGATACTTTAGGGAATGAGAGGCGGGGGGCCGAAACGGGGGGCAGGCCTGCGCTAGCCGGCAGCGATCGCACCGTCGCGGTGCGATCGCTGCCGGTTTCGCACCCAATAGCGCCACCATAGAAGGTGTAGCTATTGGGCGCGAACTCTGACGCAAAAAGGGCCTTACCTTTTCATCATCCGCGGAAAAGGAGGAGTCTGCCCTGACTCCTCCTCTTCCGGGGCCGACTCTGCCCCCATTTTGGTATCGCACGCGATAAGGGACATTTCGCGTGCGATCCGTTTAGAAAATAAGGCCCTAAGTTTGAAAGTAATTTCTTAATGGTTCATGAATTCCAAGATAACATCATACTTTGGAAAAGATTCATTGACGATATCTTTTTATTATGGAAAGGCAACATAGAAATGTTGAAAAAGTTCCACGTTTGGTTGAACTCTTTAGATCCAAATTTGAATTTACTATGAGTCATAATAAAGATCCATTCCCTTTTTAGATATTCAGATTAGTTTAGTGGATGGCAAATTTTTTACAGACATTTATAGAAAGCCGACAGACACTAATAAATTATTACACCATGGGGCGGATTTTAAGAGAGTTACACGCATAACCCTTAAAAAAAACCCCTGCACGCGCCAATCCTATTTTGCATAGGCTCAGTGGCGCATGCAAGCCCCGGGATGCGCTTATGTCCCGGGGCTTGCAAATATGAGCAGGGTGTGGGCGAGTGCCCCGACACAGCGGCCTGTGTCGGGGCCTGCCGCAATTTCAGAGCGGCCTTGGAAGGAACGGGGAAAGCCATCAGGCCTCCGCTAGGGCTCGGCGCGCAAGGTGCACATGTGTGCACCCCCTTGCGCGCACTGACCCTGGATTTTATAACATGCGCACGGCAGCGCATGCATGTTATAAAATCGGGTGTACATTTCTGCGCGCCGGATAGTGCGCACAAATGTACCCCCCCTGCACGTAATTTTAAAAATCTGCCCCTATACGAGCAGTCATAATAAATCATTATTGAAGAACTTAACATATTCACAATTTCTTAGATTGAGACAACTATGTACCACTGAATCTATATTTCATAAAAGGTCAATAGAGATGAAAAATAAATTTTTGGAAAAAGAATATCTACTCAAACATGTACAGAATGGATTGGAGAAGGCATTTAAACAAAAAAGATCAGAACTGCTCAGAAAGAAAGATAAGAAACAAACTAACCGGATAGTTTGTCCGATTACCTTTTCCTATATGTCACATATCATCACTGTTCTTAAAATGTTTTACCCATTTTTAAAGATAAAGATTTGATGATAGCCAATAAACGAGACAAAAATTTGAAGGATCTTTTAGCTCCGTCAGCTTTACCTCAGAGTTTAGTTCATGATATTAGACCACCAGGCCACCGCCCATGTGGGAAATGTTCTGTTTGTAATGTGAATATTAAAACAGATAAACTGTATATACCTGGACAACAGAAATATTTCAAACTTAATTCCTTTACTAATTGTAAGAGTAAAGGGGTGATATACACAGCAATTTGTCAATGTAATAAACTTTATATACGCAAAACAATCAGAGAATTTAATAAAAGAATTATAGAACACAAAAGCAGTATAAAGCAGTGTGCATTATCAAAACCATTAGTGGAACACTCTGTACAATATGATCACAAATTCAATGAATATAAATTTTGTGTAATTCAGCAACCCACCCTCAAATGGAGAGGGGGTAATCTTGACCGCCTTTTACTACAATTAGAGCAAAAATATATATATGAATTTAAAACTATGATTCTAAATGGTCTAAATGCAGAAATGGATTACTCTGTTTTTTTATAGTTGCATTGAGCCTCCTTTGAGGAATTAATTGGACTTTTGTATTTTTGCCTGGTTTTATTCTCCATAGATATTTTTATGTCTCATTTATATTTTTACCTTGACATTTTTTAGACATATTTATATTTTTTTATAACTATATGTTTTTACAATTTTTATCTTTGGATTTCAGACCTTGTATTTATTTTTGGATATAATACAGATCAATTCATTTTTGAGAATTGATATCGATGATTTTATTTACACAAATGCTTAAGATCATTTTTTAATAGATCAGGTGGAATAATCAAATATTTAAGCCAATGTTTGATTAATTGTATCTACCTGGGTAACTTTGTTCAAACCACACCCCTTTAAAGTGACTTGACAACTTTGTTCAGCAACATTAAGGTTTTTTAAAATATTTTTTTGTAACAGCGTTCTTAAAGTACTCATCTTCCGTTTTCATAAATATTTTTTTAAGTTATGAGGCACAGTTACTATAATTACTACACAATGCAGTCCTCCCCCATATGAATGATTGACAGATGCGTTTGGTGCCAGAATTCCCTTTAAAAATGGATGACAAACAACAGAGTTTTTGCTTTTCTGAGAGTAGAGACGAAACTCTGGCAGTACAGCATAAGGTAAAAAAATTTATCCCAATAGTAGGACTATAATGAATGTATGAAATTCATCAGAGTTTCCACTTATGTTTAAATCTGTACATTAGTTACCGACGAAATGTTGGTATCCAGATCTAGGGCCTCATTTTCCAGACCAATCGCACGTGATAAGGGACGTTTCGCACGCGAAAAGTCCCTTATCGCGTTGCAATACCAAGATGGGGGCGGAGTCGGCCCTGGAAGAGGAGGAGTCGGGGCATCACCTGGCCTGACTCCGTGAAGATGCTGCGGACGATGAAAAGGTAAGGCCTTTTCGCGTCCAATAGCTACACCTTCTATGGTGGCACTATTGGGTGCAAAACCGGCAGCACAGGACCGCCCCCAGTTTCGGCCCCCCCGCCCCTCATTACCTAAAGTATCGCAGGCCTGCGATACTTTAGAAAATGAGGTCCCTTGTGTCTCTATGTGCAACTTTGGTTCGCATATGATGTTTAAATTATTCCTTTTGTGATGTAAACATCAGATTTCAGTCTATAAAAATTTTGTTTGTTACTTTATTTAATTCCTTTCATTAATATGCACAATCCTCTTTAGTAGGGAGCTGCATTGTTTATAAACGCAGGGCATTGAGTGAATCACATATAGTGGTTTTTTGATGAAAAGTTAAGATTTAAAGACTGCCATAAGAATTTACACTTCGGTCCTATTTTTTGACAATTAAGTTGAGATTTAAGCATTGCCGCATATTTAAGTAATCTGCCTTAGTGCTTTACAATATATATTCCAATACATGAACACTCCTCGTATTGCCATTATGATTTCACACAAATTATATTTAACTATTTTAATGCGAATTCTTGTGTACTCAGCCCTGTTTTTTTTGTATGGTATGTTCAGATTTGATTTCAATTTTGTTTGCCGAGTCGACGTCCAACATTTTTAAATATTGTGGCACTATATGACACTTAAGACACGGGCAGTCACTTACCGTCAACCAACTTCAGAACTGAGTATAATGATACAGTGTTGGTTTCGGTGGTATTTGGTTACATAATTACACATAAAATGCTTTAAGGTTAAAACTGGGGTACTTATTTCATTTTTATATTCAATTTGGGTTCAAGTTTAGTGATTTATAATCGCTGTTTTTTATCAAAGGTTCACTGAGTTGATCAAACAAATTTTTCCTAATATTTTTCTTATCAAGGTCTGAATCAGGACTAGGTACATTTATTTATTTATTTATTTAGAGATTCTTATATACCGCAGTACGTATAGTTATACATCACCTCGGTTTACAGTAAACAATAAATTAGCAACAGGCTTACATATAACAGGTTATATAGGAAGTAAACAAATAACAGCCACAGACTTACATAAATAACGGGTTTCAGGAGTACATACTATAGCTCCTTTAACTATAAACACCAATGCATATTTAATTTCAACAATGAAGCAGGAGAGAAAATATGCCATTAGCCTGTTAAAGGCATAATCCAATGACAAGTTAATGTCAAGTCACAGATATTGCAAATGGGGAGAGAAGGCGTAAATGGAGAACAGAGAAATTAGCAGATTGAAACAAACATGGGGCATGAAGATGAACAGGGAGCTGATGAAAATTAAACAGGAAACTGTATTGTTCAGATTAGTCCATGATCATGAGTGAAAGCTTGTTCAAACAACCAGGTTTTGAGGTTTTGTTTGAAAGTTTTATGGCAGGATTCGAGACGCAAACATAGCTGTCATGAGAAAAGTAACACATAGTAATATGAAAATTTTACAATTAATTAATGTTATGTGTACAAATAATCTTCTGGATTTTGTAGATTTATTACCATTGCAGATTACCTGCATACAATGGTTGTTCATGAGGTCAACCCACATAAATGAATTTGAGTCCACAAGTGTTCAAGGTAAAAGATACATAAATGACATTAAAATTATTAATTTAATTTTATGAAATGACACAAATCATGACTGTGTTTCATAAGTTATTGTTTATTTAAAAAAAGGTTTTTATTTTTGATAGAATTATTTGATATGTATAGATATTCAATATATATAACATTTCCCTTATTTTTAAATAATGGGCACAAGTTGATTATATTATATTTTATCACTTCAAATATCACCATTTTATTTTTCCATCCATTATTTATATGTTTTTATTTATTATTTGATTTTTATGTTTTGCTCTGTATGATTTATTCATAGCCCCTGAGGCAGCAGCTGTGAAAGCTGCAAAACTTGGCCTGAGTCGGGCAGTAAATTTTACTATGTCCCTACTCCAATAAAGATTCAGAAAAAGACACAGGCAACTATCCTTTGTGTTTTTCCTAACGGCTTTTCTAGATCGCCTACCCTTTTGCTTCTTTGGTCTTTAATGTGTACAGTGAAGGGCAGTCTCCCTAATTCCTTAGAGGAGGCTAATATTTAATGATACATAAGGAAGGATCCTTTACATGCCAATTATAGGCCCTTTTGCTTTTTTTTAAATTGAACATTGGTTTGTAAGTTGTTTACAAAAAGGTTTTCAGTATATTGCCACAGTTAATGCATCCTCATCAAATGATTATCAAAGGCATATATAGCTCAGATATTAGACATCCAATTAATGTACCTCATGCAGTTAAGGGAGCTGTATCCTGCAAAAAGCAGAATACAAAATCTAAATCTAGCTATGCTATCTTAAAAAATTGAAAAGCTACTTGATGCAGAAAAGGCTTTTGAAAAAATGAATGACTCATTCTGTTTTATCAAATTTAGCCTAGGGACCAAACTTTTGCTATGAGTTGCAAGCCTTATATGCCACATCAGCTGTTCAAGTGAATGGATAGACTTCCGTCTAATCTCATTTGGGTATACACTATATACACACCCAGAGGACCTCAACAATTTTTAAGTCTACAAAACATTTTTATTAGATGTGTACAACCATTATACTCACAATTCCTAATACATAAGGCCATCTATGTGAATGGTGACAGCCTTTACAATAAAACTACATACCGTCATGCATTACCCTCCATTCATACTACACATTCATACCCACACATAACACTCACCATCCTTAAAAATAACCAACATGATCAGTTATTATACATAATTATGCACACGTTAACCTTTCTTAATGTGTAGTCACGCTACCTCCCCATATTTTACAATAGTTACAATAGTCCAAAACACCACAGTTGCTTCAATATGTAAATTTGATAACACCCAACGAAGATCTCGTTTCACCCGTCCACGCGGGCTTCTTCAGGAACTGACTGTTCACAGAAGCGCAACTACACTGTCATGTTGCTATGCTTGATATGGCTAACTTCTAGTGCACTGTCTTCAAACATCAGGCACACTCTTCTTTATAATACCTCATAATAGCGGCATCACCACACATAGTACTAGGTCCGCGCTCCAGCTTTTTCACAATGTTTCAATTCCTTAAACGGGCAACATCAGGCTTTAGCTTTTAAATGTCCTCTTCTCTCGATAAACTTCACACAACATTATAGTTTCTTAGGCTATCTAAGTCCTCTATATCCGGTTGTATCTGAACTGAACCGATTGAATCAAAACGCTGATATCCACCGCACTGCTCTCAGCCTTGCAATAAACATACGAGAGAGACTCTCCTGGTCTCTCTTTACGATCAGAATATTCTGATCGTAAGACAGTGCATAGAAGTTAGCCATATCAAGCATAGCAACATGACAGTGTAGTTGTGCTCTGTGAACAGTCAGTTCCTGAAGAAGCCCACGTGACGGGTTGATGAAACGAGATCTTCGTGGGTGTTATCAAATTACATATTGAAGCAACTATGGTGTTTTGGACTATTGTAACTATTGTAAAATATGGGAAGGTGTAGCGTGACTACACATTAAGAAAGGTTAACTTGTGCATAATTATGTATAATAACTGATCATGTTGGTTATTTTTAAGGATGGTGAGTGTTATGTGTGGGTATGAATGTGTAGTATGAATGGAGGGTAATGCATGACGGTATGTAGTTTTTATTTGTAAAGGCTGTCACCATTCACATAGATGGTCTATGTATTAGGAATTGTGGGGTAGATTTTTTAAAAAAGCGCGTTCGCGTACTTTTGTTGCGCACCAGGCGCAAACAAAAGTACACTGGATTTTATAAGATACACACGTAGCCGCGCGTATCTATAAAATCCTGGATTGGCGCGCGCAAGGCTGCCGATTTTGGGCAGCCAGCGCGCGCCGAGCCACGCAGCCTGTCACCGTTCCCTCCGAGGCCGCTCCGAAATCGGAGCGGCCTCGGAGGGAACTTTCTTTCGCCCCCCCCCCACCTTCCCCCCCCCTCCCCCCCCTCACCCCCCCCCCGGCCCTATCTAAAAACCCCCCCTACCTTTATCCATGGATTTACGCCTCCCGGAGGGAGATGTAAATCCACGTGCGCCAGCGGGCTGCTGGCGCGCCGAGACTCGACCCGGGGGCGGTTCCGGAGGGCGCGGCCATGCCCCCAAAATGCCCCGGGCCAAAACCATGCCCCCGGTCCCGCCCCCGAAACGCCACATCATCGGGTCCCGCCCCCTCGACACACCCCCGACACGCCCCCTTCCAAAAACCCCGGGACCTACCCGCGTCCCGGGGCTCTGCGCGCACCGGCGGCCTATGGAAAATAGGCGCGCTGGCGCGCAAGGCCCTACTCACATAAATCCGGGCGGATTTACGCGAGCAGGGCTGTTAAAATCCGCCCGTGTGAGTATAATGGTTGTACACATCTAATAAAAATGTTTTGTAGACTTAAAAATTGTTGAGGTCCTCTGGGTGTGTATATAGTGTATATTCAATAACAGAGGCATTGCACAATATTATTTACCTGTTAATCTCATTTGGGGACAGACATGGAGCAAGAGTGTCTATTTTCACTTTCATTTGCTCTAGCTAGAATAATTTGCGATTTCCATGTGTAATTCAGCTGCTGTACATGGCATTGCAGTAGATGGAGAACTGTTATTTCCTTAGATACAGATGCCCTTCATGTTGTGTTAAAGACCATTGATTATGGATTTAATAAATGATTTGAGATATGTCTCCAGTTAGTCTATAACTTTCTCTAAATCAGTGATGTCTTGCAAAACAAGATTGAAAGTTCTTATTGAGACATTGAATACAGAATTTTCAGATTGTATCCAGCAATTTTAGATATTTAGGAGTAACAATTCCTAGTAGTCTACTTTTTCCATTTATTATAATTGCTGAGGAGGTTAAATTGGACTTGTTTAGAATGGAAGGATATGGTAATTTCTTGGTTAGGAAGAATTCAGTTTAAGATTTTAACTCTTCCTCAAAATCTTTTCCTATTTTTTTGGTTATCCATGTTCATTCCTAGAAGATTTTTTCTTGAAATGCATTGGGCCTTCTCTGAATTCATTTGGCAGAGCAAGAGGGCCCAGGTTCCTTTTGAACCTTTGGTCCTACCCGGAAAGAATTGGTTCTCCTACATATTAAGTCATATTATAACTTCCCTACAAGTTATTTATTTACTATTGATTGAATTCTTAGGCTGCCATTCATTGGATTCAAGTAGTGGCAAAGTAGCACCAGCCTTTTCCATTACCTACATTTGTGTTTACAGTCTATAAAGCAACGCTCATGAAAAGCAATGGCCATCTGTTAGGAGCGCAGAAGTGCAGTCCTATTTCAAGGGAGGATATGAGTGCGGCTCAGGGAGGAGCCCCAAGACACACTGCGAGAGGTGAGCAGGTAGGAGCACGGGTGGAGCAGAAGCAAGGCTGGACTGAAGACAAGGCAAGGAACGTCTGGAACAGGAACAAGGCAGGCTCAGCCCTCCACTGGACCTACACGCACCAACGAGACCCAGCAATGCAATGCTGGTCTCGAGTAGCCCTCCGGCCACTCGATAGCCCTTCTGGACCCGCCGCTTGGAAATGACGAGTACGTGAGGCCAGGCGGAGGCTGAGGGCAGGAACAAGAAGGCTCAGACGAAGACTCAGGATATTCAGAAGATTCAGATAAAGACTCAGGATACTCGGAGGACTCAGACAAGGATTCAGGTTGCTCAGAAGACTCAGACAAGGATTCAGGTTACTAGGAGGTCTCAGGCAAGGATTCAGGAGAAAGTACAGGGTGAGTACTGCATCGCAGCGCGTCCTACACAGCCGCCCATGGCTGGTCACGGACCACACTGAAAGTAAAGCAGACTCCAGGCGAAACAGTGGAACTTAGAAACCAGGACATGATGAAGATTCAGGAGAGGCCTGCACAGCCACCAGTGGCTGGTCACAGACCATGCTGAAGCAGAGCAGGTTCTGGCAGAGTCTTAGGCATGGACAGAAGCAGGCACAATGAACTCTGAAGACTGGGACAGGATTCAAGACTCAGGATACTCGGAAACTAGTTATTAAAAACAGGAGTCTTCCGGAGGCTTGCGCTCCTGACGAGAAGGCGGCATTGTACCACGAAGTGCCCTACACAGCCCCCCATGGGCTGGTCAGGGACCACGATGGTGGCACACCAGGAGAGGTGGACAGACGAGGAACCTAGGAACTGGACGAAGGGCTGAAGAAGAGACAGACGGAGTCAGGACAGGAACATCGGACATCAGGAGCGGTACCTCTGGACACGGAACATCTGGAATATCAGGAACACAAAACAGGTGACGAGGGAGCTCCAACAAGGGACAAGACCAGGAACATCAAGGTGAAGAACTTCAGGAACACGAACATGGAACAAAGATCCATCAAGGGCACAGGAAGACCATGGAGGACCTGGAATGGAATGAAGACTACAGACCACTGTGCTGACCAGATCCAAAGGCCCTGAAGGAATGAAGCAGAGCCCTTTTATAGGGCTGATCCAGGATCACAGAGATGATGTCATCCGTTGGGAGCACAGGCCTTTCCCACCGCTGGCCCTTTAAATACAGGAGAAAGGTGCACGCCCGAGCCTATGCAGTGCCTGGAGGATGGTGAGTCAGCAGTGGCATCAGGGCCACGAAGGAGACCAGGCTGGATTGTGGCTTCTCCACCAGAGGCAGAGACAGCGGCTTCAGGGCTGCCTAGGTGGAGGGAGCGGCAATGGTGGCAGAAGGGCTGCGAAGACACAGTCCGGCAGCGGCTTCCACCATGAAGAGTCCTGGGAGTGGCGCCAGGCCGCATGAGAGGAGGCAGAGGCAGCGGTGGCTCCCCTTTGCATACAGAAGACGTCGGGCTGGCCTGTGGTAAGTGGGGGGCCTGTCCGCGGGATGGGGTCTGCGGACAGGATCGTAACACCATCCTTTTTTTAAATTTATTTATTTATTTATTTATTTATTTTAAGTTTTTCTATACCGGCATTCGCGATGGTTATCGCATCATGCCGGTTTACAATTAACAAGAGGAGAAGGAACAAAAGTAATAATAAATAATAATAATAATAATAATAAACATTAAACAAGTGATGAACTAAAAAGGTTGCAGTTACAATAAAACAAGGGAGTTACACAACTTGGAACAGAGAAGGAAGCTAGGATTTTAACAGAGAGAACAAATATGCCAATTATGGCATTTGCAACATTTGCAACATTAATGAATTACCCTGTAGATGTGGAGTTATTAATTATCATGTTAAGGGTAGGTCTACGCGATTGGATAATGATGATTTAAGGTTCAATTTAGGTCTGGAAAGGCTTTCATAAATAGCCACATTTTGAGTCTTTTCCTAAATGTAGGAAGGCAGGGTTCCTGTCGCAAATCTGATGGGATGGAGTTCCATAGTGTTGGTCCTGCAGTGGAGAAAGCCCTGTCTCTGGCGGTTATGTGCCGAGTGGTTTTGGAGTGTGGTACGTGTAGGGATTCTCTGTAGGACTCTCTGATGGGTCTAGAAGAAGTATATTTACTGAATGGAATTTGAAGGTTAAGCGGGGAGTATTGATGGATGGATTTGTAAATAGTAGTTATGGACTTATATAAGATTCTGTAGTGAATTGGCAGCCAGTGAAGGTCTTTGAGGATTGGTGATATGTGATCTCTTCTCCGTGCGTTTGTTAATATTCTTGCTGCCGTGTTTTGAACCATCTGAAGGGGTTTGGTGTGAGATGAAGGGAGACCTAACAGTATAGAGTTGCAATAATCTAATTTAGCGAAGATTATTGATTGCAAAATAGTTCTGTAATCGTGAAAGTGGAAAAGTGGTTTATTCTTTTTTAAGACGTGGAGTTTATAGAAGCAGTCCTTGATAGTTTGATTTATGAATGATTTTAGGTTTAGCCTGTTATCAATGATAGCTCCTAGGTCTCTTATTTGTGGAGTTTGTAAGTTGGGTGGTGGATTTGAGTGAATATTACTGTTATCCGTGGAAATTAGGAGGAGTTCACTTTTTGAAGAATTTAGTATTAGGTTTAGACTGGAGAGGAGTCCGTCGATTTTTTGAAGACAAGTTTCCCAGAATTCTAGAGTTTTTGTGTAGGATTCTTTGATGGGGATGACTATCTGGACATCATCTGCATATAGAAAGTGTTTAAGGTTTAGTTTGGTTAGCAGTTGGCAAAGAGGGAGCAGGTAGATATTAGGGATGTGAATCGTGTCCTCGATCGTCTTAACGATCGATTTCGGCTGGGAGGGGGAAGGAATCGTATTGTTGCCATTTGGGGGGGTAAAATATCGTGAAAAATCGTGAAAAATCGAAAAATCGCAAAACCGGCACATTAAAACCCCTAAACCCACCCCCGACCCTTTAAATTAAATCCCCCACCCTCCCGAACCCCCCCCAAATGACTTAAATAACCTGCGGGTCCAGCGGCGGTCCGGAACGGCAGCGGTCCGGAACGGGCTCCTGCTCCTGAATCTTGTTGTCTTCAGCCGGCGCCATTTTCCAAAATGGTGCCGAAAAATGGCGGCGGCCATAGACGAACACGATTGGACGGCAGGAGGTCCTTCCGGACCCCCGCTGGACTTTTGGCAAGTCTCGTGGGGGTCAGGAGGCCCCCCACAAGCTGGCCAAAAGTTCCTGGAGGTCCAGCGGGGGTCAGGGAGCGATTTCCCGCCGCGAATCGTTTTCGTACGGAAAATGGCGCCGGCAGGAGATCGACTGCAGGAGGTCGTTCAGCGAGGGTTCCGGCGCCTCGCTGAACAACCTCCTGCAGTCGATCTCCTGCCGGCGCCATTTTCCGTACGAAAACGATTCGCGGCGGGGAAATCGCTCCCTGACCCCCGCTGGACCTCCAGGAACTTTTGGCCAGCTTGTGGGGGGCCTCCTGACCCCCACGAGACTTGCCAAAAGTCCAGCGGGGGTCCGGAAGGACCTCCTGCCGTCCAATCGTGTTCGTCTATGGCCGCCGCCATTTTTTGGCGCCATTTTGGAAAATGGCGCCGGCTGAAGACAACAAGATTCAGGAGCAGGAGCCCGTTCCGGACCGCTGCCGTTCCGGACCGCCGCTGGACCCGCAGGTTATTTAAGTCATTTGGGGGGGGTTCGGGAGGGTGGGGGATTTAATTTAAAGGGTCGGGGGTGGGTTTTAGGGGGTTTTAGTGTGCCGGCTCACGATTCTAACGATTTATAACGATAAATCGTTAGAATCTCTATTGTATTGTGTTCCATAACGGTTTAAGACGATATTAAAATTATCGGACGATAATTTTAATCGTCCTAAAACGATTCACATCCCTAGTAGATATTAAAGAGTGTGGGTGATTGGGAGTTCCGCAGGGCTCCTCCCTAAGAAGAAGGATAGTGCTGAGATTCTTTGTTGTGTAATTTGACCTTGTATCCTCTGTTCCCCAGGAATGATTTGAACCAAGACAATGCTGTTCCTGTTATTCCAATGTTTGCTAATTGAATTAGTAGGGTGGAGTGGTTAACCGTATCAAAGGCAGCTGAGAGGTCTAGAAGGATCAGTAAGTAAGCGTGACCTTTATCCAGTCCCATGATAAGGTGGTCAGTCAGGGATATGAGTAGTGATTCCGTACTTAAAGATTTTCAGAAACCATATTGGGTTGGGAACAGAATTTTGTGTTCTTCGAGGTAGTCTGAAAGTCTGGTGTTAACTAATTTTTCCATTACCTTGGCTAAGAAAGGGAGATTGGATATTGGACGGAAGTTGGTAGGATCTTTAGGATTTAAATTGGGTTTTTTTAAGAGCGGTTTGATGGAGGCAATTTATCACTATGACCATCTCCATTTGTCAGAGTATGTAAGTGAGCTAAGACAGTGCTTCTGAATTTTTTCAAGCCCAAGGCACACCTATGTTAACAAAAATGGTGTGTGGTACATAAGCCTCCATGAGGCAGGCAATGAAGTAGTTGCAATAAGCCATTTCCCTCTATCTTAAAGTGCAGAAGGGAGAAAGCAGAGTTGCTTACCCATAATGGGTGTGCTCCAAGAGCAGCAGGATGTTAGTCCTCACACATAGGAACTTTGAGTAGGCACAATGAGTATGCCCTATATCACACATCCATGCGGGGTCCCTCTGCAGTCTTGTAAAATACAATTATAATTAAAATAAAAAATTGGAGAAACCCAACTCCGCGGGGTGGTGGGCAGGTTTCGTGTTACAGGTAAGCAACTCTGCTTTTTCTCAGGATAAGCAGAATAGTAGTCCTCACACAAGTGAATCCCTAATGACATGTTGCTCCCCAACACAAAAGGGAGCACATCACCGGTGCTGTTGGTAACAGAGGGGGAGACAGCCTAAACCCAAACAATGGGTCCTAGGCAGGAGAGTAGGGTTTTACACCTCAAATAGATTTCGAAGGACAGACTGGCTGAACCTACTTTTGCATTGGCCATCCCTATCCAGACAGTAATGAGATGCGAATGTGTGGAGAGAACTCCACATTGCAGCCTTGCAAATCTCCTCCATGGGAACTGCTCGTAAGTAGGCCACCAACATTGCCATGGCTCTGACAGAATGAGCCTTTACATGACCCCCAAAATGCAGTCACACCTAGGCATAACAGAAGGAGATGTAATCTGCTAGCCAATTAGATTGTGTCTGTTTGGCAACAGCAACACTCAACCTATTCTTGTTAAAAGAAATAAAAAGTTAGGTGGACTGTCTAAAGGTTTCTGTCTGCTCCAGACAGAAAGCCAAGGCTCGCTTGCAGTCCAATCTGTGCAGTGCTTGTTTGGCTTGGTGCGAATGGAACCTTGGAAAGAATATTGCCAGGATGATTGAGTTGTTAAGATGAAAATCTGTCACCACCTTAGGCAGGAACTTAGGGTGCATACGCAAGAACACCCTGTCATGGTAAAACTTGGTATAAGATGGATAAGTCACTAAGGCCTGGAGCTCGATGACCCTGCATGCTGAAGTAACATCCACCAAAAATATAACCATCCAGCTCAGGTACTTCAGGTCACAGGGCCACAGCGGCTCAAAAGTAGAATTCATCAGCTGAATCAATACCACGTTGAGGTCCCTAGAACAGTGGTCTTAGGGAAGGCTTCAACTGAAGCAGGCCCTGCATGAAACGTACAACTATAGGCTGTAGAGAGATAGGCTTACCATCTATATCTTAGTGATACGCACTGGGATGAACTTTAACAGAGTTGGTCTTTATGCCAGTCTCCAATAGGTGGCGGAGGTAGTCAAGCAGTTTTTGTGCGGGGCAGGAGAAAGGATTTAGGGCCTTCTACTCACATCACAAGGAAAACCTCCTCCACTTCAGTCCATATGACTTTCTAGTGGAAGGTTTTGTAGAAGCAACCAGGACCCAAGAAACATCCTCTGAAAGATCAAGTGGCTGCAAGATTAACCTCTCAACTTCTAGGTTGTGAGTGACAGGGCCTGGAGGTTGGGATGCCACAGCCTGTCTTGATCTTGCGTGATGAGAGCTGGGAAAATCCGCAGACTGATGGACAACTTCCATAGGATGGAAACCAGACTGATGGACAACTTCCATAGGAATGGAAACCAGACTTGTGTTGGCCAATGAGGGGTTATGAGGATCATAGTCTCTCTGTCCTTGTGAAGCTACAAGAGTCTTTGCCACTAAGAGAATCAGAGGATACGCAGACAGAAGACCCTTACCCCAATGACGGGCGAGGTCATCCGAGGGGTGTTTGTCATTTGACATGTACAAGGAGCAGAAACAAGGCAACTTCCTGTTGCAGAGGGACTTGAATAGATGTACGTCTGGGCTCATTAGACTAATGAAGTAATGTAGATTGCTCAGCATGATCGGTTTATAGTGTATATATCTCAAATCACAATAAAGATTAATAAAATATGAAGTATTTTTTAAACTGATAATTAAGTTTATAATATAAAGACTATTATAAATATTGATGGCAGTATATAGGAAAAACAAAACCTTTAAACAAAAGAATAATAGAACATCAAAGTGTGATAAATAGGAAAATTGAAGGTAAACCATTAGTAGAATATTCAGTTTGAAAGAATCATTCATTTGAAGAATATAGATTTGTTGTGATAGGTAAACCAATACCAAATTGGAGAGGAGGCAACTTAGACTCTCTTCTTCTAAGACTTGAACAGGTATATATTTACAGATTTAAAACAGTAACCCCCTCTGGGACTTTATCAAGAGATTGATTTTTCTGTTTTTTTTATGAATTTTATTAACAATAATTCTAGTTTGACTAATATGTATGCACTTTATATTTATAATTTTGATTAATCACAATTTATATATTATTCACAAGCTTCCTTAATATTTTCTTGTTTTCATTTTTTGCATTATAATCAATTATCACTTATTTATGACGTACTCACTTTTATATTTAGATAAATTATTAGTACTATATAGATCCTTAGTCTATACTTTATTTTTTTCCATATTTAATACATGGTTATATCATTTTTATGATAAAATAATTTGATTGTTTCATATTCTTTTTACCTTAGACTCCCTTATATTTTATATCATTAATTAGTTTATTTTGTTTAGGACTCCTATATATAATTTACATTCTCTATACTATTAGACACATATACACTGATTATTTACCTGAAATTTCAAACGAATACATGTGTTTGAGTTTGCTCAGCAACGAAAAATGTTTTAATATATAATGTGTAATAAGAGTGCTCATGAACAGTGATTATTCCAGCACCATCATGGTCACTTTTTCAGAAGAGTGCCAATTCCGTCCTTCTGTCAATCATCGCTGCGTTCCAGACGTACACATAGGAAATGTAGTCACTAAAGGCTAACCATGGCACGCTTTTCATATATTAAAGCACGATTATGCGACATTTCAAAGATACATGAAAGTATCAGTTTTACGCATGACACCGCATCGCTGTTGATGTAACCTCATCTATTTGAATTGTTTGATTTTTTTTTTTTTATTTTATTTTGATTTATATTCCGTTTTTTGCACTTTTTTCAGCATTTCAAAGTGGATTACATTCAGGTACTTTTTTAGGTATTTGATTATGTATTAGGTTATATTTATTTATTTATTTATTTAATTTCTTTTCCTATACCGATGCTCAAGACTAGGTCTTATCGTACTGGTTTACAATGTAACTGAGGGGAAACCAATTAACATCAAGGTAGAAAGTAAAGTTACATTAAACAGGGAGCATAAAACCTGGGCAATGGAAGACAGTACAGAGTTTAAACTAAGAAACAATTAGAGAGAGATAAATATATAAATCAACAAAAACTGTAAGATACAAAAACATAGGTTTATCCTAGGCAGTTATAGAGATGTAGTTCCATCTCTATAACTTTGGAAGTTATAGAGATGGAACTACATCTCTATAACTTCCTATGGAAGTTGTCCATCCTAGGCAGTTATAGAGATGTAGTTTGGCTAAACCTTTTGGTTCGGCCTCAGTTATTGACCCACCACGGGAAATTTCGGTTTCCCGCGGTTCAGGCCTTTTTTTTTTCAGCTGCCCCGAATTTCGGGTTAGTGCGTGCTAACATTTAAATGTTAGCACACACTAACAGGAGTTAGCGCGCACTAACCCAAAAAAAGAATTTTTCGAAATTTCGGAAAAATTTTCTTCATTTTTCAGGTTTACTGAAACAGGACGAATTAGGCAATTTCATTGAAATTGCCTAATTTGTCCAAAATGAATGCACATCCCTATTAGGTTATGATTATGCAGCAACTGAAGTTCCTTCATATTTGGTTAGCAGATTATTGTGTAACTTTTTTCTTAATATTCTCCTATTTTCCTTATAATCTTTAAATAGAACAAATGTTTAGGCTGATATACATAAATAAATAGCTGGGAACTATTCACAAACTGCCTTTTACACTGCGTCAAATGATTTTTAAAAAATTGCTTGTATACTCATTTTTATTAGATCATTTTACACAATCATTTCTTAAATCTGTATAATTTTTTGATTATTTTACATTGAAAAGGAATCTGATTTCGAATTGATACATGGTTCAGTTATGTTAAGCAATGATATAGATTTGAGTATATATGTGTATATGAATAAAGACAGTCTCGGTTAGATTGCAGCCATGTTTGTAAATCTGTTAGCCTATATTGTTGTTTCGATTAAATTACTTGTCATTTCAAATGTCATTTAAAATGTCATTCCACCAGGAAAGTGGATGGTTCTCCTACAGACCCTGCTGCCTTGAGCGCCCGGCGCCAGCAAGCCCCAGCAGCAGGCGATCGGCAGCAGGGAGAGCAACAAAACACCTGTGCACGCAGCTCCGATTTTCCGCCTCCTTCGGACGGACAAGAGAGACGAAATTTCACGGGCAAACTTTCCCCCAGCCCCCACTCACCTGCCCTGGCCGCGGCCACACAAGCCCCCAGCAGCAGAAGGGCGTCCATGGGTGCCAGTCTCCCGTGCGGGCGCGCGGACAGCTCCTGAGCAGCCTCAGTCCTCTCTCCCCTCCTCCCGAGGCGCGCACCGCGGCTCCCCTGCCTCACGGGGGCAGCCGGTGGCGAGAGCGGCTTCGGCAGCCCGGGGCGGATCGAGCGCTCCCCATGCGAGGCGGCTTCCAGCAGCCCCTGCCGAAGGTGCATGAATGCATGCCTGTACGCCCAATTTGGGCGCTCAAGGCAGCGAAGGTGCATGAACGCACGTCGCGACCTGAGCGCCTGGCTGGACATCCGAGGTCACAGCGTGTGTTCATGTACCTTCTCTGCCTTGAGCGCCCAAATTGGACGAACAGGCGGGCGCTCACGGCAGCGGGAAGGTGTTCTGTTTTGGTGCTGTGTTTCAGGCCGAGTGCGTGAGCGAGCCGAAGCCTGGGCTGTAGGTGCCCAGCTGCGGGGAGGGATGCAGCCCGCCGGCCGGGCTCTGCACCTCCAGCCAGGGCCCCGCCGCCGCCTGGCCGTGCACGTCTCACCAGGAGGAGGCGCCGTTCGCCATCTCCCCCGACAGGCCGGAGTGGAAGCCCGACTTGTACCAGGACTCATAGGGGTGCGCCATGCCCACTCATGGGTACAGGCCCTCAGCTGCCAAGCTGTGCACCTTGGATATGAAGGCCAACTGGCCGCTGGCATCCTGCGACGAGGAGGTGGAGGAGGAGGCTGCGGCCACCCCGCCGCCCACCACGTTGGAGAAGAGGCCGCCGTAGTCACTGCTGAAGGCCGACGACGTGGCGAGGTGGAGGCCAGGCAGAAGGCGCTGTTAGCGGCACCCGTTGCGCCCCCGGCCAGTCCGCTGGAGGACCGGCTGCTAGCCAGGGAGAAGCCCCCCCCCCAAGCTGGAGCCCAGATTGCAGCTGGACGTGGAGCGTTTCTAGGGGACATCCGTGATCTCGGACGTCCAGCCGGGCGCTCAGGTTGCAGCGTGCGTTCATGCACCTTCGCTGCCTTGAGCGCCCGCCTGTATGCCCAATTTGGGCGCTCAAGGCAGCAAAGGTGCATGAACGCACGCCATGACCTCGGACGTCCAACTGGACGCTCAGGTCGCGGCGTGCATTCATGCACCTTCGCTGGCGGGGGCTGCTGGAAGCCGCCTTGCATGGGGAGTGCCCAATCCGCCCCGGGCTGCTGAAGCCGCTCTCGCCGCCGGCTGCCCCCAGGAGGCAGGGGAGCCGCGGTGCGTGCCTCGGGAGGAGGGGAGAGAGAGGACTGAGGCTGCTCCGGAGCTGTCAGCGCGCCTGCACGGGAGACCGGCACCCATAGACGCCCTTCTGCTGCTGCTGCTGGGGGGTTGCGTGGCCGCGGCCAGGACAGGTGAGCGGGGCCTGGGGGAAAGTTTGCCTGTGAAATTTCATCTCTCTCTTGCCCGTCCAAAGAAGGCGGAAAATTGGAGCTGCGCGCACAGGTGCTTTTTGTGCTCCCTGCCGCCGATCGCCGGCTGCTGGGGCTTGCCTGACACTTGTCAAGCTGGCAATGCCCGAGCGTAATATAGAAATGATTTTCGCCCTGCGCCTTGATTTATTTTTTGTAATAATTTTTCCCCCTTGTGCGAGAAGCATTTTTTTCTGTGGATTGGGTTGGTTTGGGACTGGGCGACTGGGCAGCTAAGTTCACCACACTAACGCCAGGTAGGCAGTAAATTTGCAGGTTAAAGATGCGGCAAAACAGCTGGTTAAAAAGGCGATAATCTGGGTGCACGTTACTGTATCGGAGGGAATAGCTAATCCGATCATTAACATATCATATACATGCCGCAGGCGGAAAGGGATACGTGTCGATTTCAAGAAGCCGTAAGGATGCGTAAAACCGGATACTGAATCGCGGGTTAGACATACGTGTCCAAATTGTGCGTACAAAGCGGGTTAGAAACAGGGTAACCGCGGCCGTGCTTTACTGTATCGGCCTGCTAGTATGGAGGCGGCAGGGCATTCGACACTGGAGGCATGTTTTGGGTCAAACTGCAATGCGCCCATTTACGGATCTTCAGCAGTCTTACTCGTTGCCCGATTCTGCTTGGAACCCATATTTACAATTAACTCATTTTGCTCAGGCCAGCATGATTGCCTTGCACCTCACCTTAGGGAAATCAGACTTTGAAAAGTTGTGAGAAGGCCAATGGTTGCACTAAGGTTGTGTCTATGATATACCAATTATTATTGTCCCAGGATGTGCCTACCTATAATTTTCAGAAGATATGGGAAAAAGATCTTCAGGTAGACTGGGCTCCCCGGGTCTGGAAGTCTATTTTTCAAAATATCGGCAGAGGATATATAGCGGCCTCGCTTATTGAGAACTCTTATAAGGTACTTTATCGTTGGTATGTGTGTCCTTCTCAATTGCATAAGTTCACACCTCATTACCCAGACACCTGCTGGCGGTACTGTATGGAGGTGGCTACTTACTACCATATGTGGTGGGACTGTCCTAAGCTGCAGATGGTCTGGTGTGACGTATTTCATTGGTTGCGTGATTTGTTCCCTAGGCTGCCCTCTCACACCTGCACAGGCATTATTAGGCATAAAATTTCCAGGGCTCTCGGAGGATCATAACCGATTGGCACATTTTATCTTAACTGCTAGTCATTGCAAAATTGCACGTATGTGGAAATCCCCCAGAGTCCCCACAAAAGCAGTTATACAACAAAAGGTGCAGAAAATGTTTTTATTATCAAAAATTACAGCTTATAAGCACAAGAGAGTTTCTCGCTTTGAACTGATCTGGCAACCCTATCAACTGTGGCTATCTTCTATGACCACTGGTAACTAGGTTTACCCGATATCCATCATTCCCATTCTGCCATTTTTGAAGGGCAGCCTACCTAATACCTGACTGCTTTTGTGTAATCCTTACTTGTTCTCTAGGGCAGCACTCTATGATTGTTTCCTTATATGCAGGGTGTCTATGAGGCAATGGGGGGGGGGGGGGGGGGGTTTAGGTATTCCTAAAAGAAACGTACAGTTGCTAGGTTATAAACCTTCTTTGCGCATTATGTTACATTGTCTTTTCTATCACTGTCCTACTAGTTTTGTAGATTGCATTTGTACAAGATTACAGTGCTTGGAGCTGTTTAGTTGTTCTCTGAATGTGCCTTGTATGGTTTACATGATATATTGTTTGGCTTAATAAAAACCTTTAATTACAAAAAAAAAAAAAAAGCATCCATGGCTGGTGCTCTTCGGTCCCTGTGTAGGGAGAAGTAGCATTCCACTTTGCAGTTCCTTTCGGACGCAAAGAGGTTGATGGTTGGCTGACCCCATCTGTGGAAGATTCTGCTCACAACAGAGGGATCCAGAGACCACTCGTGGGGCTGGAAACTTCAGCTGAGGCGGTCCACTACTGCATTCTGTGTGCCTGCCAGATAAGTGGCTCACAGTAATATTGAGTGCGACAGGGCCCAGGCCCAAATCTGCGCCACCTCCTGGCAGAGCAGATAAGAGACTGTGCCCTCCTGTTTGTTCAGGTACCACATTGCTACTTGGTTGTGTTTGAATCAAGACTATCTTGTTGGATAGGCAGTCCCTGAATGCATAAAGGGCGTACCACATCGCCTGAAGCTCCAGGAAGTTGATCTGACAGATCTCTTCGGTTTTTGTCCAAGTCCCTTCGGTTTGAAGGCCTTCGACATGGGCTCCCCAACCTAGGTTGGAGGTGTCCATGGTTAAGGTCACATGAGGAGCTGGTTGCTGGAAGTTTAGACCTGTTTGTAAGTTGGCCTTGTGCGTCCACCAAGTAAGGGACAAACGAAGTGGATTGGTTATGTGGACAAGGGATGTAAGTGGTTTAGTAGCTTGATGCTACTGAGACTTTAAAGTCCATTGTGTCAGTCTCATAGCTAAGCGTGCCTTTGGGGTGATGGACTGTTGATGCCATGTGGCCAAGCAACTTGAGAAGTCGGAGAGCCGAAGCTGTTTTTTTTGATTGCAGATAGAGCTGGCGAGGTTGGACAGCATGGTTGCACGGTCGTCGGGCAAGAACCCTTTCGCTACTGTGGTGTCTAGGTCTGCTCCTATAGAGGAGAGATGGTGAGACTGTGTCAAGTGGGATTTCGAGTAGTTAATGAGAAATCTCAGTGAGTGCAGGAGCTGTAGGGTGAGACCGAGGGAGTCGAGGGCCCCTTATCTGGACTAGCATTTTATGAGCCAGTCGTCCAGATATGGAAAGATGTGTACACCCATGTGGTGTAAATCTGCAGCCACTACTGCCAGGCACTTCGTGAACACTCAGGGTGCCGAGGCGAGGCCGAATGGCAGTACTCTGTATTGATAATGTCTGTGACCCACCACGAATCGCAGGTATTTGCGATGAGGAGGGAAGATTGCAATATGGGCATATGCATCCTGAAGGTCCAGAGAGCAGAGTCAATCCCTTTGATGTAGCAGAGGTAGCATGGTGCCCAGGGACACCATCCTGAGCCATTCCTTGCAAAAAAACATGAGATCCAGAATAGGCCGGAGGCCGCCAGTCTTTTTTGGAATTAGGAAATACCTGGAGTAGAATCCTTTCCCCTGCTGGGCCAAGGGAACCGGTTGTATGGCCCTGGCATGCAGAAGGGTTGAGAGTTCTGACTCAAGAAGTGTTGTGTGATCATCCCAGCTCCACGCTAGACTGGGTGGGGAGTCCAGGGGTATAGATGAAAAACTTAAACGGAAGCCGTGGGTTACGATGGACAGTACACACTGGTCCGTGGTAATTGGATGCTAATTGGTTGCAAAGTGGCAAAGACAGCCTCCCACTGGGATCAAGGGGAGATGGTTGCTGCTCTCTGGAAAGGAGTCAAAATCCAGTCACAGGACCAGCTTGTGGAGCAGGCTGCGCTCTAGTTGTCCTCGCTTGGCATGCATGTCCTCTTTGAGGGGCCCAAGCTGGTTGAGCACAGGATGCGGGAGGATACCACCTACGCGGACTATAAAATTGTTTCCTTGTGTCCCTGCGCATAGCCCTGTGGGCTACGGCGGGTGCATCTGAGATGACAGTTGAAAGTTGACGCAGAGTCTCATGATGTTCCTTTAATTGGGCCACTGCCTCTTGGATCTTATACAAGAACAGGTTTTCTCCTGTACAGGGGAGATCTGCAAGTTTGTCCTGCACCTCCGGGCATAAGTCTAAGTCTTTGAGCCAGGCCCAACGCCTAGCACTAAAGCCCGATGCTGAGACTCTAGCTGCTGTCTGAAAAGAGTCGTAAGCAGCTTTGACCTCGTGTTTACCTGCTTACAATCCTTTTTGTAGGATGGAGGTCAAGGTCTCTTGCTGTTGCTGTGGTAAGGCCTCTGCAAATTCCTGGACTTGTTTCCAGAGATTTGTGTTATATTGGGTCATGTATAACTGATATGCTGCTATTCGCTCTATCAACATGGACCCTACGTCCTAATGCATCCAATGCCTTCTGATCTTTACCAGGAGGAACAGAGGAGTGTGGACGGGATCTTTTAGCCTTCTTTTGGGCTGATTCCACCACTACAGAATGGTGGGGCAGCTGGCGTTTTTGAAAGCGTGGGGCTTGTTGAACCAGGTACGTAGCATCTGTCTTTCTGTTGACTGGAGGTACAGTACCTGGATGGTCCCCACAAGCGGTGCAAGAGGTCAAGCAGTACTGGTATTGCCATTACCTATTTTGGAGCATCTTGCGGCGAGCATCTTCCTCCATCACCCATGAAAATGGGACAGTTTCAGACATCATCTTGACAAAGCTGGCAAAAGAGAGGTCTTCAGAAGGAGATAGACACCTTTCTTCCAGGGGTGAAGGCTCAAAGCAATTCCTCGGATGAAGAATGGTCCAAGGATGCATCCTCCCATGAAGCATAAGGAGTCTCTTCCTCACCTGCTGGTAATTCTGAGGGAGGAAAAATACCAGAGCTTAGAGGGTGAGAAGGCATCAATGGATATTGAGGTGGCAGCGAAGGAGTCCGTGCCGGCTTCGAGGGCACCGAAGCGGATGAGTTACGCTTAGGCACAGACAGCCCCAATGGCCCTGGAATGGGCTCTGGCATCGGTGGATCCCATGCAAGGATCGGGCCAGAAGCCCCTTCTTCATCCTCCAAGGAACCCGGTATGGGAATCGGGAAGGCCTCGATGGTCGACTTGATGCCAGCGTGTCCGGTGGCATGGGTTGAGTTGGCAGGGCAACGATGAGGGTGTCTAGGTGCTCGAGGAGCAGTGCAAAAATAGAGGGCGCCAGTTCCAGCACCGGTATGGGGGCCAGCGCCAGTAGCAACTTAAAGCCCCAGAAGGAATTAAGCACTGCCTCTTAGACCAGTTTGTCCAATTCCTCCCTGAAGGTTGGCATTGATAGCACTGTGACTGGGGTAGGAGGCAGGCTAGGCATTACTGACGCTCCACAGCGATGTGTGGAGGCTCAGTACCCAGCACAGATATCGGTGGGGTACGCCTCGGTGTCCCGGGTCCAGAGGAGGATGGGGGTTCCTCTCCCCAGGTGGCTCGGTAGGAATCGATGCCTCTGTGGTATTGGTGCCAGCACCGGGCGGGGACATGTGCCAGTGACGATGTTTCCCTTGGTGCTTGGTCCAGTCCTTCTCCAGCACAGAGGACGATGATGCCGATGCCTTCAAGAGTATCTGTGACGGACGGTCACCCGCTCCGCGATGTTCGTGGTGAGGCGTCTCCAAGGTCAATTGACCGTCTCCGGTCGGAGCGACTTGAGCTAGTCGATGGAGCAGAGCGTTTCAACGCAAACAACTGCTCCATCTTGTCCAGTCGAGCGCGCCGGCCTTTGGGGGTCATTTGTGTGCAACTGGGACATAGACATAGAAATGACGGAAGAAGACGACCAAACGGTCCATCCAGTCTGCCGAGCAAGTTTTGCACTTTTTTTTTTCTCATACTTATCTGTTACTCTTGGCTCTTAGTAACCTTTTGTTTCTATTTCCCTTCCACCCCCACTGGGGAACCTTTTGGGGAAGGGGGAGTCTCTTCTGAAGGGATGGGCTCCACCTTAACCAGGGTGGAACCAGACTGCTGGCGCTAACCTTTAAAAAGGAGATTGTTCTAGTTTAAAAGCTGCTCTAAGGGGAAAGCCGACAGTCGCTCAACAGCGCATGGTTCGGAGAGATGTATCTTTAAAGGATACTAATGATGCATTAGAATTAGGGCATCCCGACAGTGAGGTTCCAATAATTAGAAAAGTAGTCCAAGTGCCTGTAACTAAAAACTCACCTGAGCTAAAAAATTCTAACTTATCCCTATCAATTAAAAAGCAGAATAAAAATACAAACAAAAAACAAACTTTGAAATGTTTGTATGCTAATGCCAGAAGTCTAAGAAGTAAGATGGGAGAATTAGAATGTATAGCAGTAAATGATGACATAGACTTAATTGGCATCTCAGAGACATGGTGGAAAGAGGATAACCAATGGGACAGTGCTATACCGGGGTACAAATTATATCGCAATGACAGAGAGGAGCAGTCGGGAGGAGGTGTGGCGCTTTATGTCCGGGATGGCATAGAGTCCAACAGGATAAACATCCTGCATGAGACTAAATACAAAATTGAATCTTTATGGGTAGAAATCCCTTGTGTATCAGGGAAGACTACAGTGATAGGGGTATACTACCATCCACCTGGTCAAGATGGTGAGATGGACAGTGAAATGCTAAGAGAAATTAGGGAAGCTAACCAAATTGGTAGTGCAGTAATAATGGGAGACTTCAATTACCCCAATATAGACTGGGTAAATGTATCATTGGGTCACGCTAGAGAGATAACGTTCCTGGATGGAATAAATGATAGCTTTATGGAGCAATTGGTTCAGGAACCGACGAGAGAGGGGAGCAATTTTAGATCTAATTCTCAGTGGAGGCATAGGACTTGGTGAGAGAGGTAACGGTGGTGGGGCCGCTTGGCAATAGTGATCATAATATGATCAAATTTGATTTAATGACTGGAAAAGGAACAGTGTGCAAATCCAAGGCTCTCGTGCTAAACTTTCAAAGGGAAACTTTGATAAAATGAGAAAAATTGTTAGAAAAAACTGAAAGAAGCAGCTACAAAAGTAAAAAATGTCCAAGAGGCGTGGTCATTGTTAAAAATACCATTCTAGAAGCACAGTCCAGATGTATTCCACACATTAAGAAAGGTAGAAAGAAGGCAAAACGATTACCGGCATGGTTAAAAGGGGAGGTGAAAGAAGCTATTTTAGCCAAAAGATCTTCTTCAAAAATTGGAAGAAGGATCCAACAGAAGAAAATAGGATAAAGCATAAACATTGGCAAGTTAAATGTAAGACATTGATAAGACAGGCTAAGAGAGAATTTGAAAAGAAGTTGGCTGTAGAGGCAAAAACTCACAGTAAAAACTTTTTTAAATATATCCGAAGCAGAAAGCCTGTGAGGGAGTCAGTTGGACCGTTAGATGATCGAGGGGTTAAAGGGGCACTTAGAGAAGATAAGGCCATCGCGGAAAGATTAAATGATTTCTTTGCTTCGGTGTTTACTGAAGAGGATGTTGGGGAGGTACCCGTAATGGAGAAGGTTTTCATGGGTAATGATTCAGATGGACTGAATCAAATCACGGTGAACCTAGAAGATGTGGTAGGCCTGATTGACAAACTGAAGAGTAGTAAATCACCTGGACCGGATGGTATACACCCCAGAGTTCTGAAGGAACTAAAAAATGAAATTTCAGACCTATTAGTAAAAATTTGTAACTTATCATTAAAATCATCCATTGTACCTGAAGACTGGAGGATAGCAAATGTAAAGCAAAATTGCTTACCTTGTAATAGGTGTTATCCCAGGACAGCAGGATGTAGTCCTCACATAAGGGTGACATCGGTAATGGAGCCCTATGTACGGAAAAACTTCTTTAAAAGTTTCTATGAAACTTTTGAATGGCACCGGAGTGCCTACTGAGCATGCCCAGCATGCCATGATATTCCCTGCCACAGGGGTCCCCCTTCAGTCTTGTTTTGTAGCAATAAGCGTTAGCCAAAAATAAAATAATAAAACGTATCGGACCCAACTCCGCGGGGTGGCGGGTGGGTTTCGTGAGGACTACATCCTGCTGTCCTGGGATAACACCTATTACAAGGTAAGCAATTTTGCTTTATCCCAGGACAAGCAGGATGCTAGTCCTCATATATGGGTGATTAGCAAGCTAGAGGCTGAGTCATTTTGTGCTGAAGCAACAGTGAAGTATTGTTGTTGAAATGAATCAGCCGAAGATTACAGCAGGTCGATGTAGAAGGAGTTGGGATTATACTGGAAACAAGTTCTTTAAGACGGATTGTCCATAGGCTGAATCTTGTCTTCCTTCTTTGTCTAAACAGTAGTGAGCTGCAAAAGTGTGAAGAGAACTCCATGTTGCTGCTTTGCAAATGTCCAGAATAGGTATAGAGCGAAGGTGTGCTACTGAAGTTGACATCACTCTTACTGAGTGTGCTTTTACTCGCCCTTGAAGAGTAAGGCCTGCTTTTTCATAACAAAATTGTATGCAATCTGCTAGCCAGTTTGACAGAGTATGCTTACCCACTGCTTTACCTGGTTTGTTTGGATCAAAGGATACAAATAGCTGACTGGATTGTCTTTGGGCTGAAGTGCGGTTTAAATAGAAGGACAACGCACGCTTACAGTCCAAAGTGTGTAAGGCACTTTCTCCCTGGTGAGAGTGAGGCCTGGGAAAGAATGTAGGTAAAACTATTGATTGGTTCAAGTGGAATTCCGTGACAACTTTAGGAAGGAATTTTGGATGTATCCGGAGGACTACCCTGTCATGTAGGAATTTTGTAAAAGGTTCGTATGTGACTAGTGCTTGTAGTTCACTGACCCTTCTAGCTGATGTAATGGCTATGAGAAATACCGTTTTCCAAGTAAGGTATTTCAGGTCACAGGTATTTATGGGTTCAAATGGAGAACGCATAAGCCTAGCTAATACTACGTTCAGATCCCATGGTATGCTTGGGGAATGAATTGGAGGTTTAATATGAGTTAGGCCTCTCATGAATTTACTGACGAGAGGCTGTGTGGATATAGGTGCATCTCCCAACTTGTTATGATAAGCTGAGATGGCACTTAAATGTACCCTTACAGATGATGTCTGAAGACCAGAGTCTGAGAGATGGTAAAGGTAATCTAGTAGCGAGGTAGTGGTGCAAGTGAAAGGATCTAAGCCTTTCTGAGTGCACCACAATGTAAACCGTTTCCATTTGTAGGAATAATTCTTTCTAGTGGAAGGTTTACGAGCAGCTATAAGTACTTGGGATATAGTGGTTGGAAGGTTGAGAGGTTGAGAGGTTGTAAGATCAAGCTTTCAACATCCATGCTGTCAGGGACAGGGATTGAAGATTGGGATGGCGCAACTGACCCTGTTCCTGAGTTATGAGATTGGGAGCTACTCCCAGGCGAATTGGATCCCTGACTGATAGATCTAGCAGCGTGGGGAACCATACTTGTCGAGGCCAATATGGGGCTATGAGTATCATAGTCCCCTTGTCCTGTTGTAGTTTGACTAGTGTTTTGGTTATGAGAGGTATCGGTGGATACGCATATAGCAGGCCTGAATTCCAATGGCGAGCAAATGCGTCCTTTGGTAGGCTGTTCTGCTGCCAGAGGAGAGAGCAGTAAGTGTTTACTTTGTAGTTGAGATGGGATGCAAAGAGATCTATCGTCGGTTGACCCCAGCGTTGGAAGATCTTGGATGCTATTGCTGGATCCAAGGACCATTCGTGTGGTTGGAACTGACGACTGAGGCGATCCGCTACTGTGTTGTGGATGCCTGCTAGGTATGTGGCCCGTAGAAGAATTGAGTGTGTCAGGGCCCAGTCCCAAATTTGTGCTGCCTCTTGACAAAGGAGGTAAGAACCTGTCCCCCCTTGTTTGTTGATGTACCACATGGCTACTGTGTTGTCCGTTTGGATTAGAACAGTCTTGTGTGACAGGCAGTCCTTGAATGCATGCAGCGCATAGCGTATAGCTCGAAGCTCCAGAAAGTTTATTTGAAAAGAGGCTTCGAGCTTTGTCCACTTGCCCTGTGTCTTTAGTTGACCAATGTGTGCTCCCCACCCTAAGGTGGATGCATCTGTAGTCAAAGTCACTTGTGGAACTGGTTGCTGGAAAGGTAGGCCTTTGAGCAAGTTGTTCATTGATGTCCACCAGAGGAGTGCAGACGAGCTCTGGTGTGATGTGAATAGGAGTGGACATTGGCTGAGTGGCTTGTATCCACTGTGCTTTGAGTGTCCATTGCAGTAGTCGCATGGTCAATCTGGCCATGGGAGTGACATGAACCATGGAAGCCATGTGCCCTAGAAGAATGAGGCACTGGTGAGCTGTTACTTGGAATTGGTTTCGAAGATTGTGAGTCAACAGGACAAGTGTTTGAGCACGGTCTCTTGGAAGAAAAGCCGTTGCTAGTGTAGTGTTCAATTCCGCACCTATGAACTGTATCAGATGAGTTGGTGACAGATGGGATTTCTGGTAGTTGATGAGAAATCCCAAGGAGTGAAGCACTTGGATGGTGAGCTTGAGAGAATTGAGAGCTCCTTCTTTTGATTGGCTTTTGATGAGCCAATCGTCCAGGTAAGGGAACACATGCACTTTTTGCTTGTGGAGGTGTGCCACTGCTGCCGCCATGCACTTTGTGAATACTCGTGGTGCTGATGCAAGGCCGAAGGGCAGCACTCTGTACTGAAAGTGTTGATCCAGTACCCGAAAGCGCAGGTACTGGCGATGAGGAGGAAAGATGGGAATGTGAGCGTATGCATCTTGAAGATCCAGAGGGCAGAGCCAATCTCCCCTTTGAAGAAGAGGCAGAATGGTGCCTAGGGATACCATTCTGAATTTTTCTTTTCTTAGGAATTTGTTGAGATTTCTGAGGTCTAGAATGGGTCGAAGGCCTCCTGTTTTCTTTGGAATGAAATATCTGGAGTAGAATCCTCTGCCCTTTTGAGGCCCAGGGACTGGTTCTATGGCCTTGGCTCTCAGAAGGGTGGATAATTCTGTTTGAAGAATTATGGAATGTTGATTTATTGTGCAAGAGTGAAGTGGTGGATTTTCCATTGGGATAGTTAAGAAATCCAGCCTGTAACCGTGAGTCGTGATGGATAACACCCACTGGTCGGTGGTGATGGAGGTCCAATTGTTGTGGAAGTACTGTATGCGACCTCCTACTGGTGTTTCTGGGAAGGGGTTGATGTGGCCGCTGCTCTCTGGGGCTTTTCAGAAACCAGAAGTAGTTGTTGTTTGTGGAGGTGGCTGAGGTCTTGTTGGCCTTTGCCTAGGCTGCTGGCGTTGTGTTGGGCGGTTAGCCCTTGGCCTACCGGCTGGGGGTAGTATCGACGTGGACGGTAGTACGGTCGGCGAGTGTCATGTCTGGGATACTTTCTGGAAGAAGTTTGAGTTTCCTGAGGTTGAGAGGATAATTGTTTTAATGTCTCGGTGTGGTCCCTTAAGGTTGCCACAGCTTCCTTAATCTTCTCTCCAAAGAGGTTATCCCCCAGGCATGGTAGATCCGACAAATGCTCCTGAACCTCTGGGCGAAGATCAGAGGCCTTCAGCCATGCCCACCTTCTTGCAGCTATGCCAGATGCTGATAATCTTGCTGCTGTCTCAAAGCAATCATAAGTTGCTCGAACTTCGTGTTTGCCCGAGTCAAGGCCCTTGTGTATAATATTTTGGAAGGACTCCTGAAATTGCTCTGGAAGAGAAAGAGAGAGTTCCTGAACCTGTTTCCACAGGTTCCTTTGGTACTGGTTCATATAGAGCTGGTAAGAAGAAATTTTTGAGACCAGCATGGAACCCTGAAAATTCTTTCTTCCTAAGTTGTCCAGGAATCTACTTTCTTTCCCAGGTGGTAGGGAAGCATGGGACTTTTGTCTTTTTGCCTTCTTTTGGGCAGATTCAACCACCACTGATTGGTGAGGCAGTTGAGATCTTTGGAATCCTGGAGTAGGCTGTACAAGGTAAGTGGCTTCAGCCCTCTTGTTTACCGCTGGTACAGAACCTGGGTGCTCCCAAATCCTGTGCTGTAGTTCCTGGAAGACTTCGTGAACCGGGATTGCCAACATTTCCTTGGGAGGGTCCACAAATTGTAGGACCTCCAAAGTCTTTTGCCTTTCATCCACCTCTGTTTGGATAGGAAAAGGGATGGTGTCCGCCATCTCCTTAACGAAATTCGTAAATGAGAGGTCCTCAGGTGGAGATTTTCTATGGTCATCCGGTGGAAAAGGCTCTGAGAATAATTCTTCATCCGAAGAATACTCAGAAGTAGAGTCCCCAGGCTCATGATGTGGCATGTGGTAAGTAACTGGGTCACTAGGATGTGGTGGTACAGGTGAACGAGGCCTAGAAGGCCTTGGTACTCCCGATGGGCCTGGAACTGGGTCCAGTGGTAATTGCCTTGGTACTCCAGATGGCCCTGGAACTGGATCCTGTGGTAATTGCTTGGTAAGGATATCCAAGAGTGAGTCCAGTTTATTAAAGACCGGATGTAGCATGGTGGCATCCTCCGGAGGTACCGGCGCTGGCGTCGCTGGCACCGAGGAAGGGATTGGTAGAGGCGTATGCGGCATCGGTGACTGTACCGGGGTAGGAATCGCTTCCGGTTCCCGTGCCATCGTCGGTGACCTCGGAATCGACGGTGGCGGAATGGGCATCGATGGTGATGGAATCAGCATCGATGGCGGAATCGCCTCACGTAGAGCTTGTTGCACCGCTTGACGAATGAGAGCGTCAAGTTCCACTCGCACAGCTGGTGAAAACAGAGCAGCCGTGGAGGGAGGCGATGCCGATACCCCTTCAGAGCCCTGAGGAGGTTCGGAACCCGGCACCAATATTGGTGGGGATCGCCCTTCAGTAGGCCTTGGAGCCTCTGTCTCCGTCCGGGTTTTCTTTGCCGGAGAGGCCGTACCTGTGGAAGTCTCTTCGGTCACCGTATCCTGTCGCCGTCGATGGCGATGCTTCTCTTTTTGTTTGTCGCTTCCAGAAGTCGATACTTTCGATGATAACGACTGGGATGAAGCTGAGGCGTCTCCCGCCTCCGGATGTTTTTTCTTCATCATAAGCTGACGAACTGAAGTCGATGGAGAAGACTGAGTTGAAGTCGACGCCCGTGGAAGCAGTTGTATGGAAAAAAGCTGCTCCATTTTTTCAGCCCTAAGACGTCGACCTTTACTGGTCATTTCAGCACAAGACTTGCACGTTTGAATGTTGTGGTCTTTGCCTAAGCAAAGAACACATTCAAAATGCGGGTCGGTAATCAACATAGTTCTTGTGCAATTTGGGCACTTTTTGAAGCCGGAGGCCATGGCGCCGGACGGCCGTCAACGGCGAAAAAACCCCCAAAATTATCGTTCCCAGCCGGGAATCGATAACAGAAAAAAGTTACCGCCGGTAATAAAATGGAAAAACCCCTGCGGTGAATCAAATTTTTCCGAATTTTTTACAAGGTGAAAATCACCTCAAGACTCCAATTAACCCGCGATGCTAACGGCTTCGCGGAAAAAAGAAGACTGAAGGGGGACCCCTGTGGCAGGGAATATCATGGCATGCTGGGCATACTCAGTAGGCACTCCGGTGCCATTCAAAAGTTTCATAGAAACTTTTAAAGAAGTTTTTCCGTACATAGGGCTCCATTACCGATGTCACCCTTATGTGAGGACTAGCATCCTGCTTGTCCTGGGATAACCCCAATATTTAAAAAGGGCTCCAGGGGCGATCCGGGAAACTACAGACCGGTTAGCCTGACTTCAGTGCCAGGAAAAATAGTGGAAAGTGTTCTAAACATCAAAATCACAGAACATATAGAAAGACATGGTTTAATGGAACAAAGTCAGCATGGCTTTACCCAGGGCAAGTCTTGCCTCACAAATCTGCTTCACTTTTTTGAAGGAGTTAATAAACATGTGGATAAAGGTGAACCGGTAGATATAGTATACTTGGATTTTCAGAAGGCGTTTGACAAAGTTCCTCATGAGAGGCTTCTAGGAAAAGTAAAAAGTCATGGGATAGGTGGCGATGTCCTTTCGTGGATTGCAAACTGGCTAAAAGACAGGAAACAGAGAGTAGGATTAAATGGGCAATTTTCTCAGTGGAAGGGAGTGGACAGTGGAGTGCCTCAGGGATCTGTATTGGGACCCTTACTGTTCAATATATTTATAAATGATCTGGAAAGAAATACGACGAGTGAGATAATCAAATTTGCAGATGACACAAAATTGTTCAGAGAAGTTAAATCACAAGCAGATTGTGATAAATTGCAGGAAGACCTTGTGAGACTGGAAAATTGGGCATCCAAATGGCAGATGAAATTTAATGTGGATAAGTGCAAGGTGATGCATATAGGGAAAAATAACCCATGCTATAATTACACGATGTTGGGTTCCATATTAGGTGCTACAACCCAAGAAAGAGATCTAGGTGTCATAGTGGATAACACATTGAAATCGTCGGTTCAGTGTGCTGCGGCAGTCAAAAAAGCAAACAGAATGTTGGGAATTATTAGAAAAGGAATGATGAATAAAACGGAAAATGTCATAATGCCTCTGTATCGCTCCATGGTGAGACCGCACCTTGAATACTGTGTACAATTCTGGTCGCCGCATCTCAAAAAAGATATAATTGCGATGGAGAAGGTACAGAGAAGGGCTACCAAAATGATAAGGGGAATGGAACAACTCCCCTATGAGGAAAGACTAAAGAGGTTAGGACTTTTCAGCTTAGAGAAGAGACGACTGAGGGGGGGATATGATAGAGGTGTTTAAAATCATGAGAGGTCTAGAATGGGTAGATGTGAATCGGTTATTTACTCTTTCGGATAGTAGAAAGACTAGGGGACACTGCATGAAGTTAGCATGGGGCACATTTAAAACTAATCGGAGAAAGTTCTTTTTTACTCAACGCACAATTAAACTCTGGAATTTGTTGCCAGAGAATGTGGTTCGTGCAGTTAGTATAGCTGTGTTTAAAAAAGGATTGGATAAGTTCTTGGAGGAGAAGTCCATTACCTGCTATTAAGTTCACTTAGAGAATAGCCACTGCCATTAGCAATGGTTACATGGAATAGACTTAGTTTTTGGGTACTTGCCAGGTTCTTATGGCCTGGATTGGCCACTGTTGGAAACAGGATGCTGGGCTTGATGGACCCTTGGTCTGACCCAGTATGGCATTTTCTTATGTTCTTATTAATGAGAGAGCAGTGTTGGAACTGCATCTAAGTGAAATATCTAGCTTAATTAGTTAGGGGTAGTAACCGCCGCAATAAGCAAGCTACACCCATGCTTACTTGTTTACCCAGACTAAATAATTCAGTCCTTGTTTGGTTGTTGTCTGTATATAGATCCACTTTTCTTAATTCCCCCTGCCGTTGAAGCAGAGAGCTATGCTGGATATGCATTGAAAGTGAAGTATCAGGCTTATTTGGTTTGGGGTAGTAGCCACCGTAACAAGCAACCTACTCCCCACTTTTTGTGAATGCAAATCCTTTTTTCCTCATTTCCTCTTGCTGTTGAAGCTTAGAGCAATGTTGGAGTTGCATTAACCATGTGTTTGTTTATTAAATAAGGGTATTATCTCCAGGTAGTAGCCGTCATTCCCACTAGCCACCCACTCTTCATTCACATCCTCTAGACTTTATGGATCCACAGTGTTTATCCCACGCCCCTTTGAAGTCCTTCACAGTTCTGGTCTTCACCACTTCCTCCGGAAGGGCATTCCAGGCATCCACCACCCTCTCCGTGAAGAAATACTTCCTGACATTGGTTTTGAGTCTTCCTCCCTGGAGCTTCAAATCGTGACCCCTGGTTCTGTTGGTTTTTTTCTGACGGAAAAGGTTTGTCGTTGTCTTTGGATCATTAAAACCTTTCAAGTATCAAAGTCTGTATCATATCACCTCTGCTCCTTTTCTCCAGGGTGTACATATTTAGATTCTTCAATCTCTCCTCATAAGTCATTCGATGAAGACCCCCACCATACTGGCAGCCGACGGTCCGAGTGCAGGAGGTTGCTCCTGGACCCCCGCTGGACTTTTGGCAAGTCTTGTGGGGATCAGGAGGGTCCCCCAAGACTTGCCAAAAGCCCCTGGTGGTCCATCGGGGGTCCGGGAGCGATCTCCTGCACTCGGGCCATCAGCTGCCAGTAACCAAAATGGCACCTATAGCCTTTGCCCTTACTATGTCATAGGGGCTACCGGTGCCATTGGTCAGCCCCTGTCACATGGTAGGAGCACAAGATGGCGCCGGCCATCCAGTGCTCCTACCATGTGACAGGATCCGGCCAATGGCACGGATACCATGTCAAATGGTAAGGGCAAAGGGCCATCGGTGCCATTTTGATTAGTGGCAGCCGACGGCCCGGGAGCCCGAGGACAGCCCGGAGCGGGAGATCACTCCCGGGACCCCCACTGGACCACCAGGTACCTGTAAAAAGGTTTTGGGGGGGGGGGGTCTGGAGGGTGGGGGAAGCTAAGGGGTTACTTTTAAAGGGTCAGGGTGGGTTTAGGGGTTATTTTTGTGTGCCGTTTTTCCCGCCCTTCCCCAAAACAATAAGGGAACCCCCACGATCAATATCATGGGGTTTTCCTATCGTTTTGGGGGAGCGCTCGATTTCTGACGATTTTGAAAATATCGACGATATTTTCAATCGTCCGAAGCTCGATTCACATCCCTAGTACTCCAGGTGAGGCCTCACCAAGGACCTATACAAGGGGATAATCACTTCTCTTTTCTTACTCGATATTCCTCTCTCTATGCAGCCCAGCATTCTTCTGGCTGTAGCTATTGCCTTGTCATATTGTTTCATCGACTTCAGATCATTAGACACTATCAACCCAAGGTCTCTCTCCTGCTCCGTGCACATCAGCCTTTCTCCCCCCATCAAATACAGTTCATTCAGATTTCCACTCCCCATATGCATGACTGCACTTCTTGGCATTGAATCTCAGCTGCCATATCTTTGACCACTCTTCCAGCTTCCTTAAATCCAGTCTCATTCTCTCCACGCCTTCTGGATATCTCGACGGACATCGTGCAAGGGGCCTAAGCACAAAATGCAAACATTATGCGGGTCCATTATGGACATAGTCTTCAGACTCTCGGGGCATTTCCTAAACCTGGTCGCCATGCTGAAAAAAAAATGGCAGGCGCACTGTCAGTGACTGTTGGGCACCAAGAGGCAAGCCGCCGGGAAAACATTTACCAAGCGTTGGAGGGAATGGAGCGTGATGGGGAACCCCTGTGAGGGATTTTTTAAGAAGTCAAACTCAAATATGTCCGTGAGGAAAGTTGTGAGAAATTTCTCAGAGCTCCTAAACCACGAGGCAACTGCTGCATGGAAGAAAAGAGACTGAAGGGGGACCCCTGGTGGCCACAGGGTTAGTGGCATGCTGGGCATGCTCAGTGTGCCAGTCAAAGTTCTAGAAACTTTGACAAGTATTCCATGACAGGGCTCCATCTGATGATGTCACCCATATGTGAGGACTACCATCCTGCTTGTCCTGGAAGAAACAGCTGTAATGCCCCTGGAGTTACCCGAAGGAACGGATCCCGGCAAAAAAAAGGCCTACAGCTCAGAAATTCGACGTGCAGAACATATAGCCACCAGGAATACTGCCTTGAAGGTCAGTAACCACAAGGATAGGCTATACAGCGGTCAGAACGTATGGCATGCCAAAAAATCCAGCACCAGGTTGACTCCACAAAGGAACCGGTAACCTCAAGGGAGGCCTAAGATGCCTCACTCACTTCAAAAAGTGGACCACATCAGGATGAGATGATAAATAGCCATCATTCACCGGGCCTCTGAAACAGGCAACCTGCACCTTCAAGGAATTAAGAGCCAATCCTTTATTCAACCCATCCTGCAAAAAGTCCAGAATGAGCGGGATCTTAACTGAATGAGGAAGAACACCATGCTCCTCCCACCAGGCCTCAAAAACCTTCCAAACACACACACATAGGCTAAGGAAGTGGAGAACTTTCGAGCATGGAGTAAGGTGGCAATCAATCATCACAGATGAATATCCACACTTCAACAGGCGAACTCTCTCAAGGGCCAAGTTGAATCCTCATGCAGAACTGTTCCCTGCTGCAACAGATCCACGTGTGGCGGAAGACGAAGGGGGGGGTCTCCACCAGGAGTCTTTGCAGATCTGCATACCACGGATGTCTGGGGAAGTCCGGCACCACCAGGAGTACCAGCCCCCTGTAGCCTTCAATTTTGAGAATTATCTTTCCCAGCAAGGGCCATGGAGGAAAGGCATAAAGCAATTTCTTTTCCTGCCAGACCTGTACGAGGGCATCTATGGCCAGGGACCACGGATCTCTCCTGCGACTGAAGAATCAAGGAAGTTTTGCATTGTGAGAAGTCGCCAGCAGGTCTAGAAAGAAAAGCTCCCAGCAATCCACAATCCGCTGAAATGCCTCGGTTGACAACACCTATTCTCTTGGGTCCAGACTCTCCCTGCTGAGAAAGTCATAAGAAAATAAAAAAAATTGCCATGTTGGGTCAGACCAAGGGTCCATCAAGCCCAGCATCCTGATTCCAACAAAGGCTCTTACGTAGTCTTTTCCTGCAATGTGAGAGGCTGAGATCATCTGTAGATGTCCTTCCTCCAATTCCATAAGTTGGTCTATTTCCTGACACACCTATTGACTCTTGGTTCCTCCCTGGCAATTGATGTAGGCCACCATCGTCGCACTGTTTGACATCACACTGACCACTCGACCCTGCAGCCTGTGGCTGAACTGCAAGCATGCCAACTGGACCACCTGGGCTTCCAGGCGATTGCTGTTCCAGAGGGACTCTTTGGCATTCCAGTGCCCTTGAGGTGTCAGCTCCTGACAGTGAGAACCCCAACCCTGGAGACTCGCATCTGTCACGAGTACCAACCAGGTCGGGGATGTCAAGGAAACTCCCTCTCTCAGATGAGACTCCTGCAAGCAACACAGGAAGCGAGAGCAGACTTCCATTGGCAAGTGGAGCTGAACCGAATAGTCCTGAGACTGCAGGTTCCAACGAGACAGTAGTGAGCGCAGAAGACGACACATGCACCCTTGCCCACTTCACCACTTCCAGGGTTTCCACCATCAAGCAAAGCACCTGTAGATAGGACTATACTGCTGGGCAAATAGTGTTCACCAACTGACACACCTGAGACAATTTCTGAATCTGAACTTCTGGCAGGCAGACTTTGTCCTGTCCTGTGTCGAACTAAACCCCCAGATACTCTGTCTGAGATGGCTGAAGACTGCTCTTGGCCAACTTCACCACTCAACCGAGCTCCTGCAACAAGGAGATTACCTTGTGTGTCACCGGGCGGCTCTCTTCCTGAGACTTGGCTCGAATCAGCCAGTTGTCCAAGCATGGATGCACTGGGACTCCCTCTCTTCTCAACACCTCCGCTTTGACCACCATCACACCTTGGAAAAAGTTCTGTAGGCGGTGGCTAGATCAAAGGGTAACGCTCGAAACTGATAAGGGCGCCTCAACACCGCAAAACATGGAAAATGGTGTTCCAAACAGATGGGAATATGAAAGTAGGTCTTAGACAGATCCAGGGAGGTCAGAAATTCCCCCGACTGCATGGCCATTAGCACAGAATATAAGGTTTCCTTGCAAAAATGAGTCACTTTCAAATGACGGTTGACACTTTTGAGATCCAGGATGGGACAAAAAGATCCCGCCTTCTTGGGCACAACAAAGCAAATGGAATATCACTCCATACTTTGAGACATGGGTACCAGAACCTCAGCCCTCAGAGCCTTTGAAGCGCAGATTCCACTGCCTGCTTCTTCTACATGGAGTGGCAAGGAGACACCATGAACACGTCCTGAGAAATACTGCAAAATTCCAGCACATATCTTTCTTGTATCATTCCAGGACCCACTGGTCCGATGTGATCTTGACCCACTTCTGATAAAAGAGCGAGACGTTCCCCTCTCTCTTGTTCCCGAAGTTGGGTCGGCAAATATTCATTGGGAAGCTTGGGAAGAACTGCCACCCGAGCCCGCTCCTCTCTTGGGCTGTCTGGGATGAAAGGACCGAGACCTACCGAAAGGTAGACCCTCTATAGAGATGAAAACGCTTGGAACCCAGGAGACAACCCCTTATTCCAAAGGGGCACTGAAACTGCTTCTTATCCTGTAGCAACCGCGGAACCAGAGATTTGCCCCACTTACTGGTCAACTTCTCCAACTTGCTCCCAAAAAGAGCGAGCCTTTAAAAGGCATCTTCATAAGATTATCTTTGGAGGCTGCATCAGCTGACCAACTGCACAACCATAGTTGATGCCTGGCCGCTATCACCGAAGTCACTCCTCTGGCCGAGGTACGGACCAAATCGTAGCCTGCATCTGCCAAAAAGGTGGTAGTGGGCTCCATAACCTCTCTGGCATTCACTCCAGAGTCACCCTCCTGAGAGAAGCAGACGAGATTGTGCCACTAGGATGCAACAGGAAGCTATCTGTAAAGTCATCATCACTGCCTCAAAGGCTTGCTTAAAGATAGCCTCAATCCTCTTATCATGCCCATCCTTCAAGTCCACTCCTCCCTCCACGGGGATAGTCATCCACTTAGAGACGGCACAGACTAGTGCATCCACTTTGGGAAAACGCAAACACTCTCACACCTGGATCCAGGGGGTATAGGCCTTCCAATGTCCAACCCCCTTTGAAATTTGCCTCTGGGGCATTCCATTCAGGATCAATCAATTCCTGAATGGTGTCCATAAAGGGGGGAGGGAACCCCAAGAGGCTTTATGCAAAGAAACCAAAATGGGATTCTTCTTCAGCTCCAACATGGCATCCATCACAGGAACACCCAACTTCCTCAAGGTCTGGGAAATCAGGGCTGGCAGCGCATCTCTATGAAAGAACATTTCTGTCGGGGATACCTGCAGTGAACAGAGGTGAGCCCCAGCGCTTAACCATAGGACTGGGAGGGGCCACCAGCTGAGGGTGCCCGAGAGTGGAAGATCACACCGGGACCCCCCCACTGGACTCCAGGTAATTTAAGACATTTTGGGGGGGTTCGGGAGGTTGGGGGATTTATTTTAAAGGGTCGGGGTGGGTTTTAGGGTTGTTTTAGTGTGCCGGTTTTCCCACCCTCCCCCTTCCCCCGATTTACGATGATAAATTGGGGGAATTCCTATTATATATCGCCTCTAACGATTTTTGACGATTTAAAATATATCGGATGATATTTTAAATCGTCAAAAAACGATTCACATCCCTATTAATTTATGTATTGTGCAAAGTGTTTTGTATTGAACTCTGTATTCGATGGGTAGCCAGTGTAGTTCTGCTAGAGTTTCCGTAATGTGTTTAGTGCAGTCCTTCCTTCTGAGGATTCTTGATACTGAAACACTTTTTGTAACCCATGATAAAAGTCTGAGCCTTTGCCTTTAAGAGAAGCTCCCTCCCCCCTCCACTTTCTCTATCGGCAGAGCTTGAATGCCCCTCACTCTAACTTGAGTCTTCCTAGGTGCCTTATAGGCTCAAGGGACTGCCCTTCATGCTCCCCCTGTGTCACATGGTTCTTAGGCTCACAGCCATTGGACCTTGCCCCCCTGCCCCCAGCTTGTGGAGGTGTTTCCTTTAGCAGCTCTCGACAAGAGCTCAGTCTTGCCCAAGCCTGCTTCTGAGCCAGCAGCACTCTGTAAAACGATTGGGTTTTTACCTTCTTCTGAAGACTAAATCAGCCTCATACCCCTCAAGCTCCCTACCTCTACCAAAAACTAACTCCTGCAACTCACGAGACCTCCTTCTCCCTCCTGCTACCCTGTCTCCAGTTACCAAAGATCTTTGCCTTGGGATTACGTTTGAGATGCAACAATTGTAAGTATAATCTACCTGTACAATAAATAATTTCAAACTTAAAGAATCTTTGTCTTGAGGACTGATTGGAAAGAAAGCTTAGCTGCCTGGATGGCAAATTCGGATGTCTGCCTCATCCAGGACACCCCTTCTTCATACCGTCCTGTAGAAACTCCACAATCAAGGGGATCATGGCCATTCATGGGAGTATCTCGCAGTCCTCGCACCAGGCTTCGAATATTCTCCAGATCCGTATGTATGCCAGAGATGTTGAGAACTTGTGTGCTCAGAGCAGGTGTCAATCACGGCCTTTGAGTAACCGCACTTCTTCAGGCTAGTCCCTCTCAAGGGCCAGATTGTAAGAGAATAGAGATGGATCTTGTGAAGAATCAGGCCCTGCTGGAGAAGGGTCCCCTGTGTGGAGGTAGGCACAGAGGGGCTCCCTGCAAGGAGTCTTTGCAAGTCTGCATACCATGGGTGTCTTGGCCAAGCCAGGGCCACTGGCAAAACTAGTCCCCTGTGAGGTTCTAGCTTGCGGATAACCTTGCCCAGTAGTGGCCATGGGGGGGGGGGGGGGGGGGGGGGGAGCATAAAATAAGTCTTCCTCTGGCCAGATCTGGATGAGAGCGGCTATCCCTTGGGAGTGTGGCTCTCATCTGCGGCTGAAGAACTTAGGGACTTGGGCACTGAGATATGTGGCCAATACGTCCATGGCTGGGAGGCCCCAGCATATAACCCACTGGTCCTGAGTCCATCTGGCTACACGCTAGGAAAAGTTCTCCGTAAGCCAGTGCCTTCAGTGATATTCTGCCACAGGGGCTACAACTGTCTGTCATATGATCCGAGCAGAAGCATTTTAGGCATAATGAATATAAATCTAAGTGACATTTTATGGCCATATTTCTTACATTTTTTGAATGGACTTTTCTCCTTTTTTTTCAAATATTTTTTCTGTCAATATTTTAAGATTGATGCAGTGAACGTGCTGAGAGATTTCCCTACCATTTGTGATGCGGACAAAAACAGACTGAGGTACAAGTGTGCATGGGGGGCACTAGTGCAAGACCCGTGCATATGTAGAAGGCAAAGGTAAACTTTGAGCTGACAGTAAAAGGACCAGACTCCATGCTGTCAGATGCTATCAACCATCTTGCATGGCTGTATTATTGTGTTTGTGTATAGAGAACTAAATGTCTACTTCTGCTTAGCTTGGTTGCTGAATTTGTTTTATTTGGGTTTTGGTTTTTTTTTGCTCTGTACTTACCTCATTTTTATTTTCTGTTTTCCTGTAAAAACAATGTGCAATTGGAAATTCTACACTGCAATGTTAAAGAGATCCAACAGCTAACAGGGTTCTCCCTACATTGACTTCTACTGTAAACTTTCTATCCTAAGCTCAGAATTTGTTTTTTTGTCCCATTAAATTCTTGTTTTCTCCTTCCTTCAGCTCACTCAGAAGCCTGGGATCTGGCACCATGAGTCTTCATTTGCAACTACCCATGATTTCCTCAACCCCAAACATGTACTTAGTCTGGTCATTGCAGTGACTGATGCGCTAGCCTCCATGCAGCAGAGTTCTGCAACTTTGCAATCATGGGCCCTAAAATCCAGCTACCAGGTATTGCCCCTCCTCCCTCCCACCCAATCTGGGAACCTTGAAATTGGAAGAACACAGAACTTGCCCCTAAGGTGGCCAGTAAAATTCAGATTTTTAACACAAAGTAATTCATTGTAAGGAAAGATTTTTCTCTGGGAAAACCCAGTACCAGGGGGCAGTTACATAAAATTAATGACCGCCACAGTGACTTATAGAACAGAGTCGTACAAATTCTGTGCTTTTTGCATTTTCATATTAGAGATAGAAATGGAAAGTAGTTTGATGATGATTCTAGGTGGAGGAAGCCGACAGCATTGCTTCTTTTCTACATCATAAGATGGGAAAGGCATCCTTCACTACTTGATTTGTTGGTCAGGAGTGAAGCCAGAGTCACCTCACCTAAGTGAGCTTTAGGATGACCAGAGCACCCTAACTTGGGGGGGGGGGGAGAAGAAAAAAGAAGACAGGCTGAGCCAGTCCTGGTTTTATCCCACTAAACCTGTGGACTTGCAGTCTCTGCTCAGTTTTGAGAAATTGGCCCTACAATAGGAACAAAACCAGCACTGGGTCAGCTTTTTCCTGATGACCTGAAGCCAGCTGGTGACCTTATCCCAAGACTCACTACCATCGCTTACTCACCAGCTCGTAGTAAAGTCTAACATATGAAGACACTATAGCACCTCACAGAAAAATGGTAATCCTACTCAAGGTGCAGAACTATTACAATTGCCTACAAGGCTTAGGAATTAACATAGGGTGGATGTCACATCAGCATACCCAAATACATGCTTTTCATGTACCTGAACTTAGGCTGAGCCACAGGAAGCTTATCAACATATACAAAGCCACATTTTTAGAGCAGCCTTTTAACCATTTTTAAGCACACCCTTTGTTTCTTATTCTCTGCTTGAATAACTATCCCCCATTTTGACAGCTTCATGATCTTAACGGGAGGGAGCTGGGAAAAAAACCTCATTCAAAGAAAGCTGCCAGCCTAGGAAAAAGTGATAGCTCCTGCACTGATGGAATGAGCAGTAGTAAAGGAAACAAGGTGAAGTTTGCAAAAACAAAACCACCACCACCAGTACAAAAAGACCATTTACAAGAACAATAGACATTGCTATTTACCTGTGGCCCACTTCTTGCTCATTCTTAAAAAGCAGCTTCAACATAGCAGTCCCACCAAAGTTTCACATTGTTTGGTTTTATTTGTCCACTGGTCAGTCTTAATCCTAGGTCTCCTTGCTTTCTTAGTTTACAGAATGCTTTTTAAAAGTGTCTTTTTTTTTTTTTTTTTTTAAAGAAAAAGTGCATCTTCATTAAAGCTGAGTCACTTGCTTGTTCCTTTTATAAATCTTCATTGACTTCAATGTTCAGATTGTGGTTTATTTTTGGGCGAGTGAATGGCAGCCTCAGCATGAGGATCTGATGGCAATCAGCACGCTGGTACACCAGGATCCAGGAAGGGGGGGGGGGGGGGGGGGGAGATGGTGTGATAAAAGGTACTTTTTTGGTTCTGCTCAGGAAGGTCATTAAAATCACAAGGGGAAAGAAACAAACGCTGTATGAGCTAGCTGCCAACTACATTACTTACCCTCTACCTGCGAAACATCCTTCCCCAGCACTGGCCCCCCCTCCCCCCAGGAGAATGATTTTCAGTCACTGCAAAAGGCTGCTAACTCAGTGAATGCCTCACACCTCTGCAAGAACTCAATACCTGGTTCACACTACCATACACAGGTGCCAGACCCACTAATGCAAGGAAACAGTATGACCAACTACACCAGCATCATTTCAAGAGAGCAAAGGGAATTCTGTTTGTGGGGTTTTTTTTCTTTGCCAGGTTGTGCCTTTTATTTACAAATCCATCTCATCCGAGTCTGTGCCACCAGCTGGCCCAGTCTCTTCATGATTCTGATCCCAGACAAAGCGGTAGTTGTCCTCCAGCTGCTGCTGCCTCTTCTGCTCTCTGTGTACCTCTTCTGTGCCATGGACCTGCAGGGAGACACAACGGAGACAGGTCTCACGTGCCTGGGGGGTCTGCAGAGGGAGGGGAGCCTTCACCTCGTTTCCTGCAACTTATACTCCAATCAAGCACTGAAGTCACACTCACCCTCCATATATCAGACAGTGTGTGCACCATATACTGGGTAAAACAGATCCAGTTTTTAGGATAACCATCCACTGCATACAAACTAAGCTACATCAGTTTTAGATGGGCATATGACATCCCTTGCTGTAAACTATCAACATTAGACAAAAGATCATTAACACAGATTTCTCCCTCTATAAACTTCTCTTAAAACCACATAGCTGCAGACATTTAGAAACTACATGGAAGAGATGGCACGGGATAGAAAGACTATTTGATGAGATACTTATGATCAAGGAACCCGCTTTTTGGGGGTAGCTGAAAGGTAGATTCTGGAGCACTTTCGCATAAATATGCCCATTTTTCAACAGTTTTAATAAAGGAAGGGTCCCCAAAGAGAAAAAAAGCCTTAGATCTACTGCTGTCTTCAGCATGCAGCAGGAAGTGAGCTGGATAGGCTAGATGTCTTCATAGGCTAGGTTTCAATTACTGTATTTGCTGACATATAGGACGCACTTTTTTCCCCCTCAAAATAGGGGAAAAAACATGGAGTGTGTCCTATGTGCTGGTAATCAAAATTAAGGGGGAGGGGGGAGTAACGCGGTGACGTCAGGAAGAGAGGGCGTGCTGCCCGATTGGCCAGTGCTGGGCCAATCAGGCTGCACGCCCTTGCTCCCCGACACCACTGTGTCAACTCCCCGCCCCCCCCATCAGATGCTGTTAATTTTGATTGGGGAAGCCGTGCTTTGGCAAGCCCCTTTAACCCGGCACCGGCCAATTGGGCGGTGTGCCTTCGCTCCCCGATTGGCCGGTGCTAGGCAAAAGGGGCTTGCCGAAGCATGGCTTCCCCAATCAAAATCAATAGCTGGCTATGCTTAAAAAATGGTAGGGAGAGGGAGTAGCAAGATCTGGAAGAAGAGTTATTGAGATGCTGCAGCATTTTTATTTTCTTCAAAGGTCCTTTTTATTATGAATATTAATTCAGCCTCAGGTTTGTTGATGAGATTTAAAGTGCTAGAGGATGACATGCCAGTTCACATCATGACAAAGATCTTTGTTTCCCTGGAACAAGTGGTTGTGCTGGCAAAGTTTAATGCAACGTTGCCAAGAGTAAGGGGAAGCTGCGCTTCAGCAAAAGGGGCTTGCCGAACCGTGGCTTCCCCATTCAAAATCAAATTCATAGGAGCCGAGAGGAGAGCCCTGCTTGCTATTTCCTACCTGCTGGAGGCGGTTACCGGGGGTGAGTGCTGTCTTGCCCCGACAGCTGGATTTCATCTCTGTCAGCGTTTCCTGTCTGAGGGGGGCGGTGCCTGAGGAGGCGGGACCCGGACTCGGACTTTAAATTTCTACAGACCTGCGGCGCGCAGCAGAGCCGGCGTGCTGCTAAAGCCGCGCGCGTTTAAGGGGCGCGCGGCAAAGCGGGCTTTGCCGGGCTTCGCTGGGCCTTCGCTGGAATTCGCTGAAAGGTTAGGATTTACATTGGTTAAAAATTGCCTAAGTTAAGTATTCTTATCTCTCACTCACGGCCCCATAGAAGTGACAATTATAGACTGTTTCAACATTGAGAAGTATTATTAACCCCAATACTATTTAAAGTTTATTTCCTTTGAAGGATGCCACACACCAAAAGGAAGGCTAAATTAAGGCCTTCCAATGAGGTGACATCTGTAGAAGCCAAACAAAAAACAGTATTGGAATGGTTAGATCCTCTAAATTCCCCAATAGGGCAGACCGCTGTAGGAGAGTCACTAGAACGAGGTGTATCTCCCCAGGTCAGTGAAATATCCTTGAGCCCTGGGGCACCGGTTCCACCATCTCCTCCTGGGAGAGAGGGTCAAGAGACCCAAGAAGAACCAGGGGTAAATCAGGAAGGCATAGAAAGTCCTCTGGTGAGTCGGGGAGTAAATGAGGTTCAGCTTAATGATTTACATGGAATAAAATATAGATCACATGAGAAAATACAGTTGAGTTTGGTACAAAGTCCAACTGAGTTCCCTATTGATTCAAGTACACCTAAACTAACTAACCTCCCTAAAGATGATAACCAGAATATAGAGGTTGTTATAAAGACTAGTACTTTACCGCCTAAACCAAATAATATAACAATGGAAAGTCTCTGGAATTGTTTAGTAAAGTTAGATTCATCAATAAATAAGTTAACAGAAGTGGTAATGAGAACTTCTAACTCCTCAGTAGTAAATACGGCCGAGTTAGATAAGCAGAAAGAGGTAGTAGATAAAATAGAGAAAAAAATCACTCAGGTGGAAAAAATTCAGTGTGAACAGATTGTGGAGAGTGGGGAAGTAAGTAAAAGATTAGAAACACTGGAAAATATGGTTAGATCACTGAATATAAGAGTCAACAACTTTCCAATTATAAAGAAATTAAGTCCTATAGAATTATTTAGAAATTACTTACTCCAAATATTAAAAATATCTGAGAATTGTCTACCAGTCATAGTAAGGGCATACTACCTGGGTAATAAGAAAAAAGAGTTAAGGCAAGAACAAAAGGAAGAGACTGAAAAGGCATTAGAGAATGTTAGTACATCTATAGATCTATCAGATTTACTTCAGAAATCGCAGGATGAGTTAGAGGTAAAAACAAGGGGAACTCTGTTGGTTCAATTAGCTTTCTCAGTAGATAAAGAAAATATTATGAGATCCTTCTTTCGGAACAGAACAAACACCTTTTATGGTCAAAAGGTTTGGATATTTCCTGACCTTATTAAAATCACATAGGTTCGCAGGAAAGATTTCCTTCGATACAGAGAACAAGTATTAGGAAAAGGAGGTAGCTTTAAATTGATTTATCCATGTAAATGTAATATAAAGTTGAATGATCATAGTTACTCATTCCGTGACCCAGTCGATTTAAAAAATCTTCTTGAAAATTCATGACCGGTAAAGAAAAGATATGTGAGGATCAATAATGCTTAGTTTTCCTTAACGAATCGTTCAAAGTATAATGGTTGTTACTTCTAATTACCTTATGATTTTTGATTGATGATAGGAAAGTGACTCTGTAAAGTAACTTGTTACAATATCACAGTATGACTGGATAATCATGTTTAAATTATTTGTTATGTTTTTTGAAACAATAAATAAAGAATTCAAAAAAAAAATCAAATTCATAAAAAAATATAGAAAATTATTTTTTTCCTTAAAAATGTGTTTAGAAAAGGGGTGAGTCATATGCCACTGCATCCTATACTCTGGCAAATACAGTACTTAAGCAAAAAGAATGAAATTTTAAATATGCCTTTTTAAATTAATAAAACTGTATTCTATTCTAAGAACATTAAAAAAAAAATGGTGTGCTGGATCAGACCAAGGTATATTGAGTAGAGCATCATGTCTCAAACAGTGGCCAGTTTGAGTTACAAAAAGTTGATCCATTCGTTGTTGCTCAGTCCCAGGTATAAGCAATAGCTTTCCCCACATCTACTGGGTTAATTGTTCATGGACTTTTCCTCCAGGAACTTGTACCTCTCTTAAACCCTGTTATGCTAATCACCTTGACCATAGCCTTTAACAGTAAATTCCATAGCTTGTGTATTGAGTAAAAAAAACCAACCCAAAACAAAACCCACCCACTTTCTACATATTGTTTTAAATCTGCTGGTTGTTAGATTTGTCTCCTAATTTTAGTGTTATCTGAAAAGGTAATCTTACCCTATTTTCCTGTTCCAGTCAATAAATGTATAAAACTTATATCATGTCCCTTTCTCAATTGCCTTCTCCAAGCTGAAGAGCTCTAACCTGTTTAGTTTGCTTTCATAAGGCAGCTGTTTCATTCCCTTTATCATTTTATTCTCCTTCTCTGTATTTTTGTTAGTTACACTGTATCTTCTTTGAGATGGGGCAACCACAACTGCATGCAATACTCACAAGTGCAGTTGATCCATGGATTGATAGAGGCATTATAATATAAGCCATTTTATTCTCTATTCCTCTCCAAATAATTCCTATTTGCCGTTTTGACTGCTGCCTCACAGTAAGCTGAGGATTTCAAAGTACTATGCATAAGGTCTCCAAGGTCCTTTTCTTTGGTGGCGATTTCTAATATGGAACCAGCAGTAGGGATTATTTTCCTCTATATGCATCACTTTGCACTTGCTCACATTGGGCATCTGAATGGCAGATGAAATGTAATCTCCTAGTTTCATAAGATCCTTCTGCCGTTCCTCACAATCCACTACTGTTAACTCTAAACTTTGTGTCACAAGAACCACTATACTAGGTCAGATCAAGGGTCCATCAAGCCCAATATCCTGTTTTCAACCTAGGTCCAAATACATGGCAGAATCCCAAACAGTAGATAAATTCCATGTTGCTTATGTTGAAGTATAAGCAGTGGCTTTCCAAGTCTATCTAGTTAATGACAAATTTATGGACTTCTCTTATAGAATTTCTCCAAATTATTTTATTCTACTGCACCAAATCGTCAACTTTGCCACCCATCAGCTCTCACATTCAGCCCTCCCACAATAATATACTCTTCTCCCCTCTCCATCAATCCTTCCCTTGCAATCTTCCATCCTTGTTTTAGTCTCTCCCCCTCCACATCCTGAAGCAGTTTCATCTTCCTCTGCTCGTTTCTCCCTTCCCTCCATTCCAAACTCCCCTTCTCCCAATCCTTCTCCTTCAATGTCTCTGCTTCCCTCCCCTAGTTTCCCCCCTTCTCTTTACTTCCATCTAGTTTCTCACCCTCCCTCTGCTCACACCCAATCACCCTTGTACGCCCACAATAATGCTACCTGCTCTTCTCAAGGATCCATTTAATTAGAGCCCTGCAGTGCTGGCAGTCATTCTTTGCTTATACATGAAGGGAGAAGAGCAGTTACTACTAGTACTACACTGCCTATTAAATATCCCCCTGGGGACAGCCACCTTACCTCTGCCCAGGTCCTTGGGAGGCTTCCAGAGTGGATGACAATGCTGCAGGCATCATCTTGGGCACTCTAACGCTAAGTCCATTGGGATGTTGGGGCCTGCAAAAAGTAGTGCTGAGCAAGGTGAAGCAGGGGCAGCCGCCTTACCTGTGCAATCGTACAATTTCATCATTGCAGGTAATTCAAAGCAGAAATCGCTCTAAGTTTGGAACATGTGCCCCACCACCTATGCCTCATCCTTCTTAAAGGATTTTTGAAACATGTTCTGATCATAATGCTTTGTCTTCCATATTATCTCCCCTGGGAAAGGACTTGGGGGGCACTCAGTGAGAGCTATCTGGGAACTGTCCATCAGAAGGAAGGTCTTCAATTGAGGGACCCGATAGATTCACTGGCCCAAGAGATAACATATCTGGCCAGAATAGATCCCATAGTATTCTGGCTCCTGTTTAGCCTATCACTGTTTAGCCTATCACTGCTACCTCTGATAGACTCATTGAAACTGAACTTGTCACCCTAAAAGATATATGGAGGATTGCGTCTCGCATAGTGTCAACCTTATCAAGCACAATGAAACATTTGTGCACTTAATTCAGCTGATGTATCATCTAAATCAATGGTTCCTAACACTGTCCTGTGGACCGTCCAGCCAGTTAGGTTTTCATGTTATCCACAATGAATATGCATGAGAGAAAATTTGTATGTTATGGAGACAGTGCATGCAAATTTTCTCTCATGCATATTCACTGTGAATATCCTGAAAACCTGACTGGCTGGGGGATCCCCAGGACAGGGTTGGGAACCAATGATCTAAACTGATATAGATCTTAGAAATGGAGCACTTGAAACCAATTATTTTGTTTATTTCAGGTCAATTTCAAGTTTACAGTTTTGTATATCAGCTGGTATAATGAATAATTGCCACTTACCTGATAATTTCCTTTTCTTTAGTACAGACAGGTGGATCTTCCTCCCTGCCCTTGGTTGCTGATGGGTTGTGCTATTGTCCTCCTGTGTGGCTGCATGTTCCAGGGGTTACTGGTAAGTTAGTCCAGTCCCTAGATTAGTGTTAATATATTTTGTCTGAGCTCCATGTTTTCCTGTTGGCTGCAATCAAGTTTTGTTAGTCTGTCCACAGTTGGCTTTTGCAGAGAATACTGGCGGGCTGATGTCAATGCAGGGGTATATATACTGTGATGTCAGTTTACTCAGTCTCCATTTGCTGGTAGAGGTGCTTAACCCACTTGTTCTGGATCCACTTGTCTATACTAAAAAGGAAATTATCAGGTAAGTAGTCATTTCTCATTTCTTAGCGTTTAGACAGATGGCTCCAGAGCAAGTGGGATGTACCAAAGCTACTCCTGAACAGAGCGAGAGGCTGCCTGGATCCAGTCAAACCCGCACTTGCAAAGGCGGTGTCCTCCTGGGTCTGCACATCTAGACAATAATACATGAAAAAAAGAGTGTAAGGAGGACCATGTCGCAGCTCTGCAAATGTTGACAAGAGAATCTAACCACCCCCCATGACACTGCCTGAGCCCTAGTGGAATGCTCCCTAACTTGACTAGGCAACAGCTGCTCAGCAACCACATACGGGGCTCTGACTACCTCCTGAATCCAGCAAGTTATCGTAACCCACGATGTTGACTCACCCTGTTTACTTCCAGTATGGAGAACAAACATCCGATTCATCTTCCTGAGAGGTTTAGAAACCTTCAAATACCTCGAGATATGCCTCGACATCCAAGGGCCATAACAGGCGATATTCCTCCACATCTCTATCCCTGTCCAGAGATGGCAGGGAAATGGACTGATTCAAGTGAAAATCTGAAACCACTTCTGGCAAAAAGGAACAGTATGCAGCTGTATCACCCCCGGAGTCACTCGAAGAAACTGCTCCTGGCAAGACAAGGCCTGATGTTCGGATACTCTACGCACTGAACAAACTGCCACAAGAAACACTATTTACAAGGTCAGTAAATGCAAGGAGAAAGCACACATTGGTTGAAAATTAGGGCCGCTAAAAAATCCAAAACCAGATTAAGACTCCACAAGGGCACCGGTACCTGCCAGGAGGGACGAAGATGCTTCATTCCTTTCAAAAAATGGGCCACAACTGGATGAGCCGACAAGGGTCCACCATTCACCTGACCCCTGAAATAGGCAAGAGCCGCCACCTGTACCTTTAATGAGTTAAGGGTCAACCCTTTATTCAATCCATCCTGCAAAAATTCCAAAATGAATGGGATATTAACCGACCGAAGAAGAACCCCCTCGTTCTTTACACCAAGCCTCAAACACTTGCCAAGCCTGCACGAACGCTAAGGAAGTGGAGAACTTTCTCACTCACAGCAAGATGGCAATCACCACAGAAGACTACCCCGCTTCAGCAAACGAGCCCTCTCAAGGGCCATACTGTAAGACAAAATCAAGTTGGATCTTCATAAAGAACAGGCCTCTGCTGCAGCAGATCCCTGTACACTGGAAACTGGAGGGGGAAATCCACCAGGAGTTTCTGCAGATCTGCATACCATGGTCTCCTGGGCCAATCTGGCGCCACCAGAAGCACCATCCCCCTGTGACTCGATCTTCTGAATCATCCTGCCCAACATGGGCCACAGGATGGAGGGGGGGGGGGAGGGTAGGCATACAGCAGCTTACCCTCCAGCCTCTCCTGCATGAGGACATCGATGCCCAGGGATTTTGGATCTCTCCTGCAACTAAAGAAATGAGGAATCTTTGCAGTGTGACAAGTTGCCAGCAGATCCAGAAATGAAAAGCCCCAGCGATCCACTATCAGCTGAAATGCCTCGTTTGACAATTCCCTTTCTCCTGGATCCAGATTATCTGATGAGAAAGTATGCTCTTACATTGTCTTTTCCTGCAATGGGCAAGGCTAAGATCTCCTGAAGATGCACTTCTGCCCATTCCATAAGTTTGGCAATTTCCTGCAACACTTACCAACTCTTGGTTCCTCCCTGCCGAAAGATGTAAGCCACTGTTGCATTGTCCAATATTATTCAGACCGCTCAAGCCTGTAAAAGATTGGTGAACCGCAAGCATGCCAACCAGATGGCATGGGCTTCCAGCCGACTGATGCTCCAGAGATACTCTTCTGTACTCCAGCGCCCTTGTGCTGTCACAGCTCCTGACAGTGAGTTCCCCAATCCTAGAGACTCACATCTGTCGTTACCAGCCAGTCTGGTGATCTTAGGAAAGCATTCTCAGATGATCCGCTTCTAACAACCACTGCAGGTGCTTGCAGACTTCCATCAGCAGGTGAAATCGAATCGAATAGTCCTGAGACACTGGGTTCCAACAAGACAGCAAAGAGTGCTGAAGAGGATGCATATGTGCTCTCACTCACGGCACCACATCCACGGTCGCCGCCATCAATCCAAGCATTTGTAGATAGGACTACACTGTCTGGCTTGTGCTCATCAATAGACGCACCTAAGCCATCAGCTTCTGAATATGACCTTCCTGCAGGAACACCTTGCCCTGCTTCGTGTCAACCGAATACAGAGATAATCCTGCAACTGAGATGGCTGAAGACTGCTCTTGGCCAGGTTCACCACCCAACCTAGCTCTTGTAACAAGGAGATTTACATTGTGTGGCACCCAAAGGCTCTCTTCCAGAGTCTTGGCCCGAATCAGCAAGTCGTCCAAGTACGGGTGGACCAGAATCCCATCCTCTCTCAACACTGCTGCCACCACCACCACAATCTTCAAAAAAGTTCTAGGCATGGTGGTCAAACCAGAAGGTAGCACTCGAAACTGAAAATGACACACCAAAATCCATGCAGAAATAGTTGATGCTCTAGCTAGATGGGATAAATCCAAGGCCGTCAAACTCCAACTGCACTGCCAATATCACTGAGTGCAAGGTTTCCATGCAAAAACAAGTCACCCATAAATGACGGCTGACCCCCTTGAGATACAGCATGGGGCAAAAGGAGCCCTCTTTCTTGGGCACAACGAAATAAATAGAATATTGGCCGTATTTTCTTGAGACATAGGCAACAGGACCACAGCCCTCAGACTGAGGAGTCTTGACAATGTACACTCCACAGCCTGTCTCTTCTGCAGGGAGTTGCAGGGTGACACCATGAATATGTCCCGAAGAATACTGTGAAACTCCAGCACCTATCCATCTCGTATCACCTCCAGGACCCACTGATCTGATGTGATTTTGACCCACCTTTGATAAAAGTGAGAGAAGCAACCCCCTATTCTCCTGTTCCCAGGGGTGGATTGGCATATTTTCATTGGGAAGCTTGGGATGCTCCACTACTGAGCCTGCACCATGTCTGGGCTGCCTGGGATGAAAGGACTGAGATCTACCCAAAGGTAGAGTCCTCTGAAAGGCCACTCCTCTGTAGGGTCAAAACATTTGGATCATCTAGTACGACCTCTTATGCTAAAGGAGCATGGCATCTGTTTCTTATCCTCTGACCCTGAGGAACCTGGGACTACCCCACTTACTGGGCTTTTCTCCAGCTCGCTCCTAAACAAAAGCAAGCTTTTAAAGGGCAATTTCGTAAGGTCAGACTTGGAGGTTGCATTGGCCGACCAATTTCTCAGTCATAACAGACGCCTGGCTGCTATTACTAAAGCTACCCCTCTGGCTTAAGTGTGGACCAAATCGTAGCCCGATTCTGCCAAAAATGCAGCTGCTTGATCCATCACTGCCTTGGAATTCACACCAGATTCATCAGCCACCTGTGAGAGAAGTAAACAAGAACAAGCCACCAAAGTACAATAAGAAGCTATCTGCAAAGTCATTGCCATTGCTTCAAAGGCTTGCTTAAGGATGGCCTCAATTCTCCTAACAAGGGCATCCTTCAAAGCCACTCCTCCCTCTATGGGAATAGTCATCCTCTTGGTGACGGCACACACAAACACATCTACTTTTGGAAAACGTAATTGCTCTCTCGCAGCTGGATCCAGGAGGTATAGTCCTTCCAAGATTCGTCACCCTTTGAAGTTAGCTTCTGGGGCGCCTCACTCAAGATCAATCAATTCTTGAATAGGCTCCATGATAGGGAAGAAACATCAAGCTTTACTCAAAAAAAAAAAAAAATCAAAATGGGATTTTTCTTGGCTCAGACATGGATTCAGTCCGGAGGTTCGAGGAGAAGGAGAGGCAAGAGCGGACCCGGCGGCCTTTCCGGGGGTGCAGTGGAATTTCCAGCCCTGCCGGGTTACAGCCGGGTATCCTTAGCATCTGACGTCATTGGAAGGCGATGCTCAAGGGGCCTTGAAAATCGGCCCTTCTGTGGTGCGCAGCCACCGCATCGAAGCTGCACGCACCAAAGGGGTGCGAGGCTTTGTTTCAATTTGGACTTCTACCTTGATTTTTCTCCTTGATACGTACCTTATAAATCTGATTGCCTCTCCTGACCCTTTGTAGTCTTCACCGCTTGGAGGAGAGATCTAGGTTGTGGATTACCAGTGAATCGCATGAAGTTGATGTGGTCGAGTTGTGCAATCTTTCTTCGGAATTATGCCTCACTTGGCTAGGAAGCAAAGGGCAAAGGAGCATGAGGCTCTCACTGCTTCTACCTCCTCTCCAGCACAGTTAATCGGCCCGATGGACTTACATGTGAAGCAGGACGCACAGAGATCAGGAGTGGCTCGCTGCGGGGAGACCGGGAGGAAGCAGAAACCGGCTCCCCTCAAGAGCTCCAAACAACTTTATCCCCGATCGATCGGAGACCTCCTGCAACCCAACTGAGACTTATAATTTTTCATTGTTGAATTCACCGGAACAAAAAGAGTGGAACAGCTCAAGGCTGGCTTAAGGCCCGTAAGAGAGAGGGAAGCCAGAGAAGAACTGCGGGCTGTCCTGGAGACAGGTGGGACAGGAGAAGCCAAGGACTGCACGGTAACCCCACTGTCTGGAAGGGAAGTAAAAACTTAATTTTACTGTTCTCCCTATTGAGAAAAATACTGAAACCTGAAGTTGTAACACTTGATATATTATGGGAAGCAATTCAAAAAGTTATCAAAATCTTCTACAGCAGTTTAATAATTTAGCAGTATATATGAAGGGGATGGATAATAGAATTGAAAAAAGTGAGAAAGAGAAACCTCAGGGAATACAAAGTATCGCTTTTGGATGAAAAACTGAAATATTCTCTGGAGGCTCAGGGGAAGTTAATTAAGGAAAATTTGTATTTGACAAATCGTATGGAACAACTGGAGAATCAGGTAAAGGGGAAAAATGTAACATTTATACATTTTCCAAGGGATCCTTTAATTACACCACGTGATATGTGGACGAAATACTTAGTTCAAATTTTGAAGTTAACTGAACAGACCTTTCCACCACTCTCGAGGATTTACTATATCCCACCTTACAAAAAGAGAGTAGATCTTAATAATATGGGATTTCAGATGTTAATACCCACTACTTTGGAACCTGAAATGGACTTAAATATACTAGAGTCCACTCAAAAGGAACAAGTCTCCCCTACTACTTTGATAGTAGTCTTACTTATAGAAACAGACAGAGAATGGGTCTTGCATAAGGTTCTCCGTACTCGTGACAAGCCCTTCATGGGTTTAAAAATCTCTGCTTTCCTGGACCTAGCTAGGTCCACACAAATTAGGAGAAAGCAATTTTTACAGCTGAGACCCAGAGTATTAAGTTTGGGAGCAATGTTTATGTTGAAATATAATTGTAAATGTGTTATAACATATAGAGATACTACATATATATTTTTGGTCCCTGAGCAATTAGAAAATTTCCTGAAAGATAGAAATCCTGATACTAATGTATTATCCCCTTCTTCAGTGGAGGAGGTGCAATAGGTCCTTGGTGATACGATCATAGCTTAGTTTGTGTCCTTGTACTGATAAATATGCTATATTTCTTTTTCTGTAAAAGCAATGCTTATATGCCTTAGGTTGAGAGTATCTCCTCTAAAGCCGAGGACTTTAGCAAATGATTTGACAATGTAGATTGTGTTTTCCTGTGACTTTGAGTTAATAATTGATGCTAATTCAAGTAATATTCTTGGATTGTAATGAAAAACAGTAAAAAAATAAAAAAAGATATGGATTCAGTCCCAGGAACTCCCAGTACCTTCAAAGTCTGGAAAATCAGAGCCGGTACTCATCCTTATGAAAGAACTGCAACATAGTTCTATACGGCTCCAATCCCGGAGAAATTTCCCCATCCTCCACGAAATAAGGATCAAGGAATAATGGCAACTGATCTAGGAGTACTCTGACACTTAGCCGCAACACCTGGAGTACTGTGCTCAGTTCTGGAGACCGTATCTCCGAAGGGACAGAGCCAGAATGGAGGCGGTCCAGAGAAGGGTGACCAAAAAGGTGGAGGATCTTCATCAAATGCCTTATGAGGAGAGATTGAAGAATCTAAATATATATACCCTGGAGGAAAGAAGAAGCAGGGGTGATATGATACAGACCTTCAGATACTTGAAAGGTATCTGAGTAAACAAACCTTTTCCGTTGGGAAAAAAAAAATCAGCAGAACCAGGGGTCACGATTTAAAACTCCAGGGAAGAAGACTCAGAACCAATGTCAGGAAGTATTTCTTCGAAGAGAGGGTGGTGGATGTCTGAAACGCCCTTCCGGAGGAAGTTGTGAAGACCAAAATGGTGAAGGATTTCAAAGGGGCGTGGGATAAACACTGTGGATCCATAAAGCCTGGATGATGGGAATGAATAGAAGAGGTATGGGGGTGGCTTGCGGGAATGACGGCTACTACCTGATGATTAATACCCTTATTCAATAAACATTCACATGGTTAATGAGACTCCAACATTGCTTCAACGGCAAGAGGAAATGTGGAAAAGAGGATTTCATTCAGGCAACAACCAACAAGGTAGCACAGTCTGGGTAAACAAATAAGCATGGGATTAGCTTGCTTGTTGCAGCATCTACTACCCCGAACCAATTTAAGCCTGTTACTTCACTTGGAAAGCATATCCAGCACAGCTCACTGCTTCAATGGCAGGGGAATGAAGAAAAAAATGGATTTATATTCAGACAACAAAGGACTGAATTGCACAGTCTGGGTAAACAAATAAGCATGGGAGTAGCTTGCTTGTTGCAGCGGCTACTATCCCGAACCAATTTAAGCCTGTTACTTCACTTGGAAAGCATATCCAGCGCAGCTCACTGCTTCAATGGCAGGGGAATGAAGAAAAAAATGGATTTATATTCAGACAAAGGACTGAATTGCACAGTCTGGGTAAACAAATAAGCATGGGAGTAGCTTGCTTATTGCTGCATTTACTACTCCTAACAAACTAAGCCTGATACTTCACTTTGAATGCATATCCAGCGCAGCTCACTGCTTCAACAGCAGGCAGAATGAAGAAATAGGATTTACATCCAGCCAACATCTAACAAGGCATTGATCTGAGCAGTATGAGTATATAAACATCGGGGTAACTTGCTCGATACGACTGTTACTACCCTCAGCCTTGTACTTCACTTTGATACAGCTCCAAACACTGCTCTCTGCATCAATGGCGGGAGTGGAAGGAAATTAGAATAAAAAAGCTACCAATATGGGCCCTGAACTCAGCGGTCGGAGTAACAGTTAAGTATGAGAAAATAAGTGTGAAAACTTGCTGGGCAGACTGGATGGGCCTACTGGTCTTCTTCTGCCGTCATTTCTATGTTTCTATGTAACACCAGGCATGTGGGATTTCACTGCCTACAACCCCCAGCCAATCTTACCAGGCGGGGCCGAGGACTGCGCCTGAAAAGACTGCAGTGAAAGAATTCCACCCAAGAAAAGGCAGGGGGATCCATGTCAAAACCAGGGAGCACTTGTCCTGTGCCTACTGAACTACCTTTCCCCTGCTGACAAATCAGGTAGGGGAGCTGCAAAGTCAGGCGACCCTTCTGGCATCTCTTTACCCAGGTCCGCATCAGGCTGAGAAGAACCAAGCTTAGTAAAATCAGACGAAGGCAATTCACCCTGAGCTTCCAAGCACTGCCGACACAAGTTAGAGAGAACGCCAGGCAGAGATGCCCGAATAAGACAAGCAGCACAGAGGGTAAGGCGCTTAGGTTTCTTTGCTTATAGGCACCATCAGTCTGTCAGTACACTCTAATAGGCGACTGAGAAGCGCGAGTCCAAGCTGTATCCATGCTGCAAAAACTAGTCATCCAAAATTTAGGGGCACAACCTTGTGCCCTTTATGAGCGCCCAAAAAACAGAGTTCCCACAAGGCCGCTCAGATCGCGTGCGCATAAACACTTATAGATGCCTCTAGCACTGGACGCCCAACCAGGCGCCCAAACTGGGCGTACTCGCACGAACCAACGGAACTGAAGAGGGCAGCCTAATTCGCAGGAAAAAGCGCACAAAACACAGCTGCAGGCCTACCACGTGGAGAACAAGGAAAACCTGAGAGTGGGACCTAGCCAAAAACAGTTGCTCAAGCCGCCAGGCTGCCCACAGCCCCAAGCTCCTCTGTGAGGGGATCGGCGTGCCGAGCACGGAGACCAAAGGGGAGGAACTCCCTACAAAAACCCCTTCTCTGCTTTTTTTTTTTTTTTTTTTAAATTATTCTTCTTTATCTGAGCTCAGCCTGTCCCAACTGAGTACAGAGTCTGTCTCCAGCTACGGGGAGAGAGGGCATACCAACGCGCTCAGTTTCCTGCGCCCTCTTGCCTTTCAGCTATTTTACAGCAAAATCCACACTGTCTGAAAACCAGCGACCAGAGCAAGGCACTCATCTGAGGGAGGGAGCATATGGCATCGCCACAGGAGAGCGGGGCAAATTGATTTTCCTTTTCTCCTTCTAAAAACTTTTAAGCAATCCCCAGTTGAGAGATGCACGTCCATCATCTGCTGGAGACGGAGAATACTGGTAGGCTGTCAGTGCCAGGGTATATATACTGTGATGTCAGCTTTGCTCCGTCTTCTTCTGCTGGTAGAGGTACATAACCTACTTTTTCTGGCTCCACCTGTCTAAACGCTAAGAAAAAGATAATGTGGCTATTTGTTATAAAATGTGAAATTACGGAGAATAAGTTAAGACCTAAGAATCCTCAATTGCTGAATTTTTATAGAACTCATTTTCTTTCAAGTAGTGAACTATTTAGGAAATATACAAATGAGATTATGCAGATTTCTCTGATAAGTTTTTCAGTTGTCTAATAACTTATCTGCCTGATAAAGAGAACACTTCCACTAGAGCTACTTTTGTGGTTTCCTTCAATTCTGATGCTGACAAGGAAGCTTTTTTTCATCTCAACAGAAGAAAAATCTATTGTGGGCAAAAGATTCAGGTTTACCCTGAGGTAGCAAGAGACGCAAGCTAAGAGGAACGTTTTCCTTCAGTTAAAATCGAAAGTGATTTCTTTAGGGGCTTCTTTTTATTTAAAGTCTCTTTGTAAGCATTTGGTGGGTTTTCAGGGTAATAAGTTTTTTTTTCTGTATCTGACCATCTTGAAACTTTTATAGCAGAAAAATCCAGTTGATATGGTTTGAGGCTTAATTAATGGTGGAATAGGCCCCTTTGGGTTTAGTTTTTTCTTAATTTTTATGTATGGTGTGTTCCATTATAATGGAGAGATCTGACTTGTTTTCTTTTTTTGAATATATTGTATTATTTTTTGACATTTATGATTTTCCCTGAGTTTGTGTTTAATTTGATTTAAAATTTAAGATTAAATTATGAACCCCCCCCCCCAAAAAAAAAAACCAAACAACCTATCCACAGGGTTGGCACAGTACCCAGCAGCTGACAGGCGGGAGCTTTGGTAGCAGGAAAACAGTGGCAGCAAAAAAGAAAGGTCCCAAGTGAAAGACCGGTGGCAGGAACATCTTTGGAGGAAGGTTGGGAAAGCAGCAGAAGGGGACAGGATACACAGGTACTAACTTGTCTGCCATTCTATTACACTGGAAAATTCTGTGGCATTGCAAGAAACTAGGGACCCTACTTACGTTGCACGGTTAGAGCTGGTACTGCGGGACAGAAAAGAGACACTCGTGTCTAGTGTTGACAGACAAAGGATAACAAAGCCAGACATTTCTACATGCTGCATCGCAGTACTCGCTAGGAAGATACCCGCAATTATATGGAGCTGCTCACCAATATATTAAAGAAAATATCTTTTAAGTTCTTTGTGTCCTCGTCTGACAACCAGTGCGTATCATCCTCATCTCCAAAGCCTCCTGTGGTGACAATCTTGATTTCTATTTTCCCTAGAAGCCAAAGATGGAAAAGGTTAATTCAGCATTAGTTTCATTCAGTTCTGATTTCCACAGGACTGTTTTTAATTGACATCATGTATGTCAAATTTTAATTAAATATCTGTTAATTATGAGATTATATGTATAAGAGCGCCTGAATATTTTTCAGTAATGAATTGCGGAACATAAATAAATAAAAAGGATAAGCGTTTACCTTACTATAAAAATACTCACTATTACGATAAGCATTCCAAATTCTTTATGGGAACAGAATACTACACACTTAGTAGATCTTACAAAAAAAGGGATCATCAACTGCAGGAAAACATCACTACTTTTAAGTGCTGCCATGCAGAAAGTGAAGAAAACCGAGCTAGTTTAGGGCATCATATACATGGCCAAAACAAATTTGTGAAATATAATTTTTTTTTTTAAACTAGTCTTCTGATTGGCTAAATCAGTGTCACGCAACAAAATGCTGACTTTTGCCCTCTATACAGCTGCGTCAAAATAAGATGGAATGCAAGGTAATAAATGAAACCCCCTAGGCCATCTGTCTCTGGTAAATAACTTAACAGAAAGGCCAGTGAGAATTACCAGCCTGCTTCAGCTCTTCTGAGTTAGTAGGGCGGCTCCTTCAGGAACAGAATTGACCCAAAAGCAGCAGCAGATGAAGCAGGATCCTAGTCTCATGACTTCAGAATGTTTTATTTCAATGTTAAACTGCAGTGCTTTTTTATGCTTAGTCTTACCTTATATGTCCATGGGACAGAAGGCTAATCACGGTCTGCTTGATTGCCTGGAAATGTCATCTACAGCAGTCTCCTCAACAGTGTGGTGCGGGCAGGGTTAATCTAAACAAACTGGATTCGCACTAGGGTCTGGTAAAATAGTTTGTGTAAGATATGTATGTATGTTTTTATGAACTGACTAACTTGTCTAGGATATTATTTATCAGCACTTAATATTCTGCTTTTTCCCCCAAAGTTGGTCGCAAGAGAGAAATGTAAATGAACAGAGGCATTAGAACAGCTTATAGTCAAATTAGTGTAGCGCCGAGATCCAGCATAGGAAAATCCATCTGTGAATACTTTCCAAGACCTGTTGCATATAACAGTCCCTTGTTGGGGGTTTAAGAAGTTGGGCTGAAGATGTGCGTCTTAGGCGGGGGAAGGCCTGCCTAAAAGCCATGCCTTAGCTTTTTTTCCTGAACTTAAGGTAGTATGGCTCCAAGGTGCAGGGTCAGTGTTACTTTATGCTTTCAGCTCTTACGCACCAAAAATTTGGAATAAAGTCTTGTCCAGGACAATATGGCAGTGGTTAATGGCGAAGAAGAAAGAAGAGTCATTTTGGCGGACTGGAGTTTGAGTAATAAGTATTTAAAATAAAGCTCTGTGCACTGGGTACTTAAGAACATAAGAACATGCCATACTGGGTCAGACCAAGGGTCCATGAAGCCCAGCATCCTGTTTCCAACAGTGGCCAATCCAGGCCATAAGAACTGGCAAGTACCAAAAACTAAGTCTATTCCATGTTACTGTTGCTAGTAATAGCAGTGGCTATTTTTTACGTCAGCTTAATGCTATCTAATAGTACCTGAAGAGTCTAAATTTAGCTGATAATGACCTTTCGGGTAAAAGTTATGCCACAAGGCATTCTTATTTCTGATCTGATCACCATTAGCCAGTCTGGCTTGGCGGATTAGTGTTCGCTGCACCATTTAAGCTTCTCTCAGCCTTGGCTTTTGCCCATAATACAGCTGTACCTTCCGCCTTCAGCCCTTCCTTCTCCAGTAGTTCCTTGACCACATTCTCCACGTGTCGCAGTTGGGGGTTGTCACTACTCATTTCTCGCACTCTCATCTCCTTCTGCAGTGCACTGCCAGGCTTTATCTTAGTGACTCTGACCTTCACCCGACTGTCCAAGTCCTCATCTGGGGCACAAAAGTTAAAATTAAAGAGCTGCTTAAACAGAGTTCCAGCCATGAGCTCCAAAGTAAAACAGCACAGATACATAAGCCACATCAAATTGTTTGAAAATTGCCCTCCCCAGATAAAGAAAATATTCTGAAGGCAACCAAGCAGGCTGTTTGGATTGGTAAAAATAATTATCTTCTCAGATTAAGGTGAGGAAGAACATTTCTGAGGGATAAAATAACGGCACTGAAAATATGTTAAATATTCAATGCTTTTTCCCACCAAACTCCAGTAGAATTTGAGAACTGGACCAATGGTTTTCAACCAGGAATACATGTTCCGAGGGGGGGTACTTGGAAGCCTATCAGAGGGCATCACCAGTCTGCTGCCACACAAAGGAGAGCCTGGACTGCAGGAGACAACCACCTTGCCACTGCTGCAGTAGCTGCTTTCAGTGATCCACTGCCAGCACCAGTTTGTACTGCCTCTTGGTACATCTGTGGCATATCCCCGTCTCATAGCAGCAGCCGGTCACAGAAATATAAGAGGCAGAATGTACCATGCAGAGTAATGAACACAACTATGCTTCTCGTCCCCATGGCTGCAGTTTCCTTCTATTCCATGCCATTTCTTCTTATTGCATGGGCTTCCTAATTAAAAGTGAAGCCTGCAGAGGGATAGGAGGAAGACCCTGCAGCAGCTGCAGACAGTGGTACCTGTTGTCTCTCCTGAGTCTGGCTACTCAAGTACTTATGGTAGTTCCTTTACTGCTGCTCCTCACAGCAAGATTGGAAGAAGCAGGGATGCGAGATGTGAAGGCTGGAAGTCGACGAGAACAAAAGTGAAGTTGCTTACCACAGATAGCAGGATAAATAAGACAAGTGGGCAACAATATTCTGGACTGCCAACACAGTCAACTCCGAGAGCTCAGGAAAAATACAGGTTTTTCCAAGCATGTGCAGGAATTTGTGATTTGCTCACCTTATGAACCCTGTTACAGAGTTAGGAGTCAAATCTCCCAGGATGCTGGGTGAGTGTGTGTATCAGATTTATCCTATGAAAACCCCCCATTACAAATAAGCAACTTTGCTTTCTTCTCTGTCAACAAGCAGGATGGACCAGCCACACAAGTGGGGAATCCCATAGGTGAAGGTTGCTTGATTTTATCTAAGAACTTTGTTTTGAGGGCAACCTGGACTGGTATACAGTTTGGGGAGCAGGGATTAGAGGTTTACCATTGCCACTAATTGAGACGTCCTTGAACTGCTTGACCAAGACATTGTCTCAGATTTATTGTTTGGACAATAATGAGGTAAAGATGTGAACAGATGTTGCTGCAATTTTTTTTTTATTCCCTGTTATTTATTATGCATGTTAAAAGTTTATTGTTATTCTATTATGGATGTTTTTATGTACATCACCAGTGGCCTTGGTACAGGCAGTATATATGTGGTTTAAATTAAATAAATATTTCAATTGAAAGTGAGTGAACATGGGCAACAATGTTTACATGGCTCTGAATGGAACATTCAATTGAGGTCTTGCTATATTAATAGCAGTGCAATATGCAGTCAGTCAGTTTGACAAAGTTTATAGTTACTGCATTTTCTAATTTACTTGGATCAAAGGAAACATTCAAGCAGACTGCCGGTGGGGCGGTGTTGACTTTAGGTAGTAAGCTAAAGCTTTGGCACAGTCCAGTGTATGAACGACCTGTTCTTTCTTATGAGCATTAAACTTCAGAAGAAACAGAGAAGTATGAAAGACTGATGTGAAAAACTAAAACTATTTTAAGTAAGAATTCAGAGTACATTAAAAAACCCCTCCCCTATTATGGAAAAATTGTAGACAGGGAGAACAGGAAGCAAGAACTTGAAGTTCGCTAACTCTTTAAGAACATAAAAAGTTGCCATACTGGGTCAGACCAAGGGTCCATCAAGCAAAGCATCCTGTTTCCAATAGTGGCAAATCCAGGCTTCAAGTATCTGGCAGGTACCCAAACAGTAAATAGATTCCATGCTAATGATGCCAGTAATATAAATGGCTATTCCCTAAGCCAACTTGATTAATAGCAGTTAATGGACTTCTGCTCCAAGAATTTATCCAAACCTTTTTTTAAACCCAGCTACACTAACTGCACTAACCACATCCTCTGGCAACAAATTCCAGAGCTTAATTGTGCAGAGTGAAAAAGAATTTTCTCCAATTAGTTTTAAATGTGCTACTTGCTAACTTCATGGAGTGCCCCCTAGTCCTCTTATCTGAAAGAGTAAATAACTGATTTACATCTACTCATTCTAGACCTCTCATAATTTTAAAGACATCCTTTATATCCCCCCTCAGCCGACTCTTCTCTTCTCCAAGCTGAACAGCTCTAACTTCTTCAGGCTCTCATATAGGGAAGCTGTTCCATCCCCTTTATCATTTTGGTCGCCCTTCTCTGTACCTTCTCTATCACAACTATACAACGATAGAGCCATTATGACATTTTCTGTTTATACAGCATTCCCTTCCTAATAATTCCTAACATTGTTTGCTTTTTTGACTGCCGCAGCAAACTGAACCGACAATTTCAATGTATTATTCACTATGATGCCTAGATCTTTTTGCTGGATGGTACCTCCTGATATGGTACCTAACATTGTGTAACTACAGCAAGGGTTATTTTCCCCTATATGCATCACCTTGCACTTATCCACATTAAATTTCATCTGCCATCTGGATGCAGAATGTTTCAGACTCGCAAAGCCTTCCTGCAATTTATCACAATCTGCTTGTGATTTAACTACTTTGAATAATTTTGTATCTGCAAGTTTGATTACCTCACTCATCATATTCCTTTCCAGATCATTTATAAATATATTGAAAAGATCCCTGAGGCACTTCACTGTTTACCCTTTTCCACTGAGAAAATTGACCATTTAATCCTACTGTTTCCTGTCTTTTAAACAGTTTGTAATCTACAAAAGGACATCACCTCCTATCGCACGACTTTTTAGTTTTCTTAGAAGCCTCTCATGAGGGACTTTGTCAAATACCTTCTGAAAAGCCAAATACACTACATCTACCAATTTACCTTTATCCATGTTTATTAACCCCTAAAAAAAAAAAAAGCTGATTTGGGAGGCAAGACTTCCCTTGGGTAAATCCATGCTATGTTCCATTAAACCATGTCTTTCTATATACTCTGATTTTGATCTTAATAGTTTCCACTATTTTTCCTGGCACTGGAGTCAGGCTCACTGGTCTGTAGTTTCCCAGATCACCCCTGGAGCCCTTTTTAAATATTGAGGTTACATTGGCCACCCTCCAGGTACAATGGATGATTTTAATGATAGGTTACAAATTGTAATTAATAGATCTGAAATTTCATTTTTGAGTTCCTTCAGAACTCAAAACATCTTCAAGCAGATGTTACTGCTACTAGAAACAAAGCCTTCTGATCCGGATACCATGAGGGACTTTATCTGGCTGTAGAGTATAATGAAATACGTGAAGAATTCAATGAAGGATACCTCCGACGCAGATTGTGGTTCGAAACACATGTTGGGTTTGTTATAACCTTTGTGCATGTGTGGATTTATAAATAAGAAGTAATTCAGAAGATGTTTTAAAAGAATTGTATTTGCATAATGAAAAATTACAAAAACAAAAAAAACTGTTTAATTAGGTCCAATGGTTAAATATGAAGCTATGAAGGTGATATACCAGTATAGCTTATTATCATGGTCCTTTAATACTTGGATTTACATCTCAAAAGATTTTATGCTGTTTTGCATTAATTTTCTCTTGAACACACCAGATAATCTTTTCTAGGTAAAATGTGTTCTTGTGAATTCCTTTCTGAAGACTATCAAGATATATTTTTCATTTCTCCAGATGCAGTAATGATTTCACTAACTAGAACTCAATCTACATGCCGTCAGTGCTAGGGAATGGATATTCAGGTAAGAACTTTCCTGTGTTATCAGGGAAGGAATTTCTGAAACACCTATAGGATCTTTTACAGATAAATACAGATGAGGAAACCATATTTGGTAAGGCCAGGACGAAGCAATGAGGATAATGGAGGCCGTGTACTGACTTATCTTTTGTAGAGTCTTGGATATTAAGTCTTGGGGGATAGGAATAAAGGAGACTTGTTCCTCATTGTATGCTGAATGCATCTGTTGCTAGACTGTGATGGCTTGGCCTTCTGAAGTAGAATTTGTTTAAGCTTCTTGTCTTCCAATGTAATGAGATCTATTTCTGGGACTGCCCAATGTTGGAAGATGTTCTCCTCAAGGACCATTCATGCGGTTCTAAGTAACAGCTCAATTTGTCTGCAAATACATTCTGCACTGCTGGTAAATATGTTGCTGACAGGAACATCTGCTGAGATACTGCTTCTCTGTAGAGGATGTAAAATCCCACTCTATCTTGTTTATATCCATTTGGATCAGTATCCTGTTGGCAAACACTTTGAGAACACTAAAGATTCTTCTCAGTTCCAGCAGTCTGATCTGATGAGATCTTTCCTATATTGTCCAAGAGCCCTGGGTGTGGAGTTAGAGTATGCACTCCCTAACCTATGCTTGAAATATCTGTTGTCAAAACCACTTGGTGCTGAACATGATGGAATGGAAGTCCCTAAGCTTATTGTTCAATGAAGGGAACGATAAGCCCAATCGGTTATTCTTACTAGAGATAAAAATGGTTGGGTAAGTTGCTCCCACTGAATTTGAGTATCCATTGAAAGTGATGCAGGTGGTAGCACAAGGACTGAGGCTGATCATATGGCCTAGCAATACCATTATGGAGTGAGCTGACAGTCTTGCTAGAGGCTTCTTGCTAGGGTTGGAATGAATTCAGAAGTGGCAGTGCCTGCTGTATGCATACTTTATTTAGCAGTTAAAATGCAGACTAAATAAATAGAGCCAAATAACACCTTAAAATGTAAAAATAGTATGTGTTGTGATTTTTGAATTTTTATGACCATTGGGGTAATATATGACATCTCAAACGGTACAGTAGTCATGAATGGCTGAGAACTACCGAATTAGACTGAGCACTAACTGGATGGCTGCTTTGCACTTTCTGGAGTGCTGATAAATTAGAGAAGCAAGTTTGCTTACTATAAAGTGTTTTCTGAACACAGCAGTATGAATAATCCATTACATGTGAGTGATGTTATCTGGCAGTACCGAACAAACTTGTCTTTTCAAGAAAATGGAGCTTTTAGCTCTATTGATCATGTGCAGGAATTCCCATGCAAGTGTTGCCTCGTGAGCCTCCTCAGTCTGTCCCTTAAGCTAGGATAGTTGTATAATCAACTTTAGGGAGAAGCATGAGGATTTCTTGGCTATTTCATCCTGCTCCTTATGGAAAACACTGTTTATGATAAGCAAATTCCAGGCTCTTGTCCACTATCCGCCATGCACACAGTTTCTCCACAGCAGAGTTCTCCATACTCATCCCAAGTTTCTGCCAAAGGTAATCTGTCTGCCACATTAATCAATCTGTTGTGCTCCCAACTTTCTGTCATAGGTCTCACATGCATAAGGGAGAGAAAACCCTCCAAGTGATAGACTACAAAAGAGCTTTAGCGAATTACAAAAGGAGGATGCAGCCACATCATCGATTTTCACAGCTCTTTGTTTCATATGATCCAAATAACCTGGACATCACAGTTGCTAGGCAAACCTTGCCCAATTGGCTGGCTGAGTGCTTTCAACACTGCTACTCCTTGGCAGTACTACAAATCAGAGTCATTAAAAAATTATCAGGTGGGATTGTTCTCCTTCTAGAAGTTCAACCTTTTCTGTTAGACGACTTTCATGCTCGTGTCTGCAAATAGATATCAAACTTTGGGTGCGCAAAACTCTTCTCTTAGCAAAAAAGAGAATTCTACATAATTGTTTTCTGTCTGAAACACCTACGCTTACTCAGCTGAAGTTAGCTTTACTTCACTTATGTGCTATGGAATATCACATTGAAAAAATTGGCCTATCAAGCAAAAATCTTTTCTGAAAATATGGGATATGTATTTGCAAACCTTGCCTCATAGAACTCAGTCTTTATTTAAATGTTCTCCAGTGATGGTTTCCTGATTTTACTGGCTGTTGTAATGCTTGGTTTATTTTTATCTTGATCACCAATGACATATTTGGCTGTGTCTGGGTTTTGAGGGGATATACTTTTGGGGCAGGGTTTTATTTCATGTTGGTTAAATAGCTGTCAGTGTATGATGCTAATTCTTTGGTCAGTGTCTGGGGGTATGCAGATTCACCGCCCTTAGTGACATCTCTTCATTATTGTGGTGCATTTGACTGTCAAAGCTTAATAAAACAGAGCTTATCTGAGGGTAAAGCAGAAAACAAAGGGTAAGATAACAGAAGCAAGACCAGAGGCATACATAAACAAATTAAGATAAAAGAAGATGATCAAAAGAGCTGACACACCAAATATTTACAAGCAACGCCTTTAGAGAACAGAGTAGTTGCAAGCCCAGATAAACAGAGGTTTTAAATGACAAGTCTAAAGGCACCAAAAAGAAGTCATATGACTCATTTTGTCAATTATGGCTGTTAGCCATATGACATCACCACACTCCTGCTGTTAGAGATGTTAAAGGCAGTAATAATAAAACTGTCAATCAAAGCAAGGTCAATGAGGGGAAAACAGTCAAGAGCCTTCAGAAGGCAGAATAAATGCAGCTGAGTTAAAAAGTTTAAGAGACATGTGTGCTAAAGGGATTATAGTAAACAAGTGTCAGAGAATATGCGTATGCATGTGAATAGAAGGAAAAGTAAAGGGAAGGGGGAAGGGAGGGAGATACAATGTAAGGGTTACCAAAAGAATTGACTTCAAAGAAAACTGAAAAATCCAGGTCGGTATTGAGCCATGCGAGGTCAGGTTTTAAGAACATGAATCTATGTAACTTCATGTTGGAGAAGTATCTGTAAGTGGAAACCCCATCAAATAGGGTGGGGAATTTTCAATAAAAAAAAAGTATAGATCCTTAAATGAATTGCAAGGCTCAGCCCAATGCCATACAAGTGGAGCATTTTCACGAATGACAAAGACATGATAAATGTTCATAGATCCGAGAGCGGATCATGTGGGAAGTTTTTACAATATAAAGAAGAGAACAGGGACAGTGAAGTAGATAGATAACACCCATGGAGCTACAATCTGAAGCTAATCTTAATTGCAAAGGATTGTGAAAGGAAGGATGCATGAAAATAGAAATAGATAACTAGAAAGGGCATGCTTTACATTTTCCCACATGGAAAATGGCCAGAGTTCAGGGTAGGTGAAGAAATAGATTCACGGTATTCAGAGGACACCAACAAGTCACGTAAATTACGCCCACAACAAAAGGCAAAATAAATATTTTTCTGGAAGGTGGGAATGGGACAGAACAAGGACCAATGGCGTCGTATAATATTACAAATATGGCGACAGGCAGGAAAAGAGTAAAACAAGTGAAAGCATCAGAGTCATCAGGGGAAGATTTGAGGAAAAAGTAGGTCACGATTAGAATAAAGGGCTTGTTTAAACACATGATTGATAACACGGTAAGGGTAGCCACGGGAAAGGAAGTTAGAAAACATGGAATTGGCTTGAAAAAAAAATTCATCATGGGTGGAACATACTCCCCGTAGCTTAAAAAATTGGCCAACTGGGATGTTGTCCATTAGAAAATGCGGGTGGCAGCTTTTATATGAAAGTAGCATATTATCATCTGTTAGTTTCTTATAAAAAAAGGTATAAAAATCACCATATGCAAAAGAAATTAGAATATCCAGGAAAGGAATTTTATGGTGATCAATATGAGCAGTAAATTTGAGGTTAGGGTTACAGGAATTTAACCAATCAATGAAAAGAAAAAATTGTATGTCAGTGCCATTCCAAATATTGTCTACATAACGGATATCATGAGAGGATAAAGTTGCAAAAAGGAGAGGGATAAAGAAAAATACACTCAAATTTAGAAACATACAGGCAGGCAAATGTTGGGGGCCATGGCTGCCCCAGAGAAGGAGAACCTCTGAAGCGAACCTAGAGACTAAGCAGATACGGGTAAGCCGCTGCCCACCCTTAGTTCAAGACACCCACAGTTGTCCGGTGTCTGTGTTAATTGGTTGAATGCACTGGCGGTCTCCAGTCTTGAATCAGTTGAACCAGGTTTAATGAAGTTTAATCAAGTTTATCGAGCAAAGATATATCCCCAATAGCTTTTCGAAGAGAATACTGAAGAGCTGAGCTTACTGCAGGGGTATATTATCTAGAGTGACGTCTGCTTTGAAATCTGACTCAGTCTCCCATCTGCTAGCAGAAGAGCACATAACCCATTGGTCCTGAGTCCATCTGGCTACACGCTAGGAAATGGTAATTTGCTCAAGTGACTGACTGTGGATGTTGGGACATCCTCCTCAGATATCAAGATGGGTTCCAGCATCTGGGTGTGCAGTATGCTAGAAGTAAGTGGGCCCAATCAGCATAAAGGGTCTGTCATCGCAACATGAAAACCTTCTGCGAGCAGAGGAGAAACCCTCTTGAATGGAGGGGAAAAGGGCAAGCTGACCCCTTTCCCTGCAGATCTAGGCTGAACAGGGGAAGGAGGTCAATTGAGTAGGCAAGGCAGCTTGAAGAATCGGATGCTTGATTGGAGCTGAATGCTTAGAGGACCTCGCAGACTAGACCTCTGATTGCATAGAGATATCAGTATCTCAAAGAATTAGGAGAGCGGCTTCAATACTGCTACAATGGAGGTGCCAGCTGCATGAGCACTATGCCATGCAAGCCTGCATATAGAACTCAAGAGTAAAGGATCAGGTGCCAATGAAACAAAGCTAGGAGCCTCAGGGTGCATCAACTGTTTTGCAGTTTTTGGTGCATAGTTCGCTTCTATCTTGTCTGCGTCAGGTGCTTTGATACAGCTTGCTTCTGCTTCCTCAAGGCCTCATATATCAGGTGCATTGCAGAACCATGCAGTGAGTGTTTTTCTGCATGTGTTTGTGGTGCCTATGTGGGCTATGCTGACACCAATGCACTGTGCTTTGCGTGCTTATGTTTCTTAGACACTTTCTCGGTGGGGGGGGGGGGGGGGGGGGGGGGGGTGTCCAGAAAATAATAGTTCTTTTTCTTTGATGCTGAGCAGGTGTCTGAACTCGATCCAAGGCTTCAGTGAGCGCCAATGGTGGGCGGGTCTGAGGAACTTCCACTGAACTCAAAGCCTAGGAAGGAAGACTATGCTGCACTGCAGGGCAAGAGATTTGCACAGTTCTATGTGATGTGCCTTGGAGCATTGCGACATCCATCCATAGACAGCAATTTTGTTGCTCATGCTCCAGTCCAAGACAAATGTAGCAGAGTTCATGGCCATCAGTTAGGGACACTACCTTCCCACGGATGCATTTAAAAACGCTGGTCACTGGCTCTTTCTTCTGTGCCATCCCTTTCTCCTGAGCTTCTCTCTCTTTTTTTTTTGTGAGGCAGGCAGGCCTCCAATAGAGGAGACAGAAAAATGTCTTTCGGGGGGGGGGGGGGGGGGGGGGGGGGGGGGGGTAAGCACTAGGAAATGTTATAGGGCTGTGGGAGCAGCAAGACAAAAAAAAAAAGAAAAATCTTTGTTAAAAAAAAAAAAAGTAAGGAGAAACTTAGTACACATCTGTGCAATGCTCAGACAAAAAATGAATGAGGAACCTCATGAGGCAATGCCCACATGGGAAGCCCTGCACATGTTCATTAAATCTAAAAGCTCTATCATCTTGGACAGACAAGTCCGTTCAATGCCTCCAGATGATGTCACCCACATGTAAGGGTTAATTCAGCCTGCTTATTGACAAAAGAATGAAATATGACTAGGAAAGCGAAACAAGCAGAGGTATTTTCCCTAAGTTTGCTGAATATATGATTCTGACTTTAAGGGAGCTTAAGCAGTGTGTGCATTTAGTCTCTGGGCTGCTTTGGAGGTTTCTCAGGCATCTACAGGACAATATGGAAGGCAGCTCATTGTGATAAATATTATTAAATGATTATAATTCTTAATATTAGTCTTCAGGATTAGGGAAAGGTGGCACAGTATGGGAATCATAAGACTTATGATTAATACTACTGAGCTGGAAGGAGAAAGAGAAAGGAATAGTCACCAAAATGGCATTTCGCCAGGAACTTTAACAGATCTGGTTGTGAAACAAGGTTTTCAATTGCTTTTATGCATAGAATATTCAACTGAAAATCCCTTAAATTTAAAGGGAGAGTATGTCTAATAACTAAGGGCTAGATAAAATTCAGAAATGGCTCTCTAGAAATAAAGTGCATTTAAATCCTAATAAAACAGAAGTTTTGTGGGTCAGAAAAGTACCTGAACAAGCTATGCAAACCCCTTTGGTGCTAGAAGTAATTAGAGATGTGATTCGACCGAACCTTTTGGTTCGGCCTTCATTATCGGCCCACCATGGGAAATTTTGCTTTCCCACAGTTTGGGATGATTTTTTTCGGCCGCCCTGAAAAAAAACAACCCCTAAACCCACCCTAACCCTTCAAATTTAATTACAAACCCCCACCGTCCCGACCCCCCCCCCCCCCCAAGACTTACTGAAAGTCCCTTACCCATTGCTCCTACCATGTGACAGGGGCCGACCAATGGCACTGGTAGCCCCTGTCACATGGAAAGGGCAAAGAGCCACTGGCGCCATTTTGATTACTGACAGCCGATGGCCCGAGAGGGGGAGATCACTTCTGGGACCCCCGCTGGACCACCAGGAACTGAGGTGTTGGGACGGTGGTGGTTTGTAATTAAATTTGAAGGGTTGGGGTGGCTTTGGGTTGGTTTTTGTTTTTGGTTTTTTTTTTGGTTTTTTTAATGTGCCCTTTCTCCCTCCCCCCCCCCAAAAAAAAACAATAGGAAAATCCCACGAAATTGTGGGTTTTCCTTTCATTTTGTCAGCCCCCTGAAATGCAACGAAATAGGAAATAAAGACTATATTTCCTATTTCGTTGGAAACGAATGCACATCCCTAGAAGTAATACCTAAAAATAATTGTGTGTGTAGCCTTAACATCTCCTTGGATCTAGCTCTAAAGTTAACTAAATACATTGCTAACATTCTAAGAGTACCTTCTTTCTGTTAAGATCAGTGTGCCAGACTTGGTATTATTTGAATAGATCAGACCTTGTTGTTGTGATATATGATACATAGATTAGTTCAACAGTTTATACATGGACTCACAAGTAAATGCAATACAGCAAATTCAGCTAATACAGAATTGTAGCAGCCAGAATTATTTTGGGACCAACGTTGTTAGAGTGCATAAGACTTCTGAACTAATGAATCTTCATTGATTGCCAGTTCTTTGGTGAGTACTATAAAGATGCTTTGAGGGGGGTCTCCATGGAGACAGATAAATTGGTGGCAATGAAAAAGCAGAAAGATAACAGTATAAGACTGAACTGATCAGATTTGTGGAAATAGCCAAGGCTGTTATTTATTGTATTTACTGTATATGCCACCTTTCAGTCAATTCAAAGTGGATTCTTTCAGGTTATTTATAAATGTCAAGAGTCAGCATTAAGTTTCACTTCCATCTTCTGGGATCAGCTTCCAAGAAATCATATGACTTACAAGAATGGAGTAGTATTAGCATATGAGAGATAAGAATATTAACCAGTTAAAATTTGTTATGCTAATAAAATAATTAACCCATTGGTGTGTAAGTTCAGGGGAGGTGACATAACTGACTGTAAAAACTCAGGAGCTCTGAGTTATGTTTTTACATTACTTCTCTGCTTCTAAATATTATAACATTAAATATTTTTCTCTACTGGCTAATTGGTATTTAGTGCTTACTAGCACCCCTGACAATACACTTGTAAAAATTTGGGGCCAAAGGCATTTATCCAGATAATTTGAGTTATTTGGATAAAAACCTATATTTGAATATAGGAAAATTGGTTCTTACCTGCTAATTTTCATTCCTGGAATACCACAGCTCAGTGCAGATTCCTGGGTTTTGCCTCCCTGCCAGCAGATGGAGACAGAGTTTTACTGACACTGCCATTAAACTAGTGTGCCACCCGCAGTCCCTCAATATTGACCTGTATGCAAGCCAAGATGATAACTATTAAACCAATACTAAGAATCCTGCAACCAAACTCCCACAACAAGTAGGAGTAAGGTAAATTCACAACAATATTGGCATTTGTTCTAAGAAACCAAAGGTAAACAGCCTTGAATCCCCCACAACTCTGCATTATATACAACTCCTCAGCAGTAAGAGCGGACTTTCCCTTCCCAAAGGGAGAGTCTCAATACTGATATGTAATATTCCAGGAACGAAAATTAGCAAGTAAGAACCAATTTTCCTTTCCTGTTCATATGCCAGATCAATCAAGACTTCTGGGAGGTACCTAAGTTCCCTCAAATTGGGTGAAACCTTGAGAGTCCTACTCGTAAAACACATGGAGTCCGGAGCCCAGACATCCAACAGATGTTGTCTGGTGAAAGTATGCAACAATTTCCAAATAGCCACCCTGCACATCTCTTGTGGGGGGGGACACACGTGTTGAGACTTGAGCCAAGAGGTCGCCTGAGAACAAGTTGAACGCATTCTCAGCCCTTGAGGCACACACAGGCCGACCCTTACAAATATAAACTGAGTCAAACGTAGATCTTGACACCTTACACCCCCTTCTTTGGACCACTCCACAGCACAAAGAGGTGATCTGTTCTCCTGAAATTATTAGTAACTTCAAGATACCTCAAGAATGCTTGCCTGACCTCCAAGACTCAAAGCTCTCATGTGAGAGGTGTGGACAAATTCAAATCTGGAAAGTCCAGAAGTTCCAGAGTCTGACTAGGATGGAACGACAAAACTGCTTGACAGAAAGGAAAGCAACATACATGACACCCCAGACTGAAATAGGTAGAAAAAGGTCTCAACACGACAATGCTTGAAGCTCCAAAATACTCCTGGCTGAACAAATAGCTTCCAAAAATCTCCCTTCAGAGTGAGATCCTTGATAGTTGCCCTCCTCAGAGGTTCAAACGGAGCCTTCTGAGACCCAGATTAAGGTTTCATCAAGAAGGACAGAGCTTTCTCACCAGAGGACACAAATTCTTCGCTCCCCGAAGAAAATGCACTAAACTGGATGCGTGAACAGAAGATATCCCTTTACCTTACAGCAAAGACAGCTCAATGCCGCTACCAGCACCCTCAGAGTTAAAAGGTCAGACCCCTCCCAAACTCTCATGCAGAAAACTAAAAAAAAATATGCAACACCGTGGCTAAAAAAAAAAAGACTGCATTCCACTAGTGGTACACCAGGACTGGAAGATCTTTTAAATCCACATACACACTAAGGGTGTGGAAGGTCACCTGGCCTGCAATAAGGTGGTAACAGCTTCAGAATACCCTGTGTCTCCGCCTTCACCTCTCTCAAAAGCCAGGCCATGAAACAGAAGTGAGCTGCCAGATCACCTTGGTGAACCTTCTAGATGCTGTAAGCATGAAAAGAAACATCTAATGTACACCCTTCTGCATGGGAATGCAAAAATACGCTTCCACGATACCAAAGGAAACCAAGAATTCCCCCTTATGCGAAGGGCTGCAATACCCAAGCACCGGGTCTCCATCCGGGAATATGGAACTCAAGCCAATAGGCACCTTTCTTCTTCTGAACCAGAAGGTACAGGGAATATCTTCCCCTAATGGAAAGCAGAGTGGCTTATCGGTAGCAGATGTTTTCCAAGGACAGCAGGATGCTAGTCCTCACTCATGGGTGACAATATCAGAAGGAGCTCAATGTGGAAAACTTATGTCAAAGTTTCAAGAAACTGACTAGGCACACTGAGCATGCCGGGGCTGCCCTATACCATGTGTCCATGCGGGGTCCCTTTTCAGTCTCGTAACATAGAATTAAGATAAAATAAAAAAAAAAATGGGAGAAACCTAACTTCGCAGGGTGGCAGGCCAGTTTTGTGAGGACTAACATCCTTGCTGTCCTCAGAGAACACCTGTTATAGGAAAGCAACTCTGCTTTCTCTGAGGACAAGTGGGATGATGGTCCTCACACATGAATGAATCCCTAACTACAGGCTGCTCCCCAACACAAAAGTGGATACACACACACCCAGCCAGATGCCAACGGGCACAACACCACCAGTGCTGTTGATAACAGAGGGGAAGACAGCCTGAACCCAAACAATGGGTCCTAGGTTGGGAAAGCTGGGTTCTACACTTCAAATAGGTTCCAGAGGACAGACGGGCTGAACCTACTGTCGCATCGGCCATCCCTATCCAGACAGTAATATGATGTGAAAGTGTGGAAAGAACTCCACGTCTCAGCCTTGCAGATCTCCTCCATGGGAACTTCGCAAGTGGGCCGCAGAAGCTGCCATGGCTCTGACAGAATGAACCTTGACATGACCCCAAAAATGCAGTAACGCCTGGGCATAACCCTAGAAGGAGATGTAATCTGCTAGCCAATTGGATAATGTCTGTTTCGTAACAGTAATGCCCAACTATTCCTATCAAAAGAAATAAAAAGTTGAGTGGACTCTCTATGGGCTTCTGTCCACTCCAGGAAGAATGCTAAGGCTCACTTGTAGTCCAAACTGTGCAGTGCTCATTTGCCTTGGTGTGAATGGGGCCTAGGAACAAAGATTGGCTGGACAAATACTGGTTAAGATGGAAACCAGTCACCACCTTAGGCAGGAACTTAGGGTGCGTACCCAAGACCACCTTGTCATGATATAACTTAACATAAGGTAGATAAGTCACTAAGGCCTGGAGCTCACTGACCCTGCGCGCTGAAGTGACTGCCACCAAAAGTATGACCTTCAGGGTCAGGGACACCAGGTCACAGGTGCGCAGAGACTCAAAAGGAGCTTTCATCAGTTGAGCCACCACCACATTGAGATCTCAAGATACAGCAGAAAGGCCCTGACTTGAGCCATGTCTAGTAAGCTCTGGTGAAGTCCAATTGAGATGACTGACTGAGATGGGACTTTGGGTAGTTGAGAGCGAAACCTAGTGACTCCAACAACGGAATGGTCAAGCGCATGGATATGCTAGTCCCTGCCTGAGATGTGTTCTTGACCAGCCAATCGTCCAGATATGGGAAAACATGCACTCCCAGTCTGCAGAGGTGCACCACCACCATGGACAGGCATTTTGCGAAGATCTTTGAGGTGGATGAGAGCCTGAATACAAACATCCAGTTCTGGAAGTGCTGTTTTCCCACCACACATCAGAGATACTTCCTGTGACCTCGGAAGATCTCAATATGGGTGTATAAATCCTTTAGGTTGAGGGAACATAGCCAGTCCCTTTTTGCAAAAAGGGGGTTCAAGGTGCCCAGGGAAACCATCTTCAACTTTCCTTTTCTTAGAAACTTGTTCAAGGCCCTCAGGTCTAGGATGGGACGGAGTCCCCCTGCTTTCTTTGGAATCAGGAAGTACATGGAGTAGAATCCCCACCCTCTCTGCCCTGGTGGTATGGGCTTGACTGCTCTGGCAATTAAGATGGAGGATATCTCTGCTTGTAGCACCTCCTGATGCACTACCGACCCACAAAATGGACACAATGGAAAATTTGGTGGGACACCCAATAGATTTAATTGGTACCCTTGGCAGATGGACAAAACCCACAGGTTCAAGGTTACACTGGGCCACCACTTCACAAAAAAAATGCAGCCTGCTGGAGGGTCCATTGTCCTAGGTATGGGCAACTGATTTACGCTCCCTATGGCCCAGTCGAAACTCTGTCCCTGGAGTGGACTGAGGAACCAACTGGGGCTTGGGAGCTCTCTGCTGCCTAGAATGGCCATGGGAGATCAAATGTACGGCACAAAGGAGATGGAGTATAGTACTTTCTTTGGCAAAAGAAAGATTTCCTGGGCTCCAGCCTTGACAGCCTCCTGGATGAGGATAAGTCTGGAGTGCTGGCAGAGAGTTGTTGAAGGGTTTCATGATGGACTGGAGTTGGGCCACAGCATCCTACCAGGTACCCTGGCAGGCACCAGTGCCTGCCAGGATCACCTTGCTGGTGGCTGAAAGGAATCAGTAAGTTTTTGCTTGGGACATTGTCTTTTTTAAAAGTATTAGGGCAAAGTTAACTATTTGGGAATATTATTTAGTGTGTTTGCGTGTTTGTGCCTTTAATAGTTTGAAAGGCAGTGAATAAACACGTTAGCTGTTTGTATTTTTAAACAGTCAGTCAATAAGGTAGCTAGTAAGCAGTAGGTAGTGTGTTTATTTTTAAAAGTCTGCAGAACTGAGTGTTCTGCAGACTTTTAAATAACTGAGTGTTTGTATTTAATACAAACTGTGTGTTTGTATTGAAAAAAAAACCCCAAAAAGTAGCCAGAAGCTAGGAGCAGTGTATACCTAAGTAAAAAAGTTGAATAGTTCAGCTCAGTTACTCACCTTGGAAAGGTGTTGAGGTAGTGTGATTGGGTTTGAATAGGGACCAACATTTGTTAATCAAGAGAGCAGTGAGTCACTCTGGCTGACTAACTGAAGTTAGACTGACTATTTTCCAACCTTCCCACCCCTCGCCCTCCCACCCCTAGCTCATCCCTTAATTTATAGGCAGGTGCCACTTTCACAAAAAAAAACAAACCAAAAAAACCATCAACAAAAACTTTGAGAATCCGATCAGACCCCAGTAGGCCACTACCAGACACATAGTGAATTCACTAATACATTTAAAGGACGTTAGACACATTTCTACTCCCATAGCAACCTAAAACTTAACTAGGAACTGATCAAAATTGAGATGAAGGCAGCAGTCCAGCAATAAGAGGGGAACTTCCCAGTCTTTTGCATAGTGTCACATGTATAATTTTTTACCCACCGGTGAGAAGTTGTACATGTGCATGTGATGCAAAGAGCTCCTGGCTCTCAGAGAACAAGTCCGATCTCTGGAGGCTAGAGTGGCAGACCTGGAGGAGTTGAGGCAGACAGAGGTATATAGATGAGACCTTCAGGGACATAGTAGTCAAGTCCCAACTTCAGACTGGCAGCCCTGGTGCTGCCTCGGAGGAAGAAGGTTTCATGATGGAAGAGCACCAACCAGGTGCAGCAGGAAAGGATCCTGTAGCAAAGACCTGCTCTGCAGGTGATGCATTGTCCTTTCGCACTGAGGATATCTCCCCAAGGCCTACTGCCCAGGAGGGAAGGGTTAGGTCGGCCGTCATAGTTGGTGATTCGATTATTAGGAATGTAGATAGCTGGTGGGCGTGAGGATCGCCTGGTAACATGCCTACCTGGTGCGAAGGTGGCGGACCTCACGCGTCACCCTAGATAGGATTTTAGACAGTGCTGGGGAGGAGCCGGCTGTCGTGGTACATGTGGGCACCAACGACATAGGAAAATGTGGGAGGGAGGTTCTGGAAGCCAAATTTAGGCTCTTAGGTAGAAATCAAATCCAGAACCTCCAGGGTAGCATTCTCTGAAATGCTCCCTGTTCCACGCGCAGATCACCAGAGGCAGACAGAGCTCCGGAGTCTCAATGCATGGATGAGACGATGGTGCAAGGAAGAGGGATTCAGTTTTGTTAGGAACTGGGGAACCTTTTGGGGAAGGGGGGGAGTCTCTTCCGAAGGGATGGGCTCCACCTTAACCAAGGTGGAACCAGACTGCTGGCGCTAACCTTTAAAAAGGAGATAGAGCAGCTTTTAAACTAGAACAAAGGGGAAAGCTGACAGTCGCTCAGCAGCGCATGGTTCGGAAAGATGAATTAGAATTAGGGCATCCGGACAGTGAGGTTCCAATAATTAGAAAAATAGTCCAAGTGCCTGTAACTAAAAACTAACCTGAGCTAAAAATTTCTAACTTATCCCTATCAATTAAAAAGCAGAATGAAAATACAAACAAAAAACAAACTTTGAAATGTTTGTATGCTAATGCCAGTAGTAAGATGGGAGAATTAGAATGTATAGCAGTAAATGATGACATAGACTTAATTGGCATCTCAGAGACATGGTGGAAAGAGGATAACCAATGGGACAGTGCTATACCGGGGTACAAATTATATCGCAATGACAGAGAGGAGCACCTGGGAGGAGGTGTGGCGCTTTATGTCCGGGATGGCATAGAGTCCAACAGGATAAACATCCTGCATGAGACTAAATACAAAATTGAATCTTTATGGGTAGAAATTCCTTGTGTGTCGGGGAAGCCTATAGTGATAGGGGTATACTACCGTCCACCTGGTCAAGATGGTGAGACGGACAGTGAAATGCTAAGAGAAATTAGGGAAGCTAACCAAATTGGTAGTGCATTAATAATGGGAGACTTCAATTACCCCAATATTGACTGGATAAATGTATCATCGGGACACGCTAGAGAGATAACGTTCCTGGATGGAATAAATGATAGCTTTATGGAGCAATTGTTCAGGAACCGACGAGAGAGGGAGCAATTTTAGATCTAATTCTCAGTGGAGCACAGGACTTGGTGAGAGAGGTAACGGTGGTGGGGCCACTTGGCAATAGTGATCATACTATGATCAAATTTGATTTAATGACTGCAAGAGGAACAGTGTGCAAATCCAAGGCTGTCTTGCTAAATTTTCAAAAGGGAAACTTTGATAAAATGAGAAAAATTGTTAGAAAAAAAACTGAAAGGAGCAGCTACAAAAGTAAAAAATGTCCAAGAGGCGTGGTTATTGTTAAAAAATATCATTCTAGAAGCACAGTCTAGATCAGAGCTTTCCAAACTTTTCATGTTGGTGAGACACTTTTTAGACAAACATAATTTCGGGACACAGTAATGCAGTCTACTAGCAAACCAGAGGTTAAAGGTTAAACGAACAAAATGTATTTCGACAATTTATGTATGTTTCCTTAAATATATACATAATAAAATGTTTCAAGACACAACCTATCTTGTGAAAACCTTTCATTTATATTAAAAACATAATATTCCAAGATTAATGTTATTGTTATAATTTATGAGTAACAATAATAAAACAAAGTTAGTGTTATTCAATTTACCTCTTTAATGAGATATATGAGCTTGATGGGATGAACACAGCTTTTGAATATTTGGTGTTAATAAGAAAGTCCAAAGGGTCTTCTGCGTAATTTTAAAAAGCTGGCCAGTGTCACACTATATAATTATTTGATAGCTTCATTCAACTAATTCTATATGGCTATGAGAGTGAAGTCTGGAATTTATAGGAAGGGACAGAATGTCAATACAAATCCTGCACCTCCAGTTCTGAAACTCTGTGCATCCACTGAAATTCCCCCAAACAATGGAGCTTGAATGTTTCCCTTACAGCTCATCATACTAAAAGATATTTTCAAATTCTGGTGTCACCTCACAGTAACAGCAGCACAAACACCTTCCACTGCCAGGCACATTGTGAACGAAAATAAAACCTCGCAAAAAAAAGACACTCAAAATCTATACTGCAATCCCATTGTAACATAACAGTAATAACACCAAGGACTCAAACAACAATAACCCTAACTGTGAAAAAGCAAGGGTAAATATTATACTGGGTCCTAGAATACCAATACACCACCTACTGAGGAAACAAAACAAACCAGATTGCTATAGATCCCTATGCTAGCGAATTTCTCATCATGGTCACACACACAGAGCAGAAACAGACCCTCACCTGTTACAGAATACAAAATAAAGGAGCACAAATTAGACAAAAACTGAAATGGAAACCCCAAGAAGCCAGACTCTGTGTATTAATAATGGAAAAACAGAACCACCATTCCTCATAAAACAAATAAAATCAAGAAACATAAAGCATCCGTTATAATAGTAAAACCATACTAATAAAAGAATATTTTAAAACTACTGATAAATAGAATTTCTATTCATTAAAATCATACATTTTTTACAATTTCCCCAAACACCAATAAAATATTTCAAAACAGCACATATATCAAACACCCAATAATTAAAACTAATAAGGATTTTAAAAAGCCCCTGCTGTCCATACGTGGGAGCTCTTGATTTCCAGTCACCCTGATATTGTCAAGGATTAGGAGGTTATCCTCTCTCCCACATACATTTCCATTCTCTCTCACACATACACTGTCACATACATACACATTCATGCTCTTATACCCACCATAACCTCTCGCTCTCACAGACACTGACACACTCTCAAGCTCTAAGACAATCTCTCTCCCTCCACACACACACCCCCCACACAAACTCTTACTCCCCTGGATTTTCTCATACACACTCTCTCTGGCTCCCTCACATACACACAAACACACACACCCAGGCAAGTTCCCAAACATTCTCACACAAACACACACACCCAGGCAAGCTCCCAGTCATTCTCACACACACAGACCCCCAGGCAGGCACCAATTCATTCTCACACACACATACACCACACACAGGCAGGCACCTATTCTCTCACATACAAACCCCAGGAAGACACCCATACATTCTCATACACAGACACACCCTCAGGCAGGCACACACTAAAGGCAAACCCCCTCTCTCTTTTGCCAGCAACCTCGGAGCCTCTCTCATTCCTCTGCTGCCACTGTCACTGATGCCGCATGGCTATTGGGGAGGCGCTGATTGCTGCTATTGGCACTGAAGCCCATTCTGCTGCCTCCTCTGTGCAGGCCCCGTGAGTTTCCACTTCCTCCATGTTGATCTCGTACATTGTGAGATCTGCATAGAGAAAGTGCTACTCTTGCACATTACTAAAGATTACATGTGCCAATCAGTAAAACGTAATTTCTTTTTTTTTTACCTTTGCTGTCTGATCTTAGTTTTCTAATCGGTTGGTCACAGGCTTTTTTGTTCCACCTCCCCTTTCTTATTTTTTTGCCAATTCCTTTCACATTGTCTTTTTTTCTATTTCTTTTCTCTCCATCTATCTTCTTCCCTCAAATATTCAGTCAGGTTCTCATTCTCACATGCTTTCTCTCATACAATCATTCATACAGTCTCTCTTGCCCATGCTGTCTGACTCTCATACACCCAGGCTCTCTCTCACACCCACATGCTGTCTTGCTCAAGCACAGGCTCTCACTGTCACATGCTGTCTCACACACACACAGGCTCTCTCATGCTGTCTCTGCAAACATTCAGGTCCTCACTCCCACACAATCTCTCAACTAACCTCATACACGCACTCTACGGGCCCTCAGCCTCTCTCTTACCTCTGGGCCTCCTCTTCACGGGGCTCTGCAGCGGCCCTGATCTTCTCGGGCCGATCCGCGGTGGGGACCCTGCTATCGGGCCTCCTCCTCTTCTCGCCCGCTGCAACAACGCTGCTGCTCCTCTACACGTGGCTGACGCTCCTCCCCCTTTCTGCCCGTGCGGCTCCGGCAACATTTTTCTTCCGGGGCCGCATGGGCAGGAAGGAGGTGGAGCACCTGCACGTTTCGACGTGACCTTTTTCTTCTTCGGGCCGTGGTGAGGTGAGCTCCACCACAGCCATGCCGATTTTCCTGCTGTGTGTCTCCGGCACACAGCACAGCGATATTTCACTGCTCAGCCGCCAGTGGGATGAGCTCCACCGGCGGCTGCATTGGCTCCCACTTGCCGGTGTGTCACGTGCACCAGGCTTGCGCGACACACCGGCAAACTGCAGGCGACACACACTTTGGAAAGCTCTGATCTAGATGTATTCCACACATTAAGAAAGGTGGAAAGAAGGCAAAACGATTACCGGCATGGTTAAAAGGGGAGGTGAAAGAAGCTATTTTAGCCAAAAGATCTTCATTCAAAAATTGGAAGAAGGATCCAACAGAAGAAAATAGGATAAAGCATAAACGTTGGCAAGTTAATTGTAAGACATTGATAAGACAGGCTAAGAGAATTTGAAAAGAAGTTGGCTGTAGAGGCAAAAACTTACAGTAAAACCTTTTTTAAATATATCCGAAGCAGAAAGCCTGTGAGGGAGTCAGTTGGACCGTTAGATGATCGAGGGATTAAAGGGGCACTTAGAGAAGGATAAGGCCATTGTGGAAAGATTAAATGATTTCTTTGCTTCGGTGTTTACTGAAGAGGATGTTGGGGAGGTACCCGTAATGGAGGTGGTTTTCATGGGTAATGATTCAGATGGACTGAATCAAATCACAGTGAACCTAGAAGATGTGGTAGGCCTGATTGACAAACTGAAGAGTAGTAAATCATCTGGACCGGAAGGTATACACCCTAGAGTTCTGAAGGAACTAAAAAATGAAATTTCAGACCTATTAGTAAAAATTTGTAACCTATCATTAAAATCATCCATTGTACCTGAAGACTGGAGGATAGCAAATGTAACCCCAATATTTAAAAAGGGCTCCAGGGGCGATCCAGGAAACTACAGCCCGGTTAGCCTGACTTCAGTGCCAAGAAAAATAGTGGAAAGTGTTCTAAACATCAAAATCACAGAACATATAGAAAGACATGGTTTAATGGAACAAAGTCAGCATGGCTTTACCCAGGGCAAGTCTTGCCTCACAAATCTGCTTCACTTTTTTGAAGGAGTTAATAAACATGTGGATAAAGGTGAACTGGTCGATGTAGTATACTTGGATTTTCAGAAGGCGTTTGACAAAGTTCCTCATGAGAGGCTTCAAGGAAAAGTAAAAAGTCATGGGATAGGTGGCAATGTCCTTTTGTGGCTTGCAAACTGGCTAAAAGACAGGAAACAGAGAGTAGGATTAAATGGACAATTTTCTCAGTGGACAGTGGAGTGCTTCAGGGATCTGTATTGGGACCCTTACTTTTCAATATATTTATAAATGATCTGGAACGAAATAAGACGAGTGAGATAATCAAATTTGCAGATGAGACAAAATTGTTCAGAGTAGTTAAATCACAAGCAGATTGTGATAAATTGCAGGAAGACCTTGTGAGACACGAAAATTGGGCATCCAAATGGCAGATGAAATTTAGTGTGGATAAGTGCAAAGTGATGCATATAGGGAAAAATAACCCATGCTATAATTACACAATGTTGGGTTCCATATTAGGTGCTACAATCCAAAAAAGATCTCGGCGTCATAGTGGATAACACATTGAAATCGCCGGTTCAGTGTGCTGTGGCAGTCAAAAAAGCAAACAATGTTGGGAATTATTAGAAAGGGAATGGTGAATAAAACGGAAAACGTCATAATGCCTCTATCGCTCCATGGTGAGACCGCACCTTGAATACTGTGTACAATTCTGGTCGCCGCATCTCAAAAAAAGATATAATTGCGATGGAGAAGGTACAGAGAAGGGCAACCAAAATGAAAAGGGGAATGGAACAGCTCCCCTATGAGGAAAGACTAAAGAGGTTAGGACTTTTCAGCTTGGAGAAGAGACGGCTGAGGGGGGATATGATAGAGGTGTTTAAAATTATGAGAGGTCTATAACGGGTAGATGTGAATCGGTTATTTACTCTTTCGGATAGTAGAAAGGCTAGGGGGCAATCCATGAAGTTAGTTTTAAATGTGCCCCATGCTAATCAGAGAAAGTTCTTTTTTACTCAATGCACAATTAAACTCTGGAATTTGTTGCCAGAGGACGTGGTTAGTGCAGTTAGTATAGATGGGTTTAAAAAAGGACTGGATAAGTTCTTGGAGGAGAAGTCCATTACCTGCTATTAAGTTGACTTAGAAAATAGTCACTGCTATTACTAGCAACGGTAACATGGAATAGACTTAGTTTTTGGGTACTTGCCAGGTTCTTATGGCCTGGATTAGCCACTGTTGGAAACAGGATGCTGGGCTTGATAGACCCTTGGTCTGACCCAGTATTTTAATTTATTTTATTTATTTAGATTCTTTTATATACCGAAGTATAACAGGCTGCCTTCACTCCGGTTTACAATGTAACCAACATCATACATAAAACGCATTCATAACGAACATATTGAAACATGTATAGACAACTAGTAACAATTCATCATATGTCAGAAATGTGAGGATAGGTATAAGAGAGTAAGACTTACAAATTGGACTTGTAATGGGAGAGCAAGTATAATTAAGCATTTAAATACATAACTAAACTGAAAACACGCTTGGGTGTGTTAAGGAGACTTATACAAAAGGGAAAAGAGAAGTGGGAGGGAAAGGAGGAAAGGGTCCTAGGGGGCCATGGGAGGAAAGGATGTGCATGACAATTTGAATAGAGGGGTAAAGGAGAAAAGGTATGGGGGGTAGGAAGTAAGTAGAGCATGGTTAGAAGGGGAGGTAGGCAAGTAAAGCATGGTTAGCAGAGGAAGTAAGTCTGATCGGATGAGATTAGATTAACCAACTCCGTCTGTGAATGTTTGTTTAAATAACCATGTTTTAAGTTCTTTTTTGAAAGATTTGGAGTCTCTGATCGAACTTAGGTAGACTGGTAAAGAGTTCCATTCTTTTGGTCCAGCAATCGAAAATGCTCTATTCCTAGTGTTGGATAGTTTAGCAGAGGGAAGGGAGGGTATAACTAGTAGCAATTTGGCGGTGTTTCTTGTCGTGCGTGGAGTTTTGTGCAGTTGAATCATGTGGTCGAGGGCAGGGTTATCATCTATGTAGATTTCGTTGTGTAGAGTGGTTAAAATTTTGTATTTGATCCTTTGTAAAATCAGTAGCCAGTGAAGACTCCTCAGTACTGGGGTGATGTGTTCAGATTTCTTCTTGCCAGTAAGTACTCTGGCCGCGACAATTCTTTGGATTCTACTCTCCATTCTCTTTGTGGTATGCTTGTTTAAACAGCCATGTTTTTAGGCTCTTTTTGAATAGTTTGATGTCTTTTTGCAGTCTGATTTCTGATGGCATGGTGTTCCTTAATGTAGGCCCTGCTAATGATAGGGCTCTATCCCTTACTTGAGTTAGTCTTGCAGTTTTAACGGAGGGAATAGTTAGTAATGCCTTGTTTGCGGATCTCAGGTTCCTGTTGGGGACGTGTACTTTCAGTGCAGTGTTTAGCCATTCTGTTTTTTCAATATGGATTAATTTGTGTATGGTACATAGTGATTTGTATTGTATTCTCTGTTCAATGGGTAGCCAGTGTAGTTCAATTAGGGTGTCAGTGATATGGTCCCTTCTACTTTTTCCAGTCAGAATTCTCGCCGCTGTGTTTTGCAGTATCTGGAGTGGTCTAATTGTTGTGTATGGTAAACCCAGGAGTAGGGCATTACAATAGTCAGTGCTTGCAAAGATTAATGCTTGTAGCACAGATCGGAAGTTGTTTGTTGTTAGCATGGGTTTTAATCTCCTAAGAGTCATATGTTTGTTGTAGCCTTCTCTTATTTTGAAAGATATATGTTTCATATTCAGTTCAGTGTCAATTATCACTCCTAGGTTGCGTACTTTTTCAGCTAGTTCAATCTTTTGGCGGTTTTTGAGTGTTAATTAATTGAATATCATCAGCGTATATATAGTGCGTTATGCCCAGTCCAGCTAATAGGTGGCATAGTGGCAGCATGTATATGTTAAATAGTTTGGCGGATAGGGCCGACCCTTGTGGGACTCCTGTTTGAAGTTCTATTTTATTTGACATTGTATCTTTGATGTGTACTTGGAAGTATTTGTTATTTAGGTATGATTTGAACCATTTAATTGTATTATTGCTAAGTCCTATTTCTTCTAGTCTATTTAGCAGTATTTCATGGTTTACTGTATCGAATGCCGCTGATAGGTCTAGCATTACCAGTATATAATGTTTACCGCTGTCAAACCCTCTCATGATGTTGTCGGTTAGTGCCAGCAGGAGAGTTTCAGTGCTATAGTTTTTCCGAAATCCGTGTTGTGACAGGTATAAGATGTTATTGGTTTCTAAGTGTTCTGCTAATTGGTTTTGTACAGTTTTTTCTATTAGTTTTGCAAGTAGAGGTAGGTTTGATACCGGCCTATAGTTGCTAAGGTTAAGTGGATCACTGTTTTTTTTTTCTTTAAGATTGGTTTCACTGTTGCTCCTTTAAGCGTATCTGGCATGGTTCCTTCTGTTAAGGATAGATTAATGATATTGGTTAGAGTCGGAGAGACTGTGGAGGCTAATATTTTTAAGTCTATGGTTGGTATTGTGTTGGTATTTAGTGCTGATTGTTATAAAATATTACTTCCGTATGTGATAGGCCCCATGAATGCTTTTTTCTTAGAGGCAATACAACAATGGCTTTCCATTAGGATTCAACAGAACCTTCATCACACTTAGCAAAGGCAGGGAAAGCACAGTTGCTTACCTGTAACAGGTGTTCTCCTAGGACAGCAGGATGTTAATCCTCACATGTGGGTGAATACCAAGCTCCAGACTGTCCCCAAGACAAACAGCTACCAAACAAAATGCCAATGGGCACAACAACAACTATGTCACTGTAGGTCAGCAGAGGACAGTCTGGTCGCCACCAGAACCACAAAACAGGAAGAGTTGCATTCGTGTCTGGAACAGATTGCGCAGGATGGATTGCCCAAAGGCAATGTCCTGATGCCCATCCTTGTCCAGGCAGTAATGGGTCACAAACACGTGAAGGGAATTCCAGATAGCGACCTGGCAAATTTGACGTTGGGGGACTGCTTGCAAATGAGCCACCGACATTGCCATGGCCCGCACAAAGTGAGCCTTTCCTCTGCTGGCTAGTGGAAGGCCTGCTTGTGCATAGCAGAAGGCGCTGCAATCCTCCAGGCAGTTGCATAAGGTTTGTTTACCCACCGCCCCTCCCAGACTATTGGTATCGAAGGACACAAAGAGCTGAGTGGACTACCTGTGGCAGGCAATGCAATCTAAATAGAAAGCCAAGGCCCTCTTGCAGTCCAAGGTAGGAAGAGCCTATTCCCCTGGTGGGAGAGGTCCCTGGGAGCCAGTTGAGGTTGAGCTGATACCCCTGACAGATGATGGTAAGGACCCATCAGTCCGACGTGACAGCCTCCCAGTGATGGGCGAAGCCGAAGACCCACCCCCTCCCACCGGGGGATCCAGCATCAGGGATGCGCTCAACTGACTCTCGCTCCCCTCGCCGCCATTCAAAAGCTTGTGGTCGGGGCTTGCTGGGGTGCCGGCTGGGGCCTAGGCGCTCACTGTTGGCAAGGGCAGCCCCTGGAGCCAGTGCGTGACGTGCGAGCCCGAGAGACTAGAGGATAATACTTCCTCTGCCTGTAGAAGGGCTTCCGGAATCCCAGCCTGGAGGATTTCCTGGCCAAGGACAGGGCAATGGAGACACTTGCAGAGAGCTGTCAAAGGGTGACAATGGTCCGTCAATTGCACTACCGCATCCCAAACCTTATCCCCAAAGATGTTGTCAACCTGTGCAGGGGAGGTCAGCTAGCTTTTCCTATACCTCTGGACGGAGGTCGGAAGCTCTGAGTCAGGCCATTCTGTGGGCACCGATGCTGACCGCGGCTACTCGGGCTGCCATCTCAAAGACATCATAGGTGGATCGCACTTCATGCATGCCAGCTTCTAAACCCAGTAGGACAATGGCAGTGTGTGCTTCCTGTTTCTGTTGAGGTAAACCCTCTGTGAGGTCCTGAACCTGTTTCCAGAGGTTCCGGTTGTACTAGGTCATGTACAGCTGGTAGGTGGCAATATAGACAACCAGCACAGTGCCCTGGAAGACCTTCCTGCCCAAGGCATCGAGCTCCTTATGCTCTCACCGCGGTGGTGGTGGTGGAGGGGGGAGACGCAGAGGCATGAGTGCGGGAGTGCTGGGTCTTCTTTAGAGCGGACTCTACAACCACAGACTAGTGGGGAAGGTGCCGCTTCTCAAGCCCCATGGCTTGTTGCACCAAGTAGGTGGCATCAGCCTATTGACAGTGGAAACAGATCGGTTGCTCTCACATCCAGAGGAGGAAGTCCTTGAAGATGTCGTGGATGGGAACTGCCACAATCTCTTTAGGAGTGTCCATGAACTGGAGTACATCCAGCATCTTATGTCATGCATCCTCCTCTGTGAGCAACTGAAATGGAATGGCTTTTGCCATGGCCCTGACAAACCCCACAAAGAATAGATCCTCGGGGGGGGGGGGGGGGGGGTGACTGGCACCATTCCTCCTGGCGGGAAGGGCTCCAAGACTGGGTCGAAGTAGTTGGAGGATGACCCCATGTAATCATCTCCCCAAGGGTCGTAAGGTTCTTCCTCCTCACTGGGGCCAGCGCAGCGCGGGCGAGGCCCATGAGGTGTATCGGCCCTGGGTTCAGATGGCTTCATAGGCCTAGAGGGCCCCGTGGGAATCAACAGTTCACCTGGCATTAAGGGAACCGGAGGCCGTGGGAGGCCGGAAGGACCCGGCAAGGGCTCAGGGAACCGTGGCCTCGGGAACATGGTAACATAGTAATGACAGCAGAAAAAGACCAAAATGGTCCATCAAGTCTGCCCAGCAAGTTTCCAAAACAGTCACTGCTGCTCCGTGCCGGTTAAGCTTTTTTATTTACTCCCATCCTCTAGCCTTTTAGGGATCCACAGTGTTTATCCCATGCACCTTTGAAATCCTTCACAGCTTTAGTCATCTCCACTTCCTCCGGGAAGGGCATTCCAGGCATCCACCACTCTCGCAGGGAAGAAATATTTCATGACATTGGTTCTACGTCTTCCTACCTGGAGTTTCAAATCGTGATCCCTAGTTCTACTAAATTGTTTCCAATGGAAAAGGTTTGTTGACTACCATGGATCATTAAAACCTGTCAAGTATCTGAAGGTCTGTACCGTAAGAACCCTGCTCCTCCTCTCCTCCAGGGTATACATATTCAGGTTCTTCAAACTCTCCTCATAAGTCATTCGATGGAGACCACCCAGCATTTTGGTCGCCCTTCTCTGGACTGCCTCCATCCTGTCTGTCTCCTTTGAGATACGGTCTCCAGAACTAAACACAGTACTCCAGGTGAGGCCTCACCAAGGACCTGTACAAGGGTGCCGGCCATATCTTTCTCGGAGGAGGACCAGAGGATCGGGATCATTCCGGTGGAGCACCTTTGTGGCCGTTGGGGAATCGAAGGCCTCTCTGGCATCGGTTGTGTCGGTAGGGTGCCTAAAAGGATGTTCAGACGCTCCAGCAGAGGTGCTAGGATAGACTGCAGAGGCTCGAGCACCTGTAAGGGGGCCGGTGGCACGGGTGGCTCAACGCTCTGAAGCGCCTTGAGCATTGCGGATTGCACCCTCAGTCCAGCTCCTCCTGAAAGTCTGGTAAAGCCAGGACTGAGGGAGGGGGAGGAGTCACCAGCTCTTCCTCGGATCTCTGAGGTGGCACGGTGCCCAGCACAGATATTTGTGAGGAATGCCTGGGACTCCCGGGGGCATTGGAGGATGGGGCCGTGCGTCAATGGTGACTGGTGGTGATGCTTACAGGATCTCCCCGGTGCAGAGGACGTGGAGGACTCATGTCTGGGAGAGTGGTGAAAGCACCTCGGTTCTGTCACCGTCACCGCAATCCTTAGAAGGGGCGGCGAGAGGAAGCGTATTGAGGGGCTCCCCGTGACCTCTCAGCATCGAGGGCTCTGACGCAGGAATGGAGCAGACTTGGAAGAACTGAAAAGCTTCTCCATCTTCATGCCCGACGGCCTTTGGGGGTCATCTGGTCTCACAGACATCCATGGATGTCGTGTGAGGCCCCCAGGAGGGGATGCGAACCTCATGCAGATCTGTGATGGACATGGTCTGCGGGCACTGGGGGGGCACTGACGAAAACCGGTTGATGCCATGAAAAAGACACCCGGTGTGCGGTCGATGACCGGCAGTCTTAAAGAGGTGAGAAGTTGGGAATCAATCACGAAACGACAAAAGGAGGTAAAAACCTACCACACAGAGGAGCCACCAACCGTGAAAGGGGACCAGATGAGGAAAAAACAGGGAAAAGACCAGATACTGTCGAGAAAACAAGAAAATGGAAGAGCTTCACGAACTGTGAGGCAACTGCACCGCAGAAAAGAAGAGGCTGAAGGAGGGGACCTCACGTAGACGCGTGGATAGCAGCATGCTGGGCAAAGCTTCTAGAAACTTTGACAAAAAGATTTCTTTGCCGGGCTACATCGGCTGATGTAGGATTACCATCCTGCTTGTCCTAGGAGAAAGACCCTATTTTAGATTCATTTTACAAGCCACTCAAACTGTGATCTGAAAATGTTTGCTCAGATTATTGCTGAAAGACTGAGTATAATTATCCAGTCTCTGATCTCCCAAAATCAAGTGGGATTTGCAAAAAAAATAGATCTGCTGCAACACACCTACTAAAATTGATTACGGCAATGGGAAGGTGCAAATCTTCGGATACAGCTGCTTTAGCTGATGGGTTCGACTGAGAAGGCTTTCAATAGATACTCATGGGCCCATATGCTCTCAGCTTTGGAGAGGTTTGGTTTAAAGGGTCCAATATTACAATATATTAGCTTATATCAAAATCTGGTCTCATACTGGGCAAACAGTTTTAAAATTGGCAGATGTAGCTATTCACAAAGGAGACAGGGATGCCTCTTATCACCTATGCTTTATATTCTCTCAACTGACCCCCTTATTAGGAAAATAGCCACTGATGATCGAATTTCAGGGGTTTTAGAGGTGAAGGGAAAATTTAAAATTGCTGACTTCACGGATGATGTATAATGTTTTTGACAAATCCCAAGGAGGTTTTGTATTTTTGCTGGATTAAAAATCTATCAAGAAATCAGATGCCTTCGACATCACAGGAAATCTTAAATTCCTGTGAGTTTGAAATTTGACAGAGTGTTTGGTAAGTTATTCCAAATAGATGGGCCTGTTTCTTTCTTCCCAGCAACTGGGAAGAAAGTTTTCTGCTATGATGGGTGGATATCGAGATGAAGTATCTGGCCAAAAAAAAAGATGCAATTTCTTCTGCTAATGGAAATCTTTCCTTTTTTTTTTTTTTTTTTAACATTGTCAAGTCACTAACCACACCTGACTCCAGCCATCAATCTACTTATGACCTCCCTACCTGTAACAAGATTGTCAACTATTTTAAAAGCAAAATTGAAAACATACCCAAGGAATTTGCTCACTTACCTTACCCTACTTTTAGTAGCCCCTCTTCTGACTGCAATTGGTCAGTATTTACCCTGGTATCTGCATCAACTTTACTGTCCATGATACAAAAATAAACTAATTCACCACTAAATCCTTGCTATGGTTTTCTTTCTAAATCTATTGGGTCTATTACCTGTAATTTCTTCTGTAAACTGGTAAACCAATCCCTTGAATCAGGTATTTTTCTGGACAACCTAAAACAACCCCCAATTCTTCCAATACCCAAAAATAAAGCAAACAATCCCATGGACCTCAATAACCTTAGACCAATTGCTTCACTTCCCTCCGTAGCCAAACTCATAGAATCTGTTGTATTATTTCAATTATCACATTTTCTCACTGATCATGATATTCTTCACTCCAGTCAACATGGGTTCCGCAAAAGCCATTCAAATGAAACACTACTCCTTTCATCTTTTGATTCACTATTACGTGGCTTTAACTCCAACACACTGCCTTCAACACACTTGACCACCAAATCCTTTTATCCAGTTTATATTCTATAGGTATTTCTTCTACAGTTCTGAACTGGTTCTGAACTGGTTTTCGTCCTATCAGATCATACTTAAATTAATATTGGCAAATACTCTTCTAATCACCATATGATCTCTTCTGGTGTTCCACAAGGGTCTTCTCTTTCTCTTTAACATCTACTTACTCCCTCTTTGCCATATTCTCTCCTCTTTAAACATTCAATTTAAAATATATGCTGATGACATTCAGTTTTTAGTTCCTTTCAATATTTTCATGGTCTTCCCCTCTTTCAATGGTCACCATAACAGTCTTAAATTAAACCCTTCAAAAAAAGAAATTGTCTACCTAACATCTATTGTGAACCCCTCAAATGGCCCTCCGTCTCATCTTTTACTAAACGGCATTTCTATTCCCATCTTAAGTTATGTACATAGTCTAGGAGTATTGATAAACTCAAATCTTTCTCTAACACAACACATCTCTGCTATAGTTAAAAAATCAGTTTTCCAATTACACATGTTGAAGAGCCTCCTTCCTCTGCTTTTTAATCAAGACTTCCTTACGGTTCTTCAATCCCTGGTTTTCTCTGGACTCTATTATTGCAATGCACTATTTGGGTTTACCCGATTCAGCCATCCGTCCTCTTCAATTAATTCAAAATTCTGCCGTACATATATTATCTGGAACTCCAGAGAAAAATCACTTATCTCCAATACTCTACTCGTTACATTGGCTCCCCATCAAATTCAGAAACCTATATAAAATTCAGAAACCTATATAAAACCCTGTCATTCACTCAATCATACATAAACCAGTCTTCAACTTGGCTGTGTTCCAATTTACAAATCTACAAACCAACAAGACATTTAAGATCCTTAAATAAAAACCTATTAGACGTTCCATCGATCCACCTTGCAAGGCTGGACATTACTCAGAAAAGATTTTTCTGTTACAGGCCCATCTATTTGGAATAACTTACCAAACACTCTGTCAAATTTCAAACTCACAGGAATTTAAGAAATCAATAAAAATGTATCTTTTTCAATTGGCTTTTGACACTCATATCAGAACACACCAAATTTCTCTTGATTAATCTCTTTCCCACATTTCACATTTATGTTAACCGATAATATTTGTCTTGTCTCCTTTTCTTCATTCAAGCTGGATATTAATTTTAATTCATTACTTACTTTTAGTTGTATTTTATCTGTTTGTTTTATTTTTATATTATGAATTTTATATTATGTATTTTCCTGTATGAGAACCATTTTGACCAATTTTGTTTGTAAAAGCGGTATACCAACAATAAATAAATAAATAATCCCTACAAATACAGAGAAAATTTATGAAGCAAATGTGGGTCCCTTGAAGAGAAATTTCATAAGAATGCAGGGAAGTTCTACCACTGTCCCTGACAGGTAGAATACAACTGTTACAGATAAGCAACTCTTTCTCCCAGAACAAGCAGGATGGTAGTCCTCACAGATGGGTGAATACCAAGCTGCAGGCTACCCCCGGAACATATAGGGCCAACAGACACCCAAATAATGTGCAACAGGCACAACAGGAATGCTGGTGGCAACAGGAGACTGGGCTCTAGGCAGGGAGAGTTGGGTTCTCACACTTGGAACAGGTTACGGAGGACAAACTGGCCGAAGGCACTGTCCTGTCGACCATCCTTGTCCAGACAGTAATGAGCTGCGAAGGGAAATCCATGCAGCGGCGTTGCAGATTTCAGCAATAGGGACTGCATGGAAGAGGGCCACTGACGCTGCCATGGCCCTCACTGAGTCCGCTTTCACTCGGCCTCAGAGCTGAAGGCCCGCTAGCTCATAGCAATAAGTGATACAGTCTGCCAACCAATTGGACAGGGTCTGTTTGCCCACCGCAACCCAAGTCTATTCTTGTCAAAGGAGACAGAGTTGGGTGGAATGCTTATGGGCTGCAGTGCATTCCAGATAAAAAGCGAGAGCACGCTTGCAGTCCAAGGTGTGCAGAGCCTGTTCACCTTGTGTGTGGCCTCGGAAGAAAGGTGGGCAGCACAATAGACTGATTCAGGTGGAAGTTAGTCACCACCTTAGGCAGGAACTCAGGGTGAGTGCGCACCACTCTGTCATGGAAGAACCTCGTATAGGGCGGATAGGGCCTGCAGCTCACGGACCCTGTGAGCGGAAGTAATTGCCACCAGGAAGATACCTTCCAGGTGAGGTGTTTCAACTCACAGGAGCACAGAGGCTCAAACAGAGACCACATGAGCCATGCTAGCACTATGTTGAGGTCTCAGGACGCCACGGTGGAGGTTTCAGTTGAAGTAAACCTCTCATGAAGCACCCCACTAAGGGCTGCATCAAAATCGGAGCGTCACCCACTCCGCAGTGGTAGGCACCGATGGCATCAAGGTGGACTTGGATTGAAGTAGTCTGCAACCCCGACTCCGAGAGATGCCAGAAATAGTCCAGAAGCCAAGATGTGGGACAAGTGAAAGGGTTAAGACCCTGTTCTGCACACCAGACAGAGACCTCCTCCACTTCAATTGGTAGGACTTCCATGTGAAAGGCTTACGAGAAGCTACCAGGATTTGTGAGACATTGCAGGAAAGGTTGAGGGACTGCAACACTAGCCTTTTAATATCCAGGCTGTTGAGGGCCAACGACCAGAGGTTCGGATGGCGCAGCCTGCCCTGATCCTATGTGATGAGGTCGGGCGAGGTACCCAGGTGGATGGGCTCCTGGACCGGCAGGTTGCGGAGGATCGTAAACCAGACCTGTCACGGCCAATGCGGGGCCATGAGGATTATGGAGCCTCCGTTCTATTGGAGCTTCATGAGGGTCTTGCCTATGAGTGGAATCAGAGGGTATGAGAACAGGAGACTTGCACTCCAGGATTGGGCAAAGACATCCACAGCTGGCTCCCCGTCCTCTCTGCGCAGGGAGCAGAAGCGACTCACTTTGTGGTTCTGCGGGGACCAGATGTGAAGAGATGCACATCCGGCTGACCCCACCTGCGGAAGATCTTGTAAGCTACGGAGGAGTTGAGGGACCACTCGTGAGGGTAGAACATCTTACTGAGATGGTCCGCCACCACATTCTCCGTTCCTGTCAGGTATACTGCTCACAGGAGCATGGTTCGTGATAGGGCTCAGGCCCAAATCAGCACTGCTTCTTGACAAAGGAGATAGGAGCCTGTGCCCCCCTGTTGTCCTTTTCTATTATGACAACCTTGTGGGATAGGCGGTCTTGGAACTCAGATGGCATACTGCATTGCCCCGGAGTTCCAAGACGTTTATCTGGCACCTCGCTTCGGCCCGATGGATGCAGCACCGGCATCGAGGGCACAGAGGCAGATGCGGTGTGCTCAGGCACAGACATCCCCGATGGCCCTGGAACAGGCTCCGGCATCTGTGGATCCCATGCTGGGATCGGGCCGGACGTCCCTTCTTCCTCCTCCGAACCACCTGGTATGGGAATCGGGACATGTGGAGGCCTCGATGCCAGCGTGTCCGATGGAACAGGCTGAGTCTGCAGGGCACCGATGAGGGTGTCAAGGCGCTCGAAGAGCAGTGCTAACATGAGAACACCGGTTCCGAATGGAAGCCCCGAAGGGAATTCAGCCCTGCCTCTTGGACCACGCGGTCCAATTCCTCCCAAAAAGCCAGCATGGATAGCACGGCAGCTGGGGTAGGAGGCAGGCTAGGTGTTACTGTACACTCCACAATGATCTGTGGAAGGTCAGTACCCAGCACAGATATCTGGGGAACACCTTGGGTCCCGGGTCCAGAGGAGGATGGGGGCTCCTCTCCCTGGGCCCTCTTCGCAGGGGGCTCAGTGAAAGTCTATGCCACTGCGGTGTCTGTGCAGGCACCGGGCGGGGACGCACGTCGGTGCCAGTGACTGTTTCCCTCAGTGCTCGGTCCGGTCATTCCCCGGCACCAAGGACGATGACGCCAATGCCTTCGATGGTTTCGGTGATGGACGGTTACCCGCTCCACAATGTTCCTGGCGAGGTGTCTCAGAGGTCGATGGAACATCTCCAGTCAGTGGCACTTGAACTGGCGTCGATGGAGCAGTGTTTTGAAGTAAACAAATGCTCCATCTTGTCCATATGAGTGCACCGGCCTTTGGGGGTAATTTCTGCGCAACTAGGGCATTGACAGACGACGTGCGAGGGACCCAAGCACAAAACACAAACACTGTGCGGGTCCGTAATGGACATGGTCTTTGGACACTCGGGGCATTTTCTAAACCCGGTCGCCATGGAAAAAGAGGCGGGCGTGCGGTCAGTAACCATCGGGCACCAAGAGGTATGCTGCCGGGAACAGACCGTAAATCACGGGAAAAACACTTACTGAGCGTCGGAGGGAACAGAGCGCGATGGAGAACCCAGTGAGGGATTTTTAAAGAAGTTAAACTTCAAATATTTCTGATGATGTCACCCACATGTGAGGACTACCATCCTGCTTATCCTGGGAGAAACCAGGCAAGGTCCTGAAGCCCTTGTTAAATATGGGGGGGACTTTGCCTGGCTTGCTGATGTGGTTTTAGCTAGCATAAAAATGTAAAAAATGTAAAAAAATAAAAAAATTCTGGGAAATATATTTTGTGTATGGATGAACAAGAGTGGTAATACTCCCTGTTATTCCTTTTTGGAGTTCACGTTTTCCTTTTTGGTGATTTGAGTATAATTGAAATGGATAGGTTCTTTTCTACATTTGTCCTGGGAAAAACCCAGGAGTCTGGATTGATCTGGGTACGTACAGAGAATTGCTTTTTCATAAGTTCTGGCTTGGATCAATGGCCTCTGGGAGTTATCTTTTTACATGTCAAGCATCCCAAGAGGTCGTAGTTGACACCCAAACAAAGTAAGAACATAAGAACTTGCCATGCTGGGTCAGACCAAGGGTCCATCAAGCCCAGCATCCTGTTTCCAACAGAGGCCAAACCAGGCCACAAGAACTGGCAATTACCTAAACACCATGAAGATCCCATGCTACTGATGCAATTAATAGCAGTGGCTATTCCCTAAGTAAACTTGATTAATAGCAGTTAATGGACTTCTCCAAGAACGTCTCCAAACCTTTTCTGAACCCAGCTACACTAACTGCACTAACCACATCCTCTGGCAACAAATTCCAGAGCTTATTGGAGAAATTACTTACCTGATAATTTTGTTTTCCTTAGTGTAGACAGATGGACTCAGGACCAATGGGTATAGTGTACTCCTGATAGCAGTTGGAGACGGATCAGATTTCAATCTGACGTCAGCCCTAGTACATATACCCCTGCAGGAAGTGCAGCTCTTCAGTATTCTCCTCGAAAAGTATTGTGGATATATGTATGACTGAATAACTTGAATAACTTGATTAGCTTTATAACTTGGTTAACTTAATAAATTTGAACCGGTTGAATTGGTTATAGCTGGAGCCACAAGTGCCCTCAACCGAGAAACGTCAACACCTGAATCCCCCGAGAATTCCATGAGTAGCGGCAGCCGTGGGTGGAATGCTGAGTCCATCTGTCTACACTAAGGAAAACGAAATTATCAGGTAAGTAATTTCTCCATTTCCTAGCATGTAGCAGATGGACTCAGGACCAATGGGATGTATAAAAGCTACTCCCGAACCGGGTGGGAGGCTACCCGTGACCCACTTAGTACTGTCCTTGCAAATGCTATGTCCTCCTGAGCCTGAACATCCAGGCGGTAAAACCTGGAGAAGGTGTGGATGGAGGACCATGTCGCCGCCCTGCAGATCTCGGCGGGTAACAGCATCTTGGTTTCCGCCCAGGACACTGCCTGGGCTCTAGTAGAATGGGCCTTGACTTGTAAAAGCGGTGGCTTGCCTGCTTCTACGTAGGCCGCCTTGATGACGCCTTTGATCCAGCAGGCTATGGTTGCTCGCGAGGCCGCTTCCCCTTGCTTCTTCTCGCTGTGAAGGACAAATAGATGATCCATCTTTCATACGGATTCCGACATTTCCAGGTATCTGACTAGGAGCCTGCCGATGTTGAGATGGCGTAGACTTCGATCCTCTTCCGAATTCTTATGCTCATCTGGCAATGGTAGTGAGATGGTTTGGTAGAGATGGAAGCGAGACACCAATTTGGGAAGGAACGACGGAACTGTGCGTAACTGGATGGTTCCCGGGGTGAGTCTGAGGAACGGCTCTCGGCAGGACAGTGCTTGTAGCTTGGATATACGACGGGCCGAACAGACTGCCAGCAGGAAGGCTGTCTTCAGTGTTAATAGTCTGAGAGACAGGCCACGGAGAAGTCTAAAGGAGGTTCCTGCTAGGAAATCTAGGACCAGGTTGAGGTTCCAAAGAGGCACCGGCCACTTCAGGGGTGGTCGGATCTGCTTGACTCCTTTTAGAAAGCGGGAGACATCCAAGTGAGAGGCTATGCTGCCGCTCTCGTTTCCGTAGCATGACAATGTGGCCACCTGTACCTTGATGGAGTTGAGACAATCCCGTCTGTAGGCCGTTCTGCAGGAATTCCAAAATCGCAGGAATTTTGACTGAGCGTGGTATGATGTCGTGGTCCTCGCACCAGGCTTCGAATACTCTCCAAATCCTTATGTATGTTAGGGATGTGGAGAACTTGCATGCTCGGAGTAGAGTGTCAATTACTGCCCCCGAGTATCTGCTCTTCCTTAGGCGAGTCCTCTCAATGGCCAGACCATAAGAGAGAATAGAGCTGGATCCTTTGCACTATAAACTAATCCATGACGAAAAAGCTGAATGGCTAAACACAGCACTCCGCGTCCACGTCCCTAACAGAAACCTGAGATCCGCCAAAGCAGCCCTCCTAACCATCCCCTCAGTAAAAACTGCAAAACTAACTCAAGTCAGAGAAAGCGCACTATCATTGGCCGGACCGTTACTATGGAACACCATGCCCATAGAGATAAGACTACAGAGAGATTTCAAGACTTTCAAAAAGAGCTTAAAGACATGGCACTTTAGAGAAGCCTTTCCACAAAGAGCGAGAAAGAGAAAAACGCTGAAAGCTGTACACATAAAATCTTCATACAGCACTAGAACATTTTATGTATGTATGTCATGGTTTTGTCTATTGCACCTTTTAAATTAAATGTATAATTTAACAGTCTTTATCTTAAGTCACAGGTCAGATTAATCACTAAACTCTTAGCCATTACTATGAAACGATGTTACAGAGATCATCAGGCACCTCCATTACTAATAATAGGAACAGTTGCATGTACAATTTACTATATGTGCCTATATGTAAACCGCTGTGACGGTATTCTACTAAATTTATTTATTTATTTATTTAAAGACTTTTATATACCGAAGATCATGTACTAGTACATTTCGCTTCGGTTTACAGATAACCAGCAATAGAATTACCATATACATGGTATACATAGAACAATAAACAGTTAACCGTGTACAGTTAATAAATAATTAAGGTATAAACATTAAACAAGGAGAAATTATAAATGACGGTATAGAAAAGATTTTAAATAAATAAATCCTTGTGGAGGATCTGTCCGTTGGAGCAGGTCTCTGTGTGGGGGTAGCGGCAGGGGGCTCCGTCAGCAGTCTTCACATGTCTGCGTACTACGGTCTTTTGGCCAGTCCGGGGCCACTAGAAGTACTGGTCCCCTGTGGTGTTCTATCTTGTGGATGATTGTGCCCAATAGAGGCCACGGCTGGAAGGTGTAAGTCTCTTGTGGCCAGGTCTGTACCAGGGTAAAGATTCCCTGGGACTGGGGTTCCCGCCTGCGGCTGAAGAAACTGGGTACTTGGGCGTTGGACCGGTTTGCCAGGAGGTCCATGATTGGTGTTACCCAACGGTTTATCATCAATTGGAATGCTGTGGTAGCCTCCATTCTCCTGGATCTAGACACTCTCTGAGGTAGTCTGCAGCGACGTTGTCTTTCCCGGCGATATGAACGGCTGAGATTTCTTGAAGATTCACTTCTGCCCATGACATTAGGGGGTCTATTTCCAGAGACACCTGTTGGCTTCTAGTTCTTCCCTGACGGTTGATGTATTGTGGCAGTTGTCCGACATTACTCTGACCGCTTTGTCTCTGAGTCTGTGAACGAACCTTAGGCAGGCTAGTCTAACTGCCCGGGCTTCTAGGCGATTGATGTTCCATCCCCACTCTTCTTCGTTCCATTGTCCTTGGGCGGTAAGCTCCTGGCAGTGTGCTCCCCATCCTCGTAGGCTGGCATCCATGGTGAGTAGGATCCAGGTTGGGGAGGATAGTCTCATTCCCTGGCTCAGATGGGCTTCTTATAGCCACCATCATAGTTGGGCCCAAACTCTGTCCAGGAGCTGAAGATGTACGGTGTAGTTCTGGGACAGTGGATTCCATCGTGATAGTAGTGAGAAATGTAGGGATCTCATGTGAGCTCGTGCCCATGGCACTACTTCCAGTGTGGATGCCATGAGGCCGAGAACTTGTAAGTAATCCCATGCTGTGGGGCGAAGTTCGCTCAGCAGGGTTCGTAACTGGGTCATCAGTTTCGATCTCCTTGTCTGTGTCAAGATGACCTTGTCTTGTTTGGTGTCGAACCGGACTCCCAAGTATTCTAGAGATTAGGAGGGCTGCAGGCAGTTCTTGTTTGTGTTGATCATCCACCTGAGGCTCTCCAGTAGAGTTTTGACTCTGTTGGTTGCCTGGTGGCTTTCCTCTGGGGATTTCGCTCTGATCAGCCAATCGTCTAGATAAGGGTGCACACGGATTCCTTCCTTCCTCAGTGTTGCTGCCACCACCACTATGGATCTTGATGAACTTCCGGGGTGCAGTGGCTAACCCGAAAGGTAGTGCCCGGAACTGGTAGTGACGGTCCAGGATCGAGAAGCGTAGAAAACGCTGATCCTCTTGATGGATCGGAATGTGTAGGTAGGCTTCAGACAGATCCAGGGATGTAAGGAACTCTCCCGGTTGTATCGCCCTTATTACCGAGTGTAGGGTTTCCATGCGGAAGCGAGGAATCTTCAGGTGACTGTTGACCGCCTTGAGGTCTGAACGTTCCTTCTTTCTTGGGGACGATAAAATAGATGGAATAATGTCCAGTATTTATTTGTTGTGGAGGCACCGGTGTTATAGCCTCTAAGGCTAGCAATCTGGTCAGTGTAGTTTCCACTGCCGTCCTCTTGGAAGGGTCATGGCAGGGAGATTCCACAAACTTGCCCAGGGGAGGTGGTGGAAATCCAGGTAATATCCCTCTCAAATGATGGATAGGACCCACTCATCCGAAGCTCTCTCGACCCATCTTTGGTAGGATAGGGCAAGTCTGCCCCCTATGGCTTCTTCCTTTGGATGGGTCGGCTGATTTTCATTGTGGGGTGCGGCTGGGGCGTGAGCCCGAGCTGGCTCCCCTTTTGTTGTGCTTGTTCCGAAAGGACTGGCTCCGGCCTGCGGGGCGGGCCACTCGATATGTGCTTCTATATGGGTTGAAGCTCTGTGATCCTCTGCCCCTGGAGGATTGGGGGAAGGATCCCCTAGGGCCTCTTCGCACTGTATACACAGGGCAGTGGCCTCCTCATGCTGTACGGCTCTAATGTGGCATGCTGGGCAAAGGCCCCGAGATGAAAATTGGTTCTTACCTGCTAATTTTCGTTCCTGTAATACCACAGATCAGTCCAGAAAAGTGGGTTGTGTATCCCTACCAGCAGGTGGCGTCAGAGAATAATTAGAACTTTGGGCACTGCTACATAATGAGAGTGCCACCTGCAGTCCCTCAGTATTTCTCTGACTCCAGCAGGTGGTAGGGTGCATCTCCTGCAGTCTTATTTTCAGGGTAGTTAGGAAACTTATTTTATTTTTCCTTCTCATTTGCTTCCTGAGGTAGTAGGCACCTTCGTGGGCCATCCCTCAGTGGAAGCCGGCGTCCGGGGGGGGGGGGGGGCGGTTAGACACACCCCTGACTGTGTTTCGCCCACTCCATCCTGGGGTGTACTTGCTAACTTCATGGAATGCCCCCTAGTCCTTCTATTATCCGAAAGTGTAAATAACTGATTCACATCTACTCGTTCAAGACCTCTCATGATCTTAAAAGACCTCTATAATATCCCCCCTCAGCCATCTCTTCTCCAAGCTGAACAGCCCTAACCTCTTCAGCCTTTCCTCATAGGGGAGCTGTTCCATCCCCTTTATCATTTTGGTTGCCCTTCTCTGTACCTTCTCCATCACAACTATATCTTTTTTGAGATGCGACAACTAGAATTGTACACAGTATTCAAGGTGCGGTCTCACCATGGAGCGATACAGAGGCATTATGACATTTTCCATTTTATTAACCATTCCCTTCCTAATAACTCCTAACATTCTGTTTCCTCTTGACTGCTGCAACACACTGAGCCGAATATTTTAAAGTATTATCCACTATGATGCCTAGATCTTTTTCCTGGGTGGTAGCTCCTAATAAGGAACCTAACATCGTGTAACTACAGCAAGGGTTATTTTTCCCTATATGCAACCCCTTGCAATTGTCCACATTAAATTTCATCTGCCATTTGGATGCCCAATCTTCCAGTCTTGCAAGGTCCTCCTGTAATGTATCACAATCCGCTTGTGATTTAACTACTCTGAATAATTTTGTATCGTCCACAAATTTGATAACCTCACTCGTCATATTCCTTTCCAGATCATTGGTCCAAGTACAGATCCCTTTTCCACTGAGAAAATTGACCATTTAATTATATTCTCTATTTCCTGTCTTTTAACCAGTTTGTAAACCACTAAAGGACATCGCTCCTATCCCATGACTTTTTAGTTTTCTTAGAAGCCTCTCATGAGAAACTGTCAAACGCCTTCTGAAAATCCAAATTGCACTGGGGGCACCCAAAGAAACTGCTGGCCTTTTCTCCCTGACAGAAATCAGTCAAAAAATAGCAGCTGTAAAATCAAACAACTATTATGAACAAATTGATGTACCAATGATGATCAATATGTGGCTGTGTGAAAAAGTAAAACAAAAAAAACTTATCGTACAGAAAAAATGAACATAACCACTGGCCTCTATGGAAAAAGAATGTAGTGTCCTTGCACGACAGCCCACCCATGCTTAGAGTATGATGAAGGTTCTGGAAGCTATGCTATCATCTTATCGATCTTGTCTATCAGATGACATCTTAGCCGCAACATAATTTTTATTTATATGTATTAAGTGTTAGTTTTAAGGGGATGATTTTTATGGTTATGTATGTGGTTACACTGATTATAAACTTTTTAACTGCTGTTTTTAATTGTAAACTGCTCTGGCCAGATCTGGAATCTATTGTGCGGCATATAAGAAACAAGAAATAAAAAAAATGTACTGCTGTTTGTTCTCAGAGAAAGCAGTATTAGAAGCAGTTACTGAAAAGATCACACTGCAAGAAACAATGTGGATTTCAAAGTCTCCCGAGGTAATTAATAAGGAATAGTAGCTTGAGATTTATTTAATGTTTGGGTACTTGCCAGGTACTTGTGACTTGGATTGGCCACCGTTGGAAACAGGATGCTGGGCTTGATGGACCCTTGGTCTGACCCAGTATGGCATATCTTATGTAATATGTGCAGTCTGGTTGATGGGGATGAAGAGAAGCTTAGTTTTAAGTCACAATACTATGGATTATATGATATAGCATTCTATGTTTGCTATGCAAATTTATGACTGTGTATCTTTTTTCCCCAACAAGAAATTACAAACAGAATGATTTACAACAAATTAAAGTATTGTGTATTAAAACTGCCCCCATCCCATTTTTCTAATTACCTGCCGATTGTTTGCCAAGGGGGCCAGGGCTGCCTCTGGTTCTCTCTCTGGCGTCGGCATCAGTCTCTTCTCCCTTTTCTGTCTCTGTATCATCTAACTTGTCAATTAGTTTGTTTAGGGTGGAGGCGAGAGACTTGGAGGCCTGACTCCTGTCAAACTCCCCTTTTAGGCCCTCCATTTCCAGCTCTTCTTGAGCCTGAAATGCAATAAAAACAAAATGCTTTAGTTCTCAGATTTTAGACAGAGCTCTTTATAGTTGGGCTGCAATGCTGGCTCAGAGCTACAGCACAAATTGGAATTGGGAGAAGACTGCTCCATCTCTTCATCTAACAATGGCCCTAATGTATTAAAACGTTTCCCCCATTTTGTATCTATGAGAAAAATGCTTAGTACATGGGACCTGGTGTGTGAGCTTCACCAAGTTACTTATCCTCCCCCCTATGCTCAGTCTTTAAGAACAGGAAGAATTCTTTGTAGGCTAATGGCACATCTCTGTGAAAAATGAACTCTAAGCTGACAAAGTCCGGGTGTGGATAAGCTAATAGCAGACTTGGTATCTCTTCAAGATCTAACAGTAAGAGTCCCCACAGGCAAGATAAAGACAGAAACAAGGAGCTCTGGAAAAGGGTAGATGCAGACTGCCTCATTTATGATCTCTATTTTCACTTCTTCTGTGTCTCATGCAGCCTTTGTGCGCACACACCTCATCAATAATACCATCAAACTCTTTCTCCATTTCTGTTTTGACATCCTGTTTCAATTTCGATATTTCAGATTTGGGCAGGAGGATTTCTTCCAGTTCCTTCTCAAATTCTTTCATGACCTCATCATCATCTGCCACCTCTTCCTCCTGGGGTTGTTTCTCTATCAGAGGAGTCTCTTGACTCTTTGATGCCTCAGGGCCATCCTCCTGAGTTTCACTTGCCTCTTCACCTTTCTGCTTCTGAAGAGGGGAAAAAACGTTTGAAAGGAGAAAGCAGGTGAGGCAGGGTAGTTTTCAAACAAACAAGACATGCTTTACTTCCAGATCATCTATACAGCAAACAAGGTAAAATTTAAACTTACCTGTTAATTTCATCTTTCAGTCCTAACAGACCTGTCTAGATAAGTGGATTATGTCCCCCCTGTCAGCAGATGGAGACAAAGGGGGGAAAAAAAGCTCAAAAAACTGACTTTACTCTCCCTGTAGGGTCTGGTACTCCTTTAGCTCTTCATTATCCTATGTCAAAGCTAAAAGAACCAAAAGTAAATATTTATTTTTTTCTAAAATCACCACCACAATCAAAACCTGATGCAGCCAAGAACATTCACTCCATGGTCATTAACTCAGGAATTAGATAATCCCTACACCAAGGTCATAATTAGGCCATCTATCTTCAGAGTGGGCAATATACTCACTGCTAGTTTTCTGAACTTGGCAAACAGAGAGCCCTTGATCACTGCAGTTTCACTGGGTGGGTTCTATACTGGTCTGGCAAGACTAAAGGAAAGGAAGTTAAGTCAAGTTTAAAAATTTGCCTTCCTTATCATCCATACCAGACAAGTGGGACATACCCAAGCTCCATCTATACTGGGTGCGAAGAAGCCACAATACCTCTCAGAACTCCTGTGCCTAAGGTGCAGCTTTTCCCAGCCTGCACACCCACCACTTAGGTGCCTAGAGCAGGGATGGAATCTAGACAAGGGCCCTGTCATTCTCTGAGAAGGCAGGTTCTGATTCTGCCTATGAGGAAATTTGCACCCTTGTCAAGTGGGCTTGACAGCCAGCTGGGACCTGTAAGCTCTTGCTGAAGTACTCATCTCCTTGATTCCTCCTGAAATTAATGCCTTCGAATCCACTGGGACTTAACAGGACACATCAAAAAAAACTATCCAAGAAAAAAAATGATTACCAACAAACATCTCAAAGATGACATACTTGTTCCTGTTCTGGCCTACATTGCCCAACTTTATCATAAGTGAGAAAAGCCAGATTCGAACAGAGGTGAAACACTACCTTTAGAAGTGGGATAGTACTGGGCACAGAGCTACCCTTTCCTTTAAAATCACCAAGGAGACAGACTTAAACAAGAGTCAAAGACAGCCCAGGCAGCATGAGAGAAAGAGGCCAGATTCCTTCCAAATTATGCTCAGATTCCAAGTCAGGTAGATCTGCAGCAGAGTCAGGTCCACTACCAAAAGCTGTAACCTCTGATACTATCTTCACTATACAGCCTGATTCTTCAACAGCCAAAAAACAACGGAAAGGATTTTCTAGGGAAGAATCCTCTGACTGGGAAAAAGGATGAAGAAATACCCCTTTAATTTCAGAACTCAGGCTAGGCCCCTGCTTTCCTTTTTCGGCCAAAGAACTTGCCTATCTTGGTGCTTTGCTGGATTAATCTGAAATCTACTTTCAATGGTGCCTCACCTGATTGCTAGTATGGCAGAGACAGTTTCTATCAGTCCTTACACTTCAGGGTCTTGTCAGCTAAAAACGCTCATCTCTATGATGGCAGTGTTGGCCATGTGAGCTACTGCTAGGTACTGCAGAGGAACTCCATCCCAGACCAAACCTGACTCACTTACCACAGTACCTAAGGGCTACTAGATTCGCTCAGTTATGTTCACATCAGCATTACACTGACCACCACTACATGGGTTGATTTCTCCTGAACTGGAGACCAGGATTTCTGGTTTATTAACAGTATCAGGGAAAATTTGCAATAAAGCTGTTTCAACAGAAGGAATTAAAGAAACTCCCAGTAGGTTAGACAACCAGAGAAACACTTCAACCCATAATTTCATAACAATGGGACATTCCCACCAGATATGCATGAACGTTCCCCGCGCCCCGCATGCCCGCCAGCAGGAGTCTGGCACCGAGTGAGAGAAGCGATGAAGCCTATCCGGGGTGATGTACCACCTATATATTATCTTGTAGCAGTTTTCCTGCATACGGGCTGAGATGGAACACCGCCGGGCATTATTAAAGACCTCTCCCCACGTCTTCTTCCCCAGTTGCTTACCCAGATCAGCCTCCCACCTGGAGATAAATTTACATGGCTCTAACAGTGGGGTTAAAAACAGCTGGTATATTTTGGCTATCGATCCCCTGAGTTTAGCACTGAAAAGGCAATATGTCTCCATGAACGACCGTCCCATACGTAAGATGCCGGCCCTCTGAAGTCCCTGTACATAGTGGGTCGCTTGCGCATAAGCCAGATAATCGCGGTGGTCTAGTTGAAACTCCGCAAAAAGCCTCTCTAGAAATAATAGCACCATGAGATAAGACCAGGATTTCTGAAGCACTGAACAATCGACTCTTGGCCTCACCCTGGACCAGTAGGTTTTCCACTAGGACTCCTGTCCCTGTTCAGCTGCCCTGGATCATAAATCCCTGCCTAACCTATAATGCTTACACCTACGATACGAAATAACTATGAAGGAGACTGCAAAATTATTTCCCACAGGAGACAGCCATGAAGAGCCACCTGCTCAGGCACCTAACCTCACAAGAGAGGGAAAGTAGCCTCTTTGCACTAGGCAAAGATATCACCCCGAGAGGAGTGCAAATTGAGTGAGATGCATATGATTATGCACTACTACATTCAGATCCCTTGCCCTGGAGCTTGGGATTAGAAGAATAGGCCATGCTCAGGGCAGACATGGAAACCTGAGACCTGGTCATTGGGAGTAATATCTTTATCACTTAAAAACCAAGGGCATATGGCCATTTTCTTCTTTGAATATGAGAGGGCTTCCCTATATGCCAGAGGCTGGTGAGGACCAATTACTGTTCAGAATAATCAGTCAGCATAGGGGTTCACAGCTGCGTAAGACTGGCTGTGACCAGTTTTCCTGCTCTGACGCTGCCTAAGTAGTCAGATGTCCGACTAAAAAAGGAACCAGAGTCCCTCCCTGCATAGGAAGGACTTTACTATCCCGTGACCAGCAGGTACCAGGGGTTGTGGTTAGCACAAGCCTGATAGCTGTCAGCAATGGATCCAAGATAATACATTGAGAAATATCTATTGGTAATCCCTGGAAGAAAGGGTGAATACTCCTGGATACCTGTAAGGATTTTCCTAAAAGATCTGCCATTTAGCATAGGGACCCGAAAAATAGAGAACGCGCAGCCCTTTCTGGGATATGTCCCTGACCTCTTTCCATGGGAGAGACTGGGCTGACCAAGCAAGCCCAATACTATCACCCGCAAAGCCTACACGGAGGGCGACAGAGAAGTCCTTGAGTGGTATTGAACCACCCAAAGCAGAAGAATTAAGAGTTGCGATGAGGGATCATGCCAAATACACAGCAAATGAACCCATTTTCCTGGGATAATTCCCCAAGAAAGGGATAGAGATACCTGAGCAGGTTGCTTGTAATCTCTGAAACAACCCCATCCAGGACTGGCAGGAAAGAGGTATGTCTGATAAGCACTCTTAGCTGGACTCTGAACTTCAGTCCCCAAACTTCCAAGACTATTCCAAAGGTCATTTAATCTCTTAGAAAGGGCAAAACTGTTTAAAAAAAAAAAAGGGTTGAGATAGCAATGGCCATCTCTCTGTTGGCGATCTCTCAAGAAGCACAACTGTAAACACAGTGGGCCAAATCCTGAACTAGTCTGGGTCAGGCCACATGGGTGATCTGACCCAAGGAGCTCTTCCCTCTAATTGTGCAAGACTCACCAGCCTTGAATCCATCCAGGAACTGCAAGTTTCAGAAATCCCACCTCAGCACATTGGGGAAGGTCAACAAGGTCTCCTCTGAGGGATGCTGGACCCAATGCAGAAGGACTCTAATGACAAAGCCATTGCACATAGCTGTCTGGGGAGAAAGACTAGAAAAAAAGGAAGATCGCTTAAGCAGAGACCCAATCTTTCTATTATGGGAGTCTCCTAAATATGCTTCCATCCACCGTGATCAAGATGAAGACAGCCCCCCAGCCGATCTAACATCATATCCTTTTCTTTCCTGGGAAGGGAATGCAGATCCATCATCTTGGCCACTTTAAGGCTGGAAGCAGGGGGTGTCATACCTAGGAAATCCCATCTCCAACAATTAAAAGTAGTGGGAAGGTCTTGATGAGAGGCCTAAGAGCATCCAGGAATAAAGGATCCCACTACAAATTACTGCCTCTCATTGCTCATCCAAGACTGCTAATGGTCATGCCCAGAATTTAAGGGCCATCAGTTTCTCTCACCTGAAGAGCCACCTTATATAATGCCTTAATCTCCTTCTCCTCCTACCACCAAATTCCCTAGGATTGCACCAGTCAGTGGAGTACTCTAGCACCCCAAATGTTGCCAAGTATAACCTAAAATTCTTCCATGTGGGGACATGGATAAGGGCTAGGAAGGGCTTGAGGAAAAATCCAAAGGGGCTGCCATAGCAGGACCACAGGAAAATTGGTTCTTATCTGCTAATTTTCGCTCCTGTAGTACTATGGATCAGCCCAGACTGCTGGGTACAACAACTCCTGAGTGCCAGAGAGCTCTCCCCAGAGGAGTCTGAGCAGGCTGATCAGTTATGCCTCCCTTCCAGCAGATGGAGACAGAGAAAAAAAACTTGAAGGGCACCCCTGTAAGTAAGATGCGCCACCTGCAGCCCCTTCAGTATAAACAATATCAAAGCAGAATTAAAGTGGTAACAGGAATCCAAAATTTTAAATGGTTAAACCAAATTTATGAGACTCAACTATGTACAAAATAAGCATGTTTATGAAATCTTCATCCTGCTATATAGTATGACAGGAAAAAACTGATACACTGTCGAGAGGAATCAAAAACTGGGTGGGCGTCTGGGCTGATCCGTGGTACTACAGGAACGAAAATTAGCAGGTAAGAACCAATTTTCCTTTCCCTGTACATACCCAGATCAGCCCAGACTGCTGGGATGTACCCAAGCTGCCTTACATGGGGTGGGACCTAGAAATCCCCGCTCGAAGCACACCACTGCCAAAGCTCTCCGAGTTGGGAGCACGAACATCCAAACAGTAATGCCGAACAAAGGTATGCAAAGATTTCCAGGTTGCTGTCCTATAGATCTCCTGAGGGGACATCAACTGACTTTCTGCCCAGGACGCCGCCTGAGAACAGAGCGAATGAGCCTTAAGACCCTCTGGAACTGCTCGCCTGTGACATATGTACGCTGAAGCAATAGCATCCTTCAACCACTGGGCAATAGTAGCCTTGGAAGCTTTATGCCCTTTCCAGGGACCGCTCCACAAGACAAAAAGGTGATCCGACAGGAGAAAATCATTAGTGACCTCCAAGCAACGCATCAGCATCCGCCTGACATCCAAATGCTTCAATTCACGAGCATGTGGAGAATTCTGATCCAAATCCGGGAACGCAGGCAATTCAACAAACTGGTTCACGTGAAAAGCCGATACAACCTTAGGCAGAAAGGACGGCACGGTTCTAAGAGAAACACCAAAAATCGGAAACCTAAGAAAATGTTCGCAACAAGATAGAGCCTGAATTTCCGAAACTCACCGAGCCAAGCAGATAGCCAAACACACCGTTTTGAGCTTAACGTCCTTCAGAGTGATGCACCTGAGCGGTTCAAAAGGAGGTTCACACAACGTCCTAAGGATTAAATTCAAACTCCAGGATGGACAAACTGTTCGACGTGATGGCTGCAAATGCTTAGCACCTCGAAGGAAACGAATCACATCCGGATGAGCTGCTATGGACGCACCATCCACCTTTCCACGTAAACATCCTAATGCCGCCACTTGAACCTGGAGGGAACTGAAAGGTAGCCCCCTTTGCCAAACATTCTTGCAAGAAGGCTAGAATGTGGACCATCGAGGCCTGCCTAGGGGAAACATTCGACCTACTATACCAAGAGTAAAAAACCTTCCAGACTCGGACATACGTAAGAGGTGGAAATTTTGCGAGCCCGTAAAAGAGTAGAAATCACCGAACCCGGATACCCCTTCTTTCACAACTGCCACCTCTCAAACCAAGCCGCTAGACAAAAGCGATCCACCTGGATGAAAAATACTGGACCCTGCTGCAGGAGATTCGGAAGATGACCCCAACGGAGCGGCCCGTTCACTGCAAGGTTAAGGAGATCTGCGAACCACAGCCTCCGTGGCCATTCTGGAGCCACCAGCACCACCGCTCCCGGATGGGCTTCTATCCTTCAAGACCTTGCCTACCAGAGGCCAAGGAGGGAATGTATAGGGCAGAATGTCACGAGGCCATGGGAGGACAAGAGTGTCCACCCCTTCCGCTCCATGCTCTATTCTGCGACTGAAGAAGCGCAGCGCCTTGGCATTCCCCCAAGTCGCAAGTAGATCCAAATGGGGAATCCCCCAGCGATTAGGTATCAACGCGAATGCCTCGGACAGCTTCCATTCTCCGGGATCCAATCTCTGACGGCTTAGAAAATCCGCCTGTATGTTGTCTATCCTGGCAATGTGTGAAGCCGCTATCCTGAGCAGATGAGTTTCTGCCCAGGCCATGAGCTCGTCCGCCTCCACCGCTACAGGACGGCTTTGTGCCTCCATGCAGGTTGATGTATGCTACAGTTGTTGCGTTGGAGAGCACTCTCACTGACAGACGAGGAACCAGAGGCAAGAACTTCTGCAGGGCCAAGCGGACTGCCCTGGTCTCGAGACAATTGATGGACCATTGCACTTCCTGCTGCGTCCACTGGCCTTGGGCTGCCTGAAATTGGCAAACTGCCCCCCAGCCGGAGAGACTGGCATCAGTTGTCACAATTGTCCACTGAGGGACCTCCAGATCCAGCCCCCAGGACAAGTGTCCGTGGGTTAGCCACCAAGCTAGGCTGGACCTGGCCGGTTCCTGGAGAGGTAAGGGCAATTGAAAAGCTTCCGAATTGGGGTCCCAACGTGAGAGCAAAGCCCTTTGCAAAGGCCTCATATGAGCAAAAACAGACGTCATAGAACCAAGCCAGTTCCCTGGGCTTGGTTCTATGACGTCCAGAGTAGACGTCATAGAACCAAGCCCAGGGAACTGGCAGGGACAAGAGACACCGAACTTGCGACATGAGTTTGTCTATCCGATCCTGCATCTGGAAGACTTTCCCAGAGTATCGAATCTTGCCCCCAAAAAATCCAGGATCTGGGTAGGGGACAACTAGCTCTTGTCCGCATTGATGATCCAACCCAGAGTGCAAAATGTCTGCACCACCCTGGCGACTGCCGCCTCGCATAGTTCCTTTGACTGCTCGAATGAGCCAGTCGTCCAAATAGGAATGTACCAAGATCCCCTGGCGATTGAGAACCACCGCCACAACCACCATCACCTTGGTAAATGTGCACGGAGCGGTCGCCAGCCTGAAGGGAAGTGCTTGAAACTGGTAATGCTTGCCAAGGACCATAAACTGGAGATACCGCTGATGGTCCTTCCGAATTGCAATGTGTAGGAACACTTCAGTCAAATCGAGGGATGCTAAAAGCTCTCCTGCTCTGACGGAGACTATTACGGAACGTAGCTTCGCCATACGAAAATGGGGCACTCAGAGCTCTGTTGACCTTCTTCAGATCTAAAATCAGACGAAAGGACCCTTCCTTCTTCGGAACCAGAAAATAAATCAAATATCTGCAGGTTCGAAGTTCGTTTGGAGGAACCGGAACATCCGCCCCGAGATCCAACCACCTGAGAAGGGTGAGAGACATCTAGCACCTTTTCTCCAGAGACCCGTAGGGTGACACCAGAAATAGATCGCGTAAGTGACGAACAAAATAGGAAAATTAGTTCTTACTTGTTAATTTTCGTTCCTGTAGTACCACGGATCAGTCCAGACCGTGGGTTGAGCCTCCTGTCCAGCAGATGGAGACAGACCAAAACTGAAAGGATATCCTATATCAGGACAGAGCCTACCCTGCAGCCCTTCAGTATAACTATTGTCAAAAGCAGAAAAACAACGGTAACAGGATCAAGCAAGTAGAAGGCTCGATAGAGCAACTCAACTGAAGAACTCTGTAGGGATAAGAACTCTTGCATATATTTGGTTCCCCACAACCAAAGCTTCCGGTGTAAACATTCGGTGTGCTATAGAAAAATGAAAGTACTGACTTCTGAGAATCTGCAATAAAAAGCTTCGAGTGGACAGTACGAAAGGTGAGAAGAGGGAAGGGCGTCTGGACTGATCCGTGGTACTACAGGAACGAAAATTAACAGGTAAGAACTCATTTTCCTTTCCCTGTACGTACCCGGATCAGTCCAGACCGTGGGATGTACCAAAGCTTCCCTAAACAGGGTGGGACCGAGACAGTCCCGCTCGAAGCACTTGCCTACCAAAAGAACTAAAGACTGGTGTTTGCACATCCAGGCGGTAGTGTCGAGCAAAAGTATGCAGGAACGTCCAGGTAGCGGCCCTGCAAATTTCTTGCGGAGAAACAGATTGATTCTCCACCCAGGAAGTAGCTTGAGAACGCAGCGAATGGGCCTTTAGGCCCTCAGGAACCATCCAGCCTTGACAAAGATAGGCCGAGGAAATTGCCTCTTTCAACCACTGAGCAATGGAAGCCTTAGAGGCCGGTTTGCCCCGATTCGGACCGCTCCAGAGGACAAAGATGATCCGAAAGTCGTTTGTAACCTGAAGGTACCGGAGTAGGATGCGTTTAACATCAAGTCGGCGAAGGTCACCCCCAGTGGTCCCCACAATTTCCTCTGGAGAGAACGCAGGGAGCTCCACCGACTAGTCGACATGGAAGGCGGAAACAACCTTCAGCAAGAAAGAAGGCACCGTTTTGAGAGACTCCGGAATCGGAAAACCGCAGAAAAGGTTCCCGACAGGACAACGCTTGGATCTTTGAAACTCGCCACGCGGAACAGATAGACACGAGAAAGACTGCCTTGAGAGTGAAATCTTTCACCGTAGCTCGACGAAGAGGCTCGAATGGGGCAGTACAGAGAGCCCAAAGGACGAGATTGAGACTCCACAACGGGCAAGTGGAGCAAATGGGTGGCCTCAGGTGCTTGATGCCTTTCAAGAAACGAATCACGTCCGGATAAGACACAATGGGATGACCATCCACTCTCTATCGAGAAGGACTCTGAGAGTGGACACTTGTACGCGTAACGAACCAAAGGAGAGTCCCTTCTGGAGGAAAGAAAGTACCACCGAAATCGGAGCGAGTTGAAACACCCGATTCCGTACAGACGATCTCAAAATCTTTCCCACACGCACATAAGTTAGTGAAGTGGACTGTTTGTGAGCCCGCATAAGAGTGGAAATAACCTCCTCCTTATAGCCCTTACGCCTCAGACGTCGACGTTCAAAAGCCAGGCCGCTAGACAAAAGCGATCGGCCTGGTCGAAAAATACGGGCCCCTGCCGAAGCAGGCGAGGAAAATGGCCGAATGGAAGCAGCCCGTCCGTGGCCAGGTTGACGAGGTCCACGAACCACGGTCTGCAAGGCCATTTGGATGCTACCAGAACCACTGGCCCTTGGTGGAGTTCTATTCGGAGAACTTTTCCCACCAGAGGCCACGGAGGGAACACGTAGAGAAGGACGTCTGCGGGCCAGGGAAGAGCTAGAGCATCTACGCCCTCCGAACAGTGCTCCCTCCAGCGGCTGAAGAACCTGTTGGCCTTGGCATTGCGCAAGGTCGCCATGAGGTCCAGGTGAGGAGGACCCCACCTGTCGACGATCAGATCCATGGCTTCATCCGAGAGTTCCCACTCTCCTGGATCCAGAGACTGGCGACTGAGGAAATCGGCCTGTACATTCTCCTTGCTCGCAATATGGGAGGCCACCAGGGAGTCCAGATGACGATCCGCCCAAGCAAAGAGACAGCTGGCTTCTAGGGCCACCAGGTGACTGCGAGTGCTCCCCTGGTGGTTGATATAAGCAAATGTGGTGCAGTTGTCTGATAGGACCCTCACCGTGGATTAAGGGTAGAAACTCCTGCAGCGCCAGACGTACAGCTCGGGCCTCCAGCTGACTGATGTGCCACCGAGTCTGAACTGGAGACCAAATCCCCTGTATGGTCTGGGACTGGCAGAATGCTCCACAGCCGGAGAGACTGTGGAGTCTGAAGAGGCATTCCCCAGAGATGAGGGAGCGAAAGCCACCACTGCAAGGCTGCGATGGTAGAGACCGAAAGCAGGAGAGTCATGTGAAACTGCTCCGACAGCGGCTGACAACTGGGTAGTAAAGCTCTCTGTAACGGACGCATATGCGCAAAAGACCATGGGGACTAGGTCGATGGTGGAGGCCACTGAGCTCAGAACTTGAGGTAGCCCCACGCTGTTGGGAGAGGGAGAGAGAGGAGGTTCCGCACCTGATCGATCAGTTTGAGAGCTCGAGCACGAGGCAGGGACACCTTGCCGATCCGAATATTGAAGCGTGCCCCCAAAAATTCCAACACTTGGGAAGGATGGAGATTGCTTTTGGGAAAATTGACTATCCATTCCAGGGAAGAGAGCAGAGCTAGGACCCGATCCACCGCCTGTCTGCAGTGATTCGCCGACTTGGCCCGCACGAGCCAGTCGTCCAGATACGGGTGGACAAGGACTCCTTCTCGGCGAAGGGCAGCCACCACCACCACCATGATCTTGGTGAAGGTTCGTGGGGCGGTGGCAAGGCCGAATGGCAACGCTCGGAACTGAAAATCCCGGCTGAGGATGTGGAAGCGAAGATACTTCTGGTAATCGTGGTGGATCGGAATGTGGAAGTAGGCCTCTGTCAGATCGAGAGAGGCAAGGAACTCGCCGGGATGAACCGCTGCGATGACCGCTCTCAGGGTTTCCATGTGAAAATGTGGGATCTTGAGGGCCCGATTGACCCTCTTGAGGTCCAAGATCAGACGGAAGGAACAATCCCTTCTTGGGTACGATGAAGTAAATAGAATACTGGCTGGCGCAGAGTTCTTGCTGCGGAACTGGGACAATGGCGCCCAGACTCTGGAGTCTGGAAAGTGTTTGGTCCACCACCTCCCGCTTGAGACGGCTGCAAGGAGAGACAACAAAGAGGTCCGGCAGGTCTTGAGCAAATTCTAAGACTTAACTGCCTCGGACAATGTCGAGAGCCTACTGGTCAGATGTGATTTTGACCCACTCCTCGAAGAACAGGGAGAGACGACCCCCTAAGACAGGAAACAGAGGAGTGGGTCGACCGGATTTCATTGTGAAGCGGGCTTGGAGGTGGCACGCTGAGAGGCTCCCTTACGGAAGGGCCTGCGCCCACGAAAAGGCTGGGACCAAGATTGAGATTGGGAAGAATAATCTCTAGAGGGATCACCGCGTCCGAGGTATATATCGCCGTTGACCCCGGAAACGAGGAAGGGAGGGCATAAATGACCCTAGATTGTTTTGGGCGGTCCTCAGGCAGCTTATGAACCTTGTTTTCCCCCAAAGAGTTAATAAGCTGTTCAAGGTCCTCTCCAAAAAGCAACTTACCCTTGAAAGGCAATGTGCCCAAACGCGTCTTAGAAGACGGGTCCGCTGACCATTTGCGCAACTAGAGGAACCTTCTGGCAGATACCGCCGAGACCATCGCTTTTGCCTGGACGCGGAGAAGATCGTATAGCGCATCTGCCCCGTACGCAATGACGCATTCCAACCTTTCAGCCTGCTCCGTCTCTGCAGACGGGAGGTCCTGGGTGCCGAGCAATTGTTGAACCCACCTAAGACCTGCACGAGACATGCTGCAGATCGTCGCCCAGACCCCCAAAGCGAGAACCTCGAAGATACATTTTAAATGGGCTTCGAGCTTATGATCTTGCACGTCCTTTAGGGCTGTGGCCCCAACTACTGGGACAGTAGTGTGTTTGGTGACCGCAGAGACAGAGGAGTCCACCGTGGGAATCCGCAGCATGTCCAAGCAATCCTCCGGGAGGGGATAAAGCTTGACCATGGCTCTCCCAACACGCAGTCCTGCTTCGGGAGCTTCCCATTCCCAGAGGAGTAACAGCTTGTGCATAGGATGAAAAGAAAAGGCACTTGCCGGAGCCCTAAGCTCCGCCAGGACCGGATCCATGTCTTTGGGCAGCGAAGCCGTCAGTGTATCTGCAGGGGGCCCCCTCAAATCCCAAAGGGAATGAGGGGTTCCAATTCCTCCTTCTGAAACATGCGGAGGACCTGGGGGGGGGGGGGGAGCACTCCCAAACCTGCAGTGGAATCCAGGTCCGGAACAACCAGAGGAGCCAGGGGGTCAGAAATGGGGTTTACTCCCGGGACCACCTGCACCTTGACGGGTCCCTTTGGCTCCGGGATCGGGAGAATGGGCGGAGGAGTCGGCCGTGGGAGTTTCGCCAGCAGGGGACCTGGGGAAGGGTCCTCCTCCTCCTGCAAGCTGGCCAAATAAGATTTGTGCAAGAGGAGCACAAATTCTGATGAAAATCGGGTCCTAGCTTTGCGGGGGGGGGGGGGGGGGGGGGGGAAGAGACACACTCCTGAAAATTCGGCTCCCCAGCACCTGACAGCTCAGAATCGAGAGCTGCCGAGATCCCCAAAATGGCCACCGTTCCCGCGGTTTGCTGACCCAGGAACGGCCATGCCATGCGGAGGGGTTTGTGACCGCGGACTAAATTTGGCTGCCCTGCCGAGGAGGGACCCTTCCTCACCCGGCAGGCATGCTGAATAGAGCCCCTCACGCGACAAGGGCTCACCACAGGCAAGGCAGGCACTAGGACGCAGCATCCCCACTGAAGAGGAGCCGCGATCTGAAGAAAAAAAAAACAGCTGACAGAAGGAAAAAAAAGCTTTAATAGCTGCCAGCAGGAGCGGAGGCAGAGGAGTAAACCCTGCACGCTCCTCTGGGTCTGGCTGCCGGCTTGTGGCTTAAATTAAGTAAGAATTTCCCCACTGCTAGTAATCATCTTTTTAATTTATTTTTTTTCAAAGCTGAAAAGGTGGAACTGAGGGGAAAAAAAGGAAGGAGCACCGAGCTCTTAAGGCAGCCTAAAATAGATTACTACTTGCTTGATCCCCAAAGTAAAGAAAACCAAAGGCTGACTAGCCCAGATCAGGAGACCACATGGTGAGCTGATCCACCTGCTGAGACAGACAAATACTGAAGGGCTGCAGGGTAGGCTCTGTCTTGATATAGGATATCCGTTCAGTTTTGGTCTGTCTCCATCTGCTGGACAGGAGCCTCAACCCACAGTCTGGACTGATCCGGGTACGTACAGGGAACTAAGGCGAAACCGTGTTCTATAATGTTTAGAAACCAATGGTCAGACGTTTTGACCCACTCCTCGTAAAACAGGGACAGCCGCCCCCCAACAATCGAAACAGGGAATTGGGCTGGCGCTATTTCATTGGGAAGACTTGACTCCCGTCGCCCCTGTGGCACCGCCATCTTGGGCAGGTCTACGGCCATGAAAGGATTGAGACCATGGTCTCAATCTACCGGACTGCCTTTGGTCAAACGGAGCTGGCTTAGACTGGCGAAGAAGGCGCAACCCCTGAAAACGTGACCGGGAAGGGCTGAAACCTCTGGAAGCTTTTGGCCTATCCTCCGGGAGCTTGTACACCTTATTGTCCCCCAAGGACTTAATGAGCTGCTCCAAATAATCTCCAAAAATTAATTTCCCCCGAAATGGAAAAGCACCCAGCTGCGACTTGGAGGCAACATCAGCCGACCAATTATGGAACCATAAAAGCCTGCGGGCTGACACCGCAGAAGCCATAGTATGCAAAGACGTACGAAGGAGATCGTACAAGGCATCCGCCCCATACGCTACTGCCGTCTCCAAATGATGAGCCTGCTCAGACTCCTCCGAGGAGAGCTCTCTGGCCCTCAGGAGTAGTTGTACCCAGCAGTCTGGGCTGATCCGGGTACATACAGGGAACTGGGGATTTTTTTTTTCACACAACAGACCACAGCAATCTACAAACTCACAAGCCTAATTTAGCCTTAAGACACTCTGGGAAGCTTCATTTATGTACAAGAGAAGAGATCAGTTCTGAAACAACAACTGAGTAGAGAACTGGAGCGGTGCAGGCTCTGCCCGAGGAACAATATGTAGCTCTCCTGGAACTTCCCTGTTCAACTGATGGAGGAAAGGAGGTGGTAAAGAGCCTGGCATACTTGAATTTTATTTATTTTGTAACAAAACCACGATAAAATATCTCCCAATCCAGCTGAATTGGGAGTGCCAACCAGGCCCTGTTCCATATATACTACATGACTACAATGCTGCATTCTATCATAAGGGCCAGGGCTCAATTTGGAGAACCCATGCAATTTTGCTCTTAGCAGTGTTGATCTGCCGCAGATTGCACCTGTCCATGTGGTGCTTGCCTACTCACAAGCCAAGCAGAATGTACTATTTTCCTATTTTTCCTATTAAACTATTTTTCCTATTTTCCTATTAAACTGAAACAGTCACTATCTACCAATCACTACAATGTTTTACTTCTTGTTAAACTTTTTATCTTTCCTCTAACTCTAATCCCAGTTAGAATGACCCCCGTTTTATTGTAACTTTTTCTTCCATGCACTTGTTTTACTTTTAATGTATACTCTTATGTTATTAGTTATTTACGTTATAATGTATTTCTCACCCCTTGTTTTATGTAAACCGACATGATACGAACTCCGTGAATGCCGGTATAGAAAAATACAAATAAATAAATAAATACTAGCTGACACGCTGAGCCACTGTGACTTACCTGCAGCTCCAGACCTCCCTCTCTTTACATCCTTACCGGAAGCAAGCAGAGGGAGGGGAGAAGGGAGGGTGATCACCTGAGGCCCCCTTACAGATTCTAAATCTGGCACAGTACCATAGGAGACTGGGAGGCAGTCCAAGGAAAAGTCTGTGCTGCAAGCCTTATTTTATTTTACTTGATTAACTTTTCTGCCTCCCTGTTGCTCTCCCAGAATAGCAGGACTATGTGCTGTCAGTAGCTCCTGCCTGCAGACCCACCAAGGGATCAATGTCCCCAGGGACCACCCTGTGCTTGGCCCATGAGTGTGGAAACAGACCCCAAATGAGTCTGTTGCCAAGGGGAAAACAGAATCATTCCAACTAGGACTATTGCCCAGAGCCACCCCAAAACTCTGCCTATGCTTCACTGGAAGCCTGGGCCTTGAGTTTTCCTGGGTATTGCCTACTCATAGCTGCAGCACTAGTCCACATCTGCACCATCTACTGAAGACAAAAATACTGAAGAGCTCCATCTCCTGGCACAAGGATATAACCCACTTGTCTAAACTGGTCTGGCATGGATAAAAAAGAAATCTCTTTTCATTAAGCCAAGTGGCAAGGTATAAAAAAACTCCAAGGAAAAAATGTAAGAAAAACAAGTAGTAAAGGAGATAATGTATATAATTATGGTCTCAATCTGCTTAGGACAGCACATAAGTTAGAGCAATATAGGAAAATTGGTTCTTACCTGCTAATTTTCATTCCTGTAATACCACAGATCAGTCCAGACTCCTGGGTTTTGCCTCCCCAACAGCAGATGGAGACATAAGTTTTGACCGTCCCTGCCTATACCCTGAGGTGCCACCTACAGTCCTGTCAGTATTTCGTATCAAAGCAGAATATCTTAAACCATAACATTGTGTACTTCGTACCGGCTATATTCGGTGAATACAAAACCTGCTCACTAAACCCAAGTAGGAGCAGGACCCTTAAAAACTTTGAAACAACTTGCTTGCAGAGATTATAAAGTATTGAACGAGCGGACTCTTATCTTTATGCTGAAAAAGGGCAGGACTCTGGACTGATCCGTGGTACTACAGGAACAAAAATTAGCAGGTAAGAACCAATTTTCCTTTCCCTGTACGTACTCGGATCAGTCCAGACTCCTGGGATGTACCAGAGCTCCACTACACGGGATGGGACCCTGAGAGTCCCGCTCGGATTACACCTTCACCAAACACCCCAGATCCTGGGGCCTGAACGTCCAATCTGTTATGCCTAGTAAAGGTGTGCAAAGACTTCCAAGTAGCAGCTCTACAAATCTCCTGCAGCAAAATTTGCTGACACTCTGCCCACGAGGCCGCCTGTGAACACGTAGAATGCACTTTAAGACCAACCGGAAGCGGCTGACCTTGAAGCAAATAGGTTGAACTAATAGCCTCCTTCAATCAGTGGACGATCATAGCCCTAGACACCTTGTTTCCTTTTTTGGGACCACTCCAAAGGACAAAAAGATGATCCGACATACAGAAGCTATTGGTAATCTCCAAATAACGTAACAGAACAAAGCGTACGTCCAGTTTCCTCAGATCCCTAGCCTGGGGATCAAGGCAGTTCAAGTCTGGAAAAGACAGGAGTTTATCGACTGATTCAAGTAAAAGGTAGATACCAATTTTGGAAGAAAGGAAGGAACCATCCGTAAAAAGACCCCCATATCTGTAATTCTTAGGAAAGGCTCCCTGCAGGACAAAACCTGGAGCTCAGATACTCGGCAAGCTGAGGAAATCGCCACGAGAAAAACCACCTTTAAGGTAAGATCCTTTAGCGTCTCCCGAATTAAAGGTTCAAAAGGTGCCGCACATAGAACTCTGATCACCAAATTTAAATTCCATGATGAACAAGGATCCCTGACCAGAGGACGCAGGTGTTTTGCCCCTCTGAGAAATCAAGCCACTTTGGGATGCGTAGCCAAAGGTACTCCTTTTATTTTACCCTGGAAACAGAGCCGACACCTGTACCCGTAATGAGCTACACAAGAGGCCTTTAACTAGACCGGCCTGCAGGAAGATAATATATCGGGCACCAGAGCCAGAGTAGGATCCTCATTGTGGTCTACAGACCAAGACTCAAAGACCTTCCACACCCTGACATAAGCTAAAGAAATGGAGGTCTTCCTGGAACGCAAAAGGGTAGCAACGACAGCGTCCGAATAACCTTTGCTCTTCAGTCTTTGCTTCTCAAAAGCTATGCCACAACACAAAAGCGATCTGCCGCTTCCAAACAAACGGGGCCCTGACGCAGAAGATTCGGAAGATCCTGAAACCTCAGAGGCCCTTCCACTGTCAGATTTAAGAGATCTGCAAACCATGGACACCTCGGCCATTCTGGTGTCACTAAGATCACTTCGGATGGATGGGCTTCGATGCGCCTCAGCACTTTGCCGATGAGAGGCCATGGCGGGAACACATACAGAAGAACATGCCTTGGCCACACGAGCATCAAAGCATCCACCCTTTCCGCCATTGGCTCCCAGCGCCAACTGAAGAAACGAGGAGCCTTGGCATTCCAAAGGTCGCCATCAGATAGACACATGGTCTGGACCACTTGCTGCAAATGAGATGGAATGCCTCATCGGAGAGCTCCCATTCCCCGGGATCGAGACTGTGACGACTGAGGAAAGTCGGCTTGGACGTTGTCTACCCCTGCAATGTAAGAGACTGCGATGCTGGTTAGATGCTGCTCCTCTCAGTTTATTAATCGTTGGGCCTTGATCGCCACCGGTAGACTCTTGGTTCTCCCTTGGCAATTGATATAGGCCACAGCTGTCACACTGCCCAATAGAACCCTGACGGACTTGCCCTGCAGCAGCGGGAGAAGGGCTTGAAGCGCTAACCATACTGCCCTGGTCTCCAGGCAACTGATCGACCATTGGGATTCCTCCACAGACCATTGGCCCTGTACAGACTTCTCATGGCACACCACTCCCCAGCTGGAGAGACTGGTGTCCGTGGAGACCACCGTCCAAGCAGGAACCTCCAAGCTGATTCCCCGGCATAAATTGTCCGAGAGGAGCTACCAATCGAGACTGGAACATGCAGAGTCTATAAGAGATAGGGGAATATGAAATTGCTCAGACACCAGGCTCCAACAGGAAAGCAATGCTGAACGAAGAGGTCTCATATGAGCAAAGGTCTGGGGAACCAGCTCCAAGGTAGAGGCCATCGAGCCAAGGACCCGCAAATAGTGGAAAACTCTGGGAAGACCCTGAGCTATTAAGTCCCGAACCTGTACTTGCAGCTTGACAATGCGCTCCTCGGTGAGAAAAACCCTGCTGAGACGTGTCGAACCGGGCTCCTAGGAACTCCAAGGACTGAGAGGGAAGCAATTGGCTCTTGGCCAAATTGACCACCCAACCCAGGGACCGCAGAAGCTGAAGAATCCGGTCCACCGCCAATCGACAAAGATTCCAAATTTGCCCGAATGAGCCAATCGTTCAGATAGGGATGGCCCAACAAAAGCCTTCCTTCCGAAGCTCCGCTGCCACCACCATGACCTTGGTAAAGGTCCTGGGTGCCGAGGCTAACCCAAAAGGAAGAGCACAGAACTGAAAATGTTGACCCAGGATGGAGAACCTGAGGAATTTCTGGTGATAGACCTGGATCCCGATATTCAAATACGCTTCCGTGAGATCCAGCGATGCCAGAAATTCCCCCTTGCGTACTGACGCAATGACCGAACGCAGGGTCTCCATGCAAAAGCGGGGGACTCTAAGACACCTGTTGACTCGTTTTAAATCGAGAATGGGCCGGAACATGCCGTCTTTCTTGGGTACCACGAAATAGATGGAATAGCGGCCCCTGCGCTGCTCTGCTGGAGGAACTGGCACAATGGCTCAGAGATCGAGAAGGCACTGTAAGGTGTCTCGCACTGCCTGCCACTTCCCCATGTATGAGCAGGGGAAATGAGAAATCAGTCTCGAAGGCACAGAGCAAAATCTAAAGTGTAGCCGTGTCTTATCACGCCGAGGACCCACTGGTCAGAAATCAGCACGGTCCATTCCTCGAAAAACAGAGATAATCTGCCTCCTACCACCGGAACAGGAATGGACCAGCCTCGCCTCATTGGGAAGGCTTAAGGCCTCCCGCAGATCAGGGGGTCTCAGATTTTCCAAACCGCCACCATCGAAAGGACTGAGACCAGGGCTGTTGTCTGCCGGCCTTCTGTCTAGAGGAGGAGCCTGACGATCGGGAGGACTGAAATCTCCGATTTCCCCGGAAACGAGACAGAGGACGAAAAGCTTCTCATCTTGGACATATCCTCCAATAGACTATGAACCTTATTCTCCCCCAAGGAGTGGATCAAATCTTTATCGAAGAGGAGCTTGCCCTTAAAAGGCAGGGAACCCAACTGGGCCTTAGAGGAGACATCCGCAGACCAAATTCTCAACTAGAGTAGCCTGCGGCCCGTACAGCTGAAACCATAGACCGGGCAGAGATTCATAGAAGATCATAAAGGGCATCCTCATGGTAGGCCAAGGCAGCCTCAAGGCGCCCCCGCTTGAACAACCTCCTCCTCCGACAGGGAAGCGTTACTCTGAAATTGCTGCATCCAGCAGAGACCTGCCCTTAAGGAGAAACTGCTGCACATGGACGCCTGCACTCCAAGGGTAGACACCTCGAAAATCTTCTTGAGCTGGATTTCCAGCTTACGATCTTGGAGAACTGAGGGCCATTGCCCCTGTCCCCGGAATGGTGGTCTTGGTAACTGCAGACACAGCTGCCTCCACCTTGGGAACCCGGAGGTTGTCCAAGGCATCTTCTGGCAAGGGATAAAGCTTATCCACGGCTTTGCTGACTTTCAAGCCCAAATCCGGAGTGTCCTACTCCCGAAATAAGTCCATGACCAAAAGATGAAAGGTAAAAGACCTGGTCAGACCTCGAAGACCCACCCATAACCGGATCGATAGACCCCATCCTTGAGTCTTCCGGAGGACTGTCAATGCCTAACTCTAGCACCGCGGGGATAAGGGGACCCAACTTGTCCCTCCTGAAGAGACGGACCACCTTACAGTCATCTCCCTCAACCCGAAAGGTACTCTAGTGGAAAAAGTATCTTGGGGGTTTGCACCTAAGATTCGAACTCTGAGGAGGAACCCGCTCCTGGGCGAGACTAGGGGGTCTGAAGGGGGCGCTTAGCCTTCTGGCCATCACCCCCTTTAAAGGGCCTGGCCCTTTTAAAGCCCTTTTGACCCAAATTGGCCCCCTGCAGACCTGAACTGCTTGCCGACTGCCTCTCCTCAGACAGCAGCATAGGCCCTTCCCCAAGGTATAAGATCATAAGAACATAAGAAAATGCCATACTGGGTCAGACCAAGGGTCCATCAAGCCCAGCATCCTGTTTCCAACAGTGGCCAATCCAGGCCATAAGAACCTGGCAAGTACCCAAAAACTAAGTCTATTCCATGTAACCATTACTAATGGCAGTGGCTATTCTCTAAGTGAACTTAGTAGCAGGTAATGGACTTTTCCTCCAAGAACTTATCCAATCCTTTTTTAAACACAGCTATACTAACTGCACTAACCACATTCTCTGGCAACAAATTCCAGAGTTTAATTGTGCGTTGAGTAAAAAAGAACTTTCTCCGATTAGTTTTAAATGTGCCCCATGCTAACTTCATGGAGAGTCCCCTAGTCTTTCTACTATCCGAAAGAGTAAATAACCGATTCACATCTACCCGTTCTAGACCTCTCATGATTTTAAACACCTCTATCATATCCCCCCTCAGTCGTCTCTTCTCCAAGCTGAAAAGTCCTAACCTCTTTAGTCGTTCCTCATAGGGGAGTTGTTCCATTCCCCTTATCATTTTGGTAGCCCTTCTCTGTACCTTCTCCATCGCAATTATATCTTTTTTGAGATGTGGCGACCAGAATTGTACACAGTATTCAAGGTGCGGTCTCACCATGGAGCGATACAGAGGCATTATGACATTTTCCGTTTTATTCACCATTCCTTTTCTAATAATTCCCAACATTCTGTTTGCTTTTTTGACTGCCGCAGCACACTGCACCGATGATTTCAATGTGTTATCCACTATGACACCTAGATCTCTTTCTTGGGTTGTAGCACCTAACAGTCCCGCAACAGCCCCCTGGTAGCCACCTGCTGCGGGAATAAGGGAGGGGGAGAACTACTACCCCCCTCCGTGGTGCAAGTTGCTGCACTGAAAGACAACATGGTATTCTTTCCCGCACTCAGCGGGGACGGATCCGGCGGGGCATTCCGCGATCGCCCAAGACCAGCAAGAGCTCCATGCGCTGCGGTCCTGACCTCCCCCCCCGGGTGGCATGCCAAACAAAGCCAATCCCAGGAAAAGCGGACCATGCGGCATGACGAAAAAGAACTTCGGGACAGGCTGAGAAAAAAGGCACCTGCCTTGGCAGCGCGACAGCAGCAAGACTAAAATACGAAAAGGAGAGTCAACCCGGCAGCCGCAAAGCTCCCCCTTCGATTTAAAACTTTTTTTTTGCCAAATCTGGAGGCCTGGGTCCTGTGCTCTGGGGGTGAGTGAGCCAGGCTCCCTGGTATCACCCCCCCAGTGCAGTCGTAAGCAAGTGGCAATGGGGTTCTCAACCCCTAACACCTTCTGCCTCGAATACAAGGGGGGATGGCCCCTGCGGGACCTGCCAACCCCCTGGGAGGCTCCAACGACTGTCTTCACGTTTTTTTTTATTTTTAAGGCAAAGGAACCTAACTAGCCTGTGGCACTAACACTAGTGCCTCCCCCCCCCCCAAGTCCGGACTGAAGGAAATTGCACCTCCACCATCTGCTGGAGACAGAGAAATACTGACGGACTGTAGCTGGCACCTCAGGGTATAGGGCAGAGTTGGTCAAAACTTCTGTCTCCAACTGCTATTGGGGAGGCAAAACCCAGGAGTCTGGACTGATCCTGATACATACAGGGAAAGAATAGGATCGATTTCTTAAAGCAAAGCAGAGAAAACAAAGAAAACCAATGAAATAATCATAACCACATCAATGGCAAACTTCCAATCTGCCTTGAAGAAGCAAATGTAGAGCCATACTGAAAGCACTGTAATGCCATGAGAACATAAAAGCAAGGAGGGGAGGGACAACTGCAAGGATATTTAAAAAAAAAAAAGCAAATAACTAATCTGGCTAAGTCAGTGTACAGCTGCAGCTAGTCGAAAAACTTATTCGGCTAACTCCAGCTAATTCATCCCCACCCCGGAAATCCCATCACTTATCCAGGTAAAAGTCAGCCAGATAAATGTACCAATATTTCAAAAGTTGCTATTTAACCAGAAAACTTGTGAGTTATCGGGCTAAATGGCTTTGAATATTGGCCTCTGTATGTTCTTAGGAAGACAAAAAAAGTGATTTTCAAACCAAAGATTTATACTACCCCAAACTGGAAGGGGGGGGGGGGGGGTAGACTCCTGTTTCAGTTCAAGCCTACCTTTTCTACACTTTTCAACTCCTTTATGAATTTGACCAAGTCGTCACGATTTCGTATGACTTTGTAACGAAGCTTACTTTGTGAATCTGAAAAGTGAATAAACATTCTACATTTGATCAGAAGAATGATTTATGACATACTTTTCCAGGCAAGAATTTCAAAGCATATTACATGAAAAAAACATTTGTACAGTGCAGTATAAGAATTTACACTGGCTTGCTCTGATAGGGCAGCATAAGCAGTACAATATGGATGTGTGTTATAATTATAGCTATGTGAATGATATCTAGCAGTCTAAAACCGGTTAGGGCAGTAGGGGTGATATAGCATAGTTTGTGAAGTACAAAAACAGGGTAAAGTATATTACAGATACTAGTTATAAATCAAAAACTATATATTAAAAAGGGTCATCAAGTAGATTTTATTAGGCAGAAGAGGTAGATGGCTTCAGTAGGGTCAAATGGATGAGTGCAGGATATTCATTTTTTAAATAAATATTCAGCAAGACATGGGGTTTAAAATAAAGTTTAACTGACACCAAAAGCTGCTTCAAAGAGACAGATTTTCATCACTTTCCTGAAAGAGGTGGTCTGGGGTGAGTCGGATATGAAATAGAAGAGTTCCATAGGGTTGAGACCAATCCTGCAAAGGTTCTCTTCCTAGTACTGATGAGCTGAATTGTTCTTGCTGGTGGCACCGTTAGGCGGGCCTGGGACAGCGAGAGTAGGAAACCCATGTGCACGTATTGGGACAGGGATCCACTGAGGTAGGTAGCCACTAGTCCGAGAGTTTTGTAGGCTGATCATTTCTATAGCACTACTAGACACAGCTCTACAGATACTCTAGGATAGTCCCTGTTCTGTGCAGCTAAATGGCTCTGCTTCTCAATCTCACATCACAATAAAAAGAAAGGATGTTATATTCAGGCAAGAGAATACAAGCTAACCAAGTACTGCACACAGTGCTCATTGTAATAACTACCAGATGAGGTACATTTCAGAAGACAATTCAGGAGGGTATTTACCAGTGTTATCACATTTCATACAGTAAGATCTCATACTGTCTATTCATCATTTGTACAAGTTCATTTGACTATGATTATCTGGGTTTTTGGGGGGGGTTCTGCAATATTCAAGACAAACTTTCTATAGATTTCTTCCCATGTTTTAAGTCCTCTTAAAACAATGTTAATATAAGAATTAACTGAGTGATAATGAAATGGGCCTTTACCATCAGCTTGCTCAGCAGCTGCCTTCATAGCAGGATCTTCCTTCTGCACAGAAAAGAAACAGGTAATCATGTAGACAGGGAACAGCACTATCTTGTAACACTGTGTCCCTAAAACAGTGACAAAATATTGACAGAAGAGAGGCAGTCATAAAGTGATGGGAAGTAGCACTGACTATTTTAGGGGGTGAAATGGGGAGGAAGAGCCAGAAGATACTTGAATGGGAAAAAGCAAAGAAGGCCTGAGGGAAAAAAAAAAGGGGGGGGGGGGGAGGAGGAGAGGTCTGAAAGTGGAGGGTCAAACAGATTTTGAGGGGGGCCAAGAAGTCCTGGAGAAAGAAAAAAAAAAGAGCCTGGAAAGGCTTCAAGACACTGGGAAGCTTAGCATGGTAGATGCAAACTAGAGGGAAGCGAGGCTGGAAGTATAAGTACCTCTGAAGAACCTGAGAAGGAATGACAAGCAGGCAACAGCAGGAATGAATCAGGCTAGGAGGCTAAAGGCGGTGGGTAACTGAGAAAACCTGAAGGGACCACGGAGAAGGAAAGAGGTAAGAACCTGGAAGTGAACAGCTCAGGCATGACTTAAGAGAATATCCAAAGCTGCAACCATAAAAATGGCAGACAAATTAAAACAGCCCAATGGAAAGGGTTTGCCTATGCAGAGTGTTCCTGTTCAATTCCCAAATGAGGCTTCCTGCATCCCAGGTCAGCTAGGGATGTGTTTCCGGCACAGTGTGCCATTCAGACTATCATTACAGTTGACACTCATTACTGAAATAATCGAACGACGTACACTGGAAGCGTAAGTTTATTAAATATGGGGAAAATTCCCCAAGTGGTTGGAAATGAAGGTTCATGGTGCCAGAATCTCAGCACAGGTTCTGATTCTTCTTCCAACTCAAATGAGAAACTATCAGGCTAAAGAAAATAGCCTATGATCCAGAATAGCATCTAAGGCCTAGAAAGCATCTCTCTGGTCCTTAAAAAAAAAAAAAAAAAGAGTTCTTAAGTTTTACATTGCTTGCTAACTTGTGTATTTCCAGCAAGAGTAGCAGCTATATTAACCACACAAGTGAGCATGGACACCCAGTAGGAGCCAGGCACCCTCTGCTGGTAAACCAGCAAACAGCAGTGTTTGTACTGAAAAATATTTTCCAGTGGACAGATACTTTCAGCAGGGAGCACACTACTAGAATACAAAGGGAGGCAACATGCTGAAATTATGACCCAATTCACTTATTTGTTCTTTCCCGGTGTGCAGCTGACCCTCTATATGGGAGCTCTTAATTAAAGCCTAGTAGGCTCACACTTTTTTGGCTCAACATTATCCTTCTGCTCTGTAAGCTTCTAGCTTAATTACAACAAGCCCCTAACTGGGCTATGGCACTACTTACATAATAGCAAAATTGCTTACCTTGCAATAGGTGTTATCCCAGGACAGCAGGATGTAGTCCTCATATCTGGGTGATGTCATTGATGGACCCCTATTGTGGAAAACTGTCAGTTTCTAGAAACTTTTGACTGGCACTCTGAGCCCACTGAGCATGCCATGATATTCTCTGCCACAGGGGTCTCCCTTCAGTCTCGTATGTAGCAATAAGCTTTAGCAAAAAATAAAATAATAAAACGTATCGTACCCAACTCCGGGGGATGGCGGGCGGGTTTCGTGAGGACTACATCCTGCTATCCTGGGATAACACCTATTACAAGGTAAGCAATTTTGCTTTATCCCAGGACAAGCAGAATGCTAGTCCTCACATATGGGTGATTAGCAAGCTAAAGGCTGAGTCATTTGTAGTGAAGCAACACTGAAGTATTGTTTGTGAAAATGAGGCAGTCTAAGATCACAGCAGGTTGGATGTAGAAGGAGTTGGGGGTTACACTGGAAACAAGTTCTTTAAGACAGATTGTCCATAGGCTGAATCTTGTCATCCTTCTTTGTCCAAACAGTAATGAGCTGCAAAGGTGTGAAGAGAACTCCATGTTGCTGCTTTACATATGTCAAGAATTGGCACTGAACGATAGTGTGCTACTGAAGTTGACATTGCTCTTACTGAATGTGCCTTTACTTGCCCTTGGAGAGGAAGGCCTGCTTTTTCATAGCAGAACTGTATGCAATCTGCTAGCCAGTTGGAGAGAGTGTGTTTGCCCACTGCTTTGCCCGGTTTGTTTGGATCAAAAGATACAAAAAGAGTTGAGTGGATTTCCTGTGGACTGCAGTGCGATCTAAGTAATATGCTAGCGCACGTTTACAGTCCAAGGTATGTAAGGCCCATTCTCCTTGGTGAGAATGAGGCCTTGGAAAGAATGTGGGCAAAACTATGGATTGGTTCAAGTGGAATTCCGTAACTACCTTGGGAAGGAATTTTGGATTTGTACGGAGAACCACTCTGTCATGTAGGAATTTTGTATAGGGTGAGTACGTGACAAGTGCTTTTAACTTACTAACCCTTCTAGCTGATGTAATGGCTATAAGGAAGATGGTCTTCCATGTGAGAAATTTAGGATCACAGGAAGTCATGGGTTCAAAAGGAGAACACATTAGCCTTGTTAAGACTAGATTAAGGTCCCATTCTGTAACTGGTGGCTAAATTGGTGGTTTAAGGTGAGTTAAACCTCTCATAAACCTACTAACAAGAGGTTGTATGGATATGGGAGCATCTCCCATCTTGTTATGGTAAGCTGAGATTGCACTTAAGTGTACTCTTACAGATGAGGTCTGGAGACCAGAGTCTGAAAGATGGCAAATAGTCTAGTAGAGAAAGTGTGGGGCAGGAGAAAAGGTCTATGTCCTTTTGTGTGCACAAGGCAAACCTTTTCCATTTCGAAGAATAGTTTTTTCGTGTTGAAGGTTTACATGAAGCTATAAGCACTTGAGACATTGGTTGAAAGATTGAGTGGTTGTAAGATTAAGCTTTCAACATCCACGCTGTCAGGGATAGGGATTGAAGGTTGGGATGGCGCAACAGACCCTGATCCTGAGTTATGAGAGTGGGAGCTACACCCAGGCGAATTGGTACTCTGATCGAGAGGTCTAGAAATATGGGAAACCATACTTGTCGAGGCCAATATGGGGCTACGAGTATCATGGACCCCTTGTCCTGTTGTAGCTTCACTATTATTTATTTTGGACTTTTATATACTGACATTCATGTAGAAAATTTACATATCACATTGGTTTACAGTGAAAAAACAAAAGTTGCAAATAGTATTACATAGAACAGGGTGACATGGAACTGAGAATAAGGGATCAAAAACAAAGGTAAATAATGACAACTGAAAAAGTGTGAGCCACGTGAGGATTAGAGTGACTCTTAAACAATATCAAATCAGAGAAAACATATGATAAAGACGCAATGATAAAAAGCCTATAAGATAATCAAATAGTAAGATCAAATTATATACTAAAGCAATGAGAATAAATATACGATGATAAGCAGCCATTAAGGAAGTCAGAAAGTATGTTCAGTCTAGACCAAGCCAGATGGCAGAGTCCATTCCGGGCGAGAATGGAGTTTTGGTTATGAGCGGTATTGGAGGATACACGTATAGAAGGCCTGAGTTCCAAGGGCGAGCAAAGGCGTCCTTGGCTGGCTGGTGTTTCTGCCTGTGCAGAGCGCAGAACTTGTCCACTTTGTGATTCAGGTGTGATGCAAAGAGGTCTATTGCTGGTTGCCCCCAACGCTGAAATATCCTGGTCGCTACTAAGGGATCCAGGGACACTCGTGTGGTTGGAACTGACGAGTGAGGCGATCTGCAACTACGTTGTGGATGCCCGCTAGATATGTGGCCCGGAGAAACATGGAATGTGTCAGGGCCCAGTCCCAAATCTGTGCAGCTTCTTGACAAAGGAGATATGAGCCCGTACCTCCTTGTTTGTTCAGGTACCACATGGCTACTGTATTGTCCATTTGAATTAGAACAGTCTTGTGTGAAAGGCAGTCCTTGAACGCATGCAGAGCATAACATATAGCTCGAAGTTCGGGGAAATTGATTTGAAATGTTGCTTCGAATTTTGTCCAAGTACCCTGGGTTTGGAGATTGTCTATGTGAGCTCCCCAACCTAAGGAGGATGCATCTGTATCTAAAGTTATCTGTGGGACTGGTTGTTGAAAGGGCAGGCCCTTGCGCAAATTGTCCTTGTTTGCCCACCAAAGTAGAGATGAATGTAGCTGGTGGGTGACTTGAATTGGAGAGGACAGTGGGTGAATGGCTTGGATCCATTGTGTTATTCTCATGGCTAGTCTGGCCATAGGAGTGGCATGAACTGTGGAGGACATGTGACCTAGTAAAGTGAGAAACTGATGAGCTGTTGCTTGTTTGAGTGTAGCGAATTTGCCAACAAGGCAAGTGTTACTGCTCGATCCTCAGGGATAAAGGCTTTTGAGAGGATGGTGTTCAATTCTGCTCCTATGAATTGAAGCAGGTGAGACGGAATGAGATGGGACTTTTGATAATTGATGAGAAACCCCATCGACTGAAGTAGAGTAATTGTTCGATTGAGAGAAGCCAGAGCTCCTTGTTGAGACTGACTTCTGATGAGCCAGTCTAGATTTATTTATTTCTAACTTTTTTTTTTTATACCGAAGTTCAGGTAAAACATGAACACTTTCCTTGTGTAAGTGTGCTGCTATTACTGCCAGGCATTTCGTGAACACTCAGAGCTGAAGTGAGTCCGAACGGTAGTACTCTGTACTGGAAATGTTGATGACCCACCAGGAAGCGCAGATACTTGCAATTAGGAGGGAATATTGGAATGTGAGCGTAAGTGTCTTGTAGATCCAGAGAACAAAGCCAATCTCCTGTTTGAAGAAGTGGAAGCATGGTGCCTAGAGATACCATCCTGAACTTTTCTTTCTTCAGAAATTTGAGATTTCTGAGGTCTAGGATGGGACGTAGGCCTCCTGTTTTCTTTGGAATGAGGAAATAACGGGAGTAGAATCCTCTGCCCTGCTGAGTCCGGGGCACCCGCTCTACGGCTCTGGCTCTCAGAAGAGTGGATAATTCTGCTTGTAGATGAATTGTGTGATTTTCATTTAGCGAAAGAGGTTTTGGAGGAGAGTTGAGAGAAAATTGAGTTGGTAACCTTGAGATATTGAGAGTACCCATTGGTCTGTTATCTGTAACCAATGGTTGTAGAAGGCGGAAACTCTGCCTCCTACTGGCAGGTTCAGTTTTGGATGATTGAGATGGCTTTGGTCTCTGGTGGTGGCCTCAAAAACATGCAGCCGGTCCTGTCTGCAGTGGAGGTTGAGGCCTAGCAGCTCTAGGCTGCCTGGGTTGAGATCTTTGCTGTGGACGAGAAGATCTACCTCTGGATGCTGGTGGGTAGTAATGTCTCTACCTGTAGAAAGGTTTGAGATTCCTTCCTTGGAGGACGGCGAGATGATGATGTAGCAGAGTCTTGCGGAACAGACGACAGTTGGTGCAAGGTTTCCGTATGTTCTTTCAGTTGGGCCACAGCATCCTGTACCTTTGACCCAAAGAGGTTGTCACCTATGCATGGCAAATCCACCAGTTTTTCGTGTACCTCAGAGGCCTGAGGTCAGAGGCTTTCAACCATGCCCAGCGACGTGCACTTATTCCTGAGGCCGCTACTCTCAAAGCTGTCGTAGGCGGCTCGGACTTCATGCTTTCCAGCTTCAAGTCCTTTGTGTATAATGGCCTGAGCTACTGCTTGGTACTGCTGAGGTAGAGAGTTGGAAAGCTCCTGCATCTGCTTCCAAAGATTCCTCTGGTATTGCGTCATATATAGTTGATAGATGCAATTCTTGAATTGAGCACAGCTCCCTGGTATACTTTCCTGCCTAAGGAGTCCAGGAATCTATGGTCCTTTCCAGGAGGAGTAGAGGAATGAGGTCTTATTTTTTTGGATTTCTTCTGTGCCGACTCCACAACAACTGATTGATGTGGGAGCTGTGATTTTTGGTATCCAGGAACATTTTGGACCAGATAGGTGGTGTCCACTCTTTTGTTAATAGGTGGAACTGAGCATGGATGTTCCCAGAGTCTATGCTGTAATTCCAAAAGTACCTCGTGGACAGGGTTGGCCAGGACCTCTTTTGGAGGGTCCACGAACTGTAAAACTTCTAACGTTTGCTGTCTCGTGTCCTTTTCAGATACCAAGTTAAATGGTATTGTGTCTGCCACGTCCTTAATAAAATTAGTGAAGGACAAGTCCTCTGGTGGGGATTTCTTTCTACCTTCTGGAGGAGAAGGGTCAGACATGAAGTTTCGGAGGAAGGGTCAGAACGCTCGTCTTCCCATGAATCGTATGGGTCTTCTCTGCAAGGGGAAGCGGGAGAAGACCTCGGTGGTCGAAAAAGTCCTGAAGGCCCTGGCTGCGGATCTTCAATAGGTCTGTCCAGGAACTTCAGTTGGTTTAGATAGAACAGATTTCGGTGGGAGAGCACCGATTGCGACAAATCTATCAGTAGTTGAAATAACGCCAATTCCGGTTGTCCTCGGGCCCCAGGCACTGGTATCGGTATTGTCTGGACTGGTTCCGGCATTGGTCCGGGTACCGGCAACAGTAGAGGCGTCTGCATCGGTAGATGCTTTGGTACCGGTGCAGTCAGCGGCTTCGGTGTTGGTACCGGCATCGGCATTGACGAGGACATCAATGGTCCTGTAATGCTTGCAGCACCGCTTGGCGGATAAATCCGCTCAATTCCTCCATGATAGCTGGTGCAGGCAGAGCAGCTACACGTGGTGGCGGTGGAGGCGTTATCGGTCCTTCCACAGGGCCCTGTGGAGGTTCGATGGCTGGCACATCATGAGGAGGTTAACGCCTCGGCGAAGGCCTCTGTGTTTCTTGAAAGCGAGGTCGTTTGGCGGTCGATTTCTCTGGGGATAGTAAAGCCTCCGGAATCGATGGATGGCGATGTCGATGTTCCGCCGCCGACCTCATCGATGCCACGGATGGGGTCGGCGATGAACGATCCCCTGAATCTTCCGGACGACATTTTTTGAGAATTAGACGTTTTGAAACTCCGGCCGGAGATGATTGAGTGGACATTGATGGAGAAGGTAAAAGTTGAAGATGGAACAAGTGTTCCATCTTTTGTTGTGCCTTTCGACCCTTCACGGTCATTTCGGCACACTTTGGGCAAGATGTTACATCGTGTAATTGGCCCAAGCAAAGTACACACTTGAGGAGTGGATCTGTAATGGACATGGTCCGATTACAATTGGGACATTTTTTAAATCTAGTGGCCATATTTCCCTAGACAGCTGTCGATGAAAATGAGAAGAAAAACACTTTTCCTGAAAAGAGTCAGAATGAGAAAAAAACACAAAAAAACGTACTCACCGGCCGGTGGTAACGTGGGAGACCCCGATATGGGAGAGAAATAATCACTTTTAAATCTGATTTTTAGTCAGAAATGTATGTGAGAAAACTCACACAGGCTCCTGCTCCGCGATGCCAAAAGCAGCGCAGAAAAACAAAGACTGAAGGGAGACCCCTGTGGCTGAGAATATCATGGCATGCTGGGCATGCTCAGTGGGCTCAGTGTCAGTCAAAAGTTTCTAGAAACTTTGACAGAAAGTTTTCCGTAATAGGGGCTCCATCAATGACGTCACCCATATGTGAGGAATAGCATCCTGCTTGTCCTGGGATAAAGAGATAAATAGATCTCTATAGATACCTGTAGAACTCAAACTGCTAAGGATATATATAGATTTTTTTTTTTTTAAAGTCTAGCTAATGTCCTCTGCCTGAGGAATGGAGTACTACTGCTCTCTAAAAGTTCACTTTTGAGTCAATCATTAGGTGTTTGTGTTGAACAGTGATTGAGTCCTTCCCTTGTGGGCTGTGCCTACTGCCTGCGCAGCATCCCAAGCCTGTTCAAAGAGAAACCAGGCTCAGGAACCAAACCCGGATCTCCGCCTGACAGCAAAACAGACAGACAAATGGGAAGTGTTAATATTTCCCTGTGCTTAGCAGTTTGAGTCATACAGTTATCACTCAGGACAGCCAGACAATTATCTTTTATGAGTGAGGACAACCATTGTTTTTAATGCAACATTCTCTGTACATATATGATTAAAGGGCATGGCTACCCAGGCTTCTCTGTCCAGCATCTGTGCATCCTCATCTTGTGGTTGAAGAACTTTATCCCAGAAGTCTGTCTCGCCTTCAAGATATTCATCTACAATATCCATTTCCGGAACAATCTGTGCTTCTTCTGAAGCTACTTCTGTTAGAAAAATCAAGCAATAAGGTCAACTGCTACAAGCCATCAGCGAAACTGGGGAAATACTTTACAGAAAAAAAAATTATAGTAGTTTTAAGAAGGGTGGAGAAAACGTGAATGGGAAAATTATTCCTTCTTCAGGGAAGGTCTGAAGCACTGAACTAAAATCAACCAGAACTAGGAAAGAAGCTCAAATCCTCACTACCACTAAGCCTCTATTACCTCGAGCCATTCACGCCTCCTCTCTGTGCCTCAGTTATAATCCCTGCCTCTGCCATGGACTATATGACTTTGGGAGCATCACTTGTTCCTTCTCCCATCTAGAAGTTCTCCTGCTATTCAGTTGCCAGACCTATGGTGTCAGTCCGTCTACCCTAGATGAAATGGTTCTACATGAAGTGCACTGGTATCAAATTTGGTTGAAAACCAGCTGCTTTGGTTGTGTAGAGAAAGGTAGTATATCAAATCAACTATTTAAACCCAAATTAGTATTCTTCTTCACAGGACCTTCCTCTTAGATTTAGTTTCTAAGTGAATTATAAAGAGAATCTCCAATTTATACACCAATGAGCTAGTTTGACTGCATAACATTTTCTTAAGTGGTTGGCATACTTTTATCTCATATGTTAATAAGGACTGAGACAGTTGTAAATCATATGATTTCTTGTAAATTGAACCCAGAAGGCAAAATGAAACTCAATGTAGGCCTTTAACTTACCTTTTGACTTTTAGCATACATTCTAGCATTTCAGCAACCTTGAATAGTTTCAACAAGAATAATCAGTGAAATTTCACAGTGCAGTAATGATTTTCTACTAGTCTAGCCTCATAGGAAAAGAGCCTTTCAAAGCACCCCCACACCATTCAAGACAGCTTCCATGACTGTCTCTTGCAGCAAAGCCAGAGCTGATCTGTAGGTTATGCCATCATACCAATCTCTTCTGGAACAAAAAAGACAAGACCATAGACATGGATCCCGTAAAGGGAAATGTCTCCTCCATAAACTAATCTCAAAGAGGCTCCAAACTAACTCAGGTCTGCTACGTGCTCCTCTTTCACACCACCAAAGGTTGTAACCTGACACTACGTATCCTCACTATGTAGCTTGGCTCCTTCAACAGTCAAGGTTGTAAAAGAGTGGAAGAGATCTTCTAAGGAAGAATCCTCTGACTGCAGGAAAGAATGAAAGAGCACCCCCTGCTTGCACCTTCAGAACTCAGCCCAGGGAGTGTCTGGGCTCCTGGCCAGTCATGGTTCCCACCATAATATCTAAACCCCCTGGGTTCTTGCTTTCCTTTTTCAGCCTAAGATCTTGCTTGTCTTGGAACTTCACCAGGCTGATCTGATTCAACCCAATCATTTTTACATTGCAACTTAGCATTGGTGGATTAATAAGCATTGGACACTAGTTTTTATTTGCATATTGGGAGCATTTAACTTTTTATGAGTATTACTTATCCTGTCAAATTCTTTGAGTGAATTTTCTCTTTTCTTTGAGTTGGTTTTTTTTTTTTTTTGCAGCACATTATGATTACAACTTTAATAACCTGCCATCAGCAGCATGAATGTAGACCTTGTACAACTGTGCTGTTTTTCAATCAATTTAGTTTTAAACCGATATATGTAGATTTTTGGGAACACTCCTCTTTCCTGTATTTACCCAAGTACCTAAGGGTTACTAGATTCCCTCAGCTTGTTCACATCAGCTAATGGTATTACATTAACTACTGCCACCTGGGCTGCCTTCTCCCAAGCTAGAGGCCAGTATTTCTGAAGCTGGTTGTGGCCCTCAGCCTAGTCCTGGACAGATTGGTTCTTGAATTAGTGTGTAATTTTCTGTCTTTGAGAAACAAATAGTCATATTTGTTTATAAATGATTGCATATAGATTTGTTTTACAAGGTCAGTACATAACTTGCCAGAGAGAACATCTTACTGCCTTTACAGATTCCCCTGTTTTCTCCTACTTCACACAATTTCTTCCTGCATCGTTTCAAGGCCAGGAGCAGTACAGAGCACTAAAACACCTGGAAACTGTCCAGGGCAGAGTGTTGGGTTTAAAACTAGTGAAGACAAAATGGCGATCATAAGCAGTGGATAAAAGACAAGAAGTCCACCATTTTAGGCATGCATACAAATATTTTTATCACCAGTAGTTTGGCAATATATCAAAGGTTACACAAAGAAAATTGTTCTGCGAATGTGGGTATACAGTGGGTATACAGTATACAGATGTAAAGTGGGATGGGGGAGATGTAAAGTGGGATGGGGGAGAGACTGCTGCTGACCAGAACTGAACAGAGACAGAAAGATTCAGCATCTCCAGTATTGTATATTTGTTTGTTTTTCTAATTTGTCTCAGGTGTTCTCATAAGCACCTGCTTTGTAATTACATAGAAAATAAGCTTGCCATTGTTTCACAAAAGACTTAGTGTTATTTTTCTTCGTCAATTCAATAATATAGACCACAGGGCAAACAAATACTAGCTGACCCCGAAAGAACCCAACACAGTTCTCCACTAGTACTCCTACCCCTGGTTCAGCTGCCTCAGATCATAAATACCTTCCCAACCTATGAAGTTCACGCCTTACAGTGCAAAAAAAAGTCAAAGAAAACTCCATTCCCTGCAGAAGACAATTAGGAAAAAAAAGCCCTGCTCAGGCTCCTTCTAGCCTCCCTAGAAAGAGAAAGTAGCCTTGCAACACTGGACTACTGAATATCACTGAGAGCGAACAGAGTGAGATGCATGTGGGTCTGCACCCAAGGAACTATATTCAGGTCTATTCCCCTAGAGCTTAAGATCTGCAGAATGGACCATGCTCAGGGCAGCACAGAAATGGGAGATCTCAACACTGGACATAAGGCCTTAAGCCCTTGAAGTCCAAAGCCATAAGACTACTACTTTGGATAGGAGGGCTTACCTATTTAAGAAATTTATAAGAACATAAGAAGTTGCCATACTGAGTCAGACTGATGGTCCATCAAGCCCAGCATCCTGTTTCCAACAGTGGCCAATCCAGGATACAAATACCTGCCAAGTACCCAAACATTAAAAACAGATCCCATGTTACTAATGCAGGTAATAAGCATTGGTTATTTCCTAAGACAACTTGACTAATAATAGTTTATGGATTTCTCCAGGAACTTAGCCACACCTTTTTTAAACCTAGATAAGCTAATTGCCAGAGGATGTGGTTAAGGCTATGAAATCCAGAGCTTAATTATGCATTGCGTGAAAAAGAATTTTCTTTGATTTGTTTTAAATGTGCTATTTACTAACTTCATGGCATGCCCCTTAGTCCTGAAAGGGTAAACAATCGATTTTACATTAACCTTTTCTAGTCCTCTCAATTTTATAGACCATCATATCCCTCCTTAGACATCTCTTCTTCAAGCTGAACAGCCCTAACCTCTTTAGCCTTTCCATCCCCTTTATCATTTTGGCCTCCCTTCTCTGTACCTTCTCCAGTGCATCAATGGAGAAATTACTTACCTGATAATTTTATTTTCCTTAGTATAGACGGATGGACTCAGGACCAATGGGTTATGTGCTCCCCTGCTAGCAGATGGAGACTGAGTCAGGTTTCAAAGCTTTCACCTTTGAAAGATATCCCCCTGCAGCGACCTCAGCCATTCAGTACTCTCTTCAAAAGAGATTGAGGGCATACTATTGAAACACTTCAATAAATTTTGAATACAACTTAATAACTTGATTAAAAAACTGGTGACCGTAACTGCACTCAACCAAACATAAGTGCTGAATCCCAGCAATATTAGATGCCCTGATTTAGGGATAGGGCCTCGGCTTACCCGTAACCTCTTAGAATCTAGATTCACCTCATGGGAGATTCCTTGGTACCGTTCATGAGCAGCTCTGGGCAGGATGCTGAGTCCATCTGTCTACACTAAGGAAAAAGAAATTATCAGGTAAGTAGTTTCTCTATTTCCTAGCATGTAGCCAGATGGACTCAGGACCAATGGGATGCACAAAAGCTACTGTAGAACGGGGTAGGAGGCAGCCTGCAGTCCGGTTAGCACCACCCTTTCAAAGGATGCGTCCTCTCAGGCCCGGGAGTCCAGGCGATAGAACCTGGAGAAGGTGTGTAGGAAGGACCACGTCGCTGCTTGAGAGATGTCGACGGGAGACAATAGCTTAGCTTCCGCCCAGGATACTGTCTGGGACCCATTGGAATGGGCTTTAACAGAAGTGGTAAAGGCTTCCCTGCCTCTACATAAGCTCCCATGATCACTTCCTTGATCCAGCCAACTATGGTAGCTCGCGGAGCAGCTTCGCCTTGTTTTTTTCCAACAGGATGAACAAACAAGCGATCCGTCTTGTGCACAGGTTCTGAACATTCCAGATACTGTACTAAAAGCCTACTAAGTGGCATAGGAGGCAGTAGCCTTCCATGTCCTTGCGTTTATCCAGAGATGGTAAGGAAATGGACTGGTTCAGGTGAAACTCAGACTACCTTTGGTAAGAAGGAAGGAACAGTATGAAGCTGTAACATTCCTGCAGTAAACCAGAGGAACGGCTCTCAACATGACAGCACCTGTAGCTCAGAGATGAGACTAGCATATCGCCACCAAGAATACAGTCTTCAGCGTTAACCAGTGCAGAGAGACTGAACAGCGACCGAAAGTAAGGCCCTGCTAAAGAGTCCAATACTAGATTGAGGTTCCATAAGGGGACCAGCCACTTTAAGGGTGGTCGGTGGTGTTTAACCCCTTTCAGGAAACAGGCCAATTCAGGATGCAGACAGGTGGATTCCGTTCATCTCGCTCCTGAAGCAAGAGAAAGCCGCCACCTGGACCTTCAAGGAGTTGAGGGACAACCCTTAGTTCAGGTTGTCCTGTAAAAATTCAAGAATCATGGGGAAGATTGGTCATCCAAGGGGGCACCCTGCGTTCCTCGCACCAGGCTTAAATTATTCTCCAGATCCGCATGTACGCCAAGGACGTATTCGGCAGCTTCCGTGTGTGGAGCTGCCGAATATCCACACTTTGACAAGCAAGCCCTAAGGGCCAGACCGTAAGACAAAACAGAGTTGGGTTCTCGTGAAGGATCGGACCTTGTTGGAGAAGGTCCCTGTGTAGGGAGAGACAAAGTGGGGGGGCTCTCCACCAGAAGCCTCCGCATGTCTACATACCACGGGCGTCTGGGCCAATCCAAGGGCACTAGAAGGACTAATCCTCTGAGGTTCGATCTTGTGGATGACCTGGAGAGAAAGCGTACAGTAAGTCCTCCTCTGGCCAGGTTTGGACAAAAGCGTTGATCCCTTGGGAGCGCTGATCTCTTCTATGACTGAAGAAAATCGGCTGACCTTCGCATTTTGAGATGTGGCCAGTAGGTCAATGTATGGGAGGCCCCAGCGATCTACTAGGAGCTGAAAAGCTCTGGTCGACAACACCCATTCCCCTGGATCCAGACTCTCCCTGCTGAGAAAGCCTGCTCTGACGTTGTCTTTTCCTCTAAAGTGGGAGGCCAAGATCCCTTGCAGATCTAACTGCCCATTCCATTTGGGGGGGGGGGGTCGTCTAATCTCCATAGAGACAATTGGTGACTTTGGTTCCTCCCTGGCAATTTATGTAGGCTACCGTTGTTGCATTGCCCAACATCATGCAGACTTCCTGTCCCTGGAGCCTGTGGGTGAATTGCAGACCTGCTAATCTGACTGCTCTTGCTTCCAGGCGGTTTATGTTCCAGCGCACCTCTTCCTTGGTCCATCGCCCCTGGGTTATCAATTCCTGACAGTGAGCTCCCTACCCTCGGAGGCTCGCGTCTGTTGTGAGGACTAGCCAGTTTGGTGGGGACAGGCTCACACCCTTGGCTTAGGTGAACTTCCTGTAGCCACCACTGGAGCCAAGAACATACTTCCATTGGTAGGCAGAGGCGAATAGAGTATTGTTGTTACAGTTGGTTCCAAAGTCACAGAAGGGAGCGTTGGAGTGGCTGCATGTGTGCCCTCACCCACTGTACTACCTCCAGGGTTGATGCCATCAAGCCAAGAACCTGGAGATAGTGCCATACCCTGGGGCACATGGTGTTCATCAACCGATACACTCAGCACATCCATTTCCTTATCCTTGAGTGAGGGAGGAAGACTTTGTCCTGCTTGGTATCGAATCGGACTCCCAGATACTCTAAGGACTGGGAGGGCTTGAGGCTGCTCTTGTCCATGTTCACAACCCAACCGAGTTCCTGAAGCAGGGACCTGACCTTGCTGGTTACCTGGAGGCTCTCTTCCAAGGACTTCGCCCTGATCAGCCAGTCATCTAAGTAAGGCTGCACCAGATCCCTTCTTTCCTCAGTGCCGCCGCCATGACCAACATAATTTTGGAGAATGCGGTTGCCAGGCCGAAGGGCAACGCCTGGAACTGATAATGGTGGCCCAGTACCACAAAGCGTAGGAAACAATGGTGGTCTTGACTGATTGGGTTATGAAGGTAGGCCTCCAAGAGGTCCAGGGAGGTTAAGAACTCTCCCGGTTGTACGGCCATTATGACGAAGTGAAGAGTTTCCATGCGGAAGTGAATTATCCGCAGATGACGATTGATGCTCTTGAGGTCCAGGATGGGGCAAAATGAACCCTCCTTCTTGGGGTGCTATGAAATAGATGGAATAATGCTCTATATTTTCCTGCAGTGTAGCACCGGAGTTATAGTCCTCAGACTAAGGAGCCTTAACTTGGATTCCACTGCCAGATTTTTGTGCTGGGAGTGGCAATGTAACATCATGAACATGTCCCGAGGGATGCTGTAAAATTCCAGAGTGTATCCTTCTCGTATGATGTCCAGTATCCATTTGTCCAACCTGATCTTGACCCACCGCTGCTAGAAGAGGGATAGTCAGTCCCCTATCTCCTCATCCTGTGGATGGGTTGGCCAAATTTCATTGGGAAGTTCGAGTCGAACCTGAGCCTGAACCAGTTTCTCTTTTTGGTTGTCTGCTCTGAAAGGACTGAGACCTTCGAGGGCAGAGATGTCTGAAATGAGATTCTGTAGGCCTGGAAGTGCTGGGAGCCCCTATCTGGACCCCTCATAGGCGAGGGGTACTGTAACCTCTTTTTCTTATCTTCTGGTAACCAAGGCACTGGAGATTCACCCCACTTACTGGCTAGCTTTTCCAATTCACTTCCAAATAGAAGGGATCCCTTAAAGGGCATCTTTGTGAGGTTTGCTTTAGAGTTCGCGTTCGCTGACCAATTTCACAGCCATAGCTGTCTTCTGGCCGCCACCACTGAGGCTACTCCTCTGGCTGAGATACACAATAGGTCAGAGCTTGCATCTAGTAGGAAGGCTGCAGCGGGCTCACTTGTCTCTCCGGAATGCGCCCCTGAGCTATCTGCCTCTCTCAAGAGCTGCAGTGTCATTGCTGTTGTATCAAAGGCTTGCTTAAGGATGGACGCCAACCGCCTATCGTGTGCATTCTTCAAGGCTGCTCCTCCCTCTACTGGGATAGTTGTTTGGTTTGAGATGGCACGGACCAGGGCATCCACTCTCGGAAAAGCTGGCGATCTTTGGCCGCTGGGTCCAGAGGGTACAAGGCCTCAAAGGCCCGACCTCCTTTAAAACTGGCTTACGAGGCATCTACCTCCAGGTCAATCAACTCCTGGATGGCTTCCAGCATTGGAAAATAGCAAGCGGCTTTCCGTAGACACACCAGGATGGGACCTTTCTTTGTTTCCAACATTGGGAGTTCCTGGCACGAACCCAGAGTCTTTAGAGTCTGGGAGACCAGGGCTGGCAATTCATCTGAGGAAGAGACCATAGCATGGTCCCATATGGCTCCAGACCTGGAGGGATTTCCCTGTCCTCCAATGAGTCTGCATCCCCTTCGTCATCCGGTGGTGTCTGGTCCCCGTCAGAGATACCCTTGATGAGGCGAAGCATGTCCAGAGGCATGCTGATAGGGCTGGGAGGATGAGGCCTTCCCAGCTGGGGCTCAGACCAGGCAGGGGCAGCAGCTGACTGTGCCTGAACAAAGGCTTGAAGGCCCTGAAGGAACTCCATCCAAGAAAAGGTTGCCGGGTCCATATCTAGCCCAGGAGGAACTGGGGTAGGGGGCCACTGAACTGCCCTCTCCCAGGGAGGACGTAGCCCCGGGGTGCTACAAGATAAAGTCGTGGCTGACCTGTTCTCAGACTGGGAGGGGACAGGCTTGGAGAAGTTCTGAGGGTCTAGCCCTCCCTCTGGGCTTCCTCAGTGCTGACACGGTGCTGTACAACCTTAATATGGAAGGAAGCACAAAGGGAGTGTCGCTTGTGCTTCTTTGTTACCAGAGCCATAGTACACTGTAGCTTGTGCGTTCAGCCGGTTAGCGTCTGAGCTCGAGCGCGCACAAATCTGCCCCAACGTATGTAAGTATAAGTGTCTGGTTGTGCGCGAATGTATGCATGTGCTTATACGCACGGTTATGCGCACCTATGTGCTTGTCAGGCGCACAAAGGGCCGGCCTGCACTGTGCGTACTGACAGTCAATAAGGGAAAATGGTGCCGCACCAAATCGCGCGCAGCAGCCTGCCACGTGGCGTACCCACCGAGCCTGAAGTGTGGCCTAGCCCATTGGGGGCCGCTCAACCCGCTCAGAAACGCCCTTCCCTTGCCCTAACAGGATCAGGAATATAGTGGATACAGTGTGCCGAGCAAGGAGACCGGAGGAAAGACTTACTGAAACCCTTCCATGTCCCTGAATCAGAGTTCTTTTCTACTTACCTGGACTCTGCACTTACCAGCTGAGTACAGAGGTCTCCAGCTGCGGGTGGAGAGGGCTTAGGCCATCACTGCTGCACTCTGTTTCCTGCACCTGCTGCCTTTCAGGTGCTTCAGCAGCAAAGTCCACGCCGGGGACCGGCTACCAGACCAAGGCACACCTCTAAAGGATCTCGGAAATCACCTCAGGAATTCTCAACTGGGAAAGGGACTTTTAGGTATCACCGCAGGAAAGCGGGCTCGATCTTTCTCCAATTTAAAAGGTAAACTTTCTTCTTCAAACTAGTACTGCAATCCTAGACACTACTGCTGGTGTGGGTATAGTATATCCACATCTGCTAGTAGACGGAGAGATACTGAATGGCTGAGGTCACTGCAGGGGTATATCTAAGGTGACGTCAGCTTTGAAACCGGACTCTGTCTCCATCTGCTAGCAGGGGAGCACACAACCCATCGGTCCTGAGTCCATCTGGCTACACGCTAGGAAAAATTTTGATGGTGAAAGGGGGAATTTTTAAATGCTGCAATGTGTCCGGCTAACTCCAGTTGGACCAATGCTTTGAATATCAACCTCTAAATTTATCATAAAGTGAAATATTCTCCATAGCGAAGTTCTAGAACAGCTAAAATATATTCACTGAAGGCTTTCAGCAAGGAAAATGACTTTTTGGTGGCTAGAAAGATTAACTGAACAGAAAAAATATTGTGTCAAACAAAAGTGGTGCAAAATAGTGAGGATTCAAAATAATTGTTCACAATGTACTCTTATAAACTGATAAATACCATCAATGTGGCCAGTCATTATAGGTACTTATGTAAAAACAAAAGGATTTTTGGCCGATGATTAAGCGTAAGGCAAAGTGAAGGTTTAATATATGCCAAAGTGCCTATTATGACTGGCCACATTGATGGTATTTATCCGTTTATAAGAGGACATTGTGAATGATCAAAGAACAAATAAACAAACTGATCAGAGTAACAGAGAAAGGCTGACCACAATTGACAAAAGTCTGTTCCATTCATACCTCTCCCTTCCGCTGCCCCCTCTTCTGGCTCATGCTTTTCTTTGGGGGGCTCCATCTTCTGACTTGCAGATTCTATCTCTTGATCGTCTCTCATCTGTGTGTCCAAGGTTTTAAGTTCCTCTGAGATCTCTTCAACTATACGCTTTGTGTCAGCTATATGTACAACAAAACAAGGCATCTTATTAACGATTTGAACACCAATCAATCTAATAAGAAGTAAGGGGAAAACCGGTCACCTGAAAGGAAAACATCTGCACTATACTACTGAATCATCACTGGTAGACCTCATGTCTATGAAGCAGTTTTTGCACTGGCCCTTCAGCATGACACAATGATGTTTCCTGCCTTCCGATAGGCTGCACTAGTTGACATTATGTCCCCAACAACTTGCCACCAAGGAAAAGAAGTCCTGGGAATGAAGGCACAGAGAACGAGAGGACTGTATGGCATGAGGTCATACAGAGGATCAGTGATTTTAAGGATTTGGGCTGCTGTTCAGATGGTTTTTAATTCAATGCTTCAGACCTCACTAGAAGGAAGACAGACTTCTCCATTACTTTCCAACTAGTTCACAGGACATCATCATCACTATCAGATCTGCACAGTGTATACGGAATACCGATCATGGGTTGTTCTAGCTGATTTTAACTCATTTCCTATTTTTATAACCATAACAAAACCACTTAAGACAGTAAGAACATCTTCAGTCTTAGCATGTTATCAGGAAGACATGGCCCTGTTGGATGAACACTATGGCTGGGTTATCATGGTCAGATTATTCTGATTCCTGGATACTCACAGACTTGTGCTTTGACGTAGGCTATGTACTGCTCAGGACTGAGAGCCGGGTGACATTTGATAGACTGAGGGGTAATAGTGGAAGGAAGTCGCAGAAATGGGTGGTGGCAGATACGAGTGGTGTGTATCGTCAAAACATAGGAGCAGGACTGGGGCTCATCCACACGAGCGATGTAATCTCCTGATCCCTCTTCACACATAAACTAGTGCAAGAAAAGAACATTAAGTACAGTTGTCAATCACCACAATAATTGTGCCAAGATCAGCTGCCAATCAACTGTCTTCCTGAGCTCCCATTCTGATATTCTATTATCAACTGGGAAATGTCTGCGAAATAAACTTGTTATAATTATCTAGTACATATGTGTCCTATTGTAAATCTATTTTTAAGACCAATACTTTAAACTGAACTACTACTGCAGATATTCACGATGTAAAGTATGATCACAGAAAGAGCATGGCAGCTGGGCTATACGCTACCAGGCAGGGACACCAAGTTTAATTCTCAGCTGTTTCTTATTCCTGAGGATGGGAGTGCAGCAGAATGTTCTTACAAGCTTGGGGGAACAGAGTTCACTGTTGCTCTTAGGAGGACACTTATGGGCCAGCAAAAGAGTAGACAAAGCATGACAAAGGTGTATTCCACGTCACCTGCTATAAAATCTTTAAACATGTGCGAGAGAGGTAAAGAAAATATCAGACACTATGCAAAAATAGAGTCCTAAGAAGAGTCAGAGAGGAAGAAGTAAGGAGAGAGGCAGTGCCTGATAACTCCAATGATGGGATAGAATGAGGAGCAAAGCTGTGCAGCTGATATCCAAGAAGATCCTCTAAGGCATCTGGTTTCTTATGGTTTTGCTACATTCTCTACAGTTTATATTGTTGTATATGTCTGAAAATAAATTCTTTAAAAAAAAAAAAAGGAATAAATGTGATGCGGATTAGCTGTAATGGAGAAATTATTTACCTGATAATTTAGTTTTCCTTAGTGTAGACAGATGGACTCGGGACCAATGGGTTATGTGCTCCCCTGCCAGCAGATGGACATGGAGTCCAGTTTCAAAACAGACGTCACCCTAGATATACCCCTACAGTGACCTCAGCCATTCAGTATTCTCTTCAAAAGCCATTGGGGACATACTGATGAAAAACTATAAAAAACAGAAGTCCTTAACTGTACTCAACCAAACATTAGCACTGGGTCCCAGAAATATAGATGCCCCGATCTAGGGGGTAGAGAGACTGCTTACCCGTAACCTCTTGGAATCAAAATTCATCTCATGGGCGATTCCTTGGCACTGCTGATGGGCAGCCATGAGTGGGATGCTGAGTCCATCTGGCAACACTAAGGAAAACAAAATTATCAGGTAAATAATTTCTCCATTTCCTAGCATGTAGCCAAATGGACTCAGGACCAAATGGGATGTACAAAAGCTACTCCTGAACAGGGTGGGAGGCTGCACTCAGTCCAGTTAGCAATGCCCTTACAAAGGCTGTGTCCTCTCGGGCCCAAACATCCAGGCGATATAATCTGGAGAAGGTGTGCAAGGAGGACCATGTCACCACTTGGCAGATGTCAACAGGAGTAGCTTAGCTTCCGCCCAGGATACTGACTAGGCCCCAGTGGATTGAGCTTTAACCTGCCTTCACATAAGCTCCATGATCACTTCCTTGATCCAGTGAGTTATGGTAGCTCACAAAGCTGCTTCACCTTGTTTCCTTCCACTGTGAAGAACAAACAAGCGGTCCACCTTCTACACCGGTTCCGAATTTCCAGATACCGTACTAAAAGCCTGATGTTTAAGTGGCGAGGAAATGCTAGTCTTCTGTGACCTTGTGTTTATCTAGGTATGGTAAGGAAATGGACTGATTCAAGTGAAACTCCGAGACTACCTTTGGCAAGAAGGGAGGAATGATGCAAATCTTGTAAGTTCCTGAAGTCAACCAGAGGAATGGCTCTCGAAACGACAACACCTGTAGTTCAGAGATGAGACAGGTCGAGCATATCGCCACCAAGAATAGTCTTCAGCATTAACAGGCGTAGGGACAGACTGCACAGCAACCGAAAGGAAGGCCCAGCTAAAAGATCCAATACTAGATTGAGATTCCCTAGTGGGACCGACCACCATAAGGGTGATCAGAGGTGTTTAACCCCTTTTAGGAAAACGGGCCAAGTCTGGATGTGCCGACAGGCAAGCTCCGTTCACCTTCTCAAACAGGAGAGCGCTGCAACCTGGACTTTCAAGGAGTTGAGGGACAACCCTTCATTCAGGTCATCCTATAAAAATTCCAGATCCATGGGGATTTTGGTCGTCCAAGGGGTTACCCCGCGTTCCTTGCACCAGACCTCAAATATTCTCCAGATCTGCACATACATCAAGGCTCTGGAGAACGTCCGTGCGCAGAGCAAGGTGGCAATTACTGCCACTGAATATCCACGCTTCATCAAGCAAACCCTCTCAAGGGATAGGCCGAAAGACAAAACAGGGATGGGTCCTTGTGAAGGAGTGGACCTTGTTGGAGCAGGTCCCTGTGCGGAGGGAGGCTGAGGGAGCTCTCCTCCAGAAGCCTCCTCATGCCTGCATACCAAGAGCATCTGGGCCAATCCGGGGCCACTAGGACTAATCCTCTGTGGCGTTCGATCTTGCGAATGACCTTGGTCAGCAGAGGCCATGGAGGGAAGACGTACAGTAAATCTCGCTGGCCAGGTCTGGACAAGGGCATCAATCCCTTGGGAGCGCTGATCTCTTCTGCAACTGAAGAATCGTGAGACCTTCGCATTCTGAGATGCAGCCAGCAGGTCGATGGAGGGGAGGGCCCCAGTGATCTACCAGGAGCTGGAAGGCTCTGGTTGACAAAGCCCATTCTCCTGGATCCAGACTCCCCCTGATGAGAAAGTATGCTCTGGCGTTGCCTTTTCCCGTGATGTGGGAGGCTGAGAACCTCTGTAGATTTAAGTCCGCCCTTTCCATAAGAGGATCCATTTCCAGAGCCACTTGGTGGCTTTTGGTTCGTCCCTGGTGGTTGATGTAGGCTACCACAGTAGTGGTGTCAGACAGACATCACACAGACTGCCTGGCTCTGAAGTCTGTGGCTGAATTGCAGACACGCTAATCTGACAGCTTAGCTTCCAGGCAGTTTATATTCCAGTGCGTCTCTTCCTTGGTCCAGCATCCCTGGGTTGTCAATTCCTGACAGTGAGCTCCACACCCTTGAGGCAAGCCAGGTCATGAGTACTAGCCAGGTTGGTGGGGACAGGTTTACACCCTTGCTTAGGTGAGCATCCTGTAGCCATCACTGGAGCTAGGAACATACTTCCATCGGTAGGTAGAGGCAAGACTAGTAGTCTTAAGACAGTGGGTTCCAACATGACAGCAGGGAGCACAGGAGTGGCCACATGTGTACCCTTGCCCACGGTACTACTTCCAGGGTTGATGCCATCAGACCAAGGACCTGGAGATAGCTCTACACCCTGGGGCACATTGTGTTAGTCAACCAATGTACTTGACACAACAGCTTCCTTACCCTCGAGGGTGGAAGACTTTCTCCTACTTGGTGTCAAACCAGACTCCCAAATACTCTAAGGACTGGGAGGGCTTGAGCTGCTTTTGTCCATGTTCACAACCCAACCAAGATCCTGAAGCAGACACGCGACCCTGCTGGTCAGCTGGAAGCTCTCACAACTTTGCCTGGATTAGCCAGTTGTCCAAGTAAGCATGCACAAGGATCCCTTCTTTCTTCAGTGCCACTGCCACAACCATAATTCTGGAGAATGTCCTGGGGGCAGTTGCCAGGCCGAAGGGCGATGCATGGAACTGATAATGGAGGCCCAGTATCGCAAAGCGTAGGAAATTCTGGTGGTCTTGTCAGATTGGAATAAGAAGGTAAGCCTCCGAGAAGTCCATGGAGGTTAAGAACTCTCCCGGTTGTATGGCCATTATGACGGAGCAAAGAGTTTTCATGCGGAAATGAATTAACTGGAGATGACGACTGACAAGTTCCAGAATGGGGCAAAAGGAACCCTCCTTCTTGGGTATGATGAAGTAGATGGAATAACTCCCTGTATTTTCCTGGGGTGCAGGAACTGGAATTCTAGCCCTCAAATTGAAGAGCCATAACAAGGTAGATTCTACTTCCAGTTTCTTGTGCTGGAGTGGCAAGGTGACATCAAGAACATGTCCCAAGGGATGCTGCGAAATTCCAAAGCGTATCCTTCTTGTATTATATCCAGTACCCATTTGTCCGACATGATCTCAACCTACCGCTGATAGAGGGATAGTCGAACCCTTATCTCCTCACCCCATGGATGGGTCGGCACAACTTCATTGGGAAGTTTGGGCCAAACCTAAGCCGGAACCAGTCCATCTTTTTGGTTGTCGTCTTCGAAAGGACTGAGACTTTCCCAAGGGCAGAGATGTCTGAAATGACGAGTTTCTGTAGGGCCGAAAGCACTGGGAGCCCCTGTCCCGACCCCTCATAGGCAAGGGGTGCTGCGACCTCTTTTTCATATCTTCCAGTAGCCGAGGCACTGGAGATTCACCCCACTTACTGGCTAACTTTTCCAATTTGCTTCTGAATAGGAGGGATTCCCTTAAAGGGCATCTTTGTGAGGTTTACCTTAGAGATCGCATCCGCTGACCAATATTGCACCCAATAGTTGTCTTCTGGCCTCCAGCACTGACAGCACTCTTCTGGCCGAGGTACGAACTAGGTCAGAGCTTGCATCTACTAGGAAGGCCGCAGCAGGCTCTCTCGTCTCTCTGGAATGCACCCGAGTTATCTGCCTCTCTCGACAGAAGCTGACACGAGTGAACCACCAGGGCCCAAAAGGAAGCAATCTGTAGTGTCATTGCTGTCGTGTCAAAGGCTTGTTTAAGGATGGACTCCAACTGCCTATCATGCGCATTCTTCAAGGCTGCACCTCCCTCCACTAGGATAGTTGTTCGCTTCGAAAACAGTGCAGACCAAGGCATTCACTTTTGAGAAACAGGCATTCTCTGGCCATCGGAGCCAGAAGGTACAGGGCCTCAAATGCCCGACCTCCTTTAAAACTGGCTTCTGGGGCATCCCACTCCAGGTCAATCAACTCCTGGATGGCTTCCAGGATCAGAAAATAGCAAGAGACTTTCTGTAGAGACACCAGGATGAGATTCTTCTTTGGTTCCATCATAGGGTCCATGCTGGGAACTCCCAGAGTTTTCAGGGTCTGGGAAACCAGGGCCAGTAATTCATCTCTGTGGAAAAACCATAACATGGTCCGGTATGGCTCCAAGCCTGGAGGGATTTCCCCATCCTCCAAAGAGTCTGCATCCCCTTCATCATCCGTGGTGTCTGGGCCCCTTACACGGATACCCTTGGTGAGGCATGTCGCCTGAACGAAGGCTTGAAGGCCTTGAAAGAATTCTACCCAAGAAAAGGTCACCGGGTCCATACCCTAACCCAGGAGGAACAGGTGTAGGTGCTGCTGAACTGCCCTCTCCCGAAGTGGATGCAGTCCCAGGATTACTCAGATCTGGGCTGCTATTGGATAATGTCATGGCCAACCCATCTTCTGAATGGGAGGGACTGGGCTTAAGAAGTTCTGGGAATCCAACCCTCCCTGGGCCTCCTCACAGTGCTGACACAGGAAGGATTCCAGGTCAGACCGTGTAGCCCTAATATGGCAGGTAGCACAAAGAGTGTCGCATGTGCTTCTTTGCTGCCAGTCATAATAAACTAACTTGTGCGTTCAGCCAGCTAGTGTTTGATTCGAGCGCACACAGATCCGCTCCGATGCGCGTAAGTATAAGTGCCCTTAAGCGCGAATGAATGCATCCGGTTGAGCACGAGCGCACAGGTATGCGCATACTTATGAGCACATTAGGCGCACAGCAGGGCTGGCCCGCACCATGCGTACCAACAGTCCATAGGGAAAATGGTGCCATACAAAAACCACGCTCAAGATGCTGCGATGTCCTGCCACATGGAATATCCATCGAGCCTGAAGCAGAGGCTAGCCCATTGGGAGGCTGCTCAACTGGCTCGGAAACCCCCTTCCCTTGCCCCAATGGGATCGGAACATTGTCAGTACAATGCGCTGAGCAAGAGACTGGCGGAAGGCCTTACCGCAACCCGTCTGTCTCTGAATCGGAGTAGTCATCTTTTTACTTACCTGGGCTCAGCACTTATCAGCTGAGTACAGAGATGGTCTCCGGTGGCGGGGGAGAAGGCTTCGGCTGTCACCGCCATGCTCCACTTCCTGCACCCGTTGCCTTTCAGCTGCTTCAGCAGCAAAGTCCATGCTGGAAACCAGCTATTGGACCAAGGCACACCTCGGAGGGATCTTGGAAATCACCTCAGGAATTCTCAACTGAGGGAGGGACATTTAGGTATCACCGCAGGTGAGCGGGGCTCAATCTTTCTCCAATTTAAAGGTAAATTTTCCTTCTAACGGGTACTGCAATCCCGCTAAACACCAATGCTGATACAGGGATAGCATGCCCACATCTGCTAGGAGACAGAGATACTGATGGCTGAGGTCACTGCAGGGATACATCTAGGGTGACATCAGCTTTGAAACCTGACACAGTCTCCATCTGCTGGCAGGGGAGCACATAACCCATTGGTCCTGAGTCCATCTAGCTACACTCTAGGAAATCCATGTTAATTCTGACTCATGTATTTCAACTTGCCGTTGAGACTAGTAATGGATTACCATTTCAAATGAACTCATTTTAACTATTTTCAAATCTATGCCGACTAGATTTCTTTTGTTTCCTTCACTTTTTTCCTCTGATTTTCTAAGTTATCATTCTTTTCTCTCCAGCTCTCTTTCTCCACCTTTCCTGTTGTGCCACCCTCTCTTGCCACAGCCTGCCTCTCCCCTCCATCTGCATGCACTGCCCCAGTCTATCCTTTGTTTTGCATTCCGGCAGGTATTCCCTCCTTTGGCTCTTGGTTGCACTGGGAACTCCATGCTGCACGTGCCCTCTCAGCAGCGCCTCCAGATATTCTCTCCTGTTGTGGGCACCACCTGATTTTATGTACTTTAAGTCACATGGCGGAAAGGAGAAGACACTGAATGATCATCAGCAATGATGGGAGCTTGGCCCAAGTGGTTCTACTAACGGGAGAAGACAACAGGCCCACGTGGGGCCACCAGTGGGAGAAGATTCAAGCAGTGCCATGAGTAGTAGAAGCAGCAGGATAAAGGTGCCGCAGATTAGGAAGCAGTAAGACTAGGCTATTCTAGCTCTTGGAAGGAATTAGAGATGGTCTCGTATAAAGGAGGAAGGAAAATGGGGCCAGCAGCAGTAGACATGGACTAGAGCAGTGGTTCGCAACAGGTGTGTCGGGACACTAGCATGTCACGAAGTCCCAGGAGGAGTGTCACAGAGCCAGCAGAAGACTGATCTTTCTTCATCAGTCTGGGCAGGAGTTGTCTGGCTTCTCTTTTACTGTTTATGATAGGAAGCTGCTTTTGCTTCCTTCTCTTCCTGGCCAGTGGGAGGTTGTTCTCTCCTGCTTCACCCAGATCAGAGCACGACGTCACCAACTTCTGTTCATATGGGTCCAGCAGACAACAACTATCTTCCTCTGCCTGGTCTGGTAGTGAGGCTGTTGATGCTCTCTTCACCCCATGGGGCCTGGATGTGAAAGCAGGAGCATAAGAAGAAAGAAAGAAAATGCCATACTGGGTCAGACCAAGGGTCCATCAAGCCCAGCATCCTGTTTCCAACAGTGGCCAATCCAGGCCATAAGAACCTGGCAAGTACCCAAAAACTAAGTCTATTCCATGTAACCATTGCTAATGGCAGTGGCTATTCTCTAAGTGAACATAGGCTATTCTCTAAGTGAACATAAAGGAGAAAGGTGCGTGAGGTATAGATATGCTGCTGCTGCCTCCCTTTCTTCCTCTCCTCAGTGCTTCTTGCCCTCATCTACTGTTGATAAAGAGTGAGGGAGAGACTGCAATGGCCTGAAGTCTTTTCTGCTGGCTGGGAGCCAGAGGAGGGGAAAATGTACTAGGCAGGAAGGCATGGGGAGATGGGGAGTCAGGAGTCTGCTGGATAGGATGGGGTAGGGGAAAGAAGGTTAGGGTTGTTGGGTAGGGAGAGGTAAAGGAGGGACGGGTTGGGACTGCTGGGCAGGGAAGAGAGATGGAAGTGGAGAGAGAGATGGCAGTATGGGGCTGCTGGAAGGGGTAGGAAAGAGGTGGTCAGAGGTATTTTGGGTAGGGAAGGACAGAAAGGGAGCACAGGGAAGAGGATGTGGGGTGTTGGGAATGTTGAACAGGGATATGAGCAGGTGAAGGGATGGTTGAGTAATTGGGAGACGTGAGGGGTGATAGGGCATAGAGGGGAGTGACTAGGTACAAGGGCTATACTTGAGTCAGTTTCGTGAATATGCATTTCTTCTCTCTTTGAACTTTACTTAGTGTAGGAGGAAATATATTTTTCTTTCTAGTCTCTAGTTTTGCACTGCATGCAGAAGGTGGTCTTGGGGTTTCCAACCAAGCTTTGTTTCCACATTTGTAATTTGTGGTCTTTTATTCTATATTTGGTGAAGTCAGGTCTGTCTGTGACTGACATGAAGTACTTTAGAGGTTTGTATCAGCCTTATTTGTTGTATTTTCTCAATATTATATTGCACTGTGGTGACCTGCTGTCTTTTCATGGATAGGGCGATTGCTGTTTCATTTCTTGAAGTTAGTGCTGCTGAGGTATGGCAGGTTTGATAGTCATGTACAGAGTGGGGTTTGTATTATTTTACAATGCGTCTGGTAATAGAAGGAGTTTGTGACGCTGTTAAGAAGACACCAGAATCAGAATAATCTTTTTTTGTATGGCGAGTTGTACAGGGAAATGTCTTAGTTCTGCTCTGCAATCATTGATAGGAAGCGGGGGACTCCTGTGGATGCACAGCATACACTTATATTTAGTCCCATAATGGTCATATGTTCAGTGTGTCACACATGTGAGCATCATCTCAGGTGTGTCCTGATAGAAAAAAGGTTGAGAACCACTGGACTAGAGGATACAGGCTGTAGGAATAAATGGGACCCATGTAACATGCTGGGTTGACAGTTTTCACAGCAATTAGTAAACTATATGGCCTTTACTGTATCACATCACAGAAAATAAGGCCCTAATATATATATATATATATATATATATAAAAAGCAGCAATAGAAAATAAATGCATGCTAGTAAACAGAGTAGTTTTGTTTTCTGCTTACCCTTACTTCTGTCTCTCTGGACTGCCCATTCAGGTCACACTTGGAGCCATTAATATACATCTGGCTGTGATAACGCTTCAATCTGTGATGCTTTGATGCCTGAAATAAGAGAAAACATTCCCGCAGGACCAGCAGCGTCAAGTATAGCAATTGTACTGATACAGCCTTGTATATTTTATGAGGCACTCAAGAGACAAGTGGAATAGCATTGAAACAGGTAAAAAAAAAAAAAAAAAAACCCATGTGTGCTGGGATCCATTGCTTCAATGGGAAATGTGCCAGGGTACATGATAACCTACGATCACATAACATTAAGCAATCTAGGCAACTGTTGCATCATGACATAGCACTGTGTTCTAAGTCTGGCATTTCTGCACTCTAATCAAACAGTTCCCATTTTGGTGTCTTTGGCCCACTTTGGGGAAAACCACCTTCCATCTAAAAGCCATTCAATTTCTTGGGATTACACCCATGCTGATGAATCCCCTTCTTTTATTATCTTAGCTCATTTCCATTCCCACTCAGGTGCTTTACCTTATACAGTCCTGTACAGAATGCCATGCAGCTAACTATCCCATAAAAAATCCTATCAAATTGTTCTAAATAAAGCTGCCATACCACTGTACAATTTACCTCGGATGACACTGCACATGCTAAAAGCACTACATACTCATTTAAAAGTGCTGCCCTGGGCACATTCTGTAATCAGATGCTCTACATCACCTGTGTGGAAAGGACAAAATTTAGGTGAGGCAGATGGGTGAGCACATTATACGTTATGCCAGGGATATTCTAGGTACAGTGGCACCTCCAGGTCTCTTTTCCAGCCCCGTCTTTCCATTATTCTATTTCTGAATAAATTGGGTGGTCCCTTAAATGACTGAGAATGGATTGCAAATTTATTTTTATAGTTTTTAATAAATCATTACAGAATTCTGGTTAGCAGCATTAGGCAAATTTGAATGAACAAACAAATATGCACTATGTTTTTTTTTAATTTATTTTTAATTTATTTTTACACAGTTTCAGTGGTAATGACAACACAGAGTTAACAAATGGACAGCTACAACTAAATAAGAACTCCGGATCTGAGTGATGATGCCTTATTTGCATTATCATAGGGCACTCACTCACCTTGGCAGTTTCATTGTTCCAGTCAAACTCGGACTGGTAGTAACCAAGATATAAAATATCACCTTTCACTTCAGACTCTGAAAAAGATAAAGCACATAAACAAGCATGTCTAGTTTTGCACTGATGAAACCAATACAGCGATCCCATCTGCACATGCTAGTTTTACAGCATTACAAAATGCTTGATGAGAACTGAGCTTTGCAGCTTATCAGACAGCATCCTGTGGATCAAAATTATTGTATGCTTGATGACATCGTAACAGGGCCCTGGCAGAGCTGTAACACAGAAGGGGAGAGTGCGATGCAAAGATACATAACTCAACAGCACCACTTTTCAATAATCACTGCTACCACCAACTGCAGTAACTTTAAGTCAAGTCACTTTAAGGTCTAAGATAACTGCAAGCTCTTAAGCATCTTGCAACCATGTTCCACTATCTAGCAATTGCATAATAAACTGGTAGATTCCCCCTCACTCACCTACCCATCATACCTTTTGTTCCATGTTCTTGTAGTTATGCACCCAAAATTATCTTTTCATTCATTTCTGCAGGACAGACTAGATAAGTTGCTGTGTTCCGTTAGAAGCAAACTAAGTTTTGGTCAGAACCAAACCACTGTATCTATAGGGCCAGGCAGAAGCTTAGACTGACAAGAGTATTCAGTACCTTCCATGTGATACTGCTGGATGTGTTTCCCATAACAGAACTCATAGGTCCACCAATCCTTGGTCTAATGAACAAAAACAAAATAAGTTAAAATGTTCTGTACATCAATTGTTATTTAAGATTGCCTTTTCATTAAAACGATACTCAAGGCACATTTACAACAGACAGAGACAATTTAACAATAACAATTACAGTTTTCTGTATGGTGTTCTATACCAGTATCACCTGTGATTCTTGAAAACCAAGAATTTAAAAAAGACTGAATATGCAGCTTTTGTGATACTCTGCCTTTCACTATCAGCTCAGTCACGCCAAAATCTTTTTTTTACCTGCAAAGGCTTCTTACCTGATCTTCAGTAAGGTACAATAAGACACGCGGTCAAAACGGGCGCTCGTACTGAGCACCCATTTTCCTTAACACGTACAGAGCTACATCCACTGTGCGCCCGATACAGTATTTAAATGAGAGGGAAACTGGGGCAGCATTAAAAAAAAAAAAAAAAAAGCGCATGCACTCAAAGGAGTTTATTGCATCTGGCGCCTACAACTGCAACGGGCACTCAATATGATCATCCACTTTGACTGCGCTTCCTTTTGGTTATTTTGCCGAGGTGCTGATTTCAGCGCTGACCTTTATTATAATCAAACAGTAATATAATAAACAACTGCTATTATGATGTAATCACTTAACACTAGGTTATTAGAACATGACATAAACGGTACAGCTCCGGGCAGGATAGGAGCACTGCTCCGGGTAGAAGCATCACTCCTTCAATGTGCGTTTGCTCAACAAGAAATGATAAGTGTCATTTGATTTGTCCAAAAAAAAAAAAAAAGCTTTAAATACCATCTTAAAAAAATCTCAAAATATTTGTGAAAAAGAGACCAATGAAACACAGTAAAAAAGTCTATGCAACTCAATTAGTAGTGGTGTATTTTAAGAAAACCCCACACTTTTGAGAGAGAGAGAGCCATACAAGAAAAAAAACTCTTGTATTGTTTATGAGGTCTCCTTTCACAATAAAAAAAATTGATGTGGAAAAATTGTTGTGAAAATTAATGTTGGAGTTTCCACCATTTATATGATGTTCTAATAACCTAGCCTTTTATTATAAATCAGGCATGTAAATTGTGCAGTCATAAGAAAAATGTGCTTCTTGCTGAACAAAGCAATATACATATATTTTCTTCACCACAAATAGTAAATTCACTTATTAAAGGAGGATGCATTTAGCACAACACAGAGGACCATTTTTTTTTTTTTTTTTTTTTTTTTAATGTTTCTCATGAGCCCTTGACTGCAAGTTAACTTTACTCCATCTCTGGAGCAGGAGTTAAATTGCCTGTGTTAAAAAATGGAGAAATTACTTACCTGATAATTTCGTTTTCCTTAGTGTAGACAGATGGACTCAGGACCAACGGGTAAAGTGTACTCCTGATAGCAGTTGGAGACAGATCAGATTTCAGTCTCCAACTGCCTCTAGTACATATACCCCTGCAGGAAGTGCAGCCCCTAGTACATATACTCCTGCAGGAAGTGCAGCTCTTCAGTATTCTCCTCGAAAAGCATTGTGGATATATGTGTGACTGACTAATTTGATTAACTTGAATAACTTTATAACTTGATCTGGTTGAATTGGTTATAGCTGGAGACCGCCAGTATACTCAACCGGAAAGCGTCAACACCCAGTAGGGTGGGTGTCCTAAGTGAAGGAAAGCATGACTTACCCTTGTATCATTCGAAATTCCATGAGTAACGGCAGCCAAGGTTGGGATGCTGAGCCCATCTATCTACACTAAGGAAAATGAAATTATCAGGTAAGTAATTTCTCCATTTCCTAGCATGTAGCAGATGGACTCAGGACCAATGGGATGTATAAAAGCTACTACCGAACCGGGTGGGAGGCTGCCCATGACCCACTTAGTACTGCCCTTGCAAATGCCGTGTTCTCCCAAGCCTGAACATCCAGGTGGTAGAACCTGGAGAAAGTGTGGATGGAGGACCACGTCGCCGCCCTGCAGATCTCGGCGGGTGACAGCATTCTGGTTTCTGCCCAGGACACTGCCTGGGCTCTAGTAGAATGGGCCTTGACCTGTAAAGGCGGTGGCTTGCCTGCTTCTACGTAGGCCACCTTGATGACTTCCTTGATCCAGCGGGCTATGGTTGCCCGCGAGGCCGCTTCCCCTTGTCTGTTTCCGCTGTGAAGGACAAATAGGTGGTCCGTTTTTCGTATGGGCTCCGACATTTCCAGATATCTGGATAGGAGTCTGCCGATGTTGAAGTGGCGTAGGCTACGGGCCTCTTCTGAATTCTTCAACTCATTCGGCGATGGTAGTGAGATGGTTTGGTTGAGTTGGAAGTGTGACACCACTTTGGGAAGGAACAAAGGGACCGTGCGCGTAACTGGATGGTTCCCGGGGTGAGTTTGAGGAATGGCTCACGGCAGGATAGTGTTTGTAGTTCCGAGATGCGGCGGGCTGAACAAACTGCCAGAAGGAATGCTGTCTTCAAGGTTAACAGGCGGAGGGACAGACCTCTGAGGGGCCTGAAGGAGGCTCCTGCTAGGAAATCCAAGACCAGGTTGAGATTCCAAAGAGGTATCGGCTACTTTAGTGGTGGGCGGATGTGTTTGACTCCTTTCAGGAAGCGTGAAACGTCCGGGTGAGACGCTATGCTGTCGCCCTCGCTCTTGGAGCCATAGCATGACAATGCGGCTACCTGTACCTTGATGGAGTTGAGGGTTAGACCCTTCTGTAGCCCGTTCTGCAGGAATTCCAGGATCACGGGAACTTTAATTGAGCGTGGTATGATGTCATGGTCTTTGCACCAGGCTTCGAATACTCGCCAAATCCTTATGTACATTAAAGATGTGGAGAACTTACGTGCTCGGAGTAGTGTATCGATTACAGCCCCCGAGTATCCGCTCTCTCAGGTGAGCCCTCTCAATGGCCAGGTCGCAAGAGAGAATTGAGTTAGATCCTCATGGAGGATCAGGCCTTGTTGCAGCAGGTCTCTGTGTGGAGGTAGTGGCATGGGGGGGGGGGGGGGGGGGGGGGGTCCCTGCTAGTAGTCTTCTCATGTCTGCGTACCACGGTCTTCTATGCCAGTCCGGGGCCACGAGAAGTTCTAGTCCCCTGTGTAGCTGTATCTTGTGGATGATTGCGCCCAATAGGGGCCACAGCGGGAAGGCATATAATAGGGTCCCCTGTGGCCAGGTCTGTACCAGGGCATCGATCCCCTGGGACTGAGGTTCCCGCCTGCAGCTGAAGTACCTGGGTACTTGGGCGTTGGACCGGTTTGCCAGAAGGTCCATGTCTGGTGTCCCCCACTGGTTCACTATCATTTGGAACGCTGCAGGCGACAGATTCCATTCTCTTGGGTCTAGACTTTCTCTGCTGAGGTAGTCTGCCGTGATGTTGTCTTTCCCGGCGATGTGGACGGCTGAGATCTCTTGGAGGTTTACTTCCGCCCCCGACATTAGAGGGTCGATTTCCAGAAACACCTGTTGGCTTCTGGTTCCCCCTGACGGTTGATGTAGGCCACTGTCGTGGCGTTGTCCAACATTACTCCGACCGCTTTGTCTCGAAGTCTGTTAGCGAATTGCAGGCAGGCAGGTCTGACTGCCAGTGCTTCTAGGCGGTTTATGTTCCATCCCGACTCTTCTGTGATCCACTGTCCTTGGGCGGTTAGCTCCTTGCAGTGTGCACCCCATCCTCGTAGGCTGGCGTCTGTGGTGAGCAGGGTCCAGGTTGGCGAGGATAGCCTTGCCCCCTGTCGCCTGCAGCCACCATTGTAACTGGGTCTGGACCTTGCCCGGGAGCGATAGACGAATGGTGTAGTTCTGAGACAGTGGATTCCATTGCGATAGGAGTGAGTGCTGTAGGGGTCTCATGTGAGCTCACGCCCATGGCACTACTTCCAGTGTGGATGCCATCAGACCGAGGACTTGTAGGTAATCCCATACTGTGGGGCGAGGTTCGCTCAGCAGGATTTGTAACCGGTTCCTCAGTTTTGATCTCCTTGTGGGAGTCAGGCTGACCTTGTCTTCTTTGGTGTCGAATCGGACTCCTAGATATTCTAGCGACTGTGTGGGCTGCAAACAACTTTTGTTTGTGTTGACCACCCATCCGAGGCTCTCCAGTAGAGTTTTGACTCTTTGGTTGCTTGTTGGCTTTCCTCTGGGGATTTCACCCTGATCAGCCAATCGTCTAGATAAGGGTGTACAAGGATTCCTTCCTTCCTCAGAGTTGCTGCCACCACCACTATGATCTTGGAGAACGTCCAGGGTGCTGTGGCTAAACCGAAGGGTAGTGCCCGGAACTGGTAGTGACGGTCCAGGATTTTGAAGCGTAAGAAGTGCTGATACTCCTGATGAATTGGGATGTGAAGGTAGGCCTCCGAAAGATCAAGGGATGTGAGGAACTCTCCCGGTTATATTGCCCTTATTACAGAGCATAGGGTTTCCATGCGGAAGCGGGGAATCCTCAGGTGGCAGTTGAGGTCCAGGATGGGCCTGAACGTCCCCTCTTTCTTGGGGACGATAAAATAAATGGAATAATGCCCAGTATTTATTTCCTGTGCAGGCACTGGGGTTATGGCCTCGAGGGCCAGTAGTCTGGTCAGTGTAGCTTCCACTGCCACCCTCTTGGAGATGTCGTGGCAGGGGGATTCCACAAACTTGTCCGGAGGGGTTTGTAGGAAATCCAGGTAGTACCTCTCTCGAATGACGGCTAGGACCCACTTGTCCGACGTTATCTTGACCCATCTGTGGTAGAATAAGGCTAGGCTGCCTCCTATGGCTTCTTCCCTTGGACGGGTCGGCTAAATCTCATTGTGTGGAGTGCGGCTGGGGCCTGGACCCGAACTGGTTCCCCTTTTGTTGTGCTTGTTCCGAAAGGCCTGGTTTCTGCCCGTAGGGTGGGGCGCTTGATAGTTGCTTCTGTATAGGCTGAAGCGTTGTGAACCTCTGCCCCTGGAGGCCCGGGGAAAGGGCCGCTGGTTTCTCTTATTCCTGTCCTCCGGTAGGCGTGGCAATGGGGACTCGCCCCATTTGTTGGCCAGTTTCTCTAGTTTGCTGCTGAACAGAAGGGATCCTTTGAAGGGCATCCTTGTGAGACGCGTTTTGGAAGATGTGTCGGCCGACCAGCTTCGGAGCCAGAGTTGTCTCCTGGCAGCCACTGCTGATTACACTCCTCTGGGCTGCTGTGTGCACCAGATCGAAGGCAGCATCCGCAAGGAATGATACTGCTGGTTCCATGGCCTCTCCAGGGGTGTTGCTCCTGGTCTGAGATAGGCAGGCACGTGTCACTACAGTGCAGCAGGCCGCTATTTGTAGAGACGCCAAAGGACTGTTTAAGGATGGATTCCAAATGTCTGTCCTGAGCATCTTTGAGCGCTGCTCCTCCCTCCACTGAGATAGTAGTGCGCTTCGAGACCACGCAGACCATGGCATCCACTTTTGGGCATGTCAGGTGGTCTTTGGCCACCGGGTCCAGGGGGTTCATGGCTGCCATAGCTCATCCCCTTTTGAATGTGGATTCTGGAGCACTCCACTCCAGGTCAATTAGCTGCTGGAAAGCTTGTAAGAGAGGGAAATGATGAGAGGTCTGACAGAGTCCCTCTAGTAGGGGATTCATCTTAGGCTCCCCCGAAGCACTTGCGCTCGGCATAGCAAGCACTTTCAGACTGTGGGTGACCAGTTCTGGGAGCTCGCCCTTGGTGAAGAGACGTCTCATGGTTTGGTGAGGCTCTGTCCCCGGGGGGAGTTCCCCTTCTTCTAGGGGCTCTGCTTCCTCTTCAGAGTTGTCCGTGTCCCCATAGGTGGGGCTTCTGGGCGGTGGAAACATTTGTCTAGGCCTAGCGTGGCCTGAGGGATAAAGGTCTTCTGGTGGAGACTGTGGCTGTTTAGCCGGAGGCTCAGTCTGCATGTGGACGAAGGTGTGTAGCCCTTTGAAGAATTCCACCCATGAGATAGACAGAGTCCAAGCTAAGGGGCGTTGAGTCCCTAGAGGTCCCTGACAGAGGGGGTGTCCCACTGGAATTTGCTAGGTCCGGGGTACTTACTGAGGAGCTAGTACTCTGGCCTGGGTAGGACTGGCCTTGGCCTGGATCTTCCAGGACCTCCTTGCACTGGGCGCACAGGGCGTTGGCCTCTTCGCTCTGTGCGGCTCTGATATGGCATGCTGGGCAGAGCCCTTGAGCTCCATTCCCGGTGGTGCCATGGCTATAGGCACGTAAATCCTTATGCGCTCCGGCGCGTCTAAGATGTGCATGTGGGTTGTGCGCGTCGCACGAGACGTGTATATCTTATGCACGCGGCCCTTGTGCGTATAACTATGCGCACATGTATTTTGTGCGCCTAGCTGGCCTTGTGCACCCGGATCGAGACGGTGGACAGAGCGGTGAATAGGGTCAATATGGCGACGGTGACCACCTCGGAGGGTCTCCACGTGGGAGGACCCTTGAAACTAACCGGGACCTGGCCCTGCTAGGGCGGATCAACCTGGTGGCACAGGTCCCGGCCGGCGACCTGTGCGACTCCTCGAACCTCGGAGACCAGAGTCTATGCTGAAGATTTCTACCTTACCTTGTCTTCTGTGCTTCCTGGTTTCGTCCCGGGCGGTCTCCGGCTGCGGGGGGAAGAGGGCAAATACCTTCACCGCCACACTCGAGGGTGCACACGCTGCCTCTCAGCTGCGCCCAAGATCGGGGGTTAGGTCCTCGCCGCGATTCGGCCGTCGGACCGAGGTTCACCTCCGAGGGACCACGGAAATCACCTCGGGAATTCTCAACTGGGGGAGGGACCCAAGGGCAACACATGCGGTGAAGGTATTTGCCCTCTCCCCCTGCAGCCGGAGACCGCCCGGGACGAAACCGGGAAGCGCTGAAGACAAGGTAAGGTAGAAATCTTCAGCATAGACTCTGGTCTCCGAGGTTCGAGGAGTCGCACAGGTCGCCGGCCGGGACCTGTGCCACCAGGTTGATCCGCCCTAGCAGGGCCAGGTCCCGGTTAGTCGCCGTCGCCATATTGACCCTATTCGCCGCTTTGTCTGCTGTCTCGATCCGGGTGCACAAGGCCAGCTAGGCGCACAAAATACATGTGCGCATAAAGTTACACGCAGGAGAGCAGGGCTTGTCTTCAGAGGTAAGTTTTCTTCCGAATTTGGGTTTTCTCTGTTGAATTTTGTTCTAACGCTGTGAGAGCATACAGATAGTCCCTAACTGCTATGGAAACGGAAAATACTGAAGAGCTGCACTTCCTGCAGGGGTATATGTACTAGGGGCTGACGTCAGATTGAAATCTGATCTGTCTCCAACTGCTATCAGTAGTACACTATACCCATTGGTCCTGAGTCCATCTGCTACACGCTAGGAAATACGCGTTGGGCCCCAGCCTTTTGGCACGCTTTCCTACATCAGACAATAATAGCTAATGTCTTCATCTATAGTAAAATTGGTTCTTACCTGCTAATTTTTGTTCCTGTAGTACCACAGATCAGCCCAGACTCCTGGGTTTTACCTCCCCTCCAGCAGGCAGAGACAGAGAAATTTTTTGTGGACTCTGTCGTATACCCCTGAGGTGCCACCCAGAGTGTCAGTATTCCACTGTACCCAAGCAGAATGATAATAAAAAACATCAACTTTTCCTGAACAACCTCCCCCCCCTCCGAAGAGCAGAGGTAATGAAAAACATGTAACTGATGAAAACCAAAACTATGCCCTAGAATCCTTACCCTGAAAAGGGGGCATTATGTGTCTTACAGCAAATAACTGGCTAACCACCAGCCAAACAGACTCTCCCTGGGTGAACTCTGGGATGATCCATGGTACTACAGGAACGAAATTTAGCAGGTAAGAACCAAATTTTCCTTTCCCGGAGTCGGATGACCCTATACAAGGTATGTCGAAACAATAGCCTCCTTCAGCCAACGTGCGATAGTGGCCTTAGAAGCTTTATAACCCCTTCTGGGTCCACTCCATAAGACGAACAGATGGTCCGAAAGACGAAAACTCTTTACGTCCAGCTTCCGCAAATCCTTGACCTCTGGCATAGAGGAGTCCAGACCCGTGAAGGAAGGAAGCTCCACTGACTGACTCAAATGAAAAGCAGAGACCACCTTCGGGAGAAAAGAGGGAACCGTTCGTAATGAAACCCCTGCTTCCGAAATCCTTAAGAAAGGCTCTCTGGAAGATAAAGCCTGGAGCTCTGAAATATACCTCACCGATGCAATAGCCACTAGAAACACAATTTTCAAGGTGAGGTCCTTCAGAGTCGCCTGTTTCAAGGGTTCAAAGGGAGCCGTACAAAGGGCGCAGAGAACCAAAATAAGTTTCCAGGAACGGATCCGGGGCCTGCCGGGACAAAATCGGGACCCCAGCCCCCCCGACGCGATCGCGAGTCACTGCCCCCTCGATTTCGCCGGTGCAGCAACCCTCGAGGACCCCTCTCCCCCCGACAAACACTCCGTGCAAAAGCTGGCATGGGAGAGTTACGCGCGCGCGCTGCCGCACACAGCACAGGCTGCACCACGCGGCATGAACAGCGGCCTAAATTTAGACCATCGGGAGAAAAGAGGGGTCGGGAGCTGTCTGCGGTTTGAAGCCGATCGGCAGAACAGGAGAATTTAAAGACATAGTACCCCCCCTTTTTTTTTTTTTTTAAACCTGTGAAAGGTCTGACTGAAGGTGAGAGCCAGGCCCCCCGGGATCACCCTCAGTGGGCAGTTACAGGTTCCTCAACCCTCTGCTCCGAAGCCTCTATTACAAGAGGGGGTGGCCCCACCAGGACCTGACAACCCCCTAGGAGGCTGGAACAAGGGGGGGGGGGGGGGGGGAACTAGCCTAAAGACCAAAACCTGACCTTTTTCTTACAAAAAGGACTATTAAAATTTGCAAACCAAAATCCTAAATCCTGACAGAAAACAGACTCAAGGAAAGCACTTCTTCCAACTGCTGGAGACAGAAGAATACAGACAGACTCTAGGTGGCACCTGAGGGGTATACGACAGAGTCCACAAAAATGTCTGTCTCCGCCTGCTGGAGGGGAGGTAAAACCCAGGAGTCTGAGCTGATCTGGGTACGTACAGGGAAATGGAATTTACATGCATTAAACACTAATCAGGTACGCATTTGTTAGGGTGCATTTTTTGGATGCGCTAATCTCCTTACTGCAGCGGACAATATTCTTATGCGCCCAACCACAAGTAAATCTGCACTGCATAGGCCTCCTGTGAGGCTACTTAAGATAGCTTAAACCATTTCAGCTTTTATTGTATTATACAACTCTAGTTTTAAATGTTCTTTGCCAAAACTGATTATATACAGTGGTTGTATGTGCCACTGGATTTTATCAAACTAGTCAGTCTGTCCATTCCGTCTGATTTTCTTCACTCCACCCACAGCAAAATCTATACTTTTTAGGCACATTTTTCTACTATGAGCATACCTATTGTCGACATTCACTCTATATGCATGTTATCGAGCTGAAAGAAATGTACCAATTTGGATGAAATTCTGCACAGTACAAGTTATTAGGGAATTGCGATTTTGGTTTTAACTGGACTAAAATGCCAGACATCCTTTTATGTAGGAGGGTTAAGGCAATGGGGAAACATACCTTAGAGCAGTGGTTCTCAACCGGTGTGTTGCCAAGCTCCGGCAGGTGTGTCGCGGCTCCCGGTGTTCCACTGCCACGCTTGGGCTTCCCTTCTCCCTAGGGGCGGGGCCGAAGAACGAAGAGACGCTGCGCGCCAACGCCAGCGGGGCCGAAGAACGAAAGACCTGCGCGCCGACGCCAGCGGGGCCGAAGAACGAAGAGACGCTGCGCGCCGACGCCAGCGGGGCCGAAGAACGAAGAGACGCTGCGCGCCGACGCCAGCGGGGCCGAAGAACGAAAGACCTGCGCGCCGCCGGCAGCTGAAGAGCAGAGAGACCTGTGCGTCACCAGCGGCGGGGCCGAAGAACGAAGAGACGCTGCGCGCCGCCGGCAGCTGAAGAGCAGAGAGACCTGTGCGTCACCAGCGGCGGGGCCGAAGAACAAAGAGATGCTGCGCGCCGCTGCCGGTGGCTGAAGAGCGCAGAGACCTGCACGTTGCCGGCGGCGGGGCCGAAGAACGAAGAGACGCTATGCGCCGCTGCCGGCGGCTGAAGAGCCGAGAGACCCTGCACACTGCGGGAGGCGGCTGGAGAGACGTTGCGTACCGCGGGAGGTCAGGCCAGAGGTGGCTGAGAAGTGGAGGCCAAACAATGAGAAGAGGCTCCATGTGAGCTTGTGTGCTTGTGGTAGAATGGGTGCATGAGTGAGAGCTTGTGTGCGTGTGTGCGTGTGGTAGAATGGGTGCCTGGGTGCGTGAGTGAGAGCTTGTGTGCGTGTGGTAGAATGGGTGCCTGGGTGCGTGAGTGAGAGCTTGTGTGCCTGTGGTAGAATGGGTGCCTGGGTGCGTGAGTGAGAGCTTGTGTGCCTGTGGTAGAATGGGTGCCTGGGTGCGTGAGTGAGAGCTTGTGTGCCTGTGGTAGAATGGGTGCCTGGGTGCGTGAGTGAGAGCTTGTGTGCCTGTGGTAGAATGGGTGCCTGGGTGCGTGAGTGAGAGCTTGTGTGCCTGTGGTAGAATGGGTGCCTGGGTGGTGAGTGGCAGCTTGGTGTGTGTGTGTGTTAGAATGCATGCCTGGTTGCATGAGTGGTAGTGTGTGTGTGTGTGTGTGTGTGTGTGTGGTAGAATGGGTGCCTGGGTGCATGAGTGAGAGCTTGTGTGTGCGGTACAATGGGTGCATGAGTGGCAGTGTGTGTGTGTGTATGTGGTAGAATGGGTGCTTGGGTGCATGAGTGAGAGCTTGTGTGTGTGGTACAATGGGTGCATAAGTGGCAGTGTGTGTGGTTGTAAGTGACAGAGTATGTGTGAGCTTGTATGTAAGTGACAGCATGTGTGTGATTGAGAGAGACTGGTCAGGGAGGTGACTGGTGTGTGTGTGAGGAAGAGATACTAGTTAGGGAAGTTACTGGTCTGTGTGAGACAGAGACTGGTTGTGACTGGTTGTGGGCCCCAAGGAAGAGGACTGTGAGGACATAGCTTTAGCAGCCACTGCTGCTTCTGGTGAGTGCTATTGGCCTGCAAGGGAAAGGAGTAGGAGAGTTGCTGGAGAGGGTAAGTAAAGGCAGCTTTTTAAGTTTATTTTTCTTGATTGATTGCCATTTTAATTATTGGGTGTTATGTGATGTGTCTGCTGTTTTGAAATATTTTGATATTTAGACAATTTTTAATAATTTTATGAGTTTTTAATTGTTGGATGTTATTCTGTTCATCAGCTGTTTTGTAACATTTATTAGTATAGTTTTACAATTATTTCTAAGTGGGTATCTATAGCAGCTTGGCTTGCTCTGTTTTCCCAATAGGAGGTGTATTAGTGTTTAGGGCCTGGTTAATTACTGTCCTTTCATAAGGAGGGGTATTGTGCTTGCCAGTAAAGAGAGTTTGCTTTGCTTTTACTGGGATGTCATCAGATCCAGAATATCTTTTTTTTTGTATGGTGAGCTGTACGGGTAATGCCCTAGTTCTGCTCTGCACCCATTTTTGGGGGTAGACGTGGTTCCTGAGGATGCAGAATGTATATTTACATTTTGTCCCGTGATGGTCACATGTTCAGTGTGTCACGCATGTGAGAACCATCTGTCAGGTGTGTCCTGGCCGAAAAAAGGTTGAGAACCACTGCCTTAGAGCAATGCTTCTAGCATGTGTTTTCCAAAATATTTAAAAATGTGTTTTTATACCCAGTAAGAGGCATTTTTCTTTCTGCTTATTAGCAAAGCTGCAAAAAGGTTTCAATAAGCAACTGCCATCACTGGAGCTAATCCTAGAGGAGGTCTAGGGCCCAAGGAAAATCAGCAGGAATAAACCCCCATGCAATAGCTGCTGGCCTACCTGCCAGTGCCCTCAAACAACAGCAGCAGCTGCAGGCCAGAAGGAAGTGATGTCAGACACCACCAACAGAAAGTTACTGTGCCAGGGCAGAGCTAATGAAGCGACATGGAACCCCTTAAATGAAGGGCCTGTGGCAGATGCTCTAATTTACCCTCTGCTCCTCCCCAGGACAGCCTTGGCAATCATAAAACCCACCCTGACCTTTGTCACAGCAAGAATGACTGGATGAGCAGTCACCAACTGCAGTAATACAAGCTCATTAAACTGGGGGCAATAATATTCTCAAGACAGATATGGAGAAAGAACGACAAGATTTAATTATTGTGATTCGCAACTACAATCCACTCAATACTACCAATGATCACGTTCATCTCACGCCACAAAAGTAGGCCTCACCTTTATAAGACAAGGCGCAGTTTCCATGGGCCTCAATAAATCAGAGATGCCCAGTCCTGAGTAAGCCCGAGAATCTTCATCCCGGTCCTGGTGGAATTTCACAGCCAGTGCTGGGAGTTTGCACTCATACTTCTGCTTGTATTTCGAGGAAATCATCACTATCTCTTCTGACTTACTCTGTAAAATATTTTAAAAAATTATTATTGGTACAATGAAATTAAGATATTTGTATCTGAATGAAAGAACAAGAGTGGCCTCCAGGACAATAAAAAGATCAGAGTTTTAAGGGTAATAAACTGCCCAAGGAGTTTGCACCAAGAATTACTTTGATAACAGTTGCAGCAAAAAAATACCAGAAGAGATTTGCACCAGCTCTTTCTGTAAGTACCTTTTTCCGGGAACACATATGTATTTGTCTCCCCAAATTTAACCCCAACCCTTGGGACACCTCCCAAGCCTACACATCCAGACGATAAAACATGGAAAAAATGTATAAGGAAGACCACGTCGCAGCTCAGCAGATATCGATGGAAGACAACAGACTAACCTCTGCCCATGACACTGCCTGAGCCCTAGTAGAATGAGCCCTAACCTGAATAGGCAACGGCTTTCCAGCATCCACATATGCAGCCATGACCTCCTCCTCAATCCAATGGGCTATGGTAGTGAATGAAGCCTGAGAGCCCTGCTTACATCCACCATAGACAACAAACAGGTAATCCATCTTTTGAAAAGACTTGGAGACCTCCAGATACCGCATGACAAGAGGCTTAACATCCAAGGAGCACAAAAGGCAAAACTCCTCAACATCCCTGATCTTATCCATGGATGGCAAGAAGGAAGGAACAGTACACAGCTGTAACACCCCCGCAGTCACCCGAATGAACGGCTCCCAGCAAGACAAGGCTTGCAGCTTAGAAATCAGACGCACAGAACATATAGCCACCAGGAACACAGTCTTCAAAGTCAACAACCATAAGGAAAAACTACAAAGTGTTTGGAACATAGGGCCCGCCAAAAAGTCCAACACCAAATTAAGACTCCACAATGGAGCCGGTAACCTCAGGAAGGTCTATAAGGTGCTTTACTCCCTTCAAAACACGGGCTACAGCAGGATAAAAGACAAGTAAACACCATTCACCAGGCCTCTGAAATAGGCAAGAGCCACAACCTGCACCTTCAAGGAATTAAGGGTCAAGCCTTTATGCAATCCCATCCTGCAAAAAATCCAGAATGAGAGGGATCTTCACTGAACAAGGAAGAACACCCCCGCTCTTCACATCAGGCCTCAAAAACACTCCAAACTCACACAAGCCAAGGAAGTGGACAAATTGCGAGCACAGAGTAAAGTGGCAATCACCACAGAGGAATAACCATGTTTTAACAGGTGATCCCTCTCAAAGGCCAAACCATAAGACAGAATAGAGTTGGATCCTCATGAAGAACCGGTCCCTGCTGAAGAAGATCCATGTGCAGTGGAAGATGAAAGGCGGGCCTCCACCAGGAGTCGTCGCAAATCCACTTACCATGGATGCCTGGGCCAATCCAGTGCCACCAGGAGTACTAGCCCCCTGTGGTCTTTGATCTTGCAAATTTATCCTGTACAGCAAGGGCCACGGAGGAAAGGCATAAAGCAATCTGTCTTCCGTCCAGATAATTTTCCTTAATATATCTCTTCCCCTACACCCCACCTTTTCTATCGCCTCTCCAACTCCTCTTCCAGTTCCTCACCCACGATATATGTTTCGCACCCTTCTCCTCCCATAACCTCTCTTATCACTTCTACACTATGCCCTCCCATTTTATCGATTGTGCATTCCTTCCTAACCCTTTCATAATGCTTGCACTGAGTGTTGTCTCAGTTCCTACTGTCCTTGCTCCTTCCTGTATATTGATTGTACATAATGTTTCGCTCCTCCCCTCCACCTCGTGGTTGCTTGCCCCTCCCCCAGCTGGAACATCACAGAAGCCTAAAAGATCCTGCTTTAACTTCTCTACTCTCACACAGGCGTCTCCTCCTTTATAACAATTGAAATAATGAGTGTTCATCTAGTTTAATTTCCATTTGCATCAAGTCCCATCACTACAGATTCTTGGGAATGGGAATCAAGAAAAACTTGTAATAATTCAAAAAAATATATGTATTTATTTTGGTAAACAATTTCGCATTTACATGGAAATTTTAACAACATTTTCCCACCCTTAGATTCTACCTCTGCTCTCATATCAAGAAATTTCCTTCCAACTTGCATCACTCTAGAAAAAAATCAGGGTAAATCCAAATAGTCACCATGAAACAAAGCAAGTCTGTTTCGCATATTTATTTATTTATTTATTTTTAATTTTTATATACCGAAGTTCTTGTAGGGACTACAAATCACTCCGGTTTACATAAAACAATGAACTGCCCAACAGAGCGCGGAGCTTTACATAGAACTGTAGAACATACGGAACAATATAACTAGATGACAATTTAACATAGTGATAAATAAATATTATAGTTTAACTGGTAATACTAGATGACAATTTAACCTAGTGATAAAATTATAGTTTAACTGGTAATACATAAAGATTATATTATTTAATATAAGCAGTATAACTATTTAATGTAGAATAAAGGCGTATTAACAGTGCCAAATATATATATAGAAATGAATTTTTTGAACTCAAAGATAGTTGTTCAGTTGCAGAGTCTTAAAATAGGACTTGGTGTGGTGTCCATGATTAGGAGATACCTAATATATAGGATGTCTGTCCGTCAGAGTAGAATTAAGCGTCTGGGAAGGCTTGTTTGAAAAGAAAGGTCTTAAGTCTTTTTTTGAATTCTTGGTGACTAGTTTCTAATCTTAGATCTGGGGGAAGTGTGTTCCACTGGTGGGGGCCTGCTGAAGAAATCGCTCGTTTGCTCAATGAAGATTTTATTTGCGGAGCATGCAGTGTTCCTCTGTATGCGCTTCTGATTGGTCTGGAAGACGTGTGCGGTTGGAGTTGAGAGGTTAATGTGATGGGAGCTAGTTTGTTTGTCGCTTTGTGGATGATAGTGAGTACCTTACAGAGTATCCTTTGTTTAATGGGAAGCCAATGTAGATTACGAAGGATTGGGGTGATATGATCTTTTTTGTTAGTGCTTGTTAGTATTCTAGGCGCTGAATTCTGAACCATCTAAAGTCTAAGGACTGTCTGAGGCGAAGGTAAACGTGACATGCAATGTGGATCTAGTCATTATTGCTGTCTCAGCAGAAGACTATTACGGTATATCAGACAAATTTAGCTGACCTTCAGTTGGTTTATTCCTTTCAGCTATATTATCTTTTGATAACACATAATAAATCTTTGAAAAGACAGGCAATGATTGTACTGGCATTTTTACTATTTGTACAAGATATTCCTTGAGCATTTCATATGCTATTAAGTCATGCCTAGGGAAATTAAGAATTCTTAAGTTTAAATACTTTAATGTGTTCTCTATCCCTTCAAATTTCTTCTCCTAAAATCTCTGCTCTAGCAAACCTTTGCTGCCAGCTCTCTAAATTACCCATTTTTATCCCCATTTGATCAATCCTCTGTTTTTTTTTTTTTTTTTACAAGGGAAACTTCGATGTTATTAAAACGTTGGTTAGAATCTACAGTCAATTTTGTCAGGTTAATAACTGCTCCCTCTAAAGACTTTACTGCAGTCCACAGTGTTTCTAAAGTAATCTCTGCAGGTTTATCCAAAAGCGACTCAATTCCTTTAGCTGCTTCTGTTTCCGACTTTCCCCACTGTAGTTGGGGTTCCTTCTCCCATTCCCTCAGATAATATTCCTAATTTGTTGGCAAACAATAATTTGTTGGTGCTCCAGGGCTCAAAGATGTTTCAGCCAGTGGGTCTGATACCCGCTCCATATCAGATCCCACAGCAGCCACTTCCCCTGGTATCATTCCAGATGACGGTGTGAAAAAGGCTGGGATCCGCATTTGAGAAGGCTCTGACAAGGGAGAAGAAGAGGCCATCTGCCTTATTTTTGCCTTTCGTTTTGTATGAGGCATAATACTTAGAAGGTCTTGTGGCCCCAAGTTTCCCACTCCACACTCAAGTTGTTCCAACTATCCTCCTGAGTGAAGGCCAAGGAATCGAAAGATTTAGAAATATTTCAAAGTTACACACATTTCAGATGAAAACAATTCCCGATGGGTTTTGAATTGCAAAATTTTGCAACAAAGCCGCGCACCGGCGTCAGCTGTGCGCCGCGGGGGGGGGGGGGGGGCGGTGATTTTTTAAGCCCCAGCCAGTCCCTGACTGATGAGGACAAACCAGGAAGAGCTTGGCAAAGTTCAAACAGGGCCGGAGAGGCTCCTCCTTACCCCGATTTCCTTAAGGTAAGATTGGTCAATGGAAAATGAACTCTCCCTCGGTCCTCAGCTTCTGATGTTTTATATTTCTTCACTTTATTGTTACAGAATTTTTACTTGTGCGTTTGGGCCAGGGAGATCGAGGCTCGGGCCTGGACTTGGGGGGTGGGAGGGGTGTGAAGGGACACAAGGTTCACCTAGGGCGCCCAATACCCTTGCACTGGCCCTGCCACCATTGACAACTAACCTTTGTTCCACCGAACAGAGGGTGATGCTCGGTGAGTATAAAGACTCAATGAGCTGTGGCCTGTAAAGCTAGCAGTGCAGCTAGGATATAGAGCTATTGTGAAAAGGGGTCAAAAAAAGTATAGCTGATACAGATGTATTGGGAGTGCACAGTAACTTTGAACAGGTCACTTATCGTCTCTCCCCCTGTGCTGTGTATGGAAGATAAAAATGTATGAAAGGGAATTTGCAGATCTCTCAGTCCATTTAACACAGGTTGTGAGCTATCTTTCTTGAACTGACATTTACAAATTATAGCACACATTTGATAACTCTGCAAAGGGTTCATTAGCAGAAATTGACTAGTCTATGTAAACAATCCTGTTTCTACACCTCAATACAGATCCTAAATCTGACCAAGAGTCATTTATATAAAAATGTCCCTCCCGCTACAAAAAAAAAACTTAAGAAAAGCTGCTGCACCTGTTACTTTCGCCATCTGGTACACCGTGAAACTTGCACATACCAAGATTAAAAAAAAAAAAACCTGATCTGAAACTCCAAACAGATGCTGTGGCTTTGAAGTAATTTTAGGTCAAGGGTTTTAAAGTTGTAGAACCACTCAAAACTCAGGACAGCCTTAGACAAAAAAAAAAAAAAAATCACCTCTTTTTACAGAAAGAATATTTATTTATTTAAAAGGTTTTATATACCGACAACCGTTTGCACATCGTGTCAGTTTACAGGTAACTTAGAACCAAGGTATAGATAGGTATTGCCTTTACAAGGAACAAAGAGCAGTCAAAATACAGTTACAAAGCAAAAAACTAGATAATTTAGTTGATAGATTCAACTGGGTGTAACATAAGTTGGGAAAGGGGTATGAACAACAATAACAAAAGGAAAAAGCTATGTACAGGGTTAAAAAATATGTTCGTAGGGATTGCTGATTCTTATTTGGGGGAAAGAAGGAGGGGAAAAAGGGAGGCCAGCAGAAAGGCAAAGGATAGAGGTAGGTCACAGAGGGAGAGGGGTTAGCAAGCGAGGGTGAGGAGGGGTAGGCTTGTAGGAAGAGCCATGTTTTGAGTTTCTTTTTGAATTTGGGTGTGGAGGTTTCAGTGCGTAGGTCAAGGGGCATGAGTTCCAGAGGGTGGGGCCGGCAAGAGAAAGGGCTCTGTTTGTTGTAGAGATGAGTCTAGTTGATTTTATAGAGGGAGCACATAGGGTTCCACGTAGGGAGGACAGAGTTGGTCTTGTGGAGGTGCGAGGGAGGAACGGTGGGTTTATCCAGTTGTAATGTTCGTTGGTGATGCTTTTGTGAATGAGGGTAAGAGTTTTGTATATGCTCTATAAAGCTGCAAGGTAGACTACATCTACCGCAGGGCTCCCTAAAACCTTTACCAATGTGAACCCCATTTTAGCACTTGAAGTCACATGACTCCAGACAATTAAAACAAAAATAGGGGCGCGATCCCCCCCCCAACTATCATACACTCTCACCCTTGCCACACTCCAGTTGATCCTCTCTCAACCGCCACCCTTCCCAAAAGACCTCCATTTCCAGCAGATCCCCTCACCTATCCAGCCCATCCCCTCCCTGACCCCCTTCGCCAGAACTTTTCGCATCCTTCCCATTCATCCTCTCTCACCCCCAGCTCCTCTTACAGTCCCTAGTTGATCTTTCCCAATTCCCCCTTCTCACCCTCCATAGCCAATCCCTTTTCCAGCTTATTCTCAAACCCCTCCTACATCTGATCCCTTCCTTCAAACAACCCCTCGTCTACATATCCCTCTGGCCAGGGTCAGCAACAACATTTTCTTTTGGGTCTCAGGCCAAAGATGGACAACTATGCATATCCAGCATAGCTCTCTGCTTCAACGGCAGGGGGAATGAAGAAAAGTGGATCTATATACAGACAAACAAGGAATGAACAACAGTCTGGGTAAACAAATAAGCATGGGTGTAGCTTGCTTATTGCGGCGGTTACTACCCCTAACTAATTAAGCTAGATATTTCACTTAGATGCAGTTCCAACACTGCTCTCTACATTAATGGTGGGGGTGGAAGGGAAATAGAACCAAAAGGTTAATAAGAGCCAAGAGAAACAGATCAGTATGAGAAAAAAAAAAGTGCGAACCTTGCTGGGCAGACTGGATGGGCAGTTTGGTTTTCTTCTGCCATCATTTCTATGTTTCTATAAGTGGTAGACAGAGAGGTAAGGCTAATAAGGGCAACATTTCTCTCTTGGATAAGTTCAGTGGCAACATCCATTGGCCTGTACATATACAGCCCTCCCTCCCCTGATGGCTGGTGCCAAGCACAACTGTGATCTAAGTGCATTAGTAATGAAAGTCAGCACAGAGCTTGTGAGACCGTGCAAGCTCCAAGGCCCTGCAGTGAGCCTAAACCAGGGGTGGGCAAACTTGTGTTGGGGGCCACATTACAAATTAATCGACCACAACGAGGTCGGGGGGAGGAGGAGTCTCCCCCCTTGAAGCTCAACACAATCACCAAATCTCCAGCACATGCTGCAGGCATTTCCGTATCCAGCAGGCTTAAACATCATGTTAGTACCCAAGAAGCCCCTTCAAGCATGGATCCCAGTCTAACAAAATCAGCAAAACCTTCAACCCAAGAGGTACAAGGCATTTTCCCAGCTAGCAGCCCACCTCACCTCGATCACAAATGCAGAAAACAGACCCTCACCAAATAAGAATAAAGGCGGCCATAGAACTATAAAAAAAAAAAAAAAAAAAAAAGAAAAGAGCAGACAAAAAACTAAACTGAAATCCACCACAAGCTAGTGCAATAACACAAACACAAATATCACCATTCCCCATAAAAGAAGATCAAGAAATATAAATATCAAACTAATAAAAATATTTCAAAACACTGGACACGTGATGCTCTTCCAGCAAGAAGATTTATGTGGTGCAGCGTGGAGCTCCCTTGGTCCCTACTTGAACAGGTGGATAATGTCCACGAAAAATACCAGCATGGGCGGAAAAAAACACAAAACAAAAAACTGTAAACCGAATTGGCAAAAAACTGGGCCAGACAATGAAAGTCAGCCGGAAGAGACTGACTCAGGAGGAATGGCCTATGCTGCCAAGCCCTCGAGACAAAGATCATATGCTGCAGGAAATGTTTTCCAAAAATCTTGCAGATGACAACTGCAAAACTGGCGGTTGTAGTGGAGAAAGTGGCAACCCTGGTTTCTTCTGTACACGAAAACACCGCACGTATTATCGAGACAGTAGAGAAGAAAGATGGTGATTACGCAGGCAGGAGCAAAGACTGACATGTTGGAGAGGAAATATGCAGCCTTGGTGGATGACCTGGTTTACCAGAGTCGGCAGAGGGTAAGGATCAGGTGCAGTTCTTTGCAAAATGGCTGCCAGGAGTGCTAGGTTTGGCGCAGAAATATGGCCTCATAAAAATCAAGCGAGCCCATCGGGTCTTGTCAGCCCCGCTGGCTCCAGGGGGCGGCCGTGTGCAGTTATTATACAGCTGCACCGGTAAGCGGATGGCCAAGGCAAGGCTGCAAAAGGACATTTTATATAAGGAGAAAAGAATTTACATTTTTCAAGATTTCTCTCAAACCGTGCAGAAGTGGCGTGCGGCGGGGTCCACTAAGTAAGGAGTGAGCTACAAGAGAGGGAGTTCCCTTACGCTACGCTTTATCCAGCTCGCCTCAGGGTAACCATGATGAAAGACATTTTTGACACAGTTGAAGAGGTGAAGGGATTTCTAAACAAAAGACAAAGAACTCTGCCTGAGATTAGTCAGTCCACGATGGACATGTACAAGCGGCTGAGGCGGAAGGATCCAGAGATGGGCTGAGGGGGTGAAGAATAATTACCAGAGGCTCGCCACACGTGAGATTGACCCCCAGGATGAGTATCTTTTTGCCAAGTTTTCTGGTTGCTTTTTTTTTGGTCACGTATTGACTGCTGGGTTTGGGTACTTCTGGAGCCATGCGGTTCAACGGGGAAGCAGGGTAATCCCTTTATACTCAGCAAGCTTAAAGAGTGTGGAGGACGTCGATAGAGCAGGAGAATATGAACTGAGCAGTTACCTAGTAAAGAAACTGGGATCTCTGGAAAGAGCAGATAGCTTTCATGTGGTTGAGATGAAAATTAATTTTCTGCTGTTTTTTGAAAGAGCAAAAGATAAGCTAAGCTATCTGGTCAATGGCTCTGGGTCGAAGACTATTTTTTTTTTTTATAAGTTATGTTTTTTACTACTCTCTTGGGCCTAGTTTATGCCACATAGAATTCTGGCACAGTGTTCTTCTCCAAGGACCATCTCTCTCAAGGTATAGCAATGGCGTGATAGGTAATACTTCGAGCTTTGGTCAAATCTCCAGTGGGTTGACTGCAGCAATGCTGTATGGGATGGTTTGGGGAAGGAGGCTGGGATGGGGTGGGAAGGTGATTACTGAGTTGGTAAGTTGGTTGTTGGGAGTGAGTGTCAAGGGGGAGTTAGGCAAGGGGTAATGTTAAATACTGACACCAACATACAGATGTGCAAAGAGGGTAAGGGCACGGCTCGGTTTATTGGTTACAAAACACTTAATTAGGGAAGGTAAACATGGGATAGGTTTTAAGTTCTTAATAGGAAACACGTGAGTGGTGGTATCATGGCTGATTATACAAATTATTTCACAATATAAAGTAAATAGTTAAATCCTAACTGCTCGGTTATCTTTCTCTAATTCTCTCCCCAGTTATATTAACCTTGTTGTAATGTAACTTTATGAACTCTTTGTACTTGTTAATGTTCCGTTTCTGTGTTCACACCCCCTTGTTATATGTAAACCGTCATGATGTGATTCTTAATCACGAATGCCGGTATAGAAAAACTCTAAATAAATAAATTTCTTTAAATGTTAGGGGGATATCCACACCTGTAAAGAGGGCTAGAATAATCCAGTTTTTAAAGAATAAGGGAACTATCATCGAATTTTTTCAAGAAATGCACTTAGGGCCGATTTTAAAAGTAACCCTCTTAAAAGGCCCCTGTGCACACTGAGCCTATTTTGCATAGGCTCGGCAGCGCGCACAAGCCCCGGGATGCGCGTAAGTCCCGGGGGCGCGGTGTGAATTTCAGGGCGGGGCAGGCGTAAATCTGCCAAAGGTGGGGGGGGGGGGGGTGGCAGAAGGAAAGTTCCCTCCGAGGCCGCTCCGAAATCGGAGCGGCCTTGGAGGGAACAGGCAGTGCGCGCCGGGCTCGGCGCGCGCAGATTGCACAAATGTGCACCCCCTTGCACGCGCAGACCCCGGATTTTATAAGATACGCGCGGCTATGCACATATCTTATAAAATCCAGCGTACTTCTGTTCGAGTGTGGTGCGTGAACAAAAGTACGCGCACGCGCTGTTTTTTTTAAAATGTACCCCAGCGTGTCATGAAGAGAGCCTGGGTAGTTCAGGTACATGCAGCCTCATTCTCATCCAATGTAGAGGGATGTGCATTCTTATTCATAAAAGTATACCATTCCAAGTATTATGGTCGTGTAGTGATCCTGAGGGCCACTACATTATGGTGGAAGGCAATTTATATGGGTAGATGATCACTTTGGTTTTCATGTATGGCCTAATGTTGGTCAGTCGAATTTCTACACTAAAGTGACAGAGGTCTTGCTGGATATGATGGCACTAGGCTCTGTCTAGGCAGGGACTGGAATTTCAGTCCAGATCCTAGACTTGATAGATCGGGAAAGTCTGGGCAACAAGCTGATCGGGGGTAGGCTTTCAAAATTTGATGCAGCTTTATAGTTTGCTTGATGCGTGTGGAGAGTTAGAAACCTGACTGTACAGAATTACATATCTTTCTCTCCCAGACACCAGTCATACAGCCGGATAGATTATTTTTTTATGTAATGCGGGCATCATGGTGGCTGTTGTAGATGTTGACATCTTGTTATGTACTATTTTGGATCACCATGCGGTGATGATACACTTCAACCTTTGGGGAGGACAGAGATCTGATAGGTCCTGGATGCTAAATGGATCCTCGCTGAGACAAAGAATGTAGGTTAAAAAAAAAACAAAAACAAAAAAAACTGTTGAGGTTATTGCTGACTGATTTGCAAAATCTCCCATCAGAATATGATCCTGCATTAAGATGGGAAACTTTAAAAGCTGTTGTCGGAGGGCATATGATCTTGTATGCAAGTCATCAAAATAGGCAGAGGAAGTCTAAACAAAAGTAGTTTAGAAAATCAAAATGGTCATGCTAGAGAATAAACATAAGTCAGATGGCTCAGTAAAGACCCTTAACAAAATTGAGTTTGCTTAGGGATAAATTAAAGGAGCTACAGACATATCAGATTGAAAAATCTATGCATTTCCTATAGTAAAAATATTATGAACAAGGGGGAAAAGCCGGCTCGCTGCTGGCTAAAATGATTCAAGCCAAGAGAGACAAGTCTATTTTCAGTATACGGGGATATAAAAAGGTTGCCATTTGATATTAATGGGCATTTTGCCGCACATTGTGCCAGATTTTACAAGGCTCGACTGGCACCGGACGAGGCAAGGATTAAAGGGGGTTTTTGTTTTTTTTTTGTGTTTTAATCTGTTTTTATTTGCAAGCCGTAAAAACAAGACATTATACAAAATGAAGGCAAACAACGGTTCGCAACCATTATACAGCAACAATTAGAAGCTAAAGTGAACATACATAAAACCATACAAACTCCCCAACTCCCACCCCCCTCCCCCCCGCACACTGGTGTTCACGGACAGTAAGCTATAAATGGATGAGACTGTATAAGCGATGAGTAACATTACTAATTGGTGAGCCGCTAAAGTGTCTCTGGATGGACCTGGAACCTTTAAATATTATGATTGTCATCCATCCATTTTCTGTAAGGACCCCATACAGCCTGAAAGGAAATGATACGATTCTGATGAACAGCTGTAAGCCTATTAAGTTGGTATAAGGAGAAAAGTCGTCGTTGAACTGCAGCCAGAGCTGGTATCGCGGCTTGTTTCCAATGTAAAGCCAGCTCTGTCCGTGCAGCAATAAAAATTTGCAAAATCGATTTCTGTGTGTGTGTATTATATTCCACCATGGGTGCGCCCAGCAAAACGTGCCAAGGCCGCGCATCACAGGTGATATCCAGTAGTTGTGAAATCCACTGATTCACCCCCTGCCAATAACCCTGTATATTTGGACATGTCCACCAGATGTGGAGATAGGTGCCTTGGGCCCCACAACCTCTCCAACAACTGTCTGAGACATTGGGATAAAATCTATGCAACACTTGTGGTGTATAGTGCCACCTGTATAACATTTTATAACTATTTTCTTGTAAGCCCGCTGAGATGGAACACTTGCTAGCCATAATATATATAACATCCCAATCACTGTCCCCCAGGCATCCCGGGAAATCGAAGTCCCATAGAACCCTGTATTTATGTGCCACCAATGACTTACTGTTAAACAAAGTATAGATTTTTGATATAATCCCCTTAAGGATCGAAGCATGCTGACACAGGGTCTCAAACAGGGTGTTTTTGAGTCTCAAAGTACTCCTCCGCAAACCGGTTTGTATAAAGGACGAAACCCTAGCGTACACCAGAAAGTCTATGATGCTCCCTGGATGTAAGTCACCGAGTTGCTGTCTAGTGAGCATCTTACCCTGCTGTATTAGATGACCCAGGCGGAGAACCCCAGTCTGACGCCAATGTGTAAGGCCCACAGACCGTTCTGAACTGGGCACTACAGTATTAGTAAATAAGTGGGTTGACAAGGAGTGAGGTTCGGGTCCAACCAACTCCGTTTTCCAGCGGTGCCAAAACTGCATGGAGAGTACGCAGGGCGAATGGGAAGTATTCAAATTTGTCCCACGATGTGCTAGGCTGCATGGTAACGCTGCAACAGGAAAGGTCCCCAGTAATCCCTGTTCAAACCTAACCCATTGAGGAATATCTCTAGTTCCATGTAAAGCCACCAAGGCGCGTAACTGAGCAGCATAATAATACCACAGTAAATTAGGCAGATGCAAACCGCCCCTGTTTTTTGGCAAATAAAGAATGGACCGTGCAACCCTGGGTGGCCGCTTCCTCCATATGAAGCCACAAATAAGGTTCTGCCATTTTTTGAGAAGTGCAGCAGGTAGGCTAATAGGGATAGTGGTGAAGAAATACAACAAACGAGGGAGGATATTCATTTTGATAATAGCCAATCGCCCCAACCAGGAAAAGACTTGACGGTCCCACCTTCTTAGATTCTCACGGATACTGGCCACCAAAGGAGTGTAGTTCAAATCATACAATTGGTTGGGATGGGATACAATCTTAACCCCTAAATATTTTAAACAGGAAGAGGCCCACAGAAAAGGAAATTGCCTTTTAAGACTGTTAACTGTAGAGGGGGGTAAATTCAAATTAAGAAGTTCTGATTTATCATAATTAATTCGCATTCCAGATACTGTGGAAAATCCCTGAAGTTCATCCATTACCCCCTGCAAAGATATTTCAGGGTCAGAAAGTGTCAGCATAACATCATCGGCGAAGAGTGAAATTTTGGAATGTACAGTGCCTCCCCAAATCCCCTGAATGTGCCCGGCCTCACGCACTCTGGTGGCAAATGGTTCTAAGAACAGTGCGAACAGCAACGGTGACAACGGGCATCCCTGTCTGATTCCCCGTTGGATATGAAAAGGAGGTCCGTATCCACCATTAGCCTTCACTCTAGCCAACGGATGCTCATATAGCTTCCGGATCCACATCAGGAAGTTGTCCCCAAAACCCATTTTTCCTAACACTTTAAACAAGAACTCCCAATGAATGAGGTCAAATGCTTTTTCCGCATCTAGGGCCAAAAGCACCGCTGGGATTTGTTGTCGTTGGACGATATCAACAATGTTAACAATCCTCCTGACATTATCCGCAGCCAGTCGTCCCGGGACGAAACCCACCTGATCGTTATGTATCAGATCTGGAAGAACCCCATGAAGTCTAGCCGCCAATACCCTGGCCAATATTTTTAAATCGATATTGATTAACGAAATGGGACGGTAAGAGCTACATTTGACGGGATCCCTGCCCGGTTTTGCCAGGATGGTGATCCCGGCTGTATTGGAGTCGTTCGTAAGAGTTTTACCCTCTAGGAGAGAATTAAAAGCCTTCGTTAGGGGCTCAACTAGATGTGAAGCAAATTTACGATAATAAGCTCCCGTAAAGCCATCCATGCCAGGAGCTTTGCCGGGTTTAAGTTGTTTGATGGCAGCTAAAACTTCAGCAGTTTCTATAGGCTTGTCCAAAGTGAGTTGCCGAGACTCACCAAGAACCGGCAGGGTCACAGTGCTTAAATACTGCTCTATATCCCCGGTCTGGATATTGGGGTCCTGAGTGTAAAGTGTAGAATAAAACTCAGTGAAGGCTTTGCGAATATCCTCTGGCAGTGTGGTCGTATGGCCTTGGGCAGTTTGTATTTTAGAAACCATGGTTCTAGCCTGAGCCGCTTTTAACTGTCTGGCCAAATATTTTCCTGCCTTATTCCCACCCTCAAAATATTGCTGTTTGAGGAGCATTAGCTGATGACTGATAGCAGTATCTTCCAAGGCCCTCAGTTTATCCTTAAGGCGTAGTATTTGCTGATAAATGGCTCCTGATTGAGTGCGACTATGCGATTGGATCAGGGTGGATAGGTCCTTCAGCAGTATCACCCTCCCCGCGTGTATGCCAGTAACCGCCCACCTGAGAAATCGGTCTCGCCCCTGCATGTCACCAGAAATACCAGTGTAACCCCAAAAACCTATTGTATCCCCTAACATCCTATTGGGATACTCCACCATCGGAGGTCTGTGTTGATGCAGACAAAGTGTGCCCCACCCTCTGTGACCTCCCCGCCCACCGGAGTAAACTTGATAAATACAGATAATAATGAAAGACCCAGGTATAACACAAACTCAGTGATAAAAGTTCTCTCGCCTCACTGTAGCAGAGAGATCGGAGGCCCTGATGATAAAACAAAGTTCAATCCGTTCCCGCGAGGTTGCTCATAGCCTCTGGATCCGCACACAGGAGAGGAAAGAGAAACCAAAACAGCTGACAATTAGGATAATAGAAAAGAAAAATGTCAACCCTTGTCCGAAACCATGGCACTGTGCGCTCCAGCCTGACGTCTCAGCCTTTTTCCGCCCTTATCCGCTCTTTGCCATCTGGGTGCAACGTCCCTCTGTGGTTGAGGCTGCTTTCCATTTGAATGTTGAAAGTGGACCGGCAGCTGGGCCTTGAAAAAGACTCCTGGCGCATCCTCCAAGGAAGTGATTTTATATCCCACACCCTGGACCTGAAATGTAAGTCCAAAAGGGTATGTCCACCGGTAACGAATGTTCCGCTCACGCAGCTGCGCCGTCACTTCCCGTAGTTCAAATCTCTTCTTCAGGGTGACCGGCGAAAGATCCTGGTAAACTGATATCTGATGATTGTTCCATTTGATATCCTTCAGGTTCCTGGCTATGTTGTAGATTTTGTCCTTAAGGGGGAAGCTAGAGAAGCACAGCACGAGATCTCTGGGCCTCTGGTCCGTTCTAGGCCCCAGCGCACGGTGTGCCCTCTCAAATTTTATGTCCATCCCCTGTGCTAGCTCCGCCGACTCCATGTACATGCCCATTTATGGACTCATGTACCAAATTGGCGGTCTTTCTGCATCTTTAAAGGTCAGCGTTCTCCCTTCCCCTCGCCGCCGATAGATGTCTCACGGCCAAGCGATTGCCACCAGTTCTGCATCGTGAAAGTTAGTATTTTGCGAGGACCAGGTATTTATCCACGGCACAAAACTTAAGTGCATAGCTCCATTATTATAGACTGCATTTTGTTGTATTTTCAGAGCTATATTCAGACTCCATCGGCGCTGCCGTACAAATAATCACTCCAGCATCAGTAAGTGTTCCTTCATATCTCCGCGCCATTATTTAAATCTGAGTGGGATTATTTATGCACATTGTCTTTTGTACTCATCTCGTTCACAGCATTTAAAACATTCCCGGACAACGACAGAGCCGACCACAGTGGTACCCGACCCCCTGAAGGAGGTTCTCTCCGAAACACTTTGTGTCGGGACAATGTCGGAGCATACCATTTTTTCAACATCACTTTAGGCTTGTCGACGGACATTTCATTGCAAGATAAGTACATCTCTTGGATTTAAGCTTTAAAATTTGAGCAATCCGTGTTGGAAGTACCTGCAGACTTAAAGTGCATATTGGGTAGCTTTCATGGCTGAGCACCCTTTACACACAGCCCACAGAGAGCAATGATTAAATAATTCAATGCTATCAATAGCTTTCATTAGCTTAGCCTTTTGGCATCTAAATATGAGGTCTCTCTGAGCTTTGATACCCACTCTCCATTCATTTCAGGATTAATATTTTGTGGTTTTGCTACCGATTTCCTGGTTCTGTGGATCCTTTTAAAATATTTAGTCATGCATTTGAGCTGCAAAACCCAAGGGAGTAGTACATTATAGTGGGTGAAATTCTAAGCATGAAAGAGAGAGCAAGATCTATGAGTGATCATATCTGATGATGTTAAGGAGGTCAAACAGATATAAGGTGACAGTGAAAGCCAGAAAGATGCAGAAAACAGAAGGTGATATTGTCCTTGTATAAGTCTCTGGTGAGACTTCATTTGGAATACTGTGTACAGTTCTGGAAACTGCATCATTGAAAGGATATAAAAGTGTGTTTGACGTCAGTCCAGAGGGTGGTCAGTGATCGTCACTGTAAAACATATGGGGACAGACTTACAGATCTAAGCATGTATACCCTAGAGGAAAGGTGGGATAGGCAAGACATGACAGACATTTAAATATCTCAAATGTTGTTTGTTAATGTGGCTCGCGGAAATGGGGGCTACTACCTGGAGATAATACCCTTGTTCAGTGTACATACACACAGTTGATGAGATTCCATCATTGCTCTGGGCTTCAACGGCAAGAGGTAATGTGGAAGAAAAAAAAAAATTGTATTCACAGGGAAGCGAGGTGTAGCAGGGCAGATACTTTACTTTCAAAGCATGTCCAGCGTAGCTCTTTGCTTCAACGGCAGGGGAGAAAGTCTAATACTTCTCGTTCAATGCATAGCTCTCTGCTTCCACAGCAGGGAGAATGAGGAAGGGAGGATCTGTATGTGGATTGCATAGTCTGGGTGGGCAGGGGTGTGGCTTGCTTGTTGCGGCGGGCACTACCCCTAATTTAGCTGAATATTCACTTGGATGCAGTTCCAGCGCTGCTCTCTACATTGATGGTGGGGGGAGGGGAAACAGAACTAGAGAGTACTAGAAGCCAAGCGTAACAAGTATGAGAGAGAGAGAAAAAAAAAGTACATAGCTTGCTGGGCAGACTGGCTGGGCTGTTTGGTCTTCTTCTGCCGTCATTGCTATGTTTCTATGTTTTCGTGTACAGGAGGCTGTTGAACGAGGAGTCATAGGATGAGGGTGCAAGAAGGTAGACGCAGGAGAAATCTATGGAAATATTTCTTTACACAGTGGAAAGCGGATGCATGAAACAGCCTTCCCCCTTAGAGGAGGTAGAGACAAGGTCAGTATCAGAGTTCAGGAGAGCATGGGATAAACACAGAGACTCCAAGGAAGTAGCAGGATCGTAAAGCTGAATAGTTGGTGTAGTTGGGCAGACTAAAATGGCCTTATGGTCATTTTCCTACTCTGTACAGCAACATGCACACAAGCAAGGTGCTATACAAACAAAAAGGATTAAATTAAATATGGAACATTTACCTGCACAAAGTTCAAAGCAAACAGTTTGCTTGGCAGTTGTACAACAAGGTGCAACTGCCAAGCAAATGAAAGGCAGAAGCACAATGAAAAGGCAGAAGCACAATGATCATTAGGTGAGCATTTCCAGCATTACACAATTATTGCCACCATCTTTCTACAGTTTGTTTTCAGATTTACAAACTATTTTGTCAACCAGTCAACTGGATTTTGGTGCCATGACCTTCCATTTACAAATACCGGCGAACTTCCTCCTCATTTTAAATAGGCCCTCCTTCTCACTGTTCCTAGTTTGATCACTGCAGCAACAGTACTACCGCCGAGAACTGTTTACAAATACTTATATGCATTCCCCTTTTCTGAAAGCAATCGAGGCAGCACGCACAGAGTAACAGAATTATATTAGCCCTGCATAATTTATCACTAAGGCTCAATATGTACGCGCCTTGACCTCTTTTCTCAGCTCAGCAAAACACCATTTTATAAGAAAACGAAAAGATAAAAAGGCATAAAACTCACGGGCCAAGATAACTTTGGTGCCAGTAAAATTAGAAGAACGCTCAGAAAAGGGAAGGAGGTAGATGGAGACTGGGTTGATCCACCCTCATTACTTTCAGGGATTCCAACCGCTTCGGCAATTCATGGCTGAAGCTCAATTCGTGATTTTATCCCCCCCCCCGCCAAATCGTAGAAGTGCTTCCAGCTCCTGCTCGTTCCAGTTGTTGTTGGAAATGAGATGAGCCGCAGATGCGCGCCTCCATCGCACGGAGCCCCCTCCTCCACTCACCTGTCCCAATACCACCGGATCCGGCAGGATCTCCAGCCCATACTTCATCTCACTCAGCTCCTCCAGGTTGAGCGAGGCCGACACCGCTAGTACAAGATCGAGAAGGGCAAGCACAAGCCCGCAGACGCCGGAGCGCCTCCAGCGACCAACCGACGCCGCCATCTTCTTCCCATTCTCATCGTCTTCCGCGCATACACACAAACTAGGGCCCGTCCTTCCTCCCACCGGCCGTCGCCCATTGGACAGCGTGCCGGGCTTTCTCAGCAACATTTCCGGGTCTACTTCCTCGCATCTGTTCAAGGCCGCGCCTCCGATTGGTTTAGATGATGAGGTCCGCGCCTGTCGCGCAGGCACAGGTACGGGTTTGGTTGGCCCGTTTTTTTTGCCAGTTCTGATTGGTTTCAGTCAGCAGTAAGGCACGGCCAATGGCATGCTTTCTTTGTCTGGAGGCGTGGAGATGTCAGAAGACCTCATTACTAGGCTGTTTTGTGAACGCTAGTTTCTTTCCCTTTTGATCCCCTACGGGCCAAACGGGGGTTAACAGTGCGCTCAGCCGGAGCGCACTTTACCGTATCGGCCCGTTTTCCACGCGCTATTACCCCTTAGGGGGTAATTTTCAAAAGGAGTTACATGCGTAAATGTAGCTACTATTGTAGCAATTTTCAAAAGCCATTTACTCAAGTAAAGTGCACTTATGTGAGTAAATCTTATAGACAAGTCAATGGCATATATTGTAGCAATTTTCAAAAACCCACTTACTCAAGTAAAGTGAATTTACCCCAGTAAACCTGGTTTTTACTCGAGTAAATGCTTTTTAAAATCAGGCCCTTACTGTATAAGGGGTAAAAATAGCGCGTTGAAAACGCGCAGCCAACCCACAGAAACTAATAGCACCTGCAACATGCAAATGCCTGTTGATGGGCCTATTAATCATTCCCCGGCGATACAGAAAGCAAATCTGCCTGCGGCCCGCGGGTTGGAAGACAGACATACATTTTATTTTCAGAAATTAATGCCTGCCAAACAAGCCGATTCAGTAAAAGTGCCTCCTTTTTGACAGCAGCAACGGCTGGCAGCAGGTTTGACAGCTGACGCTCAATTTTACCGGTGTCAGTTCTCAAACCCGCTGACAGCTACGGGTTCGGAAAACGGATGCCAGCAAAATTGAGCGTCCGTCTTCCGGGCCGTGGGCAGATTTTTTATTTTTATTTTTTTTAATTTTTACTTTTTTTTACTTTTGAGGCCTCCAACTTAAGGGTGTACAGAAAAGCAGTTTTTACTGCTTTTCTGTACACTTTCCCGGTGGCGGCTGAAATTAACTCCTGCCTTTCAGGCCAATACAGTAAGGAGCGGTAGGAAGAGCTGCGTTAGTGCCGGGCGCACCCGCGGTTGCCGCACGCACAGTCCGGCTCACCTGCCGCTCGGTACTGTATTTAAATAGCTTGCAAATGCAAGCTGCGTCCGTGAAGCATTAGGCCCGCACAACCCATTTTACTGTATAGAGCGCTATACAGTATCCTGGGTGCGCTGGCCTAACGCTTCACGGACACGCTGGTATCTGTCATTTCAAATGACAGGTACCAGGAAGTGGACGGTTCTCCTACGCTCGGGATTGCCAGTCCTCTCTCCCCTCCTCCCGAAGCAAGGCGCATAAAGCAGCCTTGCTTCGGGAGGAGGGGAGAGAGGACTGGCAGTGTAAAGCAACGAAGCGACTTACTCTTCTTGCAGCCCCCCTCCGGAGACGGACATCGGCGGAGACGGACCGCGGCTCCCCTGCCTCCCGGAGCTGCCGGCGAAGATGGATGCCTGCATGGGCGAAAGCGGCCCCTGTGCGTGCAGTTGGGCCACTCAAGGTGTGACGTCACGACGTTTGGTGTCACGGCATGTGACTTCACGTCTTGTGCGGCTCAATTGCACGCACAGGGGCCGCTTTCACCCGTGCAGGCATCCATCTTCGCTGGCAGCTCCGGGAGGCAGGGGAGCCGCGGTCCGTCTCCGCCGATGTCCGTCTCCGGAGGGGGGCTGCAAGAAGAGTAAGTCGCTTCGTTGCTTTACACTGCCAGTCCTCTTTCCCCTCCTCCCGAAGCAAGGCGCGTAAAGCCTTGCTTCGGGAGGAGGGGAGAGAGGACTGGCAGTGTAAAGCCTTGCTTCGGGAGGAGGGGAGAGAGGACTGGCAATCCCGAGCGTAGGAGAACCGTCCACTTCGTTGCTACTTTTTTTTTTTTTCGCTTTTTCGCTTTTTTTTTTTTTCACTTTTTTGATTTTTTCCGCTTTCGTTGCTTCGGGAGGAGGGGAGAGGACTGGGGCTGCCCCAGAGACCAGCACCCATGGACGCGGCCAGGGCAGGTGAGCGGGGGCTGGGGAAAGTTTGCTGCCTTCCCTTACCCCTGCCTCTAACGCAGGGGTAAGGGTAGGCGGTAAGTTAGCAGGTTAAACGCGTGGCAAAACGGCAGGTTAAAAAAGCGATAGTCAGGGTGCACGTTACTGTAAGGGAGGGAATAGCTAATTCGATCGTTTATATCTAATATAAATGCCGCGGGCGGAAGGGGTTACCCGGTGATTTAAAGAGGCGGTAAAAATGGGTTAAAGGGGATAGTGTATCGCGGGTTGGACTAACACGGCCGAAAAGTGAGTAGAAAGCGGGTTAGGAGCAGGGTAACCGTGGCCGCACTTTACTGTATTGATCTGACAGTTTGGCCGATACAGTTTGGCTGCGCGGTTTTCAACGAGCTATTACCCCTAATAGCGCGTCGAAAACGTGCGGCCAACCCCCACAAAACTAATAGCGCCCGCAACATGCAAATGCCAGAGCACAATGTACTGTATCGGCCTGTTTGGCAGGCGTTACTTTTGGCCGGCACCTGGAAAGTGTACAGAAAAGCAGAAAAAACTGCTTTTCTGTACACCTTCCAACTTAAAGAAGTGGTACAGTATGAAGTTCTGAGCCCAAAACAAGAACATGATCATATCTGATGATCTTAAGCTGGCCAAACCGACAAGGCAACGACAAAAGCAAGAAGGTTGCTTGGATGCATATGGAGAGGAATAGCTAGCAGGAACAAGTTGTGGATAGTGCCTTTGTATAAGTCTCTGGTGAAAGCTCATTTGGAGTACTGTGTATAATTCTGGAGACTGCAACTTCAAAAGGATATAAACCAAATAGAGATGGTCCAGAGGGCCAACAGTCTTCATCATAAAATATATGGGGACATATTCAAAGATCTATATATGTACTGTATATCCCGAAGAAAAGAAGAAAAAGGGGGAGTTATAACAGAGACATTTAAATATCTCCAATGAATACATTTACAGGAGGCAGACCTCTTTCAAAGGAAAGGAGGATCTGGAAGAGAGGTCATGGGATGAGGGTGAAAGGAGGTAATGTAGCAAAACAAGGGGTTTTATGTGCACTGTGATTTCTAGTTTTGCCCTAGGTCTTAAGTTTTCCTCAGAGAGAACTCACTTCCTTTGAGCTGGCCTGCTACTGGTGTTTGACCTCTATAATACTATAATTCAAGCTGAGGCTTGGGATGCTTTCTCAACTCAGAGTGAAGCTTGGACATCATATATATTTCAATATCCTTGGGGATTTGTAAGACTAACATCCTGCAGTGCCTTTAATCAGAAAGCTAATAATGGTCAGAAAACCATTAATGAAAGAGCTATTGCTAATACTTTGTGACTTGATTGGCCCTGCAGACACAGCTCACAGATAACTAGCCTTGAAGTTGCTAGAATTCTCTGATCTTGGCTAGTACAGACAGACCAGATTTATGTGCCAAGGCCCTGTTCCAACTCATTTGGACAGCTCTTTCCACCTCCCCAAACACTAAGTACTTAGAAATTTCCCTGTATAAATCCTTGCTATTTTACCTGTTACTGTTTGCAAATTAAATATTTTTCTGTTCACTGTACCTGGCTTTTGTTTTAGCTTGTTAGCTCTGTCTGATTTGGACTGATTAATGATACCAGTATTTTCTGTATTTGGTCTGTGAATGCATTTCTGTGTGTGACTCCTGGGTTATTTAGGGATCTGTATCCCTGGAAACTCAAGAGGGCAGCTTGCAGGCAAGGAACTTGCTGAGAGGCAAGCAGGAACCCAATTGATGTGTGGGAAGTTGCCAATGAAGGGTCAAGTGTACACGGGCAGATAGGCCTGATCAAGGGTTGGCGGGACCCCAGGTGTCCACTGGGTTAATTCTGAGTGGGTATTAGAGTAGCACTGAGACATTATGTTACCAAGTAGACTTAGGAGTAATCTTGGAAAATATTTTATTACAGAAAGGGTGGTGGAGAGATGGAACAGCCTCCAGTGTAGGTGTTGACGATAAGGACAGAATCTGAATTCAAGAAAATATGGAACAAATATAGAGGATCTCTGGGGAAGAGGAATGAGCTATAAAGCTGAACAGGAGATGTGGATTGGCAGACTGGATGGGCCATATGATCTTTATCTGCTGTCATGTTCTATGTTTCTATGTAGATGTTGCGACCGTTGCTGCCCGACGTTTCCACTATGCCCACCTTACCGCTTTGGCGACTCCCTCTTTGCCTGTTGGAAGTTTGGCTGCCGTGGCATCCTCTTGCCGTCCTCCTCCGGCGTCCCTGGACTGGCTAGACGCTGCACACTGCCATGTTTCCCCGGAGCCTAAGGGTACGGCGCGGCCCCGACTGAAGAACCAGCAGTGGCGCAAACCTCAGGGGCGTCCCCCTGAGATGACGTCATCCGCACCGGATATTTAAGGTCTCTGAAATCGCTAATGAATCGAGTTAGCATAGGATAGGGTTACTCTACCTAAGCTACTCTGCCTCCTCGGACTTACCAGGGGTACCCGCTCCTCGGGGGCCTCGCTTTCTCTTTTGCTTTTCAGATCGCAATCTGGAACCGGTACTCACTCCTCGAGGGCCCTCGTTCCTGGACTTGCTACTGAATACCACTTCTGCCAGGAAGTCATAGCTGTCTACAACATCAATGAGTTACCTTCTCTTTCAGAGCGTTCCCTGGAACCAGGTACTCGCTCCTCGAGGGCCTACTTCATTCCAGCTCCTGGGCTGCCTCCAAGAGACTATTGTGTAAGTGTTATCATCAAAGTTCTGTTCCTGAACTCTGCATACCCTGCCTACTCACCATATTCAGTTTCTCTACAGCTCAGTTATCCAGGATCGCTGTTCCAGTATCTGAGAGACTACAGCCCAGCCGTGCAATTCAGCTCACTACTGCCACCTCTGCTGGTTCAATATACTGTTTAATAAAAGAATTAGTGTGTGTCTGTCTCCATACTCTGAGCCTGACTGGTGGTCCCTCTCGGGATCTAACCCCGGGGGTGTGGTCATCTGCTACCGGCCCAAGGATCCACCCACACCTACTTCAAACACTAACAGTAGATTAGTAGTATTCACTTCCATTCCTTGAGAGCTGCAAACAAGTAAGGTTTTTAGGGCATCCCTAATGAATATGCATGAGATAGATTTGCATACAATTGAGGAAGTATGCACACAAATTTATGTCATGCATATACATTAGGGATATCCTGAAAACCAGACCTATTTGCCACTCTTGAGGACTGGAAGTGAATACCACTGGTGTAGGCTGGCCCAGATTTAGGCATAGGCAACATTGGAGAAATTACTTATCTGATAATTTCGTTTTCCTTAGTGTAGCAGACGGACTCAGGACCAGTGGGTATTGTACTCTTCTGCTAGCAGATGGGAGTCGGAGTCAGATTTCAAAGCTGACGTCACTCTAGATATACCCCTGCAGTAACCTCAGCTCTTCAGTATTCTCTTCGAAAAGCCATTGTGGATATATCTTTGTTTAATAACTTGATTAAACTTGATTAAAACTTGATTGAACTGGTTCAACTAATTTCCAAACTGCAGACTGCCAATGCACTCAACCAATTAACGCCGACACCGGACAACTGTGGGTGTCTTGAACTAGGGGTGGGCCACGGCTTACCTGTATTTGCTTAGTCTTGAGGTTCGTTATCCAAGGTTTTCCTTTTCTGGGACAGCCGTGGGCGGGATGCTGAGTCCATCTGTCTACACTAAGGAAAACAAAATTATCAGGTAAGTAATTTCTCCATTTACTAGCGTGTAGCCAGATGGACTCAGGACCATATATCAGTGAGATATACAAAAGCTACTCCAGGACAGGGCGGGAGGCTGCCTGTGGCCCACTTAGTACTGCCCTTACGAAGGCTACATCTTTTCGGGCTTGAACATCCAGGCTGTAGAACCTGGAGAAGGTGTGTATGGAGGACCACGTTGCCGCCCGACAGATCTCGGCGGGCGACAGCAGCTTGTTTTCTGCCCAAGAAACTGCCTGTGCCCTCGTAGAATGAGCCTTAACCTGTAGTGGTAAGGGCTTTCCTGCCTCTATGTAGGCTGCCTTGATTACTTCTTTGATTCAGTGGGCTATGGTCGCCCGCAAGGCCGCTTCTCCTTGCTTCTTCCCACTGTGAAAAACGAACAAGCAATCCGTTTTGCACACCAGTTCCGATCTTTCCAGGTACCACACTAGGAGTCTGCCGACATTTAGATGGTGAAGAAGGCGTGAGTCTTCCGAGTCCTTATGTTCATCCGGAGATGGTAGTGAGATGGTTTGGTTCAAGTGAAACTCGGAAACCACTTTCGGTAGGAAGGAGGGGACAGTGCGCAGCTGTATGGTTCCATGCGTGAGCTTAAGGAACGGTTCCCAACAGGATAGTGTCTGTAGTTTGGAGATGTGACGGGCTGAACATATTGCCACCAGGAATACTGTCTTCAATGTTAAGAGGCTGAGTGACAGACCGCATGTTGGTCTGAAGGAACCCCCAGCTAGGAAGTCTAATCTAGAGATTCCATAGAGATACCAGCCACTTTAGGGGTGGTCGGAGTTGTTTAACCCCTTTCAGGAAGCGGGACAAATCCATATGGGTTGATAGTCGGATACCGTCCACTTTGGCTCTGAAGCAGGACAGTGCGGCTACTTGGATCTTGAGGGAGTTGAGTGACAACCCCTTCTTCATACTGTCCTGAAGGAACTCCAGAATCATGGGAATCTTGGTTGTCCGGGGGAGTATCCCGCGGTCCTCGCACCAAACTTCGAATACTCTCCAGATCCGTATGTATGACAGGGATGTGGAGAACTTGCACACTCGGAGTAGGGTGTCAATCATGGCCTTTGAGTAACCGCGCTTCTTCAGTCAAGTCCTCTCAAGGGCCAGTCCGTAAGAGAGAATCAAGAAGGATCTTCATGGAGAATTGGGCCCTGCCAGAGAAGATCCCTGTGTGGAGGTAGGCACAGAGGGTTCCCCACAAGGAGTCTTTGCATGTCTGCTTACCATGGTCGTCTTGGCCAATCCTGGGCCATTAGTAGAACTAATCCCTTGTGACATTCTAGCTTGCAGATGACCTTGCCCAGTAGCGGCCATGGGGGGAAGGCATACAGTAAATCCTTCTCTGGCCAAGTCTGGACGAGAACGTCAATCCCTTGGAAGTGTGGCTCTCGTCTGAGGCTGAAGAACCTGAGGACTTGGGCATTGAGATCGGTGGCCAGTAGATCCATGGCTAGGAGGCCAGCTAGGAGGCCGCGATTTACTATCAGTTGGAAGGCTGTGGTCCACAGCATACATTCTCCCGGGTCTAGGCTCTCTCTGCTGAGGAAGTCTGTTGAGACGTTGTCTTTTCCTGCAATGTGGGAGTCCGAGATCCCTTGTAGGTTTATCTCCGCCCAAGCATGAGAGGTCTATCTCCAGAGACACCTGCTGGTTCCTGGTTCCTCCCTGACGGTTGATGTAAGCAACCATTGTAGCGTTGTCCGACATTACTCAAATCGCTTTGCCTCGGTGTCTGTGACTGAATTGCAGGCATACTAGTCTGACTGCTTGAGGTTCCAGGCGGTTAATGTTCCATTCCGCCTCTTCCTTCTTCCATTGTCCCTGGGCTGTCAGTTCCTAATAGTGGGCTCCCCAACCTCGCAGGCTCGCATCTGTGGTGAGCAAGGTCCAGTTCGGTGGGGATAGGCTTTCTCCTCTGCTTAGGTGGTCTTCCTGTAGCCACCACTGGAGCTGAGAACGTACCTCTGTTGATAGTTGGAGGCAAATTGAGTAGTCCTGGGACAGTGGATTCCATCATGACAGAAGCGCTGGAGCGGTTGCATATGGGCCCTTGCCCACGGGACGATCTCCAGGGTTGATGCCAAAAGGCTGAGGACTTGAAGATAATCCCATACCTTGGGGCATGCATTGGCCATCAGTCGTAATTGCTCCATCAGTTTCCTTCACCTCGGGGAAGGGAGGAAGACTTTGTTCTGTTTGGTGTCAAAACAGGTCCCCAGGTACTCTAGAGATTGAGAGGGCTGCAGACCGCTCTTGCCCGTGTTCACGATCCAACCGAGTTCCTGCAGTAGGTTCTTGACTCTGCTGGTCACCTGCTGGCTCTCTTCCGAAGACTTTGCCCTGATCAGCCAGTGGTCCAGGTAAGGGTGTACCAAGATCCCTTCCTTCCTTAGTGTTGCCGCCATGACCTCCATAATTTTGGAGAATGTTCTGGGGGCGGTTGCTGGGCCGAAAGGTAGCACTCGGAATTAGTAATGGTGACCCAGTATTGCAAAGCGTAGAAAACACTGGTGGTCCTGATGGACTGAATGTGAAGGTAGGCTTCGGAGAGGTCCAGGGAAGTTAGAAACTCTCCTGGTTGTACTGCCATTATGACGGATCGAAGAGTTTCCATGCGTAAGTGTAGTATCCATAGATGGCGGTTGATGTTCTTGAGATCCAAGATGGGCTGGAAAGATCCTTCCTTCTTGGGAATGATAAAATAGATGGAATAGTGTCCCATATTTTGTTGGGGCGAGGGAACCGGAGTTATTGCCTTCAGGCTGAGTAGTCTTGTTAGAGTGGTTTCCACTGCCAGTCTCTTGGTGTGGGAGTGGCAGGGTGACATCATAAATTTGTCTTGAGGGATGCTGCGGAACTCCGGAGAGTAACCTTCTCGAATGATGCTTAGTACCCATTTGTCCAATGTTATCTTGACCCATCTTTGGTAGAAGAGGGCAAGTCGATCCCCTATCTCCTCTTCCTGTGGATCGGTCGGCCCATTTTCATTGTGGAGCATGGCTGGAGCCTGCCCCAGGGCCTGCTCCTCTCTTGGTCTGTCGGTTCTGAAAGGGCTGGGACCTTCCGGAGGGACGAGGGTGCCAGGAGCTGTGAGTTCCTGTAGGGTCTAAAGCACTGCGATCCTCTGCCCTTGGTTCTTCTGGGAGAGGGACGCTGAGATCTTTTGCTCCTATCTTCTGGTAGCCGAGGCACTGGGGATTTGCCCCATTTGCTGGCTAACTTCTCCAATTCGCTTCTGAACAAGACAGATCCTTTAAAGGGCATTCTTGTGAGATTTGCTTTATAAGTCACGTCCGCAGACCAATTCTGTAGCCATAGTTGTCTTCTGGCTGCCACTACAGAGGCAACTCCCCTGGCTGAGGTACAGCATAAGGTCTGAGCTTGCGTCTGTCAGGAAGGCTGTTGCAGGTTCCATCATCTCACCGGTATACATTCTGGAGTTATTTGCCTCTCTCTCGAGGAGCAAGCATGAACGTGCCACCAGTGCGCAGCAGGAAGCAATCTACAGTGTCATTGCTGTTGCGTCGAAGGCCTGCTTGAGGATGGATTCCTTCAATGCAGCCCCTCCCTCAACGGGAATCGCACAGACCATAGCGTCCACTTTCGGGAAATGCAGGCGTTCCTTGGTCACTGGCTCTAGAGGGTTTAGGGCTTCCAAGGCCTGACCCCCTTTGAAGCTGGCCTCCAGGATATCCCACTCCAGGTCAATCAGTTCCTGGATGGCTTCTTTCATTGGAAAGTAGCATGAGGCCTTATGAATGGACACCAAGGTGGGGTTCTTCTTTGGTTCCGCCATAGGGTCTGTGCCTGGAATACCCAGCATCTTCAGAGTCTGGGAAACAAGGGCTGGTAATTCTTCCTTGTGGAAGAAGCGAAGCATGGTTCAGTATGGTTCCATTCCTGGAGGGATTTCTCCTTCCTCCAGGGAGTCACCCTCATTATCTGCGGTGTCTGGGTCCCTATCATGGAAGTTCTTGATTAGGTGAAGCATGTCTCGAGGCATCCGAGCAGGGCCGGGAGGATCTTGTGCTTCCGGCAGGGGTTGAGTCCGGGGCGCAGCCAGGGCTGATTGTGCTGATTGGGCTGATTGTGCTGATTGGGCCTTGGAAAGATTCCAACCAGGAGAAGGTCCCTAGGTCCATGTTAATCCCGGGGGAGTCGGACTAGGGGCCCCAGTGGTGCCCTCCTGTGGAGAAGCCATCTCAGAGATGCATAGGTCCGGGTTGCATTCGTTGGTAGTTCCGGACCCATCCCCCAACAGTAAGGGACCAGGCTTAGGTTCACCCTGGGCTTCTTCGCAATGTTGATGTTATAATTAGTGAGGTTTGGGTGGAACTTTGGACCGTGTGGCAGCTGACCACGCCCACGGGGGGAAGTCCCATGAGGGGCCACAGGTCAGGCTCAGCTTAGGACACACAAACACAGAGATTGATCTTTTATTAGACAATGTGGTGAAGCCACCAGAGGTGCAGTGGTGAGCAGCAGAAGTAGCCCAGTTGGGTGTTAGAGACCAGCTCCCTAGAGGGGAGGAGTTAGCAATCTGTTATAGATCTGCTCCCCCAGAGGGGAGGAGTTAGCAATCTGTTATGAATCTGGATGCTGGATATTCCCGTTGAAGGAGGAGTTAACAATCTATAAGCGATCACCCCGCCAGGGGGCAAAGAAGCACTCTGTTACGGATCTTGCTAAGGAGTAGCAATCTATTAGTGCTCTGCTCTTCCAGAGGGAAGGAGTAGCAACTGTTATGCCTTGTTCCTGTAGAAAGATGAACCAGCAACCTGTATGATTCCCACGGGGAGATAGCTATCTGATATGGATCAGCTTCCGCAGAGAAAGGAGTGATGGTCTGATGTGGGTTGCTCCCACAGAGTGGTAGATGATGATACCGCTCTTATTAGTGTAGGAATGACACTTAGTAGAAATAGTGAATCCCTGGGCCGATGGCAGTTGACAGCGCCCTCAAGTGGAGTTCCTGAGAGGGACCACCGGCTAGGCTGGAGTATTGAGACAAACACACAGGCTGATACAGTAAAAGTCTGTGGGAGAGCGGACGAATGCCCGCTCTCCCGGCGCGCACACCGGCCACTTGCCGGTGCGCGTGATGCAGTATTTAAATTAGGTCCGGCGGTAGATCCGGGCAAAAGGAGGCGCTAGGGACACTAGTGCATCCCTAGCGCCTCCTTTTTGACAGGAGCGGCGGCTGTCAGCGGGTTTGACAGCCGACGCTCAATTTTGCCGGCGTCTGTTCTCGAGCCCGCTGACAGCCATGGGCTCGGAAACCAGACGCCGGCAAAATTGAGCGTCCGGTTTTCGGCCCGACAGCTGTGGGCCGAATTCAAAATTTTTTTTTTTTTAACTTTTTTTACTCTTCGGGACCTCCGACTTAATATCGCCATGATATTAAGTTGGAGGGTGCACAGAAAGGCAGTTTTTACTGCAGTTTTTACTGTATCGGCCTGACAGATAGTTCTTTATTAGATTGGAAGTAGAACCACCAGAGGTGGCAGTAGTGAGTTGATGTGCCCGGCAGGGCTAAAGTCCCTCTGATACTGGAACAATGATCTCTGAGTTGCTGAGCTGTAAGGAGAGATTATAGGTAGTGAGTAGACAGGGTATGCTGGGCATAACCAATGGTAGATGATACACTCACAAATGTAGATCTCTGTAGTGTCTTCTGTATTCAGTAACAGGAGCCGCAGGAGAGTACTGGTTCTAGTAAGCAGTCTGAAATAGAACTCACAATAACTGTGTATGGAATGGTCTCTGGAATAGAAGAGAGGCTAGGAGAGATTTAGGAACATAGACCCTCGTGGAGCGAGTACCGGTTCCTATCTGGGAATCTGTAATAATAATCCATAAGATATAGGTATGCGATATCTTCTGAGGAAGAAGAGAGTATGAGAAAGGAATTAGGAACATAGGCCCTCGTGGAGCGAGTACCGATTCCTATCTGCAGTCTGTAATGGTAACTCACGATCTCTGTACCTGCGATAGCGTCTTAGACTGAAGGGAGCCTTAGAGATTAGGAACAAGGGCCCTCGTGGAGCGAGTACTGGTTCCTGTCTGTAATAGGACTCACTGTGTTCATGTCTGCGATCGCCTCCAGGCAATTGGAGTCTTCTGAGTCTTCGGGAACGTAGGCCCTCGAGGAGCGAGTACCAGATCCCGTCCAACAATCTGAAATCAAGAATAGAGAGAGCGGAGCCCCCGAGGAGCAGGTACTCCTGGTAAGTTTGAAAAGGCCGAGCAGTGGAGAAGAAGTCCCCTTGTTGACTCGGAACGTAGTTGCAAGTAGCGTGGACTGCCGAAGCAAGTCCCGTTGGAGTTCCTTGCTAACTCGCTTGTAGTTAGCAAACAAAGACCTTTTAAATTGAAAACGGATGATATCATTATGGGGGACGCCCCCAAGGTTCGTGCCCTTGCTGGTACAAAGTCTGGAGCACGCGCGCGCGCGTGCCCTTACATCATCAGGAACATGGCGGATCCATAGCGTCAAGCCAGCCCGGGGATACCGGGACCAAGAGGTGGGGAGAAGCCGCGGCTGCATCTGTCCGTCTGAACCGAAGGGAGTCGCCACAAAGGTAGAGAGGGTGGAGCGAGGGCGAGAAAAGGCACGAACGCAACACTGGGCTATTATCCCTCAGGCGCTGGAACAGCGACTCCTCCGATAGCAGTGCTGTAGTGGAAAGAACTGAGAATAATGAGTACAGTGGAATATGCACAAAGCCCCAGTATGGAGAACCCCAGGATAGGGAGAGCAGGCCCTCGAGGAGCAAGTACCTGATCCCTGAGAGCTGAGATGCTTGAAGGTAATGTACTCACACAGTGGTTCCATGTAGGAGATGGCACTTAGGGCTGGAATGGAGGCAGGCCCTTGAGGAGCGAGTACCTGTTTCTAGGGAACAGCTCTGAGGTGAAGATGGTAGTACTCACTGATGTTGAAGATAGCGAATCCTTCCAGGCAGAAGAGAAGGTAGGAGCAGGCTGCGAGTCAGAGAACATGGGCCCTCGAGGAGTGAGTACCGGTTTCCTGATAGCGACCTGAAAAGCAAGTGAGGCCCCCGAGGAGCGGGTACCCCGTTAGCATTAAGAGTCCAATGGAAGATTGGAGAGGCAGAGTAGCTGGGTACGGAGAGCAAATCCCATCCGTAGATTACCCCTTGCTAACTCAAAGGCTAGCAAATATCATAGGCTTTAAATATCCGGGCAGCGTGACGTCATCACAGGGGGACGCTCCTTAGGTTCGCGCCAAGTAGGAAATAAGAGTGAGGGCCGCGTGGCACGCGCCCCCTAAGGTACCAGCGGAGGATGGCGGGAGGCAGTGCCCAAGCCGGTCCGGGGACGCCGGAGAGGATGGCAGGCAGACGCCGCGGCAGCCAGGCATACATCCATAGTGAGAGAAGGTGCAAAGAAAGAAAGGTAGGCGGAGTGAAGCCGTCGGGAAGGGACGGTTGTAACAGTTGACACAGGCAGGACTCCAATTCAGGCTGCGCGGCTCTTATGTGGCAGGCTGTGCAGAGGGAGTGCCTTCTGGCTTTCTTGGGCGCCGGTGCCATTGTGTTTGCGCGTGTGGTTATAAACACGGCTGTGAGTGTAGTTATGCGCACGGGTGCGCATTGCTGTGTGCGCAGCTATACTCGTGTCTGTATTGGACACGTGCAAGTTAGGTGCATCGGCCGCCGGTCGAGAAGGGAAGATGGCGCCGACGACACCCCACGCGTAAGATGGCGCGCCCCCCCCCCCCCCCCCGAGGGTCTCCACGTGTGTGGACCCTTGCACCAGATTGGGGCCAACCAAGGCTTCTCAACCCGATCAGTGCTCCCTTTAACCTCGCTGGAAGAATTTGGTACGGCAATCCAAGCTCTGGAGACCGGAGACCTGAATTTAAAGATTTTTTCTTACCTGGTCTCGGTACTTACCGATCGTGTGCCGGACGGTCTCCAGTTACGGGGGGAGAGGGAATTACCTTAACCGCCGCACTCGGTTCTGCACCTGCTGCCTTTCAGCCACACTGGGGGCTAAGTCCACGCCGGGGACCGGCTACCGGAGCAGGGCATACCTCTGAAGGATATCGGAGTTCATCTCAGGAATTCTCGACTGGGGGAGGGACCCTTAGGTTTCACCACAGGAGAGCGGGACTCGATCTTCTTTAAGGTAATTTTTGTTTCTTCTTGCTGTAATTCTTAACATTATTCTAGTGTGTGGGATAGTGTCCACATCTGCTAGGAGACGGAGAGATACTGAAGAGCTGAGGTTACTGCAGCTGTATATCTAGAGTGACGTCAGCTTTGAAATCTGACTCCGTCTCCCATCTGCTAGCAGAAGAGCACAATACCCACTGGTCCTGAGTCCATCTGGCTACATGCTAGGAAAAGGCAATTGCTTAGGACTCCAAATTTTGAAGGTTTCAAATACTGAGACCAAAGAGGAGTGCAACTGTGCCAAGGAAGAGCCTGCTCTGGCAATCCACTTCACAGGGGCACTGCCATAGCACTCTGGGACTCTGGAGGACAGTGGAGGTAGAGGGACTTCACCCATTATCTGATCTCCAGGATCTCCCAACCCCCCAGTCTCCAATCCTGCCAAATCTTAAATCTGGCCCTGGGTGTAGGTAATAAGTTCCTAAAAATCTGGAAGTTATGGAGAGAATTCTTGAAAGTGTGAAGAGATGTGCTTGTGATTTTCTGTTTACTGCATGGCCTGTCATCCTATATTATGTAAACATGAACTAACTCATTTTACTGTTTTGTTTTAGTGTGAACCCATTCCAAACAATAAAATAAATATTTGGAAAAATAGATTTAGTGCCTTGGCTCTTACTATGTTAAAGCTACTATTTTAAGGCGTACTGAAGGAGGCCCAACTCATGCAATATTTTGCCACATTTATATTGCTTTTAGTACAATGATGTCCCTAAACTCAGTTCTCGAGGGCTGCAACCCAGTTGGGTTTTCAGGATTCCCACAAACAATATGCATGAGATATATTTGCATGCACTGCCTCCAATAAATATGCAAATCTCATGCATATTTATTGTGGAAATCAGGAAAATCCTACTGAGTTGTGGCCCTTGAGGACCCTGCAGCGCTTCTCACCCCACAGTCATGGGAGGGGAAGTGAAGGAAACAGCTTGATCTTCACCTGGAACTGGAAAGAAGCAGCGATGTAAGTGCTGCGATCATTAGACCCGCCCCCCCCATGACATCACTAACATCAGACAGTTAAGACAGCCTCAACACCAGGCGTCGCGCGCCAAAGGCACGCAACAAAGGGGCTCTCCTCTTTATGCACCCCTTCTTGCAAACCTTTGTGTATATGTAAAAATTTATTTTTATGTTTCCTTTGTTAACTAAAGCTGTTTCATTGTATTCGACTAAGGAATTTTTTCCTGCTTTTTCTGTTTCACTGTAAACCGGCATGATTTGCATTTAATGCAAGAATGTCGGTATATAAAAGTTAAATAAATAAATAAATAAATAAATAAATAAATAAGTTTGAGGTACCCTGCTTTACTACATCTACTCCCCTACTGTAAAGAAAAGTACATTAGCTATACATGCCGTCTTAGAATGTTATATACTGTATCAGTAGGCAATATGTGTTAGCTTCTGAAAAAAAGCAGCCGCACGCCTTTCATTTTATCAAAATCACTGTTTATTTCTTTTCAAGTTGACACCACAAACCATATCAAAGTTTTTTTTTTTCTTAGTTTCTTTTATTTTTTTTTCCCCGGCTGAGAATAATTCAGCGGGCCACCTGCAGCCTGCACCAGCAAGGTGAAGAAGAATTTCATGGTCCAACACTGCACATCCAAAAAAAAAAAAAAAATCAAAACCAAAACTGTTCAGAACAAATCAAGGTTCTTAGTTTACAAATCTTATATTACATCAGTTTGTCATTGCAAAAGAATCTTGGCAACAAAAAAACCCCACCTATACAAATATATATATCTATATATGTATATCTATATATATATGTTTTATTTTTTCTGGAGAATGCTCTGCTAAGTGAGTACTGTGCAGTAATTTAGTAAAATCTACATGAATGTTAAATGAAGAAACCCATGGATTTTTCTTTATTGGGCTTTCTTAACTAATGTCATGTTGGAAAAACGCAATCATCTTCAGTTGAGTGTTTTCCAGCAGTACATATGTAATTGCATTTGTTTTGTGGATTTCGACATCCCTACAGGATGCAGAGATTTAGTGCAAATGCAGCAGAGTATTCACTTAACAGGGATATAAGCTCCTAAAACACAGGTACTGTACAGGAAGAAATTGATAAATCAGTCACTATTACAACTCTAAACCTTTACATTGTTACAGTTACAAACCAAGAGCAAAAGATTGAATGGCACCTGGAAGCTAATGTGGCTAAGCAGAGACCAGAGCCATCCTACATCTATTTGCTAGAGGTTGCAAAAGGCAGCCTTCAATGTTTGAGATCAAATGAAGACATTAAAAAGGATCACTGAGAGCTGCTCCTGCTTTGAAGGACCAAAAATACCTCTTATAATTCAGTCCAAGAGATGAAAGGCTCTTCTGTATCCCTTTGCCCATCTCATGAAACATCCAGTCCTAGAGGTAAAAGGCTCTGTATCCCTGTACCCATGCCCTGAGCCATCCAGTCCTAGAAATAAGAGATTCTGGATCCCTATGCTATCCAGTCCTAGAGGTAAAAGGCTCTGTATCACTGTGCCTAGCCCCGAACCATCTTGTCCTAGGTTTGAAAGGTTCTGAATCCCTGTGTCCATACCCTGAACTATCCAGACAAGAGATGAAAGGATCTATATTCCTGGGCCCAATTCTAGAGGTGAAAGGCTATGTATCCTTGTTTCTGTCCTCTGAACCATCTAGACCTAGAGGTGAGAGACTCTGTATCCTTTTGCTTATCCCCTGAGTCGCCCAGTCCTAGAGGTATGAAATTCTGTATCCATCTGTCCATTTGCTGAGCCACCCAGTCCTATAGGTGAAAGGCTCTGTATCCCTGTGCCCACCTCTTGATTCATCCAGTCCTAGAAATGAAATGCTCTGTATCCCTTGACCTCTATGTCCCTGAGCCATCTAGTCTTTTATCACATCCCTAATCTACTTTAATTCCTAATTCAAATAAAGTCTATTTGAAAGGTGATAAACTCTTTATGTGCAATTCAAACCATTTCAAGTATACCAACATCCATAAACATTCAAGGCTGCCTAAGAGAAAGCAACAAGTTTTGTAAACATTGCATCAGTTAGCTGCCAGATCAATTGTAACAAAAGAAATAGAAATAGAAAAAAAGAGAAAGACAGAAAGAGTGAGAGAGAAATATCTGGCTACATCCAAATCCTAGTTAAGCAATAAATAAAGCAGTTGTTTCCAAATAAAGCACAGATATAATCGCTTGATCACATGATAATGCATTTTTTGTGTATGCTTACATTATAAAGCCATAGGGACTAAGATTTTTAAAGTACATACAGAAAACAATATTGGATTTAAAATTATGATAATCTTTAATCTTGCACATATACTTTAAAAGGATGCACAGAGAGCACACTGGTGCCTAGTCTTGGGAGAGTTTATAACCCAAGCAGAAGAAATGGCCATTGTAATGATAACCCAGAATCACACCTCCTTCCTGAAATAAACATATCTTTGATTCCAACTGTAGCCAACAATTGCATAACTAGGGATACCAGCCGAACAGTCTGAGTCAGTCCTGGTTCCCTTTCCTCTACCCCCCACCCCTCCTTACACACATATACACATCTATGGACTTGTAGTTTCAATTTCTCTAAGGAAGACAGAGCCAGAAGTCCACAGATGCATTAGGGGTAAAACCTGGATTGGGTCAGTCTGTCTCTGATCATCTGGTGCTTGCTGGTAACTATATGATTGAATTATCCATCAATTTAAAGCTGTTGTATAACCTTACAGAAAGACAGTATGATCATTTTAAAGCAGCAGTTCACAATAGCTAGACATTTTTTTTTTCAGCTCGTGCTTATTCTGCTTCTAGGTGCATAGCACAGAGACCAGTGGATTGCATGAGCACACTATGCGGGTGATGTTGATGAAATCAAGTACTTCTGAACCAAGAAAAGGCAGCCAAGACTGACCTCTTCTCCTCCCCCTCATGGCAGGGAAACAGCAACTCATCTGAAAGCAGCTGTTTCCTGCTCCTTTATTGTTCACCGTGTCTGCTCACTAAAGGCCCAGACCAGCTGAAAGGATAGCAACCATTCATTGTGGTTTCTTTTTCACTGCTACATTTTACACTTGATGGTTTTGTTTCCAAATAAAGTGCACAGAGGCCCCTGACAGTATTATGTTATGCTATGTTTCATTTATTATCCCAGGGAATTGTTCAATGGGGTATATTCACTGTCCCAACAAGCGCAATAAAATCAGTCCGTTAATAGAAATTTTTACTGTCAGTTTCATTCTGGACATCATTGTTTTCTTTTTGTTTAACTACTGCAACAACCACCAGATTTAAACGTTTACACTGGGAGATAAACAGGTACAGATCTGAACGTAAGAACATAAGAGCTCTTATGACAGAAATTTGTGATGTTTTTCCCGTTCGTTCAGTCAAAATCACAACATAAAATGAACTACTGACTGGTCATTAGAATGAAACAAACTGCAAAATCTATTAATAGCTCCTATAGCAGGGGATAGTTTTTTTTAGAATTATTTTTTGTTTAAGTTAATGTCAAGTCATCAAACTTCCATTATTCTGCATCATATCCTGAATAACATAAAGCAAATATGAAATATTGCATATACTCCACAGTGGGGAAAATATTGTCCTGCTTGGTTGGGAATGGAGAGCTCCAGAGTCAATATTGCTCGAGGTCAACTATAATTGCTTGTCAGTCAATTTTCCTTCTCTGGGCATTGGTATTTTCCAGACTTGTCCCCTTGGCAGCCCATATTTACCAGGAATACCACATGTTCCACATCGGTAGAGTGCTTTCCCATCCCAAAGCCTGCAGAGATTAAACAAGCTGGAAAGCCTAACTTTCCACAGTGCAGAAGCAGTTCCTGCTCATTGGAAAGCTGAGTAACTAGAGAATACACGAAATGTTACCACATGGTTCCCTATCAAGAGACACAACAGACAGAGCCAGTCCTGCTGTTATTCCTCTTGTATCTATGAACTTATAGTTGGATTTTTCTAAGGAATGCAAGTCCACTGACACAGCAGGAAAAAAAAGTCCCTGCTGACATGGAGCAATCTGTTCACCTAATTACCACAGTGAATCTGTGGCAATATAAAGATAAAACAGTGGAAAACTGCGGAAGCTAATAAAAAGACAATTGTATAATTTTTCTACTTTGCACATTTCCATTACATCTGCTTTTAAACAATTAACCCGTACATCACATATGTTAAATAAAAACAAAAAAAACAAACCCCCACAATAATTTCATGGACAACAATCAGAAGAAATGTAGCCACAAGTATGGGACTCCCTAGTTAAGGGATGTCCTCAGATAAAAAGGAAAAGCTGTCAATGGACAAATATGAAAACATTTTGCTGAAGGAAACCTCCATTTTTTTTTTTTTTGCCTCTGGAGCTTCCAAGTCTAGGGGCTCAAAAGGAGCTTCCATCAGATGGGTTAGAACCATGTTGATATCCCATAACAGTATTAGAGGCTTTAAGGGAAACGTCAATTGAAATCATGTTCTCTTGTGCAAAGTGGTGATAACTGCCAGTTGTACTGAGGAGAACCCCAGCTGAGCTGGTTTTGAGGCCAAACTCTGAGATATAAAAAATGTTCAATTTCTGTGTGGAGAAAAAGAAAGTATCTAGGGATTTTCCATCACAACAGATGGCAAACCTCCTCCATTTAAAACCATATGACTTCCCAGTAGACTCCTTTGTAGAAGCCAGAGGGGCTTGAGAGACAAGAGAGTCCAAGGTCTGTATTACAGCCCTTTTAACAATTAGGCTTGGAGAATATCCCAGCCTGATGGCGTTTTTCTTTGAAATGCATCTCTAGAAGGAGATGAAACTGCATTTGTTTCTACCAGAACTGTACTATCAGGATCATCATTCCTTGACTCTTCTGATTTTTACCAAGGTTTTAGTTATGAATGGTACTGGAGAATAAGTATACAGAAGACCTGCTGCTTCCATGAAGGGAGAAGGTGTCCACTACTAGCCTGCTTTCTGATCTCCTTTTGCAGCAGAAGACTTACACTTTCCTGTTCAGGACTGCATAAATAGATCCATCTTGGGCAGACGCTACTTAAGGAAGAGTCTGTCCACTATGTATAAATCTAGGGACTACATGCAGGGGCTTCAGCAGGTGACAAATGAGTCTGTCTGCTAGAACAATGTCTTTTCCTCATAGATATGCAGTTTTTAGGGGTTATCCTATGAGAGAATGCATAATTCCACATTCTTACAGCTTTCTGACATAGGAGGTGGGATCTTATTCCTTTCTGCTTTTTCAGGTAGAATATGACTGCCTGATTATCTGCACTTGGACACCTGCTATCAAAAGGCCTTTTGAGCATTCACCAAGAGGTTAACATTAAATTATTTTCCTTGGAGGTATCAGAGGCCCTGGCTGTATATCTCCTCTAGCTGAGTGCCCCAGCCCAGGCTGGATGCATTGGTGGTGAGCACGATTTCATGCAGAGGGATTTGGAAGAAGAATGGGAAAGCCACCAAGACAGACTCTTAGCTCTTCTGTGAACCAGTCCTACAGTATCTGTGTGGACTGAAATTTCAAACTGAGTCTGACCTCCAGGCGTGGTCATGTAAGAACCCTTTCTAAACCCTTGGAACTATGTGTCAACAAGGAATGTCAAAGCTCCGCTGAAGCTCAGGTCTCTCTCACTTTGACGCATGAATCAAATCTTTGAATTTTTGCAGGGACTCAAATGGTTGGAGCAGGATTTGACCTGATTCACGGGCTTGTCCTTGGTCCAAGATGTCAAATCATTTGAGATCACTTCAACAAGAACTGGTCAATAGTGTGACCTTAATCAGCACCTTGGACTTTCTCCTTTGGTATGATTCAATTAATCTCAAAACCTAGCAGGTTAGCAAAGCCTCTCTGGCCTACAGTGCTTTTGGTGACATCTTGGTGCACAAACTGCACAAAGAAATCTCATGAGCTACATACCCCCAGACACTTTTAACACTCAATATGATGATCCATGAGTTATACATTCTGATGGTAATTTTCAAGCAGGGATGCATGCGCACATATTCGTGCAAACATCAGCCCATGTCCAGATATGCGGCCAGTGTATGACATATGCGTGCATACGAATGTTATAAAATAGCCTGGCCGCAGGCATATGTGCGCTAAATTTTAAGTGGGTACGTGCATGTGCATGCAAATCCTGCTTCTACCGCTTAAATCGGGGAATTTTTAAAGGGATGCATGCCGAAGCTATTCCCAGTTTTACCAGTTTGTCCCCAGTTTGCCCAGTTGAGAGCTAGGTTCTCCAACCTCCCCCACTAGTTTGATAGCCTTAACTCCCCCCCAGTTAGCCCGATCCTTAAAACCCCATAGATCTGCCTAGTTTTCTTTAAATTTTAACTTACACGGCATCCATAGCAGAAGTAAAAATACAAGGCAGGGGGCCTCAGCGCATTCTGGGTTGCATCAGTATTTATGCTCACATCTTTGTGTCATTCCCCGCCCATGCCCCATTTTGAAAACTTTCAAGATGTGCACGCTGCAGGAGATACACGCGTATCTCGGCAGCTTTTAAAATCCTCTCAGCGTGTGCGAGCTCAACTTCTTCACAAATTCCCTAATTAACGTGTGCATTGGTCTTTTAAAATTCACCTCTCTGTGAGCAACTCTTGAAGCTGCTGGTTTGCTTCTCACATAAGGGTGAAGAAAACTGCCAACGCAAAATCAAAAGAGGAAGAAATCTTCACAGGAAAGACAGATCAAAGAAAAACCTTTCTGGCTGGGCTGCTGACACTGAACATGCAATTGCTGCTTTGTAGGAACAGTGAACAATGGCATCAGAGAAAAGTTTACCTATAGTTAAGGCCAAAAGCTCTAACTAGTGAGCTACTGGGAAGAAGGGAAGCTTAGCTGCAAAAACAGTTAACATCAGAATTACCTCCTGAGGCAAAAAATAGCTGTAAAGTAGTTTGGGCAACATCTTCTTCTGAGAAATGAATATGAAAAAACTGAGCTGCTGAAGGTCCGGTGGCATGTGGGAAACCTCTGCATATGCCTAGAAAGCTTTCTTAGAAAAGATTTACTTGGATTTCAGCAAGTTTTCAATACGGTACTGCATAGGAGATTAGTGAACAAAATGAGAAGCTTGGAGTGAGCGCCAACGTAGTAGCATGGATTGCAAACTGGTTGACTGATAGGAGATAGCGTGTAATGGTAAATGGAACCTACTCTGAAGACAGAACCATGTTAAGTGGGGTGCCTCTGGGATCGGTTTTGCTACCAGTTTTGTTCGATATCTTTGTGAGCGACATTGCAGAAGGGATAGAAGGTAAAGTTTGTGTATTTGCAGATGATACTAAGATCTGCAGCATTTGAACCTTTTCCATTGGAAACGAAACAGTAGAACCAGGGGGTCACGAAATGAAATCCAGTGGTGAAGACTCAGAACCAACATAAGGAAATATTTTTTCACGGAGAGGGGTGGTGGATGCCTGGAATGCCCTTCCAGAAGAGGTGGTGAGGACAAAACCAGAAAACAAAGTCAAAAGGGCATAGGATAAACACTGTGGATCCCTAAAGGCTTGAGGAAGAAACGGATGGATGGGGCTATCCTGCACGGAGCAGCAGTTAGCACCCTTAACCAAAAACCATGGGGGATTACTAGCCTTAACAAATTAGCCTTGATGATTTTGACACCAATCCTACATAAAAAAAAAAAATTATCTTTTTGTGTATGTATAAAAATGCCCTCAAAAATACAAAAAAGATAACTGTCAATCCAAAAAATTTTTTTTAGTCAATACTTGTGTGAGAGTGCAAGTATTTTTAGTCAATACTTGCGTGAGTGCAAATATTTTCCCCAGTGGGATATCGCAAGTATTGACTAAAAGTTTTTATGGATTGCGGGTAATCTTTTTTGTATTTTTGAAGGTGTTATTATACATACACAAAACCAAAAACTTTTTGTGCTTAAATAAAACAAAATATTGACTGTTTGAACTAATGGATGGTTGGTTGGGTGTTTTATGATTATGAATACGTGCCACAGGTTACCTGGATGGAACCATCTGTTGGCTAAGTATGAAACCCCACCTTCCATCTTTAACATTTTTTTTTTTGTTTAATACAGTTAATATATATAAATGATATAAAATAATATTAGTGGGAATGTTAGTAGGGTTATTTTGATATAACTGCAACATCGCTCTTCGCTTTGACAACGGGGTGGGGGAAAAAGTGTATTGGATTCTGAAGACAGCCAATACTGGGCCCTGACTTATATGGTCTGGGGTACTGATATGCTGACATTAGGGATACAGCTTCTGCCGCCAAGACCAAAAGCCAAGAATGTTCAAGCAGCATTGTCTGAATTATCAGAGAGGCTGCTCACCATGTACAAATGTTACAGTAATTTTGTTAATTGTTTGACAGGGCTTGTTTTTGCTTGCAAGTATTACTAACCTTAACATATGGCATGGAGGTACTCTTAACAGACACATGGAGGAAACCTGCATGGAGCGGTAGTTGCTGGCATGGGAAGCTTGCTGCGCAGAAGGAATGACCATTTGGTCTTTTTCTGCTGACAATACTATGTTACTAGGTTACAAAGTCATGTAACTCATGGTGATTAGCTCTGTTGCATCTGCTTGTTATCAGAGATATTTTCCTATACCCCAATGCATTTTGGCTCTTTCATAACGGAATGTGTGAAAAAACTGAAATTAATCCCATAAAATTATTTTCCTTGGAGATACCAGAGGCCCTGCCTATATAGCTCTTTTAGCTGAGTGCCTAAGACCAGGCTGAGAAAAGTCTCATGTAATTCTCCTGAAGGTCACATTTCTATTAAATTTCTTTCATGCAAGACTAAGCAATCTACCTAAAAGCTGTCACTGTACCAAGATCAAAGACATCTCCAAATGACTAGCCTAGTAGTTGAACTAGCCAGTGCTAATTTTCTAAATAAAAAATCTATAGGGTCAGATCCAGAAGCAGCCTCCACCTTCACTATTTCACAATAGGGAAAAGGAAGCCAAGTTCAAAATGTTTCCATGTTGGTGGCCTGGCAGAAAATTACCACTGCCTGCATGTAATGGCAATGGACCTCTGTAAGATGGGCCTGTACACTGCAAAACATTCAGCAGATTTCCATACATATATCAAATGGATAGGTGTTTATAAAGCTACATGGATATATAATTCTGATCATCCCAAGCATGCAACAGAGTAAACCAGAACTGGTTCACGTTCTCTCTTTTAACACTGAGCCATATGATCACTTGACAAATGTAATATCTTATTAAAAAAAATGTTTTCCCATTCTCTGCCTATAGAAAAAATATTTAGTGAATAAAGCCCATAGTGCTACATGGAGGTTGGGGAACTCAGTTTGAGGTTTCTAAGAACTATAGAGATGTTTGGAAAGTTTTAGATGTTTTGTAAAAACATTTTGGGTTTGGTGAAATATATTTTAGATTTTCCAACTTCTGAAAACATAATTATTTCTTTCAGAGATGCTATATAGAAAATCAATGGATTTTCCTGCAAAGTAAGAATTTCATTCAGCTATATAACCATCAGCCTACCCCACCTATCATTCCTTACCCCATGCCCTCTATACCCACAATAATAACCATCAATCTGTCCCCTCTCATTATTTTGCTTCACCTCCAGTGAGTCATCCTGTCTCCCCCTGACTGGAACTGACACCAAATGTGCTGAGGGCATCTGTAACCAGTCCCTGATTTTGGAAATGGTTTGCTGGGAGAGCTTTTCCATTGGTTGAGCACATCTCCATTTCTACATCAAATGTTTGGTAATATTTAAAACTAAAATAAAACCAGAAAAACAAAAAAATTTTGTTTGCTTTTGCTAAATATCAATTCTGTTTCAATGGGTGCTAAATTTGCTATAACAAGTACTCTCACCACAGGTTAAACACAGAAGTGTTACTTCTAAACAAGCAAAAATGCATGTCATATACTAAATCCTCCAACAAAATGAAATAAATTAAAAAGGAAACACAGTGCACTAATTTGCTTTTTCACAGATCTCTTGCAATATTTCATTATTAGCTATAACTGAATTTTCGGACATTAGTGATCAACTTTCATATTTTCCAGATAAAATTGACAGAGAAAAAGGGGAACTTTAAAATTATTACAAATGTATTTCCAAATTCACAGCTATTCTTTCGTTTACCCCATACATATAATATCTGTACAGATAATTTTAATATTCTACCAGTGACTTCCAACATTCTCCTTGAAGCTCCTATATGGATCTCCTTTCTTCAAGGTACTGACAGTGAGTTGAGTGGATAAGCTGGTCCAATGGAACTTCACTTCTGGCAGAAATATTCTAGATGGGGCTCAAGGTGGTGTGAGCAGTGTAGATTTCCTGGTTATACCAGGGCAGTCCGTGAGTCAGTCCGTGCTACGCTTGCAGTGCTGCTTTTCCTCCTTAGGCTGGGGGTCACAATGGTCCCAATGCTCTCATTCGGGCACCCATGCTGTAGAAGGATATCCATACACTCCTGATTCTCTGCCTTTTTGGCATAGTACAATGCTGTGTACCCACACGCATCCCGGGCCTTCACATCAATGCCGTACTGCACAAATGCAAAACAATAAATATAAAAAGTTAGCACATTTGTTGTTTTGGCTCCTTCTATGATGGCTAATTAGAACTCTAACTCTAACTTGACAAACTAAAGAGTGGCAAATCACTTGGACCAGATGGTATGCATCCTAGGGTACTGAAGGAACTAAAAAATGAAATTTCTGATCTATTAGTTAAAATTTGTAACCTATCATTAAAATCATCCATTGTACCTGAAGACTGGAGGGCAGCCAATGTAATCCCAATATTTAAAAAAGGCACCAGGGGCGATCCAGGTAACTATAGACCTGTGAGCCTGACTTCAGTGCCAGGAAAAATAGTGGAAACTATTCTTAAGACAAAATCGTAGAGCACATAGAAAGACATGGTTTAATGGAACACAGTCAACATGGATTTACCCAAGGGAAGCCTCCCTAACAAATCTGCTTTATTTTTTTTTGAAGGGGTTAATAAACATGTGGATAAAGGTGAACCGGTAGATGAACTGTATTTGGATTTTCAGAAGGCGTCTGTCAAAGTCCCTCATGAGAGGCTTCTAAGAAAACTAAAAAGTCATGGGATAGGAGGTGATGTCCTTTCGTGGATTACAAACAGGTTAAAAGACAGGAAACAGAGAGTAGGATTAAATGGTCAATTTTCTCAGTGGAAAAGGGTAAACAGTGGAGTGCCTCAGGGATCTGTACTTGGACCGGTGCTTTTCAATATATATATAAATGATCTGGAAAGGAATAAGACGAGTGAGGTTATCAAATTTGCGGATGATACAAAATTATTCAGAGTAGTTAAATCACAGGCAGACTGTGATACATTACAGGAGGACCTTGCAAGACTGGAAGATTGGGCATCCAAATGGCAGATGAAATTTAATGTGGACAAGTGCAAGGTGTTGCATATAGAGAAAAATAACCCTTGCTGTAGTTACACGATGTTAGGTTCCATATTAGGAACTACCACTCAGGAAAAAGATCTAGGCATCATAGTGGATAATACTTTAACATTGTCGGCTCAGTGTGCTGCAGCAGTCAAAAAAGCAAACACTGTTAGGAATTATTAGGAAGGGAATGGTTAATAAAACAGAAAATGTCATAAATCCTCTATATCGCTCCATGGTGAGACCGCACCTTGAATACTGTATACAATTCTGGTCGCCGCATCTCAAAAAAGTTGGCCAATCCAAGTGACAAGTACCTGGCAAGTACCCAAACATTTGATAGATCATAAACTACTATTGCTTATTAATTACCATAATAGCAGTTTATGGATTTATCCTCTAGGAATTTATCCAAACCTTTTTTAAATCCAGCTACACTAACTGCTGTAACCACATCCTCTGGCAATGAATTCCAGAGCTTAACTATACGCTGAGTGAAACAGAATGTTCTTCGATTTCTTTTAAATGAGCTACTTGCTAACTTCATGGAGTGCCCCCTAGTCCTACTATTATCTGAGAACCTTTTTAAAAACTTTTTAAAGTCTGCTTATTTTTAATTCTTTTGTCTTTATGACACATGATTTTATTTTGTTTTATACACGATCTTATTTTGTTATATTTATTAGTTTTAGTATTGCTGTTTCTATGCTTGTTCCTTTGTAAATTGCCTAGCCTTTTTGTGTTAGGCGAACCATAAATTTAATAAATGTAAATGTATAACCAATTTACATTAACTTGTTCAAGTCCTTTCATGATTTTGTAGACTTCTTTCATATCCCCCCTCAGTCATCTCTTCTCCAAGCTGAACAGCCCTAACCTCTATAGCCTTTCCTCATAGGGCAGCCATTCCATGCCTCTTATCATTTTTGTTGCCCTTCTCTGCACTTTCTCCAGTGCAGCTATATCCTTTTTGAGAAGCGGGGTGACCAGAATTGCACACAGTATTCAAGGTGTGGCCTCACCATGGAGCAATACTGAGGCATTATGACATCCTCTGTTTTATTTTCCATTGTCTTCCTAATAATTCCTAACATTCTGTTTGCTTTTTTGATCACCACAGAACATTGGGCCGACAGTTTCAATGTGTTTTCCACTATGACACCTAGATCTCTTTCCTGGGTGGCAACTCCTAAGATAGAACCTAACATTGTGTAACTACAGCAAGGGTTTTTTTCCCTATATGCATCACTTTGCACTTGTCCATGTTAAATTTCATCTGCCATTGGGACGCTCAATCTTCCAGTTTCACAAGGTCCTCCTGCACTTCATCACAATCCATTTGAGATTTAACTACTCAGCATAATTTTGTGTCATCCTCAAATTTGATCACCTTACTCATCGTACCCCTTTCCAGATCATTTATAAATATATTAAAAGCACCGGTCTAAGTAGAGATCCCCTGAGGCACTCCACTGTTTACCATATGAGTGTGTGCCAGCATGCTTGGATATACAGCTGATATATGGGGAAAAATAGAAAACTTGCTTACCTGTAACAAGTGTTCTCTTCAGACAGCAGAACATATCAGCCACACAAGCGAGTGACGTCATCCTTTATATTGATCTTTCTCAAAGTTCAGAATATCAGAGAAGGTTCTCTGAACATGTGTGGGTTTTCCATGTAGCCACCACCATAACACAAGTCTCCTCAGTCTTTGTAGCAAGCTAATCTTTAAGGGGAAGGTGGGCGGGATTGTGTGACTGATTTGTCTTGTTGTCTACAGAGAGTACCCATTACAGGTAAGCAACTTTGCTTTTTCTGTGGACAAATAGGATAATAATCAGCCACATAAGTGGTAACACCTAGGCATAAGTTGCATGAAAATTCTGTTATGATCTTATATCAGTAGTGGAAAAACATTCCACCCGTATGATGAAGACAGAGTTGAAGGAATTAATTAAACTTTTGAGAACTGCTTGACCAAAACTGCTATTTTGTTATCTAGACAAGTAATAAGTAGTGATGAAGATATGGCCAGAAGACAAGATGGCAGCCTTGCAACTTTCTTCTATGGAAGCAGAGCAAAGATAGGCTAAAGAAGCTGCAGTTGAGCTGACTTGATGAGCTTTTACTTAATTTTGATGCTGTTGTCCCAAATGAGTAATAGCATCAGAAATCCAAGAGGAAAGAGTTATTTTTGTAAATGAGATCCTTGTTTGACTGGATTGAAAGAGATCAACCACTGTGAGGACTTCCTGTAGCTCCTTGTTTTCTCCCAATAGAACAATAAAATTCTTTTGCAATCCAGCGTATGAACAGCCTGTTTGCCGTTATTGGCATGTGGTCTCTGGAAAAATGCTGGCAGTACTACAAAATTAATTTCAGTGAAAATGAGATGCCACTTTTGGTAGAAATTTTGTGCGTGTTTTCAAAACTGCCCTACAGAGAAATGAAAGAAGTACTTTCAACTTCTCTCAAAAACAAAACTTTCCAAGAAAGGAATCTGAGATCTAATTTTGCTAAAGGCTTGAAAGGAGATTTCATAAACTAAGCAAGAATGATATTTAGATCCCAAGGAGTTGCTCAATCTTTAATTTAGGATTTTAACTGTTAGGGCTTTCATGAATCCGGCAACTGTAGGTTGCTGGGAGAAAGGAATTTACTCCTGAATTTTCAAGGTATGCTCCTATAGTGCTAAGATGCATGCAGACTGAGTTAGTTTTCAAATCTGAGTCCAGACTGAGTTAGTTTTCAAATCTGAGTCAGTCAGAATTGAGAGATATTGAAGTAAGAGGCGAACAGTGCATTTAAAATGGTCCTAATTGACTCTTGAACCCCAGAGAGAAAATATTTTCCATTTAAAGTTGTAAGATCTTCTAATAGAGCATTGTCTTGGTGTTACAATAACTTTAGTCACTTCAGTGGGCAATTACATAGAAGAGATTTGGGGACTTTCAACATCCATGCAGTCAGAGTCAAAGACTGAAGGCTGGGATGGAGATTTCTGATGCCCTGATTGATCAGGGATAGGAATGTTCTTAATTTTATTGGCTGTTGAAAAGCTAGTGTTGAAGCCACAGAAACCAAATTTGCCGTGGCCAAAAAGGGGCTATGAAAATCATCAGATCATACTCTCCTCTTAACGTTTGAATTGTTTTGGCTATAAGTGAATGTGAAGGCTGGTTGGGGGGGGGGGGGGGGGGGGCAGGAGAGGTGGGGAACACATAAAGAAGGCCTTGATTCTATGGGATTGAAAAAGTATCTGTTGCTAGACTGTCCTTTGCTAATCTTTTGGAGCAGTAAGTAGGAACTTTGTTGTTGAATGACCCCACAAAGAGATCTGCGGAGTGCACAAAAGTTGAAACACTTCCTATGCTACCTAATGGTCCAATGATCATTCGTGTCACTACAGCTGGCAAATCAGCTTGTCTGCTATCTGGCTTTGGCTTCCAGGGAAACAGATAGTTATCAGGTACATTTTTGGGGAAATTGCTCATTTCCATATTTGGCATGCCTCTTGACAGAGATTGAAAGAGCCTTTTCCTCCTTGTTAGTTGGTATAGAACAATGCTGCTTGGTTGTCTGGTTGGATCAACACTACTTTCCCCTTTAGCTAAGGACTGAATATTTTTAAAGCACTGAGATTGCTCTCAACTCTAGGTAATTTATGTGGAGTAATCTTTCTTGTAGAGACTAAGTTTCTTGAGTACATCCTTGACTGAAGGCATCTGTGGTTATTATAATTTGAAAGTGAGGATGGTGAAAAGACTGACCTTTCAGGTTATTTGAAGGTTCTGGATATCATGCCAGAGACTGGATGACAATGTTGGTTTTATTCACCATGTGGCAGGGTCAGACCATTCGCACAACAGAGCAGTGCACTCTCCCCTAGCCACAGATGGGTGGTTAGGGCCCAATGACCCTTATTGCCCAGGAGCCCAGATCACTGTTAGCCTACCCCTGCCATATGGTAAAGTAATTGTAGCTGTTGGTTCCTTTGATACCCAATATGCCACTCTGTCTCATGGTGAGATGTGAAAACGGGATAACATGATGCCCTGCCTTGTGTCCCAACATTTTCATGAAGAAGCGGGAAGAAACTTATATCTAATGTGAAAAGGTTAGAACTATCTTGGTCAGTTATCTGCCCTCTGCTGAGGGAGAAATGCCTTCCCTTGTATGGCATCAAGGCAGCTAAGATGTAATGTTAAAAAATGCAGAGTTATGCATTTAGGATGCAGAAACCCATCGGGAGTAAAATTCTTCTAAGCACAATAGAAGAGCAGGATCCGGGGATGATTGTATCTGAAGATCTTAAGGTGGCCAAACAGGTAGATAAAGCAATAATAAAAGCCAGAATGATGCTTGACTATGTAGGGAGAGGAATGGTCAGCAGACAATGGAAGCTTATATTGCCCTTGTATAGATCCCTGATGAAACCTCATTTGAAATGCTGTGTAACATTCTGGAGACCATACCTTCAAAAGGAAATAAACCGGTTGGAGTCAGTCCAGAGGGTGGCTACTAAAATGGTGAGTGGTACTCACTCTAAAGCACATGGAGACAGATTAAAAGATCTAAACATGTATACACTAGAGGAAAGGTAAGATAGGGGATATATGATAGAGATATAGATATACATTATCTCAAAGGTTTCCATGCACAGGAACCTTTTTCAATGGAAAGGAGGCTTTAGAATGAGGGGTAATGAACAGGAAATATTTCTTTATAGAAAGAGTATTGGATACATTGAACAGCCTCCCAGTGGAGGTGATAGAGACAAAAATACTATCTGAATTCAAGAAAGCATAGGATAAACCCAGGGGTTTCTGGTGGAGTGATGGGAATTGTAAAGCTAAATTAATTAGGTGGATGTGCAGATTAGATAGGTAAAACTTTGTTTCTGTTGTCATGGTTCTATGTTTTTATGATTTGTTTTCATTGTGCTACTTATTAGCTTCATGGAGTGTCTCCTAGTCCTAGTACTATTTGAAAGGATAAATAACCATTCTCCATTCACTCATTTCATCCCACTCAAGATTGTATAATACTCTATTATTTCTCCTCCAGGCTGAAAATCACTAACCCGTTTAGCCTTTCCTCATAGGTGAGCCATTCCATTTCCATTGTCATTTAGTTGCCCTTCCCTGTACCTTTTCTAGGTATACCATTTCTGTTTTGAGATGGGGCTACCAAAGCTGCACACAATATTCATGGTGCAGTTGCACCATGGAGCGGTACAGAGGCATTATGATTTACTCTCTTTCATTTACTCTCTTTCATTTTCCTTTCTCTTCCTCTAAGCCAAGTTCTTATCACCTTGTTATATGTAACTGCCTTTTCAGCACCATTGTTATTGTTATGTTTACTTTGCACCCCTGTTTTATGTGAACCAGCATGATGTGACTGCTGTCTCGAATGCCGGTATATAAAAAAATCTAAATAAATAAATAAATAAATAAATAAATAAATAAATTTTCCCTTCCTTTCCTAATAATACCTATTATTCTATTTGCTTTTTAAACTACTGATGTATATTGAGCTGAGGATTTCAATGTATTGTCCACAATGATTCTAAGATCCTTTTTCTGGATGGTGAAGCATAATATGGAACCCAGCATCGTGGCGAAGATCAGGCCCAGGGCAGCAGCTGGCTGCAAGTAGAGTCCATCCCGTTCATGGCGAAGATCAGGCCTGGGGCCTGTGTAAGGGGGTGTGTGTGTGTTTATGCGAGAGAAAGAGAGAGAGAGAGAGAGAGAGAGAGAGAGGGAGCCTGTGTGAGGGTGTATAAGAGAGATACAGAGGGAGCCTGTGTGAGAGGGTGTGTGTGTGTTTATGAGAGGGACAGAGGAAGTCTCTGTGAGGACCTGAATGAGAAAGGGGTCAAACTGTGGGAGTGGAGGGCTGGGGGGTGGAAATAGAATGGAAGGAGTTGAGCATGGAAGGGGAAGGGAGAGATGGTGGAGAGCAGAGGAGTTGGGGCCTAAAAGGGCAGAGTGAAAGAGGTCTGCCCTTTTAGGCCCCAACTGCTACCTGGCCAGGGGAGTAGGTAGAGAGGTAGAAGGGACACTCTTACAGTGTACATCTAGGGGAATTCTGCTCAAAATATTTAAAACTCTTTGAGTAATAACTTTTCTGTATTACATTAATTACTTAAAGACTGTGATGTATATTGTGTTATTTTTACTAATATATGCAGAATTTTAACTTCTTGTGCACAGAATTTTAAATTTTTTGCAGAGAATTTCCCAGGAGTAAAATATATTAAAAAGCACCAATCCTAGTAGAAATCCTTAGGGCATTTACTTTTCTCCACCAGGGGACAAATAAATAAAGTAATATTGATAATAACAAATGACCATTCAGTCCTGCTCTCTGTTTCCTATCCTTTAGCCAGTTACCAATCCACTGTAGGATATTGTCTCCTATCCCATGACTTTTTAATTTCCTAATGAGTGTCTCATGAGGGACTTTGTCAAATGCCTTCTGAAAATCCAGATAAACCATATCAACCAACTTACTGTTGTCCACTTATTTGTTAATCCCTTCAAAGAAATCTAACACTACAGTAACCTACTTTAAATTTATTGTAATCCACTTTGAGGCCATTCATGGTAAAAAGCAAATGCCAATAAATAAATAATAGATTTGAAAGGCATGACTTTCCTCTGCTAAATCCACATTGGCTCTGCCTCGCTAGTCTTTGACTAGCCAGATGGTATCAGTTATTTTGTTGTTCAGAATTGCTTCTACCATTTTGCCTGGCACCAATGTGATGCTAACTGGTCTGCAGCTTCCTGCATCACCCCTGGAGTCCTTGTTAAAATTGTGTGCTACACTGGCCATACTACAATCCTCAGATACTACAGCCGATTTGAATGAGAAGTTAGCGATTACTAGTAATAAGTCTGCAATTTTATTTTTGAGTTCTTTCAGTACTCTGGGGTGTATGCCATCTGGTCCTGATGATTTGTTATTCATTAGTTTGTCTTTCTGCTCTATTACATCTTCCTGGTTCACTGTGATTTAATTCACTTTCTCTAAATCACCCTCACAGAATGATTCCAATGTAGGTATTTTCCCAATACCCTCCTGAGTAAAGACCAAAGCAAAAAATTCATTTACTTTTTCTGCTATGGTATGGTTTTCCTTGAGCACCCCTTTCTTTTCTTAGTCATCTAGTGGTCCAACCTATTCTCTTACAGGATTCTTACCTCAAATATATTTGAAAACATTTTTGTTTTAAGTGTTTGCCTCTCTGGCAAGTTTCTTTTCAAATTCTGAGGAAACTGAGGTGGTAGCAACAGCAGCAATACAGGAACACCCATGCATGCTCAAAAAAAGCTTGGGATTTCTGAGCCCTGAAAGAGCTTTCTCCATCTCAGCACCATCTGATGTGGCTGATTATTTCCCTGCTCATCCATGGAGAAAACCAATAAGGTAGCTTTAACAATGTTTGATAACATCACAATACAATACCATTCAACTTCTTAAGTCACTAATGAAGAATGTTTTTGTGAGTTTGAAGTCATAAGGGCTGATGCAATGCAGTGCGCTCAGCCTAGGGCACAGATGGACACACTAGAATAACTCCCGATGGGATTAGCGTGTCCAAAACATGTCATAGCTAATAGTGCTTATCACATGTAAATGTCATGTTGATAAGGCTATTAGCTAGTTCTCCTGATGTAAAAAATCACAGTGCACCTGATGCACATGTTTTAACCCTCAAAAATTAACGCCAGCCCTGGTACTAGCATTAAGTCTTGAGGTGCCCCAAGCCATCAGCAGAAAAGTGGAAAATACTGTTTTTCTGTGGGTCCTCCGACTTAATATCATCACAATACTAAGTTGGAGGAACCACAGAAAGCAGCAACATGAAAAAAAAAACTTTGATGGCGGTCAGGTTAGGAAAACGGATGCTCGATTTACTAGCGTCCATTTTCCTAAGCCATGGCTGTGTGCGGATTTGGAAAACGGACGCTAGTTAACTGAGTGTCCATTTTCCCCAACCCGTTGCTATGCGCAAAGCCACGTCTCCTGGGCGCCAATGCCAAGGATGTGCTAGGGATGCACAATTTCCCCTAGCATGTCCTTTTTAAACTCGGCTGTTCACTGCATATCGCATTGCGTGCCTAGGAGAGGTGGAATGGGTGCGCATTAGGAAAATGGGTGCCTAGTTTGGAGGCATGTTTTTAGCACGTCTATACTGCAATGGCCTGACAGTGTAGAAATTATAGCATTTAGCAAAGGCGATACCACTCTAGTCTAAGAAAGGGAAGAATGTGATACAGAGGGGAACGGTCTTCCTAGAAGGGTGTTTTTGTTCAAAATGATTTTCTCCTAGGAAGAATGCACTACTACCAGAAGGTGAAGCATTTTCTGACTAGCTTTGGCAATTTTGCTCTCAGACCCATTGTGTCCCCTGCTCTACTCTTAGAGTTACCAATCCATTTTTTTCAGCCTTTGTTTTATCTCCATTGAATGCACTAACTCATAGTTCTGATTCCCTTAGAAAATCAGGATTACTAGTCCCTGCACATGATCAGCCAATTCTGAAAAAACTGGAGTCAGATGGCAAACACTGCAGCATCACTAAATAGTTGATTTCTGTGACGCAAAGAAAGGAGGCTTCCCTGAGAAAATGTATGATACTGGGCTGACTAGTTGGTTTCATTTTGGAGTATCAGGAAGATTCTATCCTTGTTTTATCAGAGAGCATATATACCTTGTCACTCTTATTTCCCTAATAAAAACAGAACTAGAAGTCTATGCATGCCATAGGATAGAACCAGGACTGGATCTGTCTGTCTTGTCAAACCAGAGCTAGCCAGTAGTGCTATATGATACTGATCACAGTGTCATATCACTGCACCTGTTAGCTCTGATTACAAAACAAGGAAATTCCACAGTGAGCTACTGGAAGGCACATTGGCAAACTGCATCTCCATGGCGTACCCAAACAAGAAGTTGCGTGATCACCACATGGGGTAGTCCACAGGCCACATGCAATGCCGTGCGCTTGTCCTTGTCCCCGGTGCTTGTATTGATTTGTTCTTTTGTGCTATGCGCTAGTAGTGCTAGGACAAAGGTGAGATCCTTCTCTGACACAGCCTTAAACAGCTGTTTGCCCAATGGGATTTCCGGGTTCTTGAGGGGAGCTAGAAACAGCTTTTGTTCATACTTAGCTCGGATCCAGGATTCCCTCTCCTCCCTACAAATAAAAAAAAAATAATGAATCAGATAGGCCAAGATTTTATCAAAGTTATTTATATTCTGTATTTTACCTATTTACCCATATTGGTCACAGAAAAAAATTGTATTTTTTGTAAGCTGTGATATCCTTTATTGGATCTGCATAAGAATTACTTTTGCGATCATATCTGAATAAGGGCCTTATAGGGTCTCAAAAGCCCGTTTACGACAACATTTTCCTTAGATAATTCTTGTTACTGACTGAAAAAAAATAACAATACAAAGAAATATACCAATAATGCCATCATCTATGCTACCATTTGGTGCTTACAATGAAGTTAACAATTTGCCTTTAAATCTCTTAGAAATGATACTCAGCCATTGTGAAACAACCTAATAAAGAGTTGACACAGGAAAGAAGGGTAACAAGCTCATCTCTTACCTGGAGGAATCACTGGTGGGCTTTGTGCGGCCCTGGGGGTTTCTTTCCCAGATGCTGTTGGCCATTTCATTGCCAATGGAGGTCAAAACGAGGGTGAGCTCCAGAGGCCAATCATCTAAGTCAAGTGAACGCACTCGGGACAGATGAGTGCCCAGATTTCGATGGATTCCTGAGCATTCGATGCAGATCAGTGCTCCCAGGTTCAAACTAGCCCAAGTTGGGTCTGGTGGCAAGGAACAGTAGGAGACAGAAAGACAAAGACAAACAGAGAGTGAGGGAAAGGCAGGGAATCAAGACAAAAAGAAAAAAGCAGATAAAAACAAAGAAAGTTAGTGAAAGACAGCGAGAAATAGAGAAAAAGAAAAAGATACAGAGATGAAAGATAGTAAGAAAAAGACAGAAAGATTGAAAAAGATAGTGACAGAGAGATTGAAACATAAAGAGTTATACAGACAAAAAGTAAGACAAAAATGGGAGAAAGAAACAAGTAAGAGAAAGAAAAGCGTTATTTTATTTCTCTCTCAACAGGCTGTAAGCATAAACATTGTCTTGGTTTTCCCATCTTCCAGAAACTGCAAGTGTTTAACCATTGGGCCCTATTTACTAAGCATTTTTCCCATAGACACAGAATGGGAGAAAACCTTTAGTAAATGACTCCCATTATTTACAAACTCACAGCTTAGAAAATGATAGCAGATCAAATACTAAAGCAACTCACAAAATGTAGGTAAAATAAAGAAAGAAACTATATGGAAACTATAAGAAACTATATGGAAACCTACATTCATCAAAAAAGGAGAGATGACAAAGCCAACTTGCACAGAACAGTATTACAATTAAGTCAAGTTTCTGGAGGAAAAGTCCATACAACATTAGACTAAAGAAAACTATTGCTATCCACAGGAGTAACAAGAAACAGGGCTACTTTTTGGGATGCTGGGTTGTTGTGATCTGGATTGACCACTATTGGAGACAGGATGCTGGGCTTGATGGACCTTGGTCTGACCCAGTATGGCATTTTAACATTCCCAAGAAGAGGAAGTAATGTCAACCTACATGAAACAGCATGAAGGCTTTGATACATCCTAAAAGATGATCAGTTTCCTGCAGCCTGACTTGTCTACACTCCCAGGTTAGAAAAAAGAGCAAAATCCTAAAGTGAAGCCTGTATTGCTGACAATTGGGAGATACCCAAATGCAGTAGGAAGGTATTGTGAGCATAGATGTACGCTTGAGAGTGTGAGCCCCTGTGCTGCGATGCGACCTGCACAACCTGGGGGATGGCCATGGTCCATGCTGCTGGCAAGAAAATGCATCTGGGCATGGGCTGACTGGAACAGGAATACTCTTGACTTGGAACATGGCTTGAACTTCTCACTGAACCTGCAGGCACAAGAAGTGAGACGCAGCAACACAATGCTGGTCTCTGGGGTAGCCCTATAGCCACTCGAAAATCCTTTTGGACTTGCCACCTGGGAATGGCTTGTGTATAGGGACAGATGGAGGCAGAGGGTTGTTATTTGTACGGTTTTGGGTGGACCCTTGGACACTGTGGCTACTGACCCCGCCCACAGGGGGAAGTCCCGTGAGGGGCCACAGGTCAGGCTCAGCTTTAGGACACACAACACAGAATCATCTTTTATTAAACAGAGTTGAGAAGCCCCCAGAGGTGGCAGTAGTGAGTAGAGATGAAGCCCGGCTGGGCTTGTAGTCCCTCAGGGCTCTGGAACAGCGATCCCTCAATGGCTGTGCTGTAGTGAAGAGAAACTGAGATAGTGAGTACAATGACGTATATGCAGGGTTCTGGAATAGAGCCTCGTTGGTTGAGTACTCACACAGCGGTATCTCTCGGTAGGAAACACAGGAGCTGGAGAAGAGGCAGGCCCTCGAGGAGTGAGTACCTGGTTCCAGGGAACAGCTCTGAGAGAGGTAGATGGTAACTCACTGATGGTGTAGGCAGCGGTATCTTCCAGGCAGAAGTAGGGTTCAGGCAGCGAGTCCGAGAACATGGGCCCTCGAGGAGCGAGTACCGGTTCCAGACAGCGACCTGAGAAAGAAGAGAGAGGACCCCGAGGAGCGCGTACCCCGAATGGAGTAAGTCCAATAATGGAGAGGCAGAGTAGCTAGGTACAGAGACGAATCCCATCCATAAAGAATCCCTTTACCGATTACCCTTGCTAACTCGATTAGCTAGCAGTAGCGTAGGCTTTTTGTATCTGGGATGCGTGACGTCATCACAGGGGGACGCCCCTGAAGTTCGTGCCAAAGAAAGTATTTGAAGCATGGCCGCGCAGCACGCGCGCCCTAAGGCAGCTGGACAGCATGGCGGGAGGCAGCGCCCAAGCCGGACCAGGGACGCTGGAGAGGACAGCAGGCAGACGCCGCGGCAGCCAAACATCCGTCAACCACGGGAGGAGTTGCCAGAGAGGTAAGGAGGGCGGAGTGGAGAAGTCGGGCAGCAACAGTCGTAACAGTACCCCCCTTCAAAGGGCTATCTCCTCTGCGAGTACCAGGTTTAGGTTTTGAAGGATGTGCGAGATGAAATTGATGGAGCATCTCTTTATCAAGGATGTTAGCCTGAGGCTCCCAAGAGTTTTCTTCGGGGCCAAAACCTTCCCAAGAAAGGAGGTATTCAAGTGTTTTGCCTCGTCTTTGGACATCAAGAATCTCTTCGACCTTGAATTCTAGGTCATCTTCTGGGTTGATGGCAGGTGGTTCCTGAGTCTTGGAAGAGAATTCACTGAGTATGAGAGGTTTCAAGAGTGAAACGTGAAAAGTGCTGTGGATGTTTAGTCCGGGTGATAACTTCAGACTGTAGGTGATGTTGCCAAGTCGTCGGAGGATTGGAAATGGTCCAACATAGTGAGGAGCGAACCGAGTGGAAGGTAATTTCAGTCTGAGATGTTTGTTAGATAACCAGACTTTGTCACCAGGTTTGAAGACAGGCGCTTGAGAATGGTGAGCATCATAGAACTTCTTAGCGTGGTCACTCGCTTTAACTAGCATGTCTTTTGTCTGAGTCCACAAGTCATGGATTTCATCAGCAGTAGACTGAGCTGCTGGGGACGTCACTGAGAGCTTCAGTGGAAGTGGCGGTGTTGGAGAGTGTCCATATACTACTTCAAAAGGTGTTGATCCAGTTGATGTTTCTGGATGAGAGTTGATGGCAAATTCAGCCCAAGGTAACAGTTCAGCCCAGTTATTCTGATGGCAACTCACGTAGGCTCGAAGGAACTGTTTTAAGTTTCTATTCATCCTTTCTGTTTGGCCATTTGATTGCGGATGATAGGCTGAAGTGTAGTCTAGAGCGATGTCGAATAACTTGCACAAGGCCCTCCAGAATCTTGCCGTGAATTGAGGTCCTCGGTCTGAGACAATGTGTCTTGGTAGGCCGTGAAGGCGAAAAATGTGCGATATGAAGAGCTTCGCAAGCTCCAAGGCTGAAGGTAAGCCAGGCAGCGCCACGAAATGGGCCATCTTGCTGAAGTGATCGACTGTTACCCAGATGGTATTCATTCCTCCAGAAGGGGGTAAATCGACTACAAAATCAGTAGCGATGTGTGACCAGGGCTGCTCCAGAACTGGCAGTGGTTGCAGCAAACCCCACGGTTGGCCAGAAGCAAGTTTGTGTTTGGCACAGTTGGTACAGGATGCCACATAGGATATGGTATCCTTCTTGATAGTAAGCCACCAGTAAAGCTTCTGGATCTTGAGCAGGGTACGGCGTTGACCAGGATGTCCAGCCAGCTTGGAATCGTGCGCCCAAAAGAGCACTTCTTCCTGAGGTGTTTAGGCACGATGGTCTTACCAGCGGGCACAGAATGTGTACTCGCCAAGATGACTTTCTTTGGGTGAATTATGTGATGAGGTTCTTCAGGCACATCCTCCGAGAGAAAGGAGCGTGACAAGGCATCAGCTCTGGTATTTCTGTCTCTGGGGTGATATTTAAGCACAAAGTCGAAACAATTGAAGAATAAGGACCATCTAGCTTGTCTGTGGTTAAGACGTTGTACATGGCGGAGATACTCTAGATTTTTGTGGTCTGCGAATATGGTTATTTGATGTTGAGCGCCTTCAAGCCAAGGCCGCCATTCCTCGAATGCAAGCTTTATTGCCAAGAGCTCTTTATCGCCCATCCCATAGTTCTTCTCTAACAGGGAGAAATGTCGTGAGAAGAAAGAGCAGGGACATAAGGCTTTAGAGTCTCCAGACTGGCTCAATACAGCCCCCATGCCGACATCTGAAGCGCCAGCTTCTACAATAAAGGGCTTGTTGGGGTCAGAATGCCGCAAGCATGGTTCCGTGGAAAAGGCAGTCTTTAGTTTCTCAAACGTGGAAATGGCCTCTGCAGACCATTTTGAAGCGTTGGCACCCTTGCGGGTCATTGCGGTCAAGGGTACTGTTAAAGAAGAGTAGTTCTTTATAAAGCTTCTATAATAGTTGGTAAACCCCAGGAATCGTCTCAGGGCCTTCAGGCTGGTAGGTTGGGACGAATTTTTGACACTCTCAAGATTTTGAGGATCCATCTGGAAGCCATCTTTAGACACGATATAGCCAAGAAAAGGCACCGAGTCTTTATGAAACTCGCACTTGGAGAGTTTGGCGTAGAGCCAGTGTTCACGGAGTCGGTGTAGTACTTGCTTGACATCCTCTAGATGAGTGGGCAAATCCTGGGAAAATATCAGAATATCATCCAGATATACCACGACACTCTTGTACAGCAGGTCCCGCAGGATGTCATTCATCATGTTCTGAAATATAGCGGGTACGTTGCACAGGCCGAAGGGCATAACTAAGTACTCAAAATGGCCGTCTCGAGTGTTGAAGGCTGTTTTCCATTTGTCGCCACTATGAATGTGTAAGGTAGAGAGAACTCAAACCACAATAACAAGAGCATGGTTAAGAATGTGAAATAGTTACAATAAAACAGGGAAGTAAAAAATTGGATCTGGAAAAGAAAAAGGGGGGAGATAACTGAACAGTAAAATATTTACAGTGTAGCAAAATCAATTCCAAAGTAATATTTACAGGGTAGCAGAATCGATTTCAATATAGTAAATCCATTTTTTTTTTTTTTTGATGAAGTGATTGTGATGTTGGGTGAGGATTTCAATCAAGGCTTGGAAAGGCTTTTTTAAAAAGCCAAGTTTTCAACCTTTTCCTGAACGTTAGTAGGCAGGGAACAAGACAAAACAAGACAAAACTTGGAACAAGACAAAAGCTCTGAAGACCTGGAAGTTTGTGTGTGGCTATTTGTGCAGGGAATAAGCTCCTGGTTCAAGCCCTCAGGTATAATTCCAGTACTTGTGTGTGTTTATATTGCGTAAGTATAGGGGTGAAACTCTGGGGGGCACCCTACATTGCTGCACGCCTTACACAACCCGTGGGCTGGTTGCAGACCACAACAATATCGGTGCAGGCACTAGACTCAAGAACAAGGTGGAAGCTGGAACAAGAACTCTGAAGACTAGGACAGGACTCAGGAACTGAGACTCAGACTCAGGAACTCAGAACCAGGGACGAGACCCAGAAATTCAGGAACTCAGAACAAGACTTTAAAACCAAGCGACTTTCAGAGACTTGGACCAGCAAACGAAGACTCTGGACAGGATGGAGACTTGGAACCAGGTACAAGATGTGGAACACAGGAACAAAGACTTGGATTCAGGAACAAGACGCTGAAGACAGGAACCAGGAACTGACGAGAGACCAGGAACATGGAACAGATAACATGGAAGACCTTGAAAGCACTACCAGACCTTTGCGAAGGCAATGAGGAACTGATTGAAAAGCTCTTTTATAAGGCTGTAGGAAGAATGTCATCAGAATGAGCCGTGGGACTTTTCCTACCACGGTCCCTTTAAAGCTGGTACTGAGGTGAGTACATGTGCCTAAGGAGACGCTGGGGAGGGCTGGAGTCGGCAGAATTCAGCCTGTGAAGTTCAGGCGGAGGCAGCGGCAGCCCGGCCACAGGAAGCATGAAGAAGCGACTGGCCACACTGAAGCAGTTTGGCAAGGAGATAACTCAATGCCGCATAGAAGCGACAACATGGCTCAGTGGCATCGGCCGTGTCTGGGAGGTGAGTGAGCAACTTGCGGGCCTGTCCCGCAAGTGCAACTCACAACCGTTGGGATGGAAGGAGTTAAAGGTAAAGAAAGAATAGTGAAGGCAATCATAATTATGTGGCTAATTGCTAGGAGTTATCCTCAGCTAGAACAGTATGCGCAGGAGCAACTGAGCAGACTGGCTAGGTTTTTAATCTGCTAACATCGAATTTAGTGTGTAAAGCAAGAGAACAGATTGTTCTGGAGATAAGAAAACCAGGACTGAATTAACTATGCATGATTAAAGAGTTTATAAGTAGTTGTTTTAAGCTTCATTTTACAATGTAACTACATTTATCACTAAGAGGTACAGTATCAAAAAATACTGAGCACCAAACCTAGGCAAGAAAATTTTGGCTTCCCAGATTTAGAGAAATGTTTAGCCTCTGCAAATTTTCCTAAATCTGATGGGAGAGGGGGTGCTTAACTTAGGTTTTATTCAAATTTTCCAGATAGAAGGAAAATAAAATGTATACCACAACTTATCAAATAATATTTGAAAACCTCCATGTCAACATAATAAAATACAATAAAAAAAAATTGCAAGTGATCTTAGTTTTAAATAGATTTATTGCAGTCAGTGTTCTACTCACAACAGTGTCAGCCTCTTAACTCTAGCAGGTTTCTTTTTATGTTTCAGATAATAAAGTTAATAAAATGAATGCAGCACTTATCCCAGCTTTATCAAATAGAAACTATTAATAGAATGGAATTCTCTCATATTACTGAGGTATATACAGTAAAGGGAGATGCCTTGTGCTCTGTATCCCATCATTACTGTAACCGTTTCCCATCATCTTTGTCCCTCCTTATCCTAACATGGTTAAGACTGGAACTTACTTGGTGCTCCACAGTCCACACAGTGGGTGTTACCCTGGGTGTTTCGGATGGCCTGAATTGCCACAGCTTCACTTTGGCTGTCCATGCGAGCCTGCCCAAGGAAATACAAGAAAGAAAGTAGTATCAGTCAAAGGCCCTGTCTGTCTGCAAAATCAGCCAACTAGTGGCTTTCACTGCATACTATCAGAGAGTTTGGCTCCTCTGAGCTACAGTATTATCAGAAGCCCCATTCTCTTGACTCCCCTGGCTTTAAAATTGTTTTTTTAGAACAAGATTTAGACTCTGGGTAAGGTAACCAGAAGTCCTACATTTCCTGGAACAGTATTGCTTTTTGCAAGACAACCCAGCAAAATATTGTTTAAAGTCAATGATTATAAAAACATAGAAATGATGGCAGAAAAGGACCAGTGGTCCATCCATTGCCTAGCAAGCTTCCCATGGTAGTATCTGCCGCACTGTGCAGGTTACCCCCATGTATTAGTCAGTACTGCTTGACCTACTTTGCCTATGGACTTGGCTGTAGAAGCAGTCCTGTGTTTTTTCCTTAATGTCTGTGCATCAGTACCCCAGACTGTAAAAAAGTCATGGCTCGTGCTGGTTGTTTCTGAATCTAAATTCCTCTTTCCCTCCACCTTCACCCCCCCTCCTTCGAAGCAGAGAGCGATGTTGCAGTTGCATCAAAAGCATCAAGGCTTATTGGTTAAGGTTAGTAATCCCATGCCTTCCATTAAGGGTAGTAACTGTTGCTCTGTGCAGGTTACCCCCTTACTTATCAGTTCCCCAGACCATAAAAGTCGGAACCCTCATTGGTTGCTGTCTGAATCCAGTTCCCCTTTTCCCCCGCAGTTGAAGCAGAGAGCAATGTTGGAGTTGTATCAAAAGTATCAAAGCTTATTGATTAAGGTTAGAAACCGCTACACCAGCAAGTTAGCCCCATGCACGCTTTCTTCGTTTCTTTTAGAACTTGGCATATGGTTAGACAATGAACTAAACTACAAAAAACACATTACAACAAGAACAAAAGAAGGCTTCCATAAACTTCAAATACTCAAAAACCTAAAACCGATGCTTCACCTCCACGATTTCAGAACCGTCTTACAAGCCCTCATCCTTTCCAGTCTGGACTACTGCAACTCTCTCCTGATAGGTCTACCTAAAACGACCTTAAAACCACTGCAGTTACTTCAGAATGCCGCTGCCAGAGTCCTGACTAGTAAAAGAAAATCTGACCACATAACCCCTGTACTCAACAATTTGCATTGGCTACCGGTGGAGAAAAGAATAGAGTTCAAAGTCCTTACAATTTTACACAAGACAATTCATAAAGTAGACTACACAGCCCTGGACAATATCATACATATACATAGGTCACTACGTACGACAAGGTCAACAAGCAAACTTCATCTAGATGTTCCATCTCTACCACAAGCCAAATTGTCCTCCATAAGAAACAGAGCTATCTCCATCATTGGCCCCAAATTATGGAACTCGCTACCTCATCACCTGAGCTCTCAAGAAAACTTTAAATCTTTTAAAAAAGATCTTAAAGCTTGGCTACTCAGCCAAACACTCAGACAGTAAGGGATAAGACTTCAGTCCACACCCTTGGCGTGTCCCACCTTGGGCATGCAATCTCCCTCCAACGACTACCACTCTGACTCACAGAAACCTTCTTGATTTTTTCTCTGTATCAGCTGTCCCCTTACATGCTTAGAGCACAGATATATACCTAACTATATTGTATATTTTGACTGATATTAATTTATTGTTCAGAACCAGTTTCTGTTTTCTCTGTTAAATACTTTTAATGTAACAGGTTGTTGTAAATGTAAACCGGAGTGAAGGCAACTTTTGCTATACCTCGGTATATAAAAAAATGCTAAATAAAATAAATAAAAAATAAATTACTAACTCCGCCCTCCTGGCAGGGTTATCCATAACAGATGCTAGCTCTTCATTCTACAGGAGTATCCAGCAGCCAGATCGATACCAGAATGCTAACTCCTCCCCTCTGGGGGAGTAGATCAATAACAGATTGCTAACTCCTCCCCTCTGGGGAGCAGATCAATAACACAAAGATAGGCTATGATGCTCATCACTGCAAGGCTCCAGAATTCCAGCCTGGTGACAAAGTCTGGCTGTCTACTAAACATCTAAGACTCAAGCTACCATCAGCTCGTTTTGCTCCACGCTTCGTCGGACCCTTTCCCGTTCTCCAATGACTAAGTACTCTTACGTACAGTCTGAAACTCCCACCAGCATTGAAGATTCATAATGCGTTCCATGTCTCACTACTGAAACCACCAGTCCTTAGCAAATTCTCAACCAAGACACCAGAACCTACAACTATTGATGCAGAAGAAGACATCGAATACAAAGTAGACGCTATCCTTGATGTGAGAAAGAGAGGCAGAGTATGGGAATACCTCCTGTCATGGGAGGGTTATGGACCTGAAGAAAACTCTTGGGAACCTTTGGCAAATATCATGGATAACGAGATGCTTCAGCAATACCACAGAACGCATCCTCAGAAACCAAGACCAGGTAGGAGGTTTGGAGGGGGCCCTTTGAAGGGGGGTACTGTTGCGTCCGTCGGTCTCAGACAGCTTCGACCCTTGTGCCTCACCTTTTTCTCTGCTCTCCCCCTAGCCTAGGGAAGATGGCCACCGCTGCGTCTGCAAGCTGCTCTCTCCGGCGTCCCTGGAACGGCTATGGTGTTGCCTCACACCATGTTTCTCCTAAGGGCTTCCTAGGGTGTGAGCACGCGCGCTACCCACGTCTTTATTCCAACTATGGCGCGAACTTCAGGGGCGTCCCCCTCGAGTGACATCACGTCATCCGGGTATTTAGGCTGCCCTTACTTGCTAGCTAATCGAGTTAGCAAGGACTGGAACACGGATTGGACTCAACCTGTCTAAGCTACTCTGCCACTTCCGTGCTGCCGCTGGAAGCTCTCCCTGCCCTTCGGGGTATTCTCTAACCTGGGTACCCACTCCTCGGAGGCCCTCTACTTTCTTTTCAGGTGCCTTACTGGGATCAGGTACTCGCTCCTTGAGGGCCTGCTCTCCCTGCATCAGGGCCTGCTACCATCTACTTCTGCCTGATGGAATCGCCAACCTTACAGCTACCATCTAGTGAGTAATCTAATTCTCAGTCTGTCTCATCTACAGCTCTGCCATGCTGGGAAACCTTCACTCGGATATCCCTTTACCATCTTGGTGAGACGGGTTCCCTCTGCCTAGGATCCCTGGACTGCTACCTCTGGATCACCTCACTACTGCCTCCTCTGGTGGTATACATCAATTGTACAATAAAAGATAAAACTCTGTGTTTGTGCGTCCTGAGTCTAGCCCAGTACTGTGGCTCCCCACGGGGCTCCTCCCTGGGGGCGTGGTCATCTGCCACATTATCCAAGAATCCACTCAAACACCTTGAAACCATAACACCCTGCTGCCAGGCCAGTGAAGGTGCCTACTGTACCAGCAAGTTTCCCCCCCCCACCCCCCCACGCTTATCTCATTTCTGTTCTCTAGTCCTTAGAGATCCACAGTTTTATCCCATGCCTCTTTGAATTCCTTGACTATTTTCTTCTTCACCAGCTCCTCCAGAAGGGCATTCCAGGCATCCACCACCCTCTCCATGAAGAAATATTTGCTGATGTAGGTTCTGAGTTGTCCCATCCGGAGTTTAATTTCATGACCCCTAGTTCTATTGTTTTTATTCCAATGGAAAGGATTCAAAGTCTATACATTATTGAAACCTTTTAGATATTTGAAGGTCTATATCATATCTCCCCTGCACCTTCTCGCTTCCAGGGTATACATATTCAGATTCTTCAGCCTTTCGTCATAGGTCTTCCGATACAGACGTCACACCATTTTCATCGCCCTTCTCTGGACCGCTTCCATCCTGTCGCTATCCTTTTTGAGTTACGGGCTCCAGAACTGAACACAATATTCCAAGTGAGGCCTCAAGGACCTGTACAAGAGCATTATCGCCTCCATTTTCTTACTGATTATTCTTCTATCTCTACAGTCCAGCATTCTTCTGGCTTTAGCTATCACCTAGTCACATTGCTTTGCCATCTTCAGATCCCCAGACACTATCACCCAAGACCCCTCTCTTGGTCCGTGCACATCAGTCTTTCACCACCCATCACGTATAACTCTTTTGGACTGCCGCAACCCAGATGCATGACTCTGCACTTCTTGGCATTGAATCCCAGCTGCCAAATCTTCAACTACTCTTCAAGCTTTCTTAAATCACTTTTCATTCTCTCTATTCCTTCAGGCATGTCCACTCTGTTACAGATCTTAGTGTCATCTGCAAATAGACATATTTTACCTTTTTTCCCTTCCGCAATGTAGTGGACTTATAATTGCCTTAATTTTCAGCAATAATCAAAATGAACCAGAATGGTGTTGGGTACTCACTAAAAATAGCTATGGCCCCCTACTGGCCACTAAAGAAAAAGTTTTAGGTTTAATGGCATATTTATTATTATTAGGAACTTTTCAGAGATGGGAGTTTTCAGGAGGTGTGAGCTAGAGAAGTGATGGATAGGAGTTTCCTTCCCCCAAGGGGATGGGCTGGGAGAGTGTAATAAAAGTGCTTCCCATGAGGCTCAGGGAAGAGTTAAAGAGAGAAGCAGGAGAGAGAAAGAAAAAGTTGAGGGATTCCTAGCTAAGAATTGAGAATTGCAATTCGAGAAACTGAGAGGGTTGCAGATCAAACCTACAAGGGAGCAGGACTGTGAGTCTATGAATCCAGAGAGTGCTGGAGGAGCTGAGGAGGGGCTCCTGCCAGATGTTATTGAGGGCCAGCCAGAAGGATCAAGACTCTGAGAAAGGAGGGGTGCCTATGAGGATACCTGTGCAGTGCTCACCTCCTGCCAGCAGGGGCACTCAGTGGGCCATGTTACTTGCTGCTGAGTCGTCCAAGCCCTATAGCTTTGAGGTCCTGCTGATGGCCATGTTCTTAGCACTGCTTCTGCAGAAAAACCTGTTTCCTTGTAACTACTGTGGCTCAACATGGAATTCTCCTTACTCAGTCTGTGTTGTGGTCTTTGTATCTTGTACCTTAGCCTTAGCTCTTGCCTTGTTCTTGCCCTGTGTTTGGTCCTAGTTTAGTGGCTTTTGTGTTCTGTTTTGTTGTTCTTGTTCTATTTGCCCTGTATTTGGCCCCAGTATTGGGGCCTTCAGTTTTTGTTTGTTCTCTGTTTGTCCTGTCTTGGTTTTGTTCTTTTGTCTTTGTCTGTGGTGCTCTCCCTGTTCTGTGTTTGTTTGTGGGCACCCTTCTGTTTCTTGTTTTGTTCAGCAGTCAGTCCTGCCCTTGTGAGTGCCTTTTTGTTCCCAAGTGCACCTCCTGTTTAAATCCTGCCAGCCACTGGAACCTGAAGGTTCAACTCAAAGGAAAGATAGTTGATCCAGGTAGAAGACCTGGTGCCAGGTCAGTCCTGTCTTAATAAACCCATCAAGAACAATGTTATTGCTCTATTGCTGTAAAGATTATTCTTGTTACACGTAATTCATATATCCAATTTAAACAAAAGATTATTCAATATTGAAATGTTGATTCAATACCGTCACTCAAAAATGGGTGTGGATGATTTCACTCTGGATTTTGATTATTCAATTGACATTTATCTAAGAAGTTCAGCTGACGTCATAAGACAATTGTTCCGAGACATGGAGCTGTGACAAAGCCAAGTAATCAACAGAGCAGCAAGGCAAGCTATTTTAGTAGTTGGAGACTTCGATGGCGACATTCCCCTGAAGAAAGACTTCGGTCTGAAACACGGTCGTGTCGGGACTTTTTACAACTTAAGGAAGCCAACACTAAAGAGATTTAAAGGTACCCACTCAAATACCAGCATGAATTTCATCTATAAAAATTGTAGCGTTTGTCATCTGCAAAGTGGTGTTAATCACAATACAGACGTCACAGAAATTTTGGGACTAAGAAAATATTTTTCAAAAAAATCTTTTTCTAAAAAATCATGTATATGGAGGTGGCAGGAGGTTAATGATTATAACCAATATTACACTGGTGCGGGGACACCTACACTCTATATGAAACCTTCTGCTCTTCCTAAAAAATATTTCTTAGATAAATGTTGTCAATTGAATAATCAAAATCCAGAGTGAAATCATCCACACCCATTTTTGAGTGACGGTATTGAATCAACATTTCAATATTGAATAATCTTTTGATTAAAATGGATATATGAATTACGTGTAACAAGAATAATCTTTACAGCGATAGAGCAATAACATTGTTCTTGATGGGTTTATGAAGTGAAAGGATCACTGTTCATAGTGGTGTTTATATAGGTTTTGGTTTGTCACAGTCCTGTCTTAAGCCTACTCTTCCTTGGTCTAGCCCTGCTCCTGTGCTGGGGGTTAATGAACAGTGGCACCAGTGCTGTCACAGTGCCTATCCAGTCTGGGCAAACCCACAGTTTGAAGACAGAGTGAAGATAGAGAATTGTGAGTTGCGTTTTCTTCAGAGTCTGGAGAGAAATCTGGGAAGCTGCTGGGTGTTACATCCAGAAAGTTTAGCCCAAAACGGTTGGGCTTAGTAGAGTGAACTGAGGCGAATAAGAATCCTGAGAACTTAAACTGTTTTTGAGGAGCTGTGAGTGACATATTTTTTGTTCTTGATTTTGTTTCTCTCATCTTGATTGTGGTTGTTTACGAAGTTTACAATAAATTTTCCTTTTGCTTTGGAACAACAAACTGGGTGTGGACCTGTTATTTTTCCTACTGAAGTGCAAGTCTCCCCTTGTGCCTCCAGCTTTTGCTAACACCAACTGAACTGAAACCTGGTGTAAATCTGTTCCTGGGCTGCAGAAGTGTCGCTCACCACCCTTGCGGCCACCAAAGGTGACCCCTGATTTTGGGGGGGGGGGGGGAGTGGGTTACATTGCTCTGGCATAAATCCAATCATTTCAATAGCTGACCAAACAAACATTCAGGTGCAGCCCACCAAAATCACAAATTGTCTTCTTTCTCATAATAAGCACACTCAGCTAAGTAAGATGCTGGGAGGAGGATGAATAAGCCATTCCAAAACAGCAAGAGAACTCCAAGGTTGTAAACCTCACTATCTTCCCTAGCCCAACCTTCTAGGGACTAGCTTCTATCAGGGTAGACCATGATCCAGGACCCAAGTGCTTGCCATTTACCCTACTTCCACCTATGGTCATTGAAAGTAGCTGTTATGCCCGTCGGTCGCAGACAGCTGTGACCTCTGTTGCTCACCTCCTTCTTTGCAGCTTTGACTTCATGGGGAAGACTTGCGGCCTCCACCAGCTATCACCGGCCTGCCTACCGTTCCCGGGCCTCCCTGGACGCCACGGACGCTGCCGACCGCCATCTTGCCCTCGGAATCTCCTAGGCGTGCGCGCATACAGGTCAGTCTTAGGCACATCATGGTGGGAACCTCGGGGGCGTCCCCTCCGGATGACATCATCCTTCCAGGATATTTAAGCCGGCTGGCCCTGCCTACATACAACTTGGCAACGAGTTCCCTCATTGCTGAATCCGCTTTGCTAACTATGGACTTCTCGGTCCAGTTCCTGATCCTTTGGCGTGAGACGCTCTGGGTACCCGCTCCTCGGGGGCCCTTCCTTGTCTCTGGCTATCTGCTCCTCGGAAGGCCTATCGCCTTGGACTACTGCTTGCCCCGTTTCCCGGGACTTCTCTTGGAACCTTCACTACTGTGAGTACCTCCGCTCTACGGACCACTACGTACCATCTCTAGTATGGAACTTTCATCGGTGTACCCCGCGCTGCGGACCACTACCATACCATCTCTAGTGTGGAGCCCTCATCGGTGTACCCCGCGCTGCGGACCACTACCGTACCATCTCTAGTCTAGAGCCCTCATCGGTGTACCCCGCGCTGCGGACCACTACCGTACCATCTCTCTGTACCCTCATCTGTGTACCCCGCGCTACTGCGCTACCGTGTCTTCTCTTCTGAGGACCCTTCGCTGGTGTGCCCTGCCTCACGGATCACTACCGTATCATCTTTACTGAGGAGCCTCATTGATATAATTGCGATGGAGAAGGTACAGAGAAGGGCTACGAAAATGATAAGGGGAATGGAACAGCTCCCCTATGAGGAAAGACTAAAGAGGTTAGGACTTTTCAGCTTGGAGAAGAGACGACTGAGGGGGGATATGATAGAGGTGTTTAAAATCATGAGAGGTCTAGAACACGTAGATGTGAATCGGTTATTTACTCTTTCGGATAATAGAAGGACTAGGGACACTCCATGAAGTTAGCGTGGGGCACATTTAAAACTAATTGGAGAAAGTTCTTTTTTACTCAATGCACAATTAAACTCTGGAATTTGTTGCCAGAGGATGTGGTTAATGCAGTTAGTATAGCTGTGTTTAAAAAAGGATTGGATAAGTTCTTGGAGGAGAAGTCCATTACCTGCTATTAAGTTCACTTAGAGAATAGCCACTGCATTAGCAATGATAACATGGAATAGACTTAGTTTTTGGGTACTTGCCAGGTTCTTATGGCCTGGATTGGCCACTGTTGGAAACAGGATGCTGGGCTTGATGGACCCTTGGTCTGACCCAGTATGGCATTTTCTTATGTTCTTATGTACCCTGCTCTGCGGACCATTGCCGTATCTTCACTACAGAAGTATTCCCCTTGGGTATACCCCACCACATAGACTTTGTGACTTTCTCTTGCACTCCTCGCTTCACGGGCAGTGCCTTTCTCATTCTCTAATAAAGACTCTATTCCACAGCTGGCTCTGATGTCTGCTGAGACCTCGCCTCCTGACGGTGAGGCTCATGGCAGTACCATCTCTCACCTCGGCCCAGGGTCCACATACCTACAAATCCTAACAGTAGCCCGAACTGCTGAGGCCCAGAGTGCCCTCAGCTCCCATACCAACTCCCTTTCATTATCCTACTAGCCTGACTTCAGCCACTGACGACAAGCAAAAAGAGAAACTCTGAGGGTCCTCCACCAGACAGAGTAGTCAAAATACAAGAGCCTGGCAAAAAACCAAGAAGGGGCATCAGGAGCTGACTGGAAGATGGAGAGTTGGAGGCTGAAGGAGAGTAGCCAGAGGCTGAGTGTTGGAGGGCCATTAAAATTCCATAGTTTAAACTGGTAAAAGCCGATAATGATACTGCCTTTGGCGCGTGCAGGCCCAGCTGTGCAAAGGCATGCAAACTCATTCTCAAAAGAAAATTTCCTGTGGAGTTTCCCTTTGAAATTCAGGTGGTGCATGCACTGTGGGTTCTTCTGTACCTGAATATTTTACACCTGTTCTAGCTGTAACAGATGCAAAGTACATGCCTGAAAGTATGCACAGGGATCTGAAAATGCAATCACCATGTATATTTTCTCTCCTCCAAGGTAACCCTGCCCATTTTCAAATGCATGTGAAAGTACATGGACTTTTACCTGCATACAGGGGGACAGGAGGACGATTTTGAAATCATGAGGCTGATATTTAAAGGTGTTTGTCCAGGAAACTTTTAAGTTTCCTGGACAAACCCTGAGATTTGAAATCTCCGCCCTGCTGTTCAGTTATATTTTACCAGAGTAAGGCAGGGCAGAGGGGAGGTCAGGACATACTTTTTTGCTTGGGTAGCCCTGATCATCAGTGCTGCCCAGGTGAAGATAGCCAGATAAGTCTAGTGATGCAGATCACCATCCTAAAGTTATCCAGGTTACTGTATCTGGGTAACTTTAGTCCTATACTGTATATTCAGCAGCAGACTAACCTGGCAAGTCCCGCTGACTATCCTGGCTAAAGTTACTTGGATAACTCTACCCAGGAAACTTCCTGCTTGCTGTTCCGTTCAGTATTGCCCTCCATGTTTTTACATGGCTTTGCATGTTTACATGGGAAATAGCAATTTTCAAAAGCCATTTATCCAGATGAATACTTATTTATCCAGGTAAAAAGGCACCCTCCACACAACTACAAATACACACACATTTTTATCCGCATTGTGCGGAGGTGTTCCCAGTAGCAGGGTTAGGTCAGGGGAGGCAACAACACATGTAGCTTTGCATTTTCAAAACCTTGTATATGTTTCGAAAGAAAAAAAGTACCTGCAAAAAAAAAAAAAAATAAAAAGGTAGGTCCAATTCTCTACAGATATTTTTTCACTGGACAGTTTACAAAAGGGACAGTATGCGTCTGCTTTCCTTTTTGAGAAGTGCTGCAAAGTCTACAGGTAAAAATCCCCGTGGACTCTGTACCTACTGACAGACTTTTGAAAATTGTCCTAATGCTGTTTTTCTGGCTTTTAAAAGGCTGATCGCCTCAGATCCATATTCAGACATTATCTAGTAAAGAAAGTTAACTGGATAAACATATCCAACTAACTTAGCCAGATAAGTTGAAATATCGCCACTTAACCTTGAATGCCCCTGTCCCACCCAACACTTAGATAACTATTTAGCTGGAATTATAATTATCCTGCTAAGCACTAGCAGCCATTCGACGCGACTGAATATTCAAATGCCACCACTTAGCCGGACAAGTCCAAACTTACCTGGCTAAGTGGTTCTGAATATCAACTTATTTATCCCGGTTATAAAGGTGAAAGAGCCTAGCTTTTGCTGTGGATATTTGTAGTACCTTGTTCTTACTACTTTCGCAGCATTGCAGGCTGGCAAGGATTTGACTCTCAATGGCTTGGACCCAGGAATCCCTCTCTTCAAAACTACTTGCTTCGAAATGCCAAATCTGGCCCGAACTGGAGACAATAATGAATTCAAAGTTGTCTTCCTCTGTAAAAAAAAGACAAAACCGAGAGATAAAAATCACAAAGTTGCATGATTCTCGTGAATTACACCAGCATTTGTGCTTTAAAACACTTTTGAATTCTTTTTTAATGAGGTTATTTTTATTTTCTTAATGAAGATCTACAAGGCAGTGCATGTTTAAAGAATCCCATTGCGTTGTAGTTTCAGTCATCCCGGCTTTTACTTGGAGCTGAATTAAGCACATCCCACTTTCTTTTACTAGAACAAAGTGCAGCTCCAGGCTTTCTTACCTGTTCACGTGAGCCCAATTATGCTCGGAATTAAAACAGCTATGCAGTGGGAGTCTTAAAATATTCCCTGCCTCCAGGAATAGGTCTGTTTTTATCTCTAAAGAAATGTTTCTGAGGACAAGCAGGATATATCAGCCACACATGAGAGTGACATCCGACAGCACAGACACAGACAGTTTCACAGAGAGTTATACAAAAGCCTTTTCATAGGTTTTGTCAGTTCTTATTAAATGTTTGGTCTTTTTGACACAGCCTTGGTGAGGCCTTTATACAGTGGCCTTGGACAGCCTTATTCAGCAAAAAATGTTTCAGCTGTTTTCTTCATTTGAGGCAGTAGCATGAAGCTAAAATTGGCTTCGCAAACACGATTTCACATGTTTTAACAGCAAATAGAGCAAGACATTGTGTCTGCACAATTGTACATGCAGTATTTGCCATTTTAACCCAGAAAAGTTTGCATTTGCAAATTTATGTGTAGAGATCCCTTGGATCACTACTAGGAACAGGTGTAGGAGCAAATCACTTTTATTTTGGGAGGAAATTCTCAGGCCGATACAGTACAGTGCGTTCCGGCGGAGCACAGTGTTAACCTGCATTTGGACACGTGTTTTGGACGCGCTAGCTTTACCCCTATTTATGACTTTTTTTTAACTTTCGGGACCTCCGACTTAATATCGCCATGATATTAAGTCGGAGGGTGCACAGAAAAGCAGTTTTTACTGCTTTTCTGTGCACTTTCCCGGTACCCGCAGAAATTAGTGCCTAATTTCTGAAAGTAAAGTGTGTGGCTTGGCTGCACATTTTACTTTCTGATTTGCGCAGGAGTGACTAATATGCAAATGCATGTTGATGGCCCTATTAGTCATTCCCGCGCGATACAGAAAGTAAAATGTGCAGCCAAGCCGCACATTTTACTTTTATTTATTTATTTGAAAAATGTTCTATACCGTCGTTAAGTTAAATACCATCACAACAGTTTACAGAAGGGCACGATAAAGAGAAATATGGGTGGTATAGATTACAAATTACTCGTGTGCCATCATAGTACGGTAACAATGTAAAATAATAAACTAGGTGTGTAAATTAAACCTGATTGTTAGGAACAAATTAGGCAGTTTGATTTTAACATTAATATGCTTATGTAGGTTACTAAAAACTTCTAGCTTGGTGCATCCTTATCGCTCAACTGTTTTTCTCCTTTTCTTTATCTTTATAAAATGCTTGTTTAAAAAACCAGGTTTTCAGATTAGTTTTGAATAATTTCAGATTTGTCTGTAGTCTTATTTCGAGTGGCATAGTATTCCAGAGTACAGGACCAGCCAGTGACAGTGCTCTTTCCCTTACTTGCGTGAGATGTGCTGATTTGACAGAGGGGACAGTTCGTAGAGCTTTATTTGCAGATCTCAGGTTTCTTTGTGGTACATGCACGCGCAGTGCCGTGTTAAGCCAGTCGGCTTTATCATCGTGGATTAGTTTATGGATTATACAAAGTGCTTTATATTGTATTCTTTGTTCAATTGGAAGCCAGTGGAGTTCAGCAAGTGTTCCTGTAATATGGTCACTCTTTTTTTTGCCTGTCAAAACTCTGGCAGCGGAATTTTGCAATATTTGCAGAGGCCGAATTGTAGATTGAGGTAGTCCTAACAGCAGGGAGTTACAATAATCTGTGCTAGCGAATATCATTGCTTGTAGAACTGTGCGAAAATTGTTAATCGTTAATAGAGGTTTTATTCTTCTTAGGATCATTAGTTTTGCATAACCTTCTTTTATTTTCTGTGAGATGTGTTGTTTCATGTTTAGCTCAGGGTCGATTATTACTCCTAGATTCCTAACTTTTGTTGCTAACTCGGTGGTTTGAATATTTTTGATTGTGAATGTTGGTTGTGTGTGGTGAGTGTTTTTACATTCAAGATGTAAGAATTCAGTTTTGTCAATGTTTATAACCAATTCCATCTGGTTTAGGAGCTGTTTGATTATTTCTAGGTACATATTTGGCTAGTTTCATTGTTTCTTCAATGGTGTTTGGAATGGGTAACAGTAATTGTATATCATCTGCATAAATGTAATGTACGATTCCCAGTCCTGCTAGTAAGTGACATACTGGCAGGAGGTAGATGTTAAAGAGTGTTGCAGATAGGGCTGATCCCTGTGGGACACCAGTTAGCAGTTTGACTTTGTCTGAAAGTGCATTTTTTATTTGTACCTGAAAACATCTATTGTTTAAGTATGACTCAAACCATTTTAGTGTTTTGTTAGTGAGTCCTATTTCTTTCAGTCTATTGATTAGTATTCTGTGATTTACAGTGTCAAATGCTGCAGAGAGATCTAATAGAACCAGAATGTAGTGTGTTCCTGTATCGAATCCTCTTAAGATATTGTCTGATAGAGCTAATAGCAATGTTTCTGTACTGTAGTGTTTGCGGAATCCATGTTGTGCTGGATATAGTATGTTGTTATTTTCAGGGTGGTTAGATAGTTGTTTTTGAACTGATTTTTCGATTAGTTTGGCTATTAGGGGTAAGTTGGAGACTGGTCTGTAGTTGCTAAGATTTAAGGGTTCAAGGTTCTTTTTCTTAATAATTGGCTTGATTATGGCTCCTTTCAAGGTATCCGGCATTACTCCTTCGTCTAGTGAGAGGTTGATGATTTTAGTTAAGGTTGGGGTTATTGTGTCGGCTATTTTTTTAAGTTCTGTAATGGGTATGGTGTCGCTTTTGTGGGTAGCAGGGATTAATTGCCTAATCATTTTTTCTACTTCAGGGTGTGATACCTCCTCAAATTCAGCCCAGATACTGAAGTCTCTAGTGGGCATCCTAATTTCTTGTTTTGTAGTTATAGGATTTTTTTCCTTAGATTCTCAATTTTGTCTTTAAAGAATTGGGCTACATCATTGCATTGATTTTCTTGTAGGGTTAGATGATTGATAGTGTTGTCACATATTAGGTTGTTTACTATATTAAATAGGGTTCTGGCATTGTTCGCAAATTTTTCTATTTTGGAGCTGTAGTATTTTTTTTTGGTGTCTAAGATTGTTTTTTTGTAGTATGCTAGTTGTTTTCTGTACTTAGTTAGATTCTCGGTTGATTTGTTGTTTTTCCATTCTTTTTCTTTTTTTCTAAGTATCCGTTTTACTTCTTTGATTTGTTCACTGTACCATGGATTGTTTGACTTTGATTCTTTAATGCGGGCAGTCTGTAGAGGATTTAGTTTGTTAGCTAAAGAAGTTATTCTGTTTAGCCAGTCAGTTGTAGCGTTGTGGCTATCTACGTAGTTGATATGTGTTAATTCTTTGGATAGTTTGTCTTTAAGAATTTCAGTGTTATAAGGGGGGCGGTATGAGAATTCGGCTGGTTCCATGTTCTGTTTTTTTATGGGTCCTTTGTGCTTTATCTGGGAGTTAATGAGGAAGTGGTCTGACCATGGGATTTGTAGGCACTAATTTCTGCCGGTACCGGGAAAGTGCACAGAAAAGCAGTTTTTACTCAATTTTGCCAGCGTCTGGTTTCCGCACCCGTGGCTGTCAGCGGGCTCGAGAACCAACGCCTGCAAAATTGAGTGTTGGCTGTTAAACCCGCTGACAGCCGCCGCTCCTGTCCAAAAAGAGGCGCTAGGGACTTGCTAGTTTCCCTAACGCCACTTTTTACCGCCGGCCCTAATTTAAATATTTTAGTTTACTGAATCACGCGCGCAGGACACTGGCCTGTGTGCGCCGGGAGAGCGGGCGTCTCCCGTGAACTTTACTGTATCAGCCTGATAATAACTATAATGTGGATTTAGAGCTCTCCCACATGGAAGAAAGAATTTTGTTTGGTGAGTTCCTCTGGTATATAAAGCCAGACCACCATCTTACAGTATGGATTTTAGTTTCTTTTATCCAGCGGCAGCATGTCTTGGCTTCTGTTGTTTGACTGCTAACTTCTCCATGGAGACTTATTTTGGATCTGGGAGATTCTGTCTGTCCTCTCTATTCATTTTATATTTTTATGATGATTTATTTGAGTGCTGAGTACCCATTAGCTAGGGATTCAGTTAAGATATTTTCTTTGCAGAGGTTACTAAGAGGTTTCTTAGCAGAGGTTACTTCCCTGAGAAGGCACCTGTGAGTCTTCAATATCCAAAGGAGGGATGACTTACAGACATCCAGAGGAGAAAGAGAGAAGGGAGGATGGAACTGGAATGGACCCCCAAATAGGGCCCATGAACATCTACTGGAGATTTGGAGAAGAGGAGTAACAGGAGTATCAGAAAGAGAGAGGAAGTGAATGATTGGTGCCATTCAGGTACAGTGATGAAACTGGGGAATTCAGAAGAGGACACCATGAATAAGCTAGGAGATAATTGGATTTCACCTATAATACTTCACCAACATTGGGAGAGTAGTATGGAGATTTCCCTAAACCAGTGAGATAGGAGAAACATCAGATTAAAGATTGAATTAATTGACTTTAACATCTAAACTTAAGCAAGACTATAAGAAGTCACAAATTTATTTAAAGCACTTGTCCCATCAAAACTTGAACTGAACCACTATAAAGAACATTTTCATCATTTCACACTATATCAATAAAATTAATGTTGGAAAACAAGTCAGCTTTCGGTATATTTTTACTCATTAGTGACTTTAACACTCATCAGTGCTATTATCACTGCTGCATACAAAACACTGAACTGGGACTTAAGAGAATGCAATGCAAGAGCCTTGAAAGTAATCTATCCCCCCGCTCAGGGAACCCTGCAGTTTGAGATGTTTTAATGTTATGAGAAGTTTATCACCTGAAACTGGTTTTAGATATGGTCTTTGATACCACTACCTGGGTATGACCAACCCAGGGTTACATATTCAAAATTGCTTAATAGGCTGAAAGTCATACAAATCATCTCATTAGCAATTCTGCAGGAGCAAGTGAAATTTTGTGTGAAAGTTAATACCACCTATTTTTCATAAAATAGGCTGCAATTTTGTTACAATTCTGCCCGGTGCCACGGGCTGCCTCTCATCTCTCCTTACCATCCTTTCTCCCCGTTTTCAGCAGCCCGGAGGCCGCCGACATCCTTTTGCGCGGCTGGAGCCACTCTGGTGCAGCTTTACGGCCAGGAGGCTGCCGACGGCGTCCCCACGCAGTCCGGAAACCACCAATGTTCCAGCTACTGCCATGCGGCAGGGAGCCATCCGGATGCAGCCTTGGCGGCCAGGAGGCCGCCGAAAGCACTTCCATGCGGCCCGGAGGTTGCCGACATTACCTTGTACCCTCCATGTGGAGGGGCCTTTATCCTCGGCCTTGCTTGCGGCAGGGAGCCACCCTTAGCAGCTTCTCCTCGGCAGGAAGCCTTTTCCAACATCGGGGCCTGTTCCGTGACCCAGCTCTCCTCCTGCACTGTGCTGCGGCAGGGACGCCGCTCTCCAGGGTCCTGCCTTCCATCTCCTTAGTGTGGGGCCACGCCTCCTCTCTATTCTTAAAGGGCCACCGTGGGAGTGGTCATCCTATGATGTCATCGTGGGAGCCTCCTCTTCAGCCCTATAAAAAGGGCCTGTCTTCATTGCTTCGTTGCCTTCGCAAGGAGCCAGTCCTCCTTAGGACTTCTCTTCAACCTGCTTCTCGTTGGCACTCTGTTCCATGTTGGAATTCCATGTCTTCGTCTTCATCAAGGTCTCTTGTCGGATCCTGTGTCTTGTTCGTCCAAATCCTGATGTTTCGTCCTTCAGAGCCCCTGAAGTCCTGATGTCCTATCCTCTGGATGTCTTCATGTTCAGTTGACCTTTTTCCAGATGTCCTTTTCCTCGGCAGCGTAAACCTCCAGAAGATTCCAGCTTTTAGTCCGCTGAGCCTCAGGTTCCATACTCCGAATATGCTCAAGCTCTATGCCGGGCCTTTTACTCTGAGTCCCTGGATCCTGAGGTCCTTCTCCTGAATCCTGTCCAGGTCTTCAGAGTCCCTTGCATTTGCTTTGTCCATATGCATAACCTGTACCATATCAGCGTGGTCCGTGCCTTGCCTTGACTAGCTGTGGAGGGTGCGCCTCGGTGCAGGCCTCGTCAGAGTCTTCATCGTGGAACCTCCAAGTAACCTGAGTCGGGATCCACTACTGTGCCCTGTGACCTGCCTTAATTGGCTGTGTAGGGCGCATGGTGTGGCAGTACCTATTCAGAATTCTTGATCTTGTGACTCGGTCGGAGTCTTTCTCTTCAAGCAACCTGAGCAGTCTCAGTTCTTCAAGCAACTTGAATCCGTCTCAGTTCTTCAAGTATCCTGAGTCTCGTCTCAACCTTTCAAGTATCCTGAGGCTCGTCTCAACCTTTCAAGTATCCTGATTCTTCGTGTGAATCCCTCACATATCCTGAGTCTTCATCTTTTGTCTGATCGCTCTTCAGCCTCTGTCCGTCCTATCGCATTTGCTGTTCCCATACGGCAGGTCCGAAAGAGCTATCGAGTGGCCGGAGGGCTACCCCAGAGATCAACATTGTGTTGCTGGGTTTCTTTGATGCAATCAGGTTCAGCAGAGGCCAGGGTCCTACATCTTCAGCCTGTGCTTGGACACTCCTCGCCTGCCTCAGCACTTCCTGGAGCTCCTCTGTGGTCATGTCATGGCCGAAAGGTACACAATCTCCCAGAAATGGGACCGCCTCCAGCGTTCCCATAACAGATTTCACATGAACTGTTTCAAACAATTTTGAGTCATGAAGAAATTTCCATTGGTTTACAATGAGCTGGCAAGGTGCAAATGTTTTGGCAAGTTACCAACCCAATTGTCCATAGTTGTTCATGGCTTCATGCATTGGCTTCTGTGAGGAAGTGGAGAAACAATTCCAGGATGAGAAGAAACCTAAGCTCATGTGGCCCAAAGCTGTAGGATTAGCAACCACTGTATCTAGAGCATGAAGGGTGGTGGAAGTTGGTGACTCTCTTAAGAACATAAGAACATGCCATTCTGGATCAGACCAAGGGTCCATCAAGCCCAGCATCCTGTTTCCAACGGTGGCCAATCCAGGCTATAAGTACCTGGCAAGTACCCCAAAACTAAGAAGATCCCATGCAACTGATGCTAGTAATAGCAGTGGCTAATTTCTATGTCAACTTGATTAATTGCAGGTAATGGACTTCTCCTCCAAGAACTTATCCAAACCATTTTTAAACCCAGCTACACTAACTGCACTAACAACATCATCTGGCAACAAATTCCAGAGTTTAATTGTGCGTTGAGTGAAAAAGAAATTTCTCCAATTAGTTTTAAATGTGCTACATGCTAACTTCATGGAGTGCCCCCTAGTCCTCCTATTATCCGAAAGAGTAAATAAATGATTCACATTTACTTGTTCTAGACCTCTCACGATTTTAAACACTTCTATCATATCCCCCCTCAGCCGTCTCTTCTCCAGGCTGAACAGTCCTAATCCTCGATCCAATTCCCTAGTCACCCAATCAAAAAAAGTCAATCAGATTTGTCTGACAGGACCTTCCCTGGTGAATCCATGCTGCCTCTGGTCCAGCAATTCTCCTGACTATAGATAGTTCACTATTCTTTCTTTCAGCAGCGACTCCATTACTTTTCCTACCACTGAGGTGAGGCTAACTGGCCTGTCATTTCCAGCCCCCTCTCTGCTCCCACTCTTGTGAAGCGGGACCACCACTGCTCTTCTCCAATTACTCGGCACCTCTCCCGTTTCTAGGGATCTATTAAACAGGTTATGCAGCGGACCTGCCAGCACATCTCCTAGCTCCCTCAGTATCCTGGGATGAACCTCAAAAGGCCCTATGGTTTTGTCCACTTTCAGTTTTCCTAGCTCTTCCCATACATTCTCTTCTGTAAACAGAGGTTCATCTACTCCACTCCCCTCCAGTTTCTTGTTAACTAGCGACGGTGCTTCACCAGAGTCCTCTTTAGTGAACACCGAAGTGAAGTATTTGTTTAATATTTCTGCCATTTCTTCATCTCTCTCCACACATTGATCCTTTTCACCTTTCATTTTCACTATACCACTTTGGACTTTTCTCCTTTCTCTGATGTATCTGAAAAATGTTTTGTCACCTTGCTTTACCTCTTTGGCAATCCTTTCTTCCGCTTGACTTTTTGCTTTCTTGATTACTTTCTTTGTCTCCCTTAATTCCACCAGATATTCTTCCTTGTACTCCTCCCTTTGGGATCCTTTATATTTCTTAATCGCTGTTCTTTTAGCTTTTATTTTATCAGCCACCTCCTTTGAGAACCAGATAGGTTTCATTTTTCTCTTGCTTTTCCTTACTTTTCTAACATATAGATTAGTTGCCTTGATAAGTGCTCCTTTTAGTTTGGCCCACTGTTGTTCCTCATCTCTCTTGTTCTCCCAGCCTTCTAGTTCTTCCTCCAGGTACTTCCCCATTTCAACAAAGTCCGAGTTTTGAACTGCAAAACTCGGGTCTTCATGCGACTTCTCTGTATCTTATTTGTGATATGAAACCATACCGTTTGATGATCACTGGTGCTGAGGTGGGCACCCACCCGGACATTAGAGACATTATCTCCGTTAGTGAGCACTAAATCGAGTATAGCTCCCTCCCTTGTGGGTTCCATTACCATTTGTTTGAACAGAGCCCCTTGCAGGGCATCCACTATCTCTCTACTACTGTTAGATTCTGCAGAAGGGATTCTCCAGTCTACATCCAGCAGATTAAAATCTCCAACATTCACCACTTCCTCCTTCTTTCCCATCTTTTGGATGTCTTCAACCAGATCTTTGTCAAGTTCTTCCATTTAATTTGGAGGCCTGTAAATCACTCCAATAAAAATGGATGCCCCATCATCTTTTTTTAGGTCGGCCCACAGTGCTTCTTCTTTGCCCCATCTTCCTTGCAGCTCAGATGCTTGGATATTGTTTTTGACATAAAGAGCCACTCCTCCCCCTTTTCTGTCCTCTCTGTCCTTCCTTAACAAGTTATAGCCTGGAATGGTCATATCCCAATCAAGAGATTCCGTGAACCATGTCTCTGTGACAGCAACAATATCCACATCCTCCTCCACCATTAGGGCTTGCAGATCTGGGATTTTATTGCCCAAACTACAAGCATTTCTGCTCAAAGCTTTCCAGCTTTTCTCATTCAGGTTACTGTTTTTCTTGGACTCCTTTTGTGACTTATTTAGCTGAGTTTTGTTATCCACTTCACCCTTTTCCATTGCATTTGTATTTGGAGGATGACATTCTAATTTCCTTCTGCCAGCCCCGGCATCTAGTTTAAATGCCTTTTGACATAGGATTTGAATTTATCTCTTAAGATCCTTTTTCCTGCCACAGACAGATGTAAGCCATCTTTGACAAAGAGCTTTTTACTGTGCCATACATGGCCCCAGCCCCCAATATATCCAAAACTTTGTTCCTTACACCAGGATTTAAGCCATACATTGAAGTTATTAATATGGCTTAGCCTCTCCTTCCCTTTTCCATGAACAGATATCACTTCTGAAAAGGCAATGGTTGTCGCCATGTGACTAATCTGTTTCGCTAGAGGCGGGAAATCTCTCTGTACCGCTTGGATGCTGTTTCTAGCAAGGTACACACGGTTTGCAGTAGAGGAGGACCGGAAGGCTCATCTGCATACTGCTCCCAGCATCCCCCGGGAGAGGAGTCCAGAGGTCACCGCAAGCGATCAAGGGATTGACTTCCACAGCCCTAGCTTCCAGAGGCCCTGCACGGTTTACAGTAGAGGAGGACCGGAAGGCTCATCTGCATACTGCTCCCAGCATCCCCTGGGAGAGGAGTCCAGAGGTCACCGCAAGCGATCCAGGGATTGACTTCCACAGCCCTAGCTTCCAGAGGCCCTGCACGGTTTGCAGTAGAGGAGGACCGGAAGGCTCATCTGCATACTACTCCCAGCATCCCCTGGGAGAGGAGTCCAGGGGTCACCGCAAGCGATCCATGGATTGATTTCCACAGCCCTAGCTTCCAGAGGCCCCGCACGGTTTGCAGTAGAGGAGGACCAGAAGCGCGCGCCGAACTCAAATCCTTCCATTGACTGAGTGAAGATTAATTTAATTGTGGTTTAAGAGGATTGGTAAGTATAGTTTTCAGAAATTTTTGGGCTTATAAAAGTTTGGTGAAAGGTGAAATTAAGGGATATATTCTTTACAGTTTGTGTGTGTCTGAGGTAATAAGCAAGCCAGAGATAGTTAATTCTAGTGTGTGTCTTTCCCACCCACTCAACCCCTGATTTTTAGGCACAAGACACTTTCTCATTAAAAATCAATCAGGGTCTTATCTAAAACATAATATTGTACCAGCCCTTATTGAAAGTTTAATCATCCCCTTGTAGGACACTAGCTTATTAATTACTAAATTCACCTGTAAATTTAAAGTACTCTCATTCCAACTCCCTTAGTATCCTAAACTTAACTAGGAACTCAATAAAACTAAGATGAAGGCAGCAGTCCAGCAGCAAGAGGCGGGCTTTCCAGTCTTTTGCATTGAGTGTCAGATGTATGATTTTTTACCCGCCGGTGAGGGATTATATGTGTGCACTCGGTGCAAAGAGCTCCTGGCTCTCAGGGAACAAGTCCGATCTCTGGAGGCTAGAGTAGCAGACTTGGAGGAGCTGAGGGAGACAGAGAGGTACATTGACAAGACCTTCAGGGACATAGTAGCCAAGTCCCAAATCCATTCTGGCAGCCCCAGTGCTGCCTTGGATCAGAAAGGCCTCCCAGTAGGAGAACATCACCCTGATATAGCAGGAAGTGATCCTGTAGCAAGGACCTGCCCTCCAGGTGATGTATTGTCCTCTCACACTGAGGACAAATCTCCCAGGGCTACTGCCCAGGAGGGAAGTATTAGGCCGGCAATCATAGTTGGTGATTCGATTATTAGAAATGTACATAGCAGGGTGGCTGGTGGACGTGAGGACCGCCTGGTAACTTGCCTGCCTGGTGCGAAGGCGGCAGATCTCATGCGTCACCTAGATAGGATTATAGACAGTGCTGGGGAAGAGCCGGCTGTCGTGGTACATGTGGGCACCAATGACATAGGAAAATGTGGGAGAAAGGTTCTGGAAGCCAAATTTAGGATTTTAGGTAGGAAGCTGAAATCCAGACCTCCAGGGTGGCATTCTCTGAAATGCTTCCTGTTCCGCAAGCAGGTCCCCAGAGGCAGGCAGACCTCTAGAGTTTCAATGCGTGGATGAGACGATGGTGCAGGGAAGCGGGATTCAGCTTGGTAAGGAACTGGGGAAACCTTTGGGGAAAGGGGAGACTTTTCCGAAAGGATGGGCTCCACCTTAACCAGAGTGCAACCAAGCTGCTGGCACTAACTTTCAAAAAGGAGATAGAGCAGCTTTTAAACTAGAACAAGGGGGAAAGCCGACAGTCACTCAGCAGTTGATGGTTTGGAGAAATGTATCCTTGAAGGATACTAATGAAACAGGAGAGTTAGGGCATCCCAACAGAGAGGTTCCATTAAAAGCAAACATAGTTCATATGCCTATATGTAAAAAAATCACCAAAGCTAATGATTTCCGAATTATCCCAAACAACTATAAAGCAGGTTGTTATAACAAACACTTTGAAATGTCTGTATGCCAATGCCAGAAGTCTAAGAAGTAAGATGGGAGAGTTAGAGTGTATAGCAGCAAATGATGATACTGACATAATTGGCATCACAGAGACTTGGTGGAAGGAGGATAACCAATGGGACAGTGCTATATCAGGGTACAAATTATATTGCAATGATAGGGAGGATCAACTTGGTGGGGGTGTGGCACTTTATGTCCGGGAGGGTATAGAGTCCAACAGGATAAAGATCATACAAGAGAGTAAATGCTCAGTAGAATCTATATGGGTAGAAATCCCATGTGTGTTGAGTAAGAGTATAGTGATAGGAGTATACTACCGTCCACCTGGACAAAATGTTCAGACAGATGATGAAATGCTAAGAGAAATCAGGGAAGCAAACCAATTTGGCAGTGCAATGATAATGGGAGATTTCAATTACCCCAATATTGACTGGGTAAATGTAACATCAGGACTTGCTAGAGACATAAAGTTCCTGGATGTAATAAATGATTGCTTCATGGAGCAATTGGTTCAGAAACCAACAAGAGAGGGAGCTATTTTAGATTTAATTCTTAGTGGAACACAAGATTTGGTGAGAGAAGTAACGGTGGTAGGGCCACTTGGCAACAGTGATCATAACATGATCAAATTTAAACTAATAACTGGAAGGGGGACAATAAGTAAATCTGCAGCTCTAACACTAAATTTTAAAAAGGGAAACTTTGATAAAATGAGGAAAATAGAAAAAAACTGAAAGGTGCAGCTGCAAAGGTTAAAATTGTTCAACAGGCTTGGACATTGTTTAAAAATACAATCCTAGAGGTGCAGTCCATCTGTATTCCGCGCATTAAGAAAGGTGGAAGGAAGGCAAAACGATTACCGTCATGGTTAAAAGGTGAGGTGAAAGAGGCTATTTTAGCCAAAAAAACATCCTTCAAAAATTGGAGAAGGATCCATCTGAAGAAAATAGGAAAAAACATAAGCATTGTCAAGGTAAATGTAAAACATTGATAAGACAGGCAAAGAGAGAATTTGAAATGAAGTTGGCCATAGAGGCAAAAACTCATAATAAAAACTTTTAAAAATATTTCCAAAGCAAGAAACCTGTGAGGGAGTCAGTTGGACCATTAGATGACAGAGGGGTTAAAGGGGCTCTTAGGAAAGATAAGGCCATTGCAGAAAGACTAAATGAATTCTTTGCCTCCGTGTTTACTAATGAGGATGTTGGGGAGATGGTTTTCAGGGGTGATGACTCAGACAAACTGAACGAAATCAATGTGAACCTGGAAGATGTAGTAGGCCAGATTGACAAACTAAAGAGTAGCAAATCACATGGACCGGATGGTATGCATCCTAGGGTTCTGAAGGAACTAAAAAATGAAATTTCTGATCTATTAGTTAAAATTTGTAACCTATCATTAAAATCATCCATTGTACCTGAAGACTGGAGGGTGGCCAATGTAACCCCAATATTTAAAAAAGGCTCCAGGGGCGATCCGGGTAACTATAGACCAGTGAGCCTGACTTCAGTGCCGGGAAAAATAGTGGAAACTATTCTCAAGATCAAAATCGTAGAGCATATAGAAAGACATGATTTAATGGGACACAGTCAACATGGATTTACCCAAGGGAAGCCTTGCCTAACAAATCTGCTTCATTTTTTTGAAGGGGTTAATAAACATGTGGATAAAGGTGAACCAGTAGATGTAGTGTATTTGGATTTTCAGAAGGCATTTGACAAAGTCCCTCATGAGAGGCTTCTTCGAAAACTAAAAAGTCATGGGATAGGAGGCGATATCCTTTCGTGGATTACAAACTGGTTAAAAGACAGGAAACAGAGAGTAGGATTAAATGGTCAATTTTCTCAGTGGAAAAGGGTAAACAGTGGAGTGCCTCAGAGATCTGTACTTGGACCGGTGCTTTTCAATATATATATATATAAATGATATGGAAAGGAATACGAGTGAGGTTATCAAATTTGCGGATGATACAAAATTATTCAGAGTAGTTAAATCACAAGCAGACTGTGATACATTACAGGAGGACCTTGCAAGACTGGAAGATTGGGCATCCAAATGGCAGATGAAATTTAATGTGGACAATTGCAAGGTGTTGCATATAGGGAAAAATAACCCTTGCTGTAGTTACACGATGTTAGGTTCCATATTAGGAGCTACCACCCAGGAAAAAGATCTAGGCATCATAGTGGATAATACTTTAAAATCGTCAGCTCAGTGTGCTGCAGCAGTCAAGAAAGCAAATAGAATGTTAAGAATTATTAGGAAGGGAATGGTTAATAGAACGGAAAATGTCATAATGCCTCTGTATTGCTCCATGGTGAGACCGCACCTTGAATACCGTGTACAATTCTGGTTGCCGCATCTCAAGAGGGATATAGTTGCGATGGAAAGGGTACAGAGAAGGGCAACCAAAATGATAGGGGGGATGGAACAGCTCCCCTATGACGAAAGGCTGAAGAGGTTAGGGCTGTTCAGCTTGGAGAAGAGACGGCTGAGGGGGGATATGATAGAGGTCTTTAAGATCATGAGAGGTCTTGAACGAGTAGATGTGACTCTGTTATTTTCACTTTCGAATAATAGAAGGCTAGGGGGTATTCCATGAAGTTAGCAAGTAGCACATTTAAGACTAATCGGAGAAAATTATTTTTCACTCAACGCACAATTAAGCTCTGGAATTTGTTGAAAGAGGATGTGGTTAGTGCAGTTAGTGTAGCTGGGTTCAAAAAAGGTTTGGATAAGTTCTTGGCGGAGAAGTCCATTAATGGCTATTAATCAATTTTACTTAGGGAATAGCCACTGCTATTAATAGCATCAGTAGCATGGGTTCTTCTTAGTGTTTGGGTAATTGCCAGGTTCTTGTGGCCTGGTTTTGGCCTCTGTTGGAAACAGGATGCTGGGCTTGATGAACCCTTGGACTGACCCAGCATGGCAATTTCTTATGTTCTTAAAGTCGTTGGTTCCCAGATGGATGATAATATCAACTTTAGAGTCTTTGCTTTCTTCTTTGATCGCTTTGACTATTTGAATAGCATTTCTGCTGGCCAATGATCCTGGGAGGCTTTTAACTGTAGTGTTTCCCTCAAAAAGAGTTCCCAGATGAGTGCCCCTGATGACAGAGTCACCCAGCACAATGAGCGTTTTCCTTTGGTTACTTATTTATAAATGATGTGGAAAGGGGTATGACAAGTGAAATGATCAAATTTGCGGATGACACTAAATTATGGAAAGTAGTTAAATCTCAAGCAGATTGTGATAAATTGCAGGAGGACCTTGCGAGACTGAAAGACTGGGCTTCCAAATGGCAGATGAAACTTAACATGGACAAGTGCAAAGTGATGCATATAGGGAAAAATAACCCTTGCTGTAGTTACACAATGTTAGATTCTATCTTAGGAGTTAGCATCCAAGAAAGAGATATAGGCGTCACAGTGGATAACATATTGAAATTGTCGGCTCAGTGTTCTGTGGCGATCAAAAAAGCAAACAGATTGTTAGGAATTATTAGGAAGGGAATGGCAAATAAACAGAGGATGTCATAATGCCTCTGTATCGCTCCATGGTGAGCAATTCTGGTCACTGCATCTCAAAAAGGATATAGCTGCACTGGAGAAAGTGCAGAGAAGGGTGACCAAAATGATAAGAGGTATGGAACTGCTGCCCTATGAGGGAAGGCTAAAGAAGTTAGGGGTGTTCAGTTTGGAGAAGAGATGACTGAGGAGAGTTATGATAGAAGTCTACAAAATCATTATAGGACTTGAACAAGTTAATGTAAATCGGTTATTTACTTTCAGATAGTAGAAGGACCAGGGGGCACTCCATGAAGTTAGAAAGTAGCTCATTTAAAACAAATTGTAGAAAATTCTTTTTCACTCAGTGCATAGTTAAGCTTTGGAAATCGTTGCCAGAGGATGTGGTTACGGAAGGTAGTGTAACTGGGTTTTAAAAAGGTTTAGATAAGTTCCTAGAGGAAAAATCTATGAACTACTATTAATCAATAGTAGTTCGTACTTGCCAGGTACTTGTGACTTGGATTGGCCACTGTTGGAAACAGGATGCTGGGCTTGATGGACCTTTGGTCTGACCCAGTTTGGCATACTGTATGTTCTTTTGTAAGGTTGTACTTTGTATTTAAGATCCAACTGCCTTGCTATAGGTAGGGTAGATAATGGAGTTTGCCACATTCTTGTTTGGAGTTCTTGTAGAGCTCTCTGTACTGGAACTGTCACTGCTTGTCTTGGTGCTTGGATATATTTTAGGACACCAAATATATATTCCCTAGGTTCTAGCTCCTCCTCAAATGTAAATGGAATTGCCTTGGTCATTTTTTAAAGAAAAGCTGGATATGACATTTCCTCCAATTGAATTGTACTTTTAGGAGGTTGAGATGAGGGTCTGATGGAAGGCCAGTAGAATGGCATGAGAGAGAGTCAAATAATGATTGTGAAATAGTTCCTTTACTTGCTAATAGTGCCAGGGAGATTTCTGTGGTGAAGAATAGAGGCATCTTAATTCTGTGCGCTGACGAGTCATCAGCATAGGTAGGGCCTATATTGGCACCTAAATGCTTTGGCACTTTCACTCCCTCTTTAATTGAGGGGAACTGATGTCTATGTAGAGACTTCCCCAAGTCATGGCACTTAGCATGAGAGCTGTCTTGCCTTTTTGCTTTAGGCCCTGGTCCCTCAGCTGATGAACATTTCCTTTTAGCTGCTCCAGAAGATAAAGAAAACCTATAAATTATTTTGAGTGTGAGATTCCTGAATTTTATGGCCCTGGGAGATATTCGGGAAGCGTGCGCCAGAATTTACTTCTGCTCCAGAGGAGCAGTAAGTAGAAAAACAAACAATTTGAGGATAGCTAGAATAGGTTTAGGGGTCGGGGAGGAGATAGGAAGAGGGAGGAAGGACAGGGTTAGGGAAGTTCCCTCCCAGTCCGCTTCTTAATTGGAGCGGACTGGGAGGGAGCGGGTCTAGGCCCGATTGCGTCGTTACATGTATTTTTCTAAAATTCACCCCCTCGCGCGTGTGGAGGAGGCAACCCGCCCGCACATGTGTGTGTGGCCATGAAAATCCGGCATGCATGTGCGCGCAGGAACCATATTTTATAACATGCACACACTTTTTGATGAGCAACTAAGGAGAGAGAGGAAATAAGCATCCTTTTGCACAAGCAGAAGAAAAAAGACTGAGGAGACTTGTGCAGTGGCAGCTGCACGGGAGCCTTCTTGGTTTTTCTGAGATCTGAGAGGGCTTTTCCATCTCAGTGCCATTTAAGTGGCTGATGACTTTCCTGGTAGTCCACGGAGAACACTGGTTACAGATAAGCAACTTTGTTTTCTGTTACTTCTCATCCAGTATTGCAGTGGAACCTTATAATTTAAGTCTTAACATTAATAACGAAATTAGATACTCAAAGCCCAGACTTCCAGGGACAAGCTGTTGCACACTGATGATATTATAATGTACATATGAAAAGCAATGTGGAAACCAAACTATGATGTGATCAACTGTGTGAAATTCGATTGTGACAGTATGACAGTTTGGCTTTAAAGAGACACTCTGGGCCAAACAGAGAGCTCAGTGGTAGTGCTGTAACCTGCTCTGAAGGAAATCCAGTTTCTGTTCTGTTCCTGCTTCTCTGGCAGTTGGGACTTCCCAACTGTCTAGGACCCCTGAGGATCCCACAGCTGAGGTGTTACAGAGATTGCAATAGATTGATATAAAGCCACTTGCAGCCCAGCTGTTCCTATATTTCCTATTATGTATGGTTCTTCAAATTTCTCCTTATATCACTTCCCCCTCTTTATTTGTGGTCTAATTATATAGGTTGCCTATTATTAATTTCTTTTTGGTATGATGAGTGTTAATACCATATTTCATTAGGTTAACTTACAGTATTTTTTTGAGCATTGTTGGCTTACGTTATTATTTTGAAATGCAAAAATAAAAAATATTTTTAAACAAACAAGCAGAGAACTCAGTGGTAGTGTTCCAAGTTGCTTTGAAGGAGACCCAGTTTTTATTTCTGGATCTGGTTCTTGCTCCTCTGGCCATGATGGATCAGGGATGCTTACAGAGGCAGAGATCGCAGTCACCAGGAAAGAGGGAGTCTCAGCCATCACTCAATAGGAACACCTACTGATCGAACTCTGGGTGTACACATCTCAGGTTCTTGAAGGAGCTGCAGGTTGTGTCCCCTGGCTAAATACTATCACTATTATGGCTAGGTTATAGAGGGAGGAGAGATAGGAAATAAAAAAAATATATGGGAGTGGAACATTTGAGAGCTGTGGTAGAGGGAGCTGCATCGGAGGGTGCGGTTGGAACTATACTATCGATGGCGGGGAGTGTGAGTTGCTCTGACCACTCTGTTATTGTTCAGGCAGTTCTTTCTAGTGGAGGTGAGTCTATTTTGACTTCTACGTTATCTACACAATCCTTAATGGTTGCACCTTTGCTATCTGAGTGTTTACCTCTACCACCGCCCCTCCCCAAGCCGGCCGTGGTGACATTGGTCTCTCTGTGGGAATTGGTGGCTCAGCTGGGCCCTGCTTTTCAACAATGTTCAACACAAATTAATCTGATTTCTTCAAAAGTGGACGCTCTAACCCTAGATCATAACTCCCAACTAACAAATCGTACTTACAGGATTCAAATCCTAGAGGATCAAGTATAATCAGCTCAGAATTTGCAAGCAACATTAGTCCAGGAATGTTTGATTTTGAACAGGAAAGTTGAGTTTGTTGAAAATTGTCTAAGACGTTTAAATTTAAGGTTTTTGAACTTTCCAAGGCTAGTTGGTGAACAGCCACGTATTACTCTCCGGAAGTATATGACTGAGATATTACATATTTCTTCAGAAAACATTCCTTTATTTAATAAAGTATATTTTCTACCTTTTTCACAAGCAAGAGAGAATGAGGCATAACACCTTTTGGATTTAGGGAACTTAACTGAATTCTTGGAATCTTTTACTACTGAGATTATTGAAAGAGCAATGTTGCTGGTATCATTTATCTGTAAGCAAGACTGGTCATGCGTAATTATTTTCAGTATATGGGAGTTAATTTCATGGGTCAGTTCGTTCAAATCTTTCCTGACCTGGCCAAAGCCACCCAAGAGAGGAGAAAAGGTTTCCTGTCTTTATGTCAAGAGACCCAATCTCTTGGAGCATCTTTTCAATTAAGATATCCTTGTAAATGTATTGTAAAGCTTAACAATGATTGCTACATATTTTTTGTTCCCGAACAACTTAAACTTTTTCTCGATTCTTGTAAAAGGTTGCTCCCATCCTCTTCCTCTGGAATTACGTACGTAACCTTTTTAAAATCCAGCCCACTGTTTGTCAGGAAAAATACCTACAGAAAAAGCACATATCTGCAGGTACTTTTTCCTTGGGCAATTTTCAAAGGGGAAGTGCACACATCATTTCCCTTTGAGAACTGGTGCAAATTTCAAGTCCCCACAGACTTTGCATCTGCCCGCACAATTTTGAAAATTGTCCCTAAAGGGACTCAACCCAAAGTTACATAAAGATTCATTGGCAGAGCTGGAGATTAGAGCTGAGGTACACGGAGATAGAGTGACTTTTGAAAACAGGGTACCATGAAATGCATTTCCAGCAAACACAGATGATGTATAAACAGAACCACCACCCCCCCCCCTCCACACACACACACACACACACACACACACAAAAATAAAACTGATGTCCAGTAACAGCTCAATGTTCCATGACCATGCGGGCACATGCAAGGATGATGTCACTAGCCTCACGGACACATGGAGATGGGCGGCTCACAACCATTTACCTGTTTTATAAATATTTCTTAAGCTACCAAAGGTTTTTAATTTCCACATTTTGCGTTTGGCTGCCAGCAGCGTGTCCCAGGAAGCAGGTGGGCAAAGGCAGAAGGGAAGAGAATAAAAGCAGATAATTAAAGAGGCTCGGAGCAGACATTACAAAGAGCATAGCAAGCAGAGGAGCAAAGTCAGAAAGGAGTGCAATGCCACCTGAGTTATGAGCAAGCTGGTGAAGTGATAAAGTACACAAAAAAGCAGGCAGAGCTGTGCTTCAAAGTATTAAAAAAATATCACCACTGAGAACTTCCACCCAATAGCAATGCTAGTTATATTCACTGAAGTCAATATTCAAAAGGATTTGTCCGGCTAACGTTGAAGTTGGCTGGATAAAATCCAAATTATGAATTACTCGCTCCTCTCGATGGGTAAATTTTAACTGGGCAAGTTATTAATATATAATATATTTTAACCGGAAAAAAAAGAAGGCGGCATGGAGACATTCTGGGGTGGTGCTTAAGTTTATCTGACTAGTAATGAATATCAGCACTTGCCGGGTAAACTGATATGGCTAGGTCTGCTTGGAGAAATTGTAGGCCTAAAGTTCCCAGGTACCACTCCTTGCCTGGCTGAATACTGCCCTCATTTGAAAAAGAATGCAGGGGGTCCCTGACAATTCCCCACAGGATTCCCCTTTCCTTTCTGGCCAAAAGATATCAGAAAATGTGCAGCCCTGGGACTCCTAGGTTCTGGGTGGGTCAGAAGGGTGGGAGCGGGAGGGTGCCCAGATCCACGGTGGGTTTTTTTTTTTTATCAATATCTGGAGCGTGGTGGGGCAGGATTAGACATGGGTACCGGGGTAGAAGCTTTTTGTGTAACATTGGAGGGGTGGGTGGGCGGACAGGGGGTCCTGGCATCACACATTTTCTTATATCTTTTGGCAGAAAGGCAAGGGCATCCTGCGGAGAACTGCTGGGCTCTCCGCATTAACTATATTATCAGCAATAATGAATCAGCCGGTGAGCGGCCAAATTATCCAGAAAACTTTATCTGGGTAATCTTAGCCAAGTTACATTACCCAAGGTAACTGGACATTCCAGTTACCTTGGGTAATTTTACTCACAAAGCTTTCCTAATCGCTGGCTTGCTTAATGTGGATCTCATTATTTATATAATATGGTTATGTACATGAAGGCCTGTGAGATAAGTTACAGAGCTTAAAACATGAGGGTGAATAAAGGGAGATTATTCTCTATTCAAATAGGGCAATGTTTCCCAACCCTCCCCTGGAGGCACACTTATCCAGTCAGGTTTTCAGGGTTGCCATAATGAATGTGCATGAGACAGATTTGCATACACTACATCTTCAATGTATGCAAATCTATCTCATGCATATTCATTATGGACATCTCGAATCCCCGACTGGTTAGGTGTGCCTCCAGAAGAGGGTTGGTAAACACTGCAATCAAAAACATGTCTCCAGATTAACAGCCCTGTGATTAGACTTTGGAATTTAAGACAATCGGGTTTAAATTCCTTACAACTTTTTCTGTCTGTTTTCCTTTTCTTTGTCTGCGCTATTATGAATCTCATTTTAATCTTATTTAATGCAACGTTACTATTTTCTAAAAGTTATTAGATAATTTGAGTTGGCACTAAGAACATGCATAAGGAAATGGTGGTGTTTGTATAGGTTTCAAAAGCTCCTCCTGTCTAGTCATACCTATCATCATGAACCACACCAAGGCACATTGACGTGCTGGGTGTGATCAGAACCCATGTGCAGGAGCTGCACAGATGCAGAGAAATCATGGCTAGAGCAGAAGCTGAAAAGTGGACCCCAGAAAAAAAGATTTTGAAACTTACCTTCTGCTTGACCCACGGACCCTTCGGTTTTAGACGGTGTCATGACTTTCTTCCGACGATGCTTCTTTTTGTCCACCATGGGGGACGGAGGAGGTTCTTTGCTACTAGAAGGACTGGGGACCCCCTCTGCTGCTGGATTACTCTCTGATAAAGTCATAACAAGGTTAACCAAGTCATCTTAAAGTAGGCATTTTTTATTTTCAGTCTGGCATCTTCCACCTGCTCTATTAGGCTTCCAGCTCAACTGGAACCTGTTCCAACTGTACTACAGCATCCTAAGTCTTCATTTGCAGCTACCTGAGCTTTTCCCTCATTTTATTTGCTCTCTCTCATCTAGCCTAGCCATTCCAACAACAGTCCTCAGGCCTAGAGGCAAAGACCCCGATTCCCTCATGAATTAATCTATACCTTCTAAATATACTGCTTCGTCAACATTTGGCAAATGCTTTGAAAAAAAAAAAAAAAAGCAGCTGGAATGAATGCAAATTATGTGCAATTGATGGTGAAGGTTTCACAAAAAAATACTGGGAAATTAAGGAGCCATTGGTAACATTCTTCTTTTAAATTAGGGAGAAAAATGAAGGTTGATAAGGAGTATTTTTCCATGAAAAATCAATACCAGCAAAAACAAAACTTTTTACCATGAAAATTGACATATCTCTAGCCAGGAGGTAGAACCATGAAACAAATCCATGGCACTGGGCCTGAAATGCATTCTAAGGTCAATATACTCTCAAAATTTAAAGCATTTAACATTTTTAAAAGGTTTTCCTCAATACAACTATAGTACTGGAAAGAAAGGAATCCAATCTAAAATGCCAGCTGCTTGCAACTAGAATAACATTTTGACTACTACTGTCCCCCACTGACTTACTTGTGCCTTCCCCGACTTGTACGGTGCTCATGTCCTTCACCAAGCCGTTGATACTGGTGGAGGGAGCGCAGGAAGAGACAGCCCGGGGCGGCCGCTTCCCTGGGACTTTCACAGTGGTCCTTAGAAGATCCATCTCTTTCCCATGGCTACTGTGGATGTAATCCTGCAAGTGCAGGCAGAGATGGTAATGAATAATCATAATTATTTTTCTATTGATAAACAGGCTGAATTAGCCCTGCTATTTGGGTGACGTCACCGACGGTGCGCTCTAGCAGACATCTTCTCCAAGATTGCAAAGCTTTGTTGTGGCGCCTGCGTGCCACTTCCCATGCACGGCGCGTCATCACTCTCTTCAGTTTGTTTTTTTCCGCACTAAGACACGGAAGTTTTTTTTCTCCGTCTCTCTCTTCAAAAATTTCTTCATGTTAGCGATCTCCAAATAGCACTTTTCAGTGCTTGCATGTCATCAAACAAACTGGGTTTTAAGTATTGTCAGTGCGGGCACATCATGTCCGCCACTGACAATCATAATTATTGCTGTATTTGCCTCAGCCCGGACCATGACCAAGCATCATGCAGGGACTGTGGACGCATGTGCCCAGGCCCCAGAGGTAAAGAGCTGCGAAGATTTCCAGCCTCCAGGAGTGAGAGGAAGCTTCACCAGCCTCAGGAAGCTATGCGCTCACTCCGGGACATTCAGTCCAATCGTCCCTGGGCCTAAAATTAAAATCTCATAGCGTGCCCAAACATTCCTCATCAGTACAGCCGAAATTGAAAAAGCATTAGACCGATCAGGAACAAAAAAAAGGTAAAACATCAGGGCATGATAGAGAGATAAAGTTCCTGGCTGGAATAAATGACAGTTTTATGGAGCAATTGGTTCAGGAACCAATGAGAGCAGAAGCAATTTTAGATCTAATTCTCAGTGGATTTGGTGAGAGAGAAGTAATGGTGCTGGGGCCGCTTGGCAACAGTGATCATAATATGATCAAATTTGAATTAATGAATGGAAAGGGGACAGAAAGTAAATGTAAGGCTCTAGCACTAAACTTTCAAAAGGAAAACCTTGATAAAATGAGAAAAAAGTTAGAAAAAACTGAAAGGTGCAGCTGCAAAGGTAAAAGGTGTGCAACATGTGTGGACATTGTTAAAAATTACCATCCTAGAAGCACAGTCCATATGTATTCCATGCATTAGGAAAGGTAGAAGGAAGGCAAAATGATTACCGGCATGGTTAAAAGGTGAGGTGAGTTTTGCAGGGAGGCAAGATGGCAGCCGGGGTGTAAGAACGTTGCAAACCCCGGAGAGAAGGCTGCCTATTTTTCCTTATTTTTGGAGTTCTACTTTAAAAAAATAATGCCGCATATAAAGAGAAAGGGACGTCTGAGAGGTAAGAATGTCAGCTCACACTTAGATGATCCCCGACAGCCACAGATCTCTGGCTTCTTTGCAGGAGCACCACCAATAGTTCCGGAGAGCCTGGTTGCTGAGGGAATGGCTCAGGAGCATGTGCCATCCCCCTTGACCCTGGATACGACACTAAGCCCCGGATCTCTGCACAAACCTGCTCACCCCAGAGAAATCACAGTACCTTGCCCTGCCTCGGTAGAGGCAGGAGTGGCCATGGTGATGGCCTGGGATGGGAGATCTGTGTAGGAGACACAGATGCCAGCAGGTACACCAGTTGGGGAGGAAAGCCCAGGAGGTATGGTGAGACCTGCAAAGGCTTCTACGCCGCTTGAAGTGCATCTCGCTGAATTTTCATCGACTGAAGGTATGGGGTTGAGCAGGGTAACTGTCAAGGATAAGGGAACAAAACAGCTAAGAATGCTCTCTCTTAGTCCACTGACTGTTAAACCTGACACGATTTCCTTGGATGGGATTTGGACCATGCTAAGCATTATAGAAAGCTCTATTAAAACATTATCTGAAGCAACAGTAGAGATAAAAAATCAGGTGGTGAAAAATAATAACTTAATAACGAATTTCACTGATAAAATAGAAGATCTCTATAGAAGGCTGACTTCAATGGAGAATAATCAAAGCAAATTGATTAATGCTGAACACATTACAGCTAAAAGATTGGAATCTGTTGAAAATGCTCTAAGAGTTCATAACTTACGTATTCTGAATTTTCCTGTTATCAAATCAATCTCACCGCTGGAACTGTTCAAATTATATGTGAAGCAAGTATAAAGTTACCAGAATCAGCTCCATCTGTTGTGACGAAAGCCTTCTATTTGCAGCAAAATATTCAGACGAAAGAACAAGATCCTTCTTTGGATATAACAAATATATTAGAAAAGTCTTTTGAATTAGGGGTCAATCAAAGGAAACCAATGTTCGTGTCTTTTGCTTTTCTGACAGAGCGTAATCATATAATGGGCTAGATTTTAAAAGCCCTGCGCACGTAAATCCTCCCGGATTTACGTGTGCAGGGCACTCGCGAGCCGGCGCACCTATTTTGCATAGGCTGCCGGCGCGCGCGAGTCCTGGGGTTTCGTAAAAGGGGCGGGAGGGGGCGTGTCCGGGGTCAGGGGGTGGTCCGGGGCGGGGGCGTGGCGGCGGTTCGGGGGCGGGCTGGGAGGACGGTCCTGAGTCCCCCGGCACAGGCTGCAGTGCCGGGGGACTCAGGACCGCGAGGCGGCGTGCGCAAGTTTCGCCTGCTTCAAGCAGGCGTAACTTGCCCAACAAAGGTAGGGGGGGGGTGGATTTAGGTAGGGCCGGGGGGTGGGTTAGGTAGGGGAAGGGAGGGGAAGGTGGGGGGACGCAGAAGGAGGTAACGGAGGCAGGCTGTGCGGCTCAGCGCGAGCAGGCTGCCGATTTTGCGCAGTCTTGCACGCATCGACCCCGGATTTTATAAGATACGTGTGGCTACGCGCGTATCTTATAAAATCCGGCGTACTTTTGTTCGCGCCTGTTGCGCGAACAAAAGTACGCGCGCGCATACTTTTTAAAGATCTACCTCAATGCGTTTGTTTTTCAGATACAGACAAATTTCTTTCTATGGTAGTTCCATATGGATATTTCCAGATGTAATAAAAGCAACACAGACACATAGGAAACAGTTTCTAATGATGCAGCCTGAGGTTCAAAAATTAGGAGCAAAGTTTGTGTTGAAATACCCATGCAAGGCCTGTATCAGGTATTTAAATGTAAATTACGTTTTCCAGGAACCAGACCAATTGAAAGCATTTCTGGCTGGGCGAACCGTCACTGTATCCTCAACAGGCCCGGAATAAAAATAGTAGAAGTGGTAGCTAACCAGATGAGTCTATCATAATATTATTATTATTATTATTATTTATACTGATGAAAATGTGCTCCTTTCCGCCTCCTAATTACTATTATTTTCTTATAATTTAAATGTTGGTATTACTGATGGAATATATGAATATTTAAGTGTAATACTTCTTTACAAGACATTGATTTTTCTGTATAGGAGGTTTTCCTGGTGTAATTTCAAAAGCTTTGAAAATAAAGAATTAAAAAAAAAAAGGTGAGGTGAAAAAGGCTATTTTAGCCAAAAGTTCTTCATTCGAAAATTGGAAGAAAGATCCATCGGATGAAAATAAGATAAAGCACAAGCTTTGGCAAGTTAAAAGTAAGATATTGATAAAATAGGCTAAGAGAGAATTTGAAAAGAAGATGGTCACAGAGGCAAAAACTCACAATAAAAACTTTTTTAGATATATCTGAAGCAGAAAGCCTGCGAGGGAGTCGGTTGGACTATTGGATGATCAAGGGGTTAAAGGGGCACGTAGAGAAGATAAGGCCATCATGGAAAGATTAAACGATTTCTTTGCTTCAATGTTTACTGGAGAGGATGTTGGAGAGATAACAGTTCCAGACAAGGTTTTCATGGGTGATGATTCAGATCAACTGAACCAAATCACGGTGAACCTAGAAGATGTGGTAGGCCTGATTGACAAACTGAAGAGTAGTAAATCACCTGGACCGGATGGTATATACCCCAGGGTTCTGAAAGAACTAAAAAATGAAATTTCAGACGTATTTCAATTCATTTGTAACTTATTATTAAAATCATCTGATGTACCTGAAGATTGGAAGATGGCCAATGTAACCCCTATATTTAAAAAGAGATCCAGGGTGATCCAGGAAACTATAGACTGGTGAGCCTGACTTCAGTGCTGGGAAAAATCATGGAAACTGTTATAAAGAAGAAAATCACAAAAGATTTAGGGGCGGATTTTCAGAGCCCTGCTCGCCTAAATCCGCCCAAATCCGGGCGGATTTAGGCGAGCAGGGCCCTGCGCGCCGGTGAGCCTATTTTACATAGGCCTACCGGCGCGCGCAGAGCCCCAGGACTCGCGTAAGTCCCGGGGTTCTCCGAGGGGGCGTGTCGGGGGCGGGCCCGGTCGTCGCGGCGTTTAGGGGGCGTGTCGGCAGCGTTTTGGGGGTGGGTACGGGGGCGTGGCTACAGCCCGGGGCGGTCCGGGGGCGTGGCCGCGCCCTCCGTACCCGCCCCCAGGTCGCATCCCGGCGCGCAAGAGGCCCGCTGGCGCGCGGGGATTTACGCCTCCCAGAGGGAGGCGTAAATCCCCCGACAAAGGTAAGGGGGGGGCTTAGACAGGGCTGGGTGGGTGGGTTAGGTAGGGGAAGGGAGGGGAAGGTGAGGGGAGGGCAAAAGGAAGTTCCCTCCGAGGCCGCTCCGATTTCGGAGTGGCCTCGGAGGGAATGGGGGTAGGCTGCGCGGCTCGGCGCGCACCGGCTATACGAAATCAATAGCCTTGCGCGCGCCGATCCAGGTTTTTAGCAGATATGCGCGGCTCCGCGCGTATCTACTAAAATCCAGCTTACTTTTGCTTGCGCCTGATGCGCCAGCAAAAGTAGGCCAATTCGCGCTATTTGAAAATCTACCCCTTAGTTAGACATGGTTGATGGGACACAGCCATGGGAAACCTTGCCTCACAAATCTCCTACATTTTTTTAAAGAAGTGAATAAACATGTGGATAAAGGTGAACTGGTAGATGTGGTGTATTTGGATTTTCAGAAGGCATTAGACAAAGTCCCTCATGAGAGGCTTCTAAGAGCGATGTCCTTTTGTGGACTGCAAGCTGATTAAAAGACAGGAAACAGAGAATAGAATTAAATGATCAGTTTTCATAGTGGGGAAAAAGGTGAACAGTGGAATGATTCAGGGATCTGAACTTGGACCGATGCTTTTTAGTATATTTATAAATGATCTGGAAAGGGGTACGACGAATGAGGTGATCAAATTTGTGGATGACACTAATTTATGCAGAGTAGTTAAATCTCAAGCGGATTGTGATGAATTGCAGGAAAACCTTGCAAGATTGGAAGATTGGGCTTCCAAATGGCAGATGAAATTTAACGTGGACAAGTGCAAAGTGATGCATATAATCCTTGCTGTAGTTACACAATGTTATTTTCTATCTTAAGAATTACCACCCAGGAAAGAGATCTAGGAGTCATAGTGGAAAATACATTGAAATCGTCGGCTCAGTGTGTTGTGGCGATCAAAAAAGCAAACAGAATGTTAGGAATTATTAGCAAGGAAATGGAAAATAAAATGGAGGATGTCAAAATGCCTCTGTATCGCTCCATGGTGAGACCACACCTTGAATACTGTGTGCAGTTCTTGTCACCCTATCTCAAACAGGAAATAGCTGCACTAGTAAAAGTGCAGAGAAGGCTACCAAAATGAAATGGGACATGGAATGGCTGCCCTATGAGGAAAGGCTAAAGAAGTTAAGGCTGTTCAGTTTGGAGAAGAGACGACTGAGGGGGATAAGATAGAAGTCTACAAAATCATGATAGGACTTAAACAAGTTAATGTAAATCAGTTATTTACTCTCTCAGATAATAGAAGGACCAGGGTGCACTCCATGAAGTTAAGAAGTGTTATGGTTTGAGGTGTTTGAGTGGATTCTTGGGTACTGTGGCAGATGGCCACGCCCATGGGGAGGAGCCACAGTACTGGGCTAGACTCAGGACGCACAAACACAGAGTTTTTTCTTTTATTGTACAGCTGATGTATACCACCAGAGGTGGCAGTAGTGAGGTGATCCAGAGGTAGCAGTCCAGGAACCCTCGGTAGAGGGAACCCGTCTCACCAAGTTGGTATAGAGATATCCAATGGTAGGTTTCCCAGCACGGCAGAGCTGTAGATGAGACAGACTGAGAATTAGATTACTCACTAGATGGTAGCTGTAAGGTTGACGATTCCACCAGGCAGACGTCGATGGTAACAGGCACTGAGGCAGGGAGAGCAGGCCCTCGAGGAGCGAGTACCTGATCCCAGTAAGGCACCTGAAATAAAGCAGAGGGCCCCTGAGGAGCGGGTACCCAGGTTAGAGAATACCCCGAAGGGCAGAGAGAGCTTCCAGCGGCAGCAAGGAAGCGGCAGAGTAGCTTAGACCGGACGAGTCCAATCCTTGCTAACTCAATGAGCTAGCAAACAAGCGTAGGCAAAATATCCAGATGGCGTGTCATCACTCGAGGGGGACGCCCCCGAGGTTCCTGCCATGATGTGGATAAAGACGTGGGTGGCATGCGTGCATGCACCCTAGGAGGCTCTTAGGAGAAACATGACATGAGGCTTTGCCATAGCCGTTCCGAGGACACCGGAGAATACGGCTTGCAGACACGGTGGTAGCCATCTTCCCAAGGCTAGCAGGGAGAGCAGAGAAAAAGGTGAGGCACAAGGGTCGAAGCTGACTGAGACCGACGGACGCAACAAGAAGTAGCTTATTTAAAACAAATCGAAGAAAATTCTTTTTCACTCAGAGCATAGTTAAGCTCTGAAATTCATTGCCAGAGGAAATAGTTACAGCAGTTAGTGTAACTGGGTTTAAAAAAGGTTTGGATAAGTTCCTAGAAAAAAAATCCATAAACTTCTATTACGGTAATTAATAAGCAATAGTAACTTCTGATTTATCTAATATTTAGGTACTTGCCAGGTACTTGTGACTTGGATTGGCCATTGCTGGAAACAAGATACTGGACTTGATGAACCCTTGGTCTGACCCAGTATGGCATATATTATGTTCTTATGTTCTAATTCAGTAATAAGCAATGTACTTGCTGGGGATAGCGAAGATGATAGCTGTCTCAGCAGAATTTTTCAGCCCCATAAATGGTCGCTCAACCAATCAATAGCAAATCTGATTTTCCTACAATGGGGTTGACCTTGGATAGGCCTTTTTGTAACAGAACAGAATCAAAAGGTTCATCAATTTTGCTCAGTATGCCCAAGCCTCCTCAGGAACAAACAGGACACCTTCCTGATGTCATGGTCTCGAGGTCTCCTTTATGCCTTTCCTCCAATTCCTCTAATCTCAAGGACAGTTCAGAAACTGATTCGGGACCAATCTCACATGATACTCATAGCACCTGCATGGCTGAGACAACCCTGGTTTGCTTATCTAATACAGAACTCCAAAAGCGAACCCTTGGATCTCGGTCAAGACCCGAACCTATTAACTCAGGAGGGGGGCACTCTTCTTTACCCTCTTCACTCTTCCCTCCACCAGATGGCCTGGATGTTAAATGCGAGATCTTACATGGTTTAACTCTTACAGCTGATCTTCAACAGATTATAACAGCAGTGAAAAAAACCATCAACAAGATGAAACTACTCCTTCAAATGGAAGAGATATGCCAAGTGGTGTCAAATTAAAAAGGTTTCTCCATTTTCCTCGACACCTGCAGAAATTCTCACTTACTTGCTTCACCTCTCCAAATCAGGCTTAGCTAGTTCATCAGTCAGAGTACACCTCAGCACTATAGCGGCTTATCATGAGAGACATAATGACTCCTCTATAGCCTCGCACCCTCTAATATCTTGTTTCATAAACGGACTCTTTAATCTTCATCCTCCAATCCGGAAACCCCCAGTTCTCTGGGATCTGAATGTAGTCTTATCGACCTTAATGAAAGCACCTTTTGAACTGTGTCAGTTTGCTCATTTGAAATATTTAACTTGGAAAGTAGTTTTTCTAGTAGCAATAACTTCAGCCTGAAGAGTAAGTGAACTACAGGCCTTACTTCATTTCTCATCTTACAGTTTTACCATGACAAGGTAGTTCTCCAGACTCATCCTAAGGTCCTTCCCAATGTGGTGTCAGCTTTTCATATTAATCAGGACATTACACTTCCAATATTCTTTCCCAGGCCTCATGCCAATAGAAGAGAATCTGCACTCCATACATTAGACTGCAAAAGAGCATTGGCCTACTATAAGCAAATAACTCAGCCTCATCGCAAATCTTCTCAATTGTTCATGTCATTTAACCCAAACTCACTAGGCGTGGCAGTTTCCAAAAGAACCATATCCAACTGGATCACAAACTGTATTCAATTCTGTCATACTTCAATACAGATTCCCTTATCAGGTTCAGTTTCAGTGCATCAGCAGCGAGCCAAAGCTTCTTCTGTAGTGCACCTATGAAATGTTCCCATAGAGGACATATGTAGAGCTGCCACTTGGTCCCCAGTTCATACCTTTACTGCGCACTACTGCCTGGACCGTTTAACAGCCGCGGATAATGGACTGGGATGGGCAGCATTATCCAGTGTGCTAGATCAGAAAACCATGGCCACTATGGAGTAAAAAAAAAAAAAGAAAGAGGGGAGTGAAAGGGATGAAATAACAGATGGAAATAAACCATCATCTCTATTCCATGGCTTTTGGTTTTTTCTTTATATGCTTGGGACTCCCAAATAGCAGGGCTAATTCAGCCTGCTTATCGACGGAAAAAGGCAAGTTTGCTAACTGTAAACGGTGTTTTCCGTAGATAGTAGGATGAATTAGCCATGCGTTCCTTCCTACCTCCCTGGACATGCTGTTTTTTGATTCTATATACTGAGGCTGCTGCCTTCTAGCTTGTTTGCCAGCTGAAGAGAGTGATGACGCGCTGTGCATGGGAAGTGCTGCGCAGGCGCAGCACAACAAAACTTTGCAATCTTGGAGAAGATGTTTGCTTCAGCGAGCCGTCAGTGACATCACCCAAATAGCAGGGCTAATTTATCCTGCTATCTATGGAAAACACAGTTTACAGTAGCAAACTTGTCTTTATCCGAACCAGATCCAGATACTTGTTTTTGGAGGGGGGGGGGGGGGGGGGCACGCAGTTTCCAAACAGCCTGCATTGCAGCAATGTACATTGTTAGTTACCGTGCATGCTTGCAGCTAATTTTGAAAAAGAAACTGCCCAGATATTTTCCCTCTGGATATCACTGAATGTAAAGTATGTGCAATAAAAGCACCTGCTATTTGTGAAGGGGGCCGAGGGTGGGCGAAAGAGTACACGGGCATTTGAAAATTGAATGTCTGTCTGCTGTTTTACTCCCCTGCCCGACACATGCCCATGGGAAGGCCTCTGTTTAATCTGCAGTGAAGGCACTGTAGAAGCTTGCATATAATTTTAGCTGGGTCGAGAAGAGCAGTTTTCAGTTAGGCCAATTTATCCTAGGTAAATGACTGAAAATTGCCCTCTTTATAATTTAATACTTCAGGAACTTGCATGCAGCTTACCATTGGGGGAAAAAGGCCTACCATCATTTTTCTGATACAAGAACTTATCCATCCACAACCAGTGTCTCTCTAATTCCATTCCCCCCTAACCCACAGATCTTCAGTTCCATTCCATTCTCCCCAGCAGACATCCTGTTTCATTTCTCCACCTTCCTATGGTGGAGCTCCTGTTCCATTCCCTTCTTCCCCCAGATGTAGCCTGTGATTCCATTTCTCTACACCCCTCACAGGCTTCCAGTGTTCAGAGCCTCCCCCCACCAACCCTGCAGACATCAGGGCTGTGGGCACACTGTGAGCCTATGAACAGATAAGTTGTAACCATGAGGACCGATTCAGCTCATATCCCCTTGATACAGACCCCACAGTAGAGCTATCCATTCCATGGGAAGCAGGATACATGAGTGCATGGGCTGAAATCTGATTGGGTCCCCACACTCATCGTTTTTTTGTTCACATCAAGAACACAACCCTGAGGTCCATAGGCTTGGTGGAAAGGGGACTGGCGATCAGACACTGAAGGTCTGTGGTGGTGGCGGGATGGGAAATGGAATCAAAGTTTCAGGCAGGAGTGGGATTGAAGTTCCACAAGACAGGAAGAACTCTGCTGCCTACAGACTTTTGTCATCCGAGGCCCAGGGCTTGTAGGCCTGTGTGTAAATCCAGGCCTGTAAATGTAGGCATAAGAATTTGAAGTGACTTTGCATATCAAGTCACAAATTGAAATTCAGGATCATAACTGAGATTAGAATTCTAGAATAGGGAAATGAACAGGCTTGGGGAAATCACATTGCAAGTCATTACAAGAAGTCTGAACCATTATTCCAGACAATCTCCTTACTTGCAGTTAAATGGCGGGATGGGTTTGGTTCACCACTGCCCCTACACACTGATTCAGCGTCAGTGCCACCCTTCACACCCCCGCCCCAGCAAACTTCCAGGCTATACATGGCCCCGCCCCCAGATCTCAGCTCCAGCTCATAGCACATTTGAGCGCAGGGCCTAAACTTGTGCTCACAGCCCCTGTCCCTCCTACACAGAAGCCCAGAAGAAACAGAGTCTTGAGTATAGGCTTGGTCCCTATGCTCACTATGCTTTGAGGATTGCTGATGGAGCCAAGGTCCAGGGGTTAAGAGACAGTGGTGGTGGTAACAGAATGGGCATCTTGCAAGGTCCAGAGCAGGTCTGTGGGGCAGCAAGGGGCAAGAAATTTGCCACACACTCCTCCCCAAATTCTGCCACTTTAAGCACAGGCATAAATTCAGGCCGAGGTTACATGCTGCAAACCCTAAATACCTCCTGAACAAATGCACAAGAAAAATGTTTAGTTTAGTTTATTTTCTTTACCGCTTTGCTAAGTGATCTCAAAGCAGCCTTTGGCACTCTCCTAGTTGGTTTGGTTTTAGGATATGCCCAATGAATTAATTTATTTAAAATATTTAGTAAACACTTATATTTAAAAAATTCTAAATGAAGTACAAATCACAAGGGAGCATAAATAAATAACAACACATAAATAAAAAACCTAAAATAAAATGACCAACCATAAATACAACCATAAACTAAATACAAGATAATAAATCAAACAAATATGAAGCCCTTGTCCTTGTCAGCTCTTGGGCATGGGGTGCACAGGGAAGGTCCCGGCCATGCATGACCCCATGACCACCCGGGGTTCTTGCCATTAGGATTTTCTCTCTCTCTATGGGGCTCCTCTGCACACCAGGATCAGGGACTGTCTCTAATTTGTGTATGTAGAGCACTGCATATGTCTAGTATGCTTTAGAAATGATAAATAGTAATAGTAGTAGTAATGTTTAGATCGTTAAGTCTATCCCATATACTTTAGAACAAAGATCACTGACCATTTTAGTAGCCACCCTATGGACAAATTCCATCCTGTTTATATGCTTTTGAAAGTACAGTCTCTAGGACTTTATACAATATTCTAAATGAGGTTTCATCAAGGACTTATATGGATCAATATCACCTCCTTTTTTCTGCTGACCATTCTTCTCCTTATACACCCAAGCATCTTTCTGGCTTTTGCCATTACCTTAACTACTTGGCCACCTTGAAATCATCAAATATGATCAAAATAAAAAACATTCTTCACTCCAAAGCTGTTTTTCAAATAGAAGTCTTTACTGCAAACTGGTGGCAGGAAAACAAGTCCAAAAAGTGCACTACAGCAAATACTGAAGTATTTAAATGTCTCTATGATATCTCCCCTGTCTAGACTTTCCTGTCAGGTTCTTTTTCACTCAACGCACAATTAAACTCTGGAATTTGTTGCCAGAGGATGTGGTTAGTGCAGTTAGTATAGCTGTGTTTAAAAAAGAATTGGATAAGTTCTTGGAGGAGAAGTCCATTACCTGCTATTAATTGAGTTGACTTAGAAAGTAGCCACTGCTATTACTAGCAACAGTAACATGGAATAGACTTAGTTTTTGGGTACTTGCCAGGTTATTATGACCTGGATTGGCCACTGTTGGAAACAGGATCTGGGCTTGATGGACCCTTGGTCTGACCCAGTATGGCATTTTCTTATGTTCTTACATGTATAAAGCTTCTCTCACCTATAAATTCATTCACTCTGCAGCTCCTTTTCTCTCTCTCTTCACTCTTCCTCTTGAACTCCATTCATCAGGAAAATTTCTCTTATCTGTGGCCTCTCTCTTCCAGTGCCAACTCCCGACTCCATGCGTTCCACCCTGCTGTGCTGTATGTCTGGAATGGACTTCCTGAATCCGTGCACCAAGATCCCACTCTGGCCATATTCAAATGCAGTTTAAAGACTCATCTTTTTATAGCTGCTTTTAAATGCTAATTTCTCTATAATACACTTCTTACAGATTCTTCTTTGTCATGTAGGTTTGTGTTGACCAAACTATTAGCTCCTTGGGGCAGGGACTGCCTCTTATTTGTATCTGTACAGCACAGCATATGTCTAGTATGCTTTAAAAATGATAAATAGTAGTAGTAGTAGTAGTAGTAGTAATGTTTAGATCTTTAAGTCTATCCCCATATGCTTTACATCAAAGATCACTGATCATTTTAGTAGCCACCCTATGGACCAATTCCATCCTGTTTAGATCCTTTTGAAGATGTGGTCTCCAGAAGATGCAGTCTACTGTATACAATATTCCAAATGAGGTTTTACCAAGGATTCATATGGGTCAATATCACCTCCTTTTTTCTGCTGACCATTCTCTCTATACACCCAAACATCTTTCTGGCTTTTGCCATCTCCTTATCTTCCTGTTTGGCCATTTTAAAATCATTAGATATGATCAACCCCAGATCTCGTTTTTGTTTCATGCATAAAAGAATTTCACTCCACTTTTACCATTAAATATTAGCTGCCAAATTCTAAACTATTCCTCAAGCTTCTTCCTGGCTGTCCACCCTATTGCAAATGTTTATATCATCCACAAAAAGACCTGCCATTCTCAACAGTCCTTGTGCAATATAATCTACAAAAATGTTGAAAAGAACCGGTCCAAGGTCCAATCCCTGTGGTACACCATAAGTAACACCTATTTCCTTGACATAAGATCCCAGTCAAAGAAATTGATCAGATTTGCTGATAAGATTTATCTCTGCTAAAACTATGTCACCTCATATCTTGTAATCATTTGTATCCAGAAACTGCACTATCCTCTGCCTTAGAAGACATCATCTTTACTCAGCAGTCTTTTGAGCGCCATACCCTGGTCCAGGATGCCAAAATGCTCTTGTTGTCACCGTCTATGTATAATCCCTGTTCCGGAGTCACCTTCCCAGCCTTGGGGAGCACTGGGGAAACTCTCCCAAGGTGGGGGGGGGGGGGGCAGTCTCAACAGGGCTGGGGGCTGGAAGCAAGTCAGCCTGCAGGGCCAGAACTGGGCCAAGGACACCCCCATAAAATGAATGACTGTCCACTTCAGAAGTGTGCTCCAACATAAAAGTATTCTACTGAAGTTAGTTCAGAGCAGAACATTATGAAATAGCAATCACTTTTCTTTTTCAGTATTTCCTTCCTCATAGTAAAAACTTCCATTTACACAGTTTTGTCCAGTATTAGCAAAATTAACAGCTCAAGGGCAGATTCCCCCTTCTGCAGGCTGAAAATCTTCCGAGTCCAGCACTGAGTCCCTTATAGGCCCAGCTCCTCTCTTGGTCCTGGCAGTCCCCCTGCAGTTACTTTTTTCCACTTCTTGTACTCATTGAATTCTAGGACAGCTCTAGGAAGGCTCTCACTTCCTTGGTTGGGGAATTTTAGTCATTGTGATAAGTCCCAGCCAGGCACACTTGGTTTCCTGGTCCCACTAGTTCCTATCACAGTTAAAAGATCTTTTCTTGGGGGGTTATACCTTTGTTGAAATATTTTTGGTTATTGATTCTTGTGGATTTATATTGTAAAATGTTATAACTATGATCTGACTTGGTATGAGGTTTTAAAAGTCAATCAGTTCATGCCCTTTATTTTATTCTTTTTAATAAACATAATTGAATATAAAAGATCTTTTCTTTTGCGCCAATTGTCCAATCACTGACTGCTCATTCCCTCTCAGGCCTCCTGAGACACAGTGAGAATCTCTGCCTCAAGTCCTGCTTCTTCCCCTATCCATCCTGGAAAAAGTGACAGCTGCATCCTCCTTCTTCCCCTGTGACTGTGGAGAAGTCCCAGCCCAAGTCTGAATCAGGGTTTTATAAGTTTCCCCTAAACCATGCCCAAAAGGGCTGCCCTTTAATTGAATCTCACTCACTAGAATTTTCTCAGTATCACAGCAGCTCAACCCTTTAAGGATTTCCTTTAGAAGGAAACCATCATCTTTTTATCACTCATCCTTTGAATATTACATTTTATATACTCTCTGTGGCACACAGGTGCCACATATGCAGCCGTTCTTTTACATCTAGAATGCAAGTTTCTCTGCCTTGGCCTTTATCCTCAAATGGGAGAACTGAGAAGAAAACCACCTGTACACTTTTCTGCTTCAGCCTCTCTCCCAGAGCCATAATGTCACTTTTTATGGGATCCAAGGGATACCTAGCAGAACTATTTGCGCCCACATGAATGAGTAGCATCGAATAATCGTTGGTAGGCTTGAGGATTCTCAGGAATCTCTCCATGGTAGCTGGAATTTTGGCACCTAGCAGACAGCACCTGGAACAGCATATCTGGTCAGCAGGGGGATGCCTCTGTGCCCTTCACCAACCACCACAATCCTTTGCTTCCTAGACACTGTAGTTGCTGATCCTGCAGCTTTGGGGCCCAGCTGTGCCTTCAGCCTTGCCTATCCAGCTTTGCCATGCTTAGTCGTGTTCCAACCTGTGCAGACTCACCACTATGATGTACTGGCCCCCAGAACCCAAGTACTCAACCTGCGGGGCAGGGGAATTGCTAGGTGGAAGACCGGTTCTTGTCTTGTCCTCAGTCCTGCCTTGGGGTCTCGTGCCATTCCCCAGGTGGGTTTCCCAGACTCCAGGGCCTGTAACAAGCTGGAGGCAAGTCAACAAGAGAAGGGAGTTTTCGCTTTGTTTTTTTTAGAAAGTCATGGACGGCTCAATCGGAAAAAATGCTGCCACCAAAAATGCACAATACTTAAAAGTCAACCTTGGCAGCACCCTTCCGGTAATTTTTCTTAAAGGCCATGAGTCACTACGGCTCTGATCTGAATACTACCACAGAATCCTTCAAGGCAGGTATGTCAGTCAAAGATTACAGGAGGCTGCATTCCCAGAATTAGAAGGGTCAAAAAGCCAAATCAGGAAACAGCATGGAGAGGTTAACAAGGTTACTGACAAGGAGAAGGTCAACACAGATCAGGGAGTAGCATGTTGCTAAGCAAAATAGGAGCTTGGAAAGCAAGTAGTATGGAAGGGTCCCTGCAGCCAAGTTCTGACAAATGGGTGAGCCAGAACTCCACACCACCTATATAAGGGTGATTCTAATGATTAATTAAAGAGCCATAAAAATAGTCTAAACAGAGCAACAGTGCTTAGATGGTCAGACCTGGGGAGGAGAACTGCTGGGAGCGGACTAGAAATGCACTAATAAACTTTGTGAAGGCCTGACCCCTAGAGCGGTTAATGTTATCAAACCAGGAGCAAGATGTTTAATTTTATAATTCACTGTAGGTTACAGGTCTTACTTTGGTTGAGTTTTGTTTTCTGTTTAACCCAATGCAAATGTCTGAGCACTGTTAAGGGAGAAGGAAGCAGCCTGCTCTCATAAATGCTTAAAGAAAATCACTGAACTGCTTTCAACACTACCTGGCTTTTGTTTGCCCGGGCAAGAGCCTGGGAACCTACAGCATGGCCAGAGGACACCACTTGATTATGGGGCACAGACACAATAAATTGAGTTTAAGATACAGACTTCTGCATGCAAATAAATGTCATGTATATTCATTATGATATCCTGAAAACCAGACTGGCTAGGGAGGTGTCAGAGGATAGTTTTGAGCACCAGGAAGCTTATTAGCTGCTGTAGGTGACAAAGAGCCAATGGGAAATCCTATACATGTTAGGTACTTAAAGCATTTCACAAATCAATGATTTGCCAATAACACCTAATAGAGGAGATAAGGGCCTACATTAATGCTGGGATGGTAGAAGAGCACACCAGCACTGGACAGTGTGACATATTTCTTCTTCCATTCTTTGTTCAGGGAATTGCCACTTCGTTTCAGTAAGAAGCTCTGCAAGGGAAAATGAAAATGTATATAAATTCTGTCTTCCAGGCCCAAAGGCAAATCATCCAAAAAAGCAGCAACTCCTACTGGCCAAGCAAGAGAAGCAATGTTATCCCCTTACAGAAAATTATGCAAGGAAGAGGAATAACAATTAAGGTGACTACCTGCCTTGGCTTTTGCAAGAGAGGCTGATTCAGTCCTGAGTTTACCCCATGACACGCATGGACTTGTAGTTTTCATTTCCCGGATGAGTACAGGAATTACAATATATGCCATAGGATAAAACTAGGACTGGATCAGCCTCGCCAGCAAAAACAGAGCCAGCTGTTCACCCTAATACCTACCTACACACTTGCTACCAGGTGATATCAGGATCAGGGAGTTAATACAGAGTATCAACTCAGCTCTCAATTGTCCTTTTTTTTTTTTTGGAGGAATATGATACCTTTAATTGGACCCAAGAGGAATTCTCCACAGACGATGCTACACATGAGTTGGAGACCACACAGGACCCTTCTGTAGATGTTTGGTCTTACATAGTCTCCAAGGCTAATGTACAGCATCATCTTTGGAAAATTAAAATGTTGATCCAATTGAAGCTATCTCTAACCTGCAAAGAAGAGCAAGTTTGCTTACCGTAAACTGTGTTTTCCGTAGATAGCAGATGAATTAGCCATGCTGTCTGAGTACGTCTTCTGTGCTACTAGGTGGCGGAGCTCTCTAAGTCTCTCAAAGTCTTTTAGCTAGGTGCTCCCTCTTGTATCCTGACAGGATTATCTCAGTCTCCTCAGTCAGTATCAAAGCAAATTAGGTATGCTAGAACTGTCCGGGGAGGCGGGTGGGTCAGCATGGATAATTCATCTGCTATCCATGGAAAACACCGTTTATGGTAAGCAAACTTGCTCTTTTCACGTAGATAAGCAGCTGAATTAGCCATGCTGTCTGGGAGTCCCCAGCTGATGTATTGAGCAGGTAATGTGTAATAATCATTTTTGGGGTTTTTTTGCTTAATACGTTGAAACATAGCGGACAGTTCCTATGAAAGCTGTAATTATATGGAATCTGTGCTCTTCTGAAGGATAGTCCGCCCCACTAGGGCATTATTCGCCGTTTGTTTATCTAAACAATAGTGGGATGTGAAGGTGTGAAGTAAGGACCATGTCGCCGCTTTACATATATCTATGATAGGAACTTGATGTAGAGAGGCGATCGAGGTTGCCATGGCATGCACCTGATGCGCCTTAGGTGTTTCAGATAAAGTTTGCAACCTTTGTTGATAACAGAACTATATACAGTTCGATATCCATGGGGATAAAGTTCTTTTTGTCACAGGACGCCCTGGAGTGTTTGGATTGAATGAAAGAAATAGTTGTGAAGGTCGATTGGGTGAAAACGTGCATCTTTTGTAGTACGCTAGTACAATCTAAAGTACGTTTGCAATCTAAAGTGTGTAATTTCTTCTCATTAGCGTTAGCATGAGGTTTAGGATGGAATGTGGGCAAGGTGATGGTCTGGTTAATGTGGAAACTGAAGATCACCTTTGGTAGAAACTTAGGGTGAGTGCATAGGGCCACCTTGTTATGGTGAAATTGAAGATAAGGAGGGTAGTGAGCTAAGGCTTGCAATTCACTAACTCTCCTTGCAGAAGTTAAAGCAACCAGAAAAAACACCTTCCAGGAAAGGTAGCGCAGGTGACAAGTTTCCAAAGGTTCAAAGGGCGAAAGCATTAGCTGTTCGAGAACTGTATTAATGTCCCACAGTACCGGTGGTTTGTGTACAGGTGGACGGAGGTGTAATACGCCTTTCATAAACCTGGATACTAAGGTATGACATGATATAGGCTCTCCATCTAGAGGGTTATGATAAGCGGCTATAGCACTTAAATGAACTCGTAGCGAGGACGTAGCAAGTCCTTTTCTGTACAGTAGATGGAGATATGAAAGAAGCCGTTCAAGTGGGCAAGTTAACGGGTCGATACCTAGTGATGTACACCAAAAGTATAGCGTGTCCATTTTCTCTGGTAATTCAGTCTGGTTGATAGCTTTCTGGAGGACAGCAGTATGTCCTGAAGAGTAGGAGAAATGTTTAGACGCTGGTAAGCGAACCTTTCAATCTCCACACCGTGAGGTGTAGCGAGGAGTGTAGAGGATGTAGCAGTGTTCCCTTGTCCTGGGTGAGGAGGTGTGGACTGTCGCCCAGGGGAATCGGACTGTGGATTGATAGTCATAGCAGGCAATGTACCATGGTTGACAAGGCCTTGCTGGCATAATTAGGATTAGATCCGCTTGATCCTCAATGCATCTCTGGAGTGTTCGAGAGATGAGTGGTATCGGGGGGAATGCATAGAGTAGGTCTTGTGACCAATCGATGAGAAAGGCATCTGGGGCGAGTCTGAGGGGGCTTGGGTAAACCGAGCAAAATCTCTCTAGCTTCCTGTTGTTCTCTGTTGCAAACAGGTCGACTGTAGGGAGACCCCATGTCGCGAAAAGTTCCTGAGTCACCTCTGGATTCAGTTCCCATTTGTGTGGGTGAAACTTCTGCTGAGCTTGTCCGCTCTGGAATTGTGTATCCCTGGCAAATAAGTTGCCTATAGTGAGATGGATCTGTGATGAGCCCATTCCAGCATTTGCACTGCTTCCTTGTAGAGGTTCCATGAACCGGACTCTCCTTCTTTGTTTATATAAAACATGGTCACTTGGTTGTCTGTGTGCTCCATGACTATTTGTTGCAACTGTCCCTTTCCGACGGCTTTACTCCGCTTACCTCTCTTTGTTTGCTCCTCCTCATGTTGTGGATGGACGCCTGGCTGCCATGGTGTCTGCCTGCCGCCCTCTCCAGTGTCCTCGGACCGGCTTGGGTGCTGCCTCCCGCCATGCTCCACTTGTACCACAGGGCGCGCGCGCTGCACAGCCCTTCTTATTTCCTACTTGACGCGAATCTCCGGGGCGTCCCCCCGTGATGACGTCATTATGCCCGGATATTTAAAGCCTACAATGTTTGCTAGCCTTTGAGTTACCAAGGGGGGGTTATCCTACGGGAATCCTACGGATGGGATTCGCTCTCTGTACCCAGCTATTCTGCCTCTCCAATCTCTATTGGACTCTCTAACGCTAACGGGGTACCCGCTCCTCTGGGGCCTCACTTGCTTTCCAGGTTGCTATCAGGAAACCGGTACTCGCTCCTCAAGGGCCTATGTCCCCTGACTCGCTGCCTACTCCTACCTTCTCTTCTGCCTGGAAGGATTCGCTAATCTTCAACATCAGCGAGTACTACCATCTTCACCTCAGAGCTGTTCCCTGGAACCAGGCACTTGCTCCTCGAGGGCCTGCCTCCGTTCCAGCCCCAGTGCCTTCTCCGTGGAACCGCTGCATGAGTATATCATCTGCAAGCCTCCCAGCTTCATGGTTCAGATACTCGCTCCTCGAGGGTCTGCTCTCCCTACCCTGGGGATCTCCATACTGGGGTCTTGTATATTCTCCACTGTACTCATTCTCTCAGTTCTTTCCACTACAGCACTGCTACCGGAGGAGTCGCTGTTCCAGCGCCTGGGGGATACCAGCCCTGCCGGGCTATTTCAGTTGCTCACTACTGCCACCTCTGGTGGCTTCCTTACACAGTCTAATAAAAGATCAAACGCTGTGTTTGAGTGTCCTGAGCTAAGCCTGACCTGTGGCCCCTCACGGGACTTCCCCCCGTGGGCGTGGTCAGCTGCCACAGTGTCCAAGGGTCCACCCAAACCTCACAGTTTACAACACTATTTTCCCCTGTAAGGAATCTTCGAAGGCTTGAAGGGTGTTTTTTTACTGCCTTGAGCTCCAGAAAGTTGATATGAAGTGTCCGCTCGAACGCGGTCCATAGACCTTGTGTCTGTAACGTTTGCAGATGAGCTCCCCATCCTGTGGGAGATGCATCCGTGGTGAGTATCACATGATGTCGAAGGGGTCTCAGTGGTGAACCTAAGGAAAGTGTTTGTGGGATTAACCACCATTGTAGGTCCTGTTTCATGCTGGTGGTCAAGGAAACGGGTGTGGACAATGGATGTAGTGTTGCGTCCGTCAGTCTTCGACGGCTTCGCCCCGCCTACCTCTCTTTATTTGCGTCTCCTCCCGCTCACCTTGGACGGATGGCCGCCACAGCGTCTGCTTGCCATTCTCTCCGGCGTCCCCGGACCGGCTTTGGTGCTGCCTCCCGCCATTCTCCTTCAAGGTACCTCTAGAGCGCACACCCACCTGCCGCCCTCATCTTTATATTCACGTTGGCGTGAACCTCAGGGGCGTCCCCCTGTTCTGACGTCACAACTCCAGGGTATATCTGCCTACAGTATTTGCTAGCTCGTTGAGTTAGCAACAGGATTCTTACGGATGGGATTCGCTCTCCGTTCCTAAGCTACTCTGCCACTCCAGCTCTACCTGGAACTCTTACTACCCTTCGGGGTTGCTAACGGGGTACCCACTCCTCGGGAGCCTCTCTGCTTCTTTCAGGTGCTATCAGGAAACCGGTACTCGCTCCTTGAGGACCCATGTTCCCTGTGTCACTGCCTGCTACTTCTACCCTTCTACTTGGAAGAACTAACTTAGTCACCATCAGTGAGTACAGATAACATCTCTCTCTACAGTACTGCTTCGCCGGAATCAGGTACTGCTCCTCGAGCGCCTGCTCTCTGCTCCGGTGCCAGACCTCTTGTCTAGTGGAATCTCTGCTACTGCTAGTGAGTACAACACCACTGAGTCTCTCTGCTCTAAGGGATCAGGTACTCGCTCCTCGAGGGCCTGCTCTCCCTGTCTCAGAGCTCTTCTAATTCTATTTGGGATTCTGAATGCTAATCTTATTGTGTACTCATATCTCTCAGTCTCTTTCCACTACAGCACTGCTCAACAGAGGATCCGCTGTTCCAGCGTTCTGTGAGAGACACGCCCAGCTGGGCTCTACAACCACTACTCACTACTCCCACCTCTGGTGGTTCCATAAACTGTTTAATAAAAGATTCAAATCTGTGTCTGTCTGTCCGGAGTTTAGCCTGACATTGTGGTCCCTCACGGGACTTCTCCCCGTGGGCGTGGTCAGCTGCCATAGTGTCCAAGGATCCATCCAAACATCATTAACCATAACATGTAGATATTGAGTCCACTGAAGTTTGAGACCCCATTGTAGGCGGCGCATATGAAGGCGTGTGTGTGGAACCATATAAATGGCTGCCGCCATGTGCCCCAGAACAGTGAGCACTTGACGAGCTGGTACTGTCACACTGTGAAGTAGCGTCACAGAGATTGTAGAGAGAGCTAGTGCTCTCGGGTGAGGTAGGAAAGCCTTGTCTTGGATCGTATCGAAGTAGGCTCCTATGAATTGTAAAGTTTGAGTGGGCTCCAGTTTTGACATCTCGTAGTTGATGAGGAGTCCTAGGTTGTCCGGACAAGAAATCGTTTTGAGAAGATTGTCCCGTAATAGACTTGGATTGGATGCTACTAGGAGCCAATCGTCCAGGTAGGGAAAGATTTGCACCTTCTGACGACGAAGGTGCGCCACTGCCACTGCCATGCATTTGGTGAAAACTCTGGGGGCCGAAGCCAGGCTGAATGGAAGACCTTTGTACTGGAAATGTTGATTGTCCGCATGGAAAGATAGGTAACACCAGGAACTGGGGTGCATTGGTATGTGAGCATAAGCATCTTTCAAGTCCAGTGAACACATCCAGTCCCCGGGTTGAAGAAATGGAAGAATGGATTTGAGAAAAGTCATTCTGAATTTCTCCTTGTGTAAGTGTTTGTTGAGGGAACGTAGATCCAGAATCAAGCGTAAACCTCCTGTTTTCTTGGGAATTAGGAAATATTGTGAATAGAAGTCCTGATGAAATTCCTGGGGAGGTAACTTCTGGATGCACTGATTTTGTAAAAGAAGTTGGCTTTCTTGTAGGATATGTTCCCTCTGAGTTACGAATTTCTGAGGAGCCCAGTGTGGGAGGTTTGGGAGGGATGAGAAATTGAGGGCATAGCCCTTCTGTATTATTGATAAAATCCATTGATCCGACATAACGTGATTCCAGGCTGGAAGATAGTTGGACAACCTTTTTCCAACTGGTGATGAAGGTGGCATTATCATCCTTAAAAACTCGACTGGGCTTTTGCCGGTTGAGGATCGGATTGTTGCCGTGGCTGCCTAGGATTTCTAGTATGCTGGCATGCAGGCTGCTGTTGATAAGTCTGTTGCCTTGATGGCTGATTGTACTGAGCCTTATAATAGGTGTAGGGTCTAAAGGCTTATAGGAAGACCTACGATAAGAAGTCGAAGCAGAATATTGACGTCATGAAGTATTTGGATGTTGCGCGCGATGTTAAGGAAAGAACTGCCGTTTTTTGCTCCTTGAATTTTGTTACAGTATCAGTGAACTGATCTCCGAACAAATTTTCTGGATGACATGGTAAATTAGCCAATTTGTTGTGGACATAGTCCCTTATGGCACTAGATCGCAACCACGCAAGGCATCTGGCTGCTAAGGCATTTGCTGAAGTTTTAGATGAAACATCAAAACCTTCATAGATGGACCTCAGTAAATGACGCAAACCTTCCTCAAGGTTATAGTATTGAGGAGGTAAGGAAGTGTCTGCAGAGGATTGCTGAAGATGTGGTTGCAACACTTGCAGACTCTCAAAGAGATATTGTGTTATGTAAAACTGGTGGTTTTGAATGCGGGCATTGAGCATCACAGATGAATATGCCTTTTTTTGCGAAGTCATCCAATATTTTATTATCTTTAGTCAGGGGCGTGTTGGAGTGAATTCTGGATTTGCGAGCCTTTTGCATCGCCGACCCAACTACCACTGACTGGTGTGGAAGTTGAACAGTGGTATAGAAAGGAAAGTCTTTCATTCTGTATTTCAGGTCAACTTTACAAGATATTGGAGGAACTGTCAAGGGAGTAGCCCAAGATTTCTCCAATAAAGCTGTCAATGCAGTGTGTTGTGGGAGGGCCACTGGCTCAGATAGCATGTCCAAGATCTTTAGGATACCCAGCATTTCCTGACGAGGATCTGGTATCTTCTTGGTCTGTATGTTGAGTAATTGACCCACCTTGTCTATGAACTGAGAATAGGTAAGGTCCTCTGGTGGTGACAAAGGCTCTGGACATATCTCATCTGGGTCAGATGGGTAACCAGTGGATGAATCTGAAGAGGGATCCTCCAAGGGAGACGCTGGGGAGATTGGAACATCCCGTGGCATTGGAGGAATGTTAGATGGTTGTACCGGATCTGCTTGTGGTTTATAAGGAAGCAGTTTCGGTGGTAAATGAGATTGCTCTATTGACTGTAGAAATTGAGTAAGAAGAGTAGTAATCTGAGAAATAGCTTGGTTTGCAAACCCTGGCGTAGATTGATCTTGTAGGTGTCTTACGTCGGGTGGAAGTGTGGGTGGAAGAGGCTCCTTGGTTGGTGAAGGAGGATCATCAGAACCCTTGGAATTAATGGAAATATGAGACAGTGGCCCAGGTGATGATGGGGACTCATCTGACATAGAAAGTGGAGATGTGGGTTGAGTGTTACTCATCTCCTGTGTTGGCGAAGCTTCTCTGCGTCTTTTGTGACCCAAGTGATGCTTCTTAGGGTGTTTCTGCATCAAATGCGTCAATGTAGAGTCGAATGCGTCGAGTAAAGGTGTCTGCACCAGTAACATAGCATTTTCCTGCGTCGATGCATCAGTACTCCGGTGCGTCGGTGCTTCAATGCGTCGATGCTTCGTGTCAAGTCCGGCATTGATGCTTCAATGCGTCGATCTCGACGCCAGAGTCAAAGAAGCATGCGGCCGCGATGCCACCGATGCATCCCCGCGCTTGGAGCCGATTTTTGGCTAGCACACATCGGTCGCTGGTCTGACCTGGGGGGTTCGATGGAGGAAGCCCTCTGCTTCAGGAGGGCTTTTTCTTCAATGTTGGAGCTGGAACTGATCTGACAGAGACTTCTGAAGAGGCATAAGAGCCCGAAGTCCTGGATCTCAGGTCATGATGTTCTCTCTGCCTCTGGTCCTAAGGGGACATTTTCCTGCAGTCCTCACAAGTCGACTGGTCGTGGGTCCCAAGGCAGAAGTGGCAGGAGAAGTGGCTATCTGTAACCAACATTAACTTGCCACAGGAACAGAATTTTAAGCCTGGCAAGGCATTCCGTTTGTGGATTTTAAAGTGGTTTTACCTGTGGTAATCGTTTCTTTTAACTTTTTAATTTTCTTAAAAACTTTTTCCTCACAGAATATAACTTTCTCTGGAGAAAGAGCTCCGCGTGCCCTAACGGTCTCGCAGAAAAAAAACTGACTGAGGAGACTGAGGTAATCCTGTCAGGATACAGGAGAGAGCACCTAGCTGAAAGACTTTGAGAGACTTAGAGAGCTCTACCACCTAGTGGCATGGAAGACGTACCCAGACAGCATGGCTAATTCAGCTGCTTATCTACGTGAAAACCAGTTTTCTCTGGGACCTATATGGCTACTAAGGTGCTGCGCTACACATATGAATGAAATCAGATAAATACAATCACAAAAGGATAAACTGAAATCCACAGTTCATAATCCAACAATTCAGATGAAGTTCTGTAATACAGAGCTCTGGAAACAGGTGACCTTTTGGAGGCAATTTTCAAATAGCCTGCGTAATTGAAAAGTATACAAGCACTCTGAAAATTCGCAAGTACAAAGCATGTGCATTAAAATCGTCTGTGTACTTGCACCTGCTATTTGTGCAGATGGCAGGGATGGTGGGAGAGGGGGTGCACAAAACAGCATGCATACATCTGAAAATCGAATGTATGTGCACTGTTTTTCTCCCCAGACTTACACACCCACAGGAAAACCTCTTTTTCTGCAGCTAAAAGTATGTGTGCTATGGAACCTGCAGGGGTAAGATATTATATCAAAAGAATCAATAACTGTTCTGGGAGTAAAACTGGATTCAAAATTATCAATGACAAATCCAGTGTCATCTACTGTCCACACCACATTTTTTAAATTTGCGCTTATTATGACAAATATGAGATATGCTTGATAGAAGAGACTTGGAGGGAGTTGTTTTTGTTATCAGCATTCCAGAGGGTGTGCTGACAGCGGAACCTTCCTCTGCTGGTGATAAGTTTGACTTACTGGAAAAAAGCATTTAAATCTTAAGAAAATAAAATTATTGGAGGGTTAAATTATTACTGGCTGTTTATACTGTGTGCTAGTTTTAAAGTTAGAACTTATTTGCCAGTGTTAGAATTCTCTGTGTAGTGGGAAAATAGACTTTGATGAATTCTGTGAGCTAGTAAAAATTAGTATTTGTTTGCCCCTTTTAGAATTGTGAGTCTGAAGAAGTCATTTGCTTGATCTGAGAAGATGAGATTACTGGTTCATAGGCAACCATTCACTAGTTTGATTCCACCCTCCCATCCACCCAAGTCTCATTTTTTAAAACTCTTTATTTAACAATTGTATCCAGTCTTTCAACCACTGTAACCAATATTACACAGGAATCAATAATCAAGAGAAGAAAGTTTTATTGTACAGCAGGATGGCACTGCCCAGGAAGCGGACAGCAGTGGTAGATAGCTCCAGCAGTGGTAGTCCAGAGATCTCGGCAGAGAGGACCCATCTCACACTGTAGTAGGTGGAGACAGCGAGGAGAACAGGAACAAGTCCCGGATGTAGAGCGCTGAATCTGTAGAGGAGATAGACTGGTATTGTAGTACTCACTGAAGCAGAAGCTGTATCTTTGAGAGTCCTGGCAGGCAGAAGTTGTAGAGTGGCAGGCACCAGGTTAGGGAGAGCAGGCCCTCGAGGAGCGAGTACCCAAGTTAGTAGAATTACTCCAAAGGGCGAGGAGAGCTTCCTGCGGCAGCTAGGAAGTGGCAGAGCAGCTTAGACTGGAGCAATTCCAATCCTTGCTAACTCGGTTTGTTAGCAAATGAAGGGCAGGCTAATACCAGGATGTGCTGACGTCACTCAGAGGGGCCGCCTCCGAGGTTCCCGCCATGACATAGATAAAGGCGTGGGTGGTGTGCGCACGTGCACCCTAGCAGGCCCTCAGGAAAAACATGGCGAACGCTGTCGCCATTGCCGATCCGGGGACACCGGGGAGAGCGGCACGAAGATGCGGCGGCAGCCAACTTTCCAAGGCTTGAGGAGAGAGAAGGAAGAAAGGTGAGGCACAAAGGTCAAAGCCGTCTGAGATCGACGGACGCAACAGCGGGGTACGCTAAACAGTCTTCCAATAGAATGGCAAATACCTCTAGAGTGTTGATCCGGTAGTGGACCGCAGCACAGGGTACGCCGAGGATGATTATGCGAGGCAAATGGTGTAGAGAAGGTCTGAGGTCCTGGAGCCAAGAAGTACTTGGAATGAAGGTAGCAGTCTTCCTGCAGCGCAGGGCAGATGGAATGAATCCTGCTGGTGAGAATGCGGTAGTGGCCCGAGGCTCGGGTTACACTGCAGCGACAATTCCAGCAAGGCTAGTAGAGATGAAGTGAGAAGTATTCACAGCAAGGTAGGAAGGCCCTCCGAGGAGCAGATAACCTAGGAACACGGGAGAGCCCCTGAGGAGCAAGTACTTAGGAGTGTTCCTCACCAAGACAGGAACAGGAAGTCCAAAGTGAAGCAGATTCAGCAACGAGGAGAACTCTTTGCTAACCTCGTCTGGGAGTCGGTCCAGTCAGGTTAAATACAGCAAGGCGGTGATGTCATGCGGAGGGGACGCACCCGCCATGACGTGTATTAAAGACGGTCCATGCGCGTGCACTAGGTGACTCCAGGAACAAAATGGCGGTTGGCATTATCCACGCTGTCCCGAGGACGTCAGGGAGGTCGGCGTTCCCTGGCAGAGGCCACCATTCTTCCAAGGATAGATGAAGTAGCAAGAAAAGAGGTGGGCATGAGAGGTCGCAGCCTTCTGCGACCGACGGGAGTTTTGGTTTCCTAGGATGCAAAACGTGGAACTGCTGAATCAACTCCTTGTCGAGGATGTTACATGCAGGTTCCCAACTCTTTTCCTCCGGCCGAAATCCTTCTCAGGATATGAGTTACTCCCAACGCCTTCCGTGTTTTCAAACATCCAAGATATCCTCTACCTGATAAGTGATGTCCTCTTCAGCAGCCAGAGATTGTGGTTCACGTGTCTTTTTTGAGAATTCTGAGAGGATGAGCTGTTTTAAGAGAGAGATGTGGAAGGCGTTGTGGATGCGTAATGAAGAAGGTAACTGTAGTCTGTAGGTAACAGGACCCAGGTAGTGACGAACAGCAAAGGGTCCGATGTATCTCGGTGCAAATCGAGCAGAGGGCAGTATAAGGCAAATGAAGCGGGTACTGAGCCATACCTTGTCTCTTGGTTGTAACTGTGAAGTGGCTCAATGGTGTGCATCATAGAATTTTTTTGCCTTTTGTCCAACTTTTTGCAAAAGGTCCTTGGTGTGTTGCCAGAGTTGGTGAAGTTCTTGTGCTGATGCCTGTGCAGCTGGAGATACTACTGACAACGGCACCGGTAATGGAGGTAGCGGTTGGCGTCCATAAACTAATTGAAAGAGTGATGACCCTGTAGAAGCTGATGGATGAGAATTTAGAGCAAATTTAGCCAAATGAAGTAATTCGGCCCTATCGCTTTGCCTCGAGTTAACATAAGCACGAAGGAATTGTTTTAGTGTGCGATTCGTTCTTTCAGTCTGGCCGTTTGCCTGAGGATGGTAAGCACTGGTGAAATCTAAGGAGATGTCAAGTTTGCAGTGAACTGAACCCCTCTGTCTGAGAGGATATGTCTGGGTAAGCCATGGAGGTGGAAGGTATGCCATATGAATAGCTTAGCCAGTTCTGGAGCAGAGGGTAGCCAGAGTAGTGCCATGAAATGGGCCATTTTGGAAAAATGATCAACTGTGACCCAGATGGTGTTGTTGCCGTTGGACTTGGGTAGGTCGGACTTGGGTAGGTCCATGGTTCACTTGGCATGGGTAGTGGCTGAAGAAGACCCCATGGATAAATAGGTGGCGGTTTTTGACTCGCACAAGTGGAACATGACTCCACATAGGCCTGAACATCTTTTTTCATTGAGGGCCACCAGTAGTACCTTTGCAGGGTAGTAAAGGTACGGGCCTGTTAGGAGCCGCGCTCGCGGCAAGCCGCGACCGGAAACCGCCACTTACCAGCGCGGCAGACCGCCGCGTTTACTTTGAGGAGGTGCTGGGTCTTGGGTCCGGGGCCGCGGAACAACATGGCCGCGGCATTTCGGCTCCTCTTCCGGGTTGCTGGCTCCGCCCCCTTTCAGGGGCCTACATCGCTGCCTCTGATTCGCTGCAGGATGCCTCCTGCATCAGGATTGGCTCTTCCCTGGTGTGCCAGCTGGTGGGAGCTATTTAAAGGCAGGTCCTGCACCTCAGACTCTGCCTTGACTTCATCTCGGCTCCTGGCTTGTTCCTGTTGTGGTTCCTGATCTTCGGTAGTGACTTCTGACTGGCTGTGGCTTCTTCTCTGGCTCCTGACCCCTGGATCGGCTGTGACGTATTCTCTGGCTTCCGACCTCTGGACTGGCTTTGGTGTATTCTCTGGCATCTGACCCCTGGACCGGCTGCGAGGTAATCTTTGGCTCTCGACCCTTGGACTGGCTGTGGAACTCCCTCAAACTCTCATTCCCTGAACTATTTTACCTTTGAGTCCACGACCTGCTGGAGGCGCCAGCTCAGCTTTACTTTCCACGACCTGCTGAGGACATCCACCTTCGAGTCCACGACCTGCTGGAGGCGCCAGCTCGGCTTTACTTTTCACGACCTGCTGAGGACATCCACCTTTGAGTCCACGACCTGCTGGAGGCGCCAGCTCAGCTTTACTTTCCATGACCTGCTGGAGGCGCCAGCTCAGCTGTATACCTCGTCCTGCTGGAGGTACCTGCATCCAGATCTTCGTGACAGTCCGAGTCGAGGTTTCGCCAATCAGCGACTGAACATTCGTTCTTCACTGGACCAAGGGTTCACATCCCGGAAGCATAACAGGGCCTGCCCAGGGTGACCTGCCAGCAGGGCATTGTCGACCCACCGGAGTATCTTCTTCTGGAGGTTCTGTGGACAGTCTTCCTGGCTGGAACTGTGTGGGTAGCTGAGAGGAGTACCCTAGCTGGGTCAATGATGTGGTACGGCGAGTCCGGGACATCTGCGCGGGTGTTCTTGTCCACTGGGCAATACTTTAGGAGAAAATCAAAACGATTAAAAAACAGTGACCAACGGGCCTGTCTGTGGTTCAGACGCTGTGCTTGATGCAAGTATTCGAGGTTTTTATGATCAGTGTAAACCATGATTTGGTGTTGAGCACCTTCGAGCCAGGAGCGCCATTCTTCAAACACCAACTTAATTGCCAGTAGCTCCTTGTCTCCTATCCTGTAGTTTCGTTCGACTGGAATAAACGCCGTGAGAAGAAGGAACAGGGATATAAGGTGTGGCTATCAGCATGTTGGCTAAGGACTGCTCCAACTCCAACATCTGAGGCATCGACCTCGACAACGAAAGGTCGTCGAGGGTCTGGGTGGCATAGAAGAGACTCTTGAAGGAATGCCTTCTTAAGTTGTTGAAAGGCACTCACGGCTTCTGGTGACCACTGAGAAGGATTACCTCCTTTTCGCGTCATGGCTGTAAGAGGCACGGTCAAGGTGGAATTGTGATGAATAAATGATCTGTAGTAGTTGGTGAATCAGAGGAATCTCCTCAGGGCCTTAATTCCAGTAGGTTGAGGCCAATCACAAATGCTCTTGGTCTTCTGTGTGTCCATCTGAAATCCACGACTGGACACCACGTAGCCCAGAAAGGCAACGGACTCTTGATGGAAGGAACATTTCTCCAATTTGGCATATAATTGATGGTCTCGCAACCTCTGGAGAACCTTGATGACATCCAATTGATGGTCTTGGAGGTTCTGGGAAAAGACCAGTATATTGTCAAGATAAACAACTATGCAGGTGTAAAGTAGGTCCTGAAGATGTCATTCATCATGTTTTGAAACACGGCCGGGGCGTTGCACAGGCCAAAGGGCATAACTAAATACTCAAAATGGCTGTTGCGGGTAATAAATGCCATTTTCCATTCATCGCCCTGGTGGATTCGGACCAAATTGTATGCTCCTTTGAGGTCCAACTTTGTGAATATTTTGGTTCCTTGAAGCCTATCAAATAGTTCGGAAATCAGCGGGTAATGGGAAGCGGTCCTTTATCGTGATCTCGTTCAGACCATGATAGTCTATACAAGGGCGAAGGGAGCCGTCCTTCTTACCCACAAAAAATAACCCGGCCCCCGCAGGAAACTTGGACAGATGAATAAAACCTTTCGCCAAGTTCTCTTGGATGTAGGACGACATTGCTTTGGTCTCCGAGAGAGACAGTGGGTACACCCTTCCTCTGGCAGGTTCAGCATCAGGCAGTAGATTGATGGCGCAGTCAAAGGACTGGTGAGGTGGTAAAGTGTCAACTGCTTTCTTGGAGAATACTGCGGGGGTAGACCTGGCAGCGAGATGGTAGTGGTCATGCATGTCATAGGAGTCACAACCTCGAGACATCTCCCATGGCAAGATTCTCCCCATTAGGATAATTGTAGGGTACTTCAGTCAAATTGAGGCGTATGCAACTGTAGCCATGGTAATCCAAGTACCACTGGGTGTACTGCTTTATCTAGGACTAAAAACGTGATTGTCTCCGAATGAAGGGAACCCGTGCGGAGACAGATAGGCTGTGTGGAAAGCGAGACCTCACCAGATAATGGTTCACCAAGGATGGAAGACAACAGCAACGGTGTGGGTGCCCGAACAGTGGGAATTCATAGGTGCTCCACAAGTTGTTTAAGAATAAAGTTTCCACCCGCGCTGGAATCCACTAAGGCTAATGTATGGAACTCAAGGGTGTCTGAAGTGATAGAGACTTGAAGAGTCAGTGAAGGAGCTGGAGATGTTAGACCTAGGAGGATTCCTCCGGCGGATCCTAGGACTGCGAGTTTCCCGGACAGATATGACAGGTAGGCACCGTGTGGCCCGGTTGACCACAGTACATGCAGAGGCCAGGTCTTCTCCGGTGATGTCTTTCTTTAGCTGAGAGGTGACTGCGGCCCAGCTGCATAGGTTCTTCTTCCTATATGCAGGATGCTGGCATAGTCTGGGTAACTGGTGGTGGACGAGAGCGGGAAACGCCCGATGGGTATCTTTTTAGGACTTTTGAGCTCTTATGACTTTCATGTAGACGGCGCTCAATTCGTCCAGCTAGGTCAATGAGAGAATCCAGGTGATCAGGAAGTTCATGTGCTGCTAACTCATCTTTAATACGAAAGTTAAGGCCCTCTAGGAAGATAGCCCGTAGACAACCCAGGTCCCAATGCAGTTCGGAGGGCAGGGTTTTGAATTCAATGACGTAATTGCTGAAGGTGCAGGAGTGCAGATCCGGCGATAGTCTTGCAAGCGGGGTCATCAAATACAGAACGAAAGAGCGCAAGAAAGCCAGTTAAGTCCTTCAATACTGGATCATTACATTCCCAAAGAGGTGATGCCCAAGCCAGGGCTTTCCCGTCTAACAGAGACAGTATGTAGGCAGTTTTGGACACCAGGTCTGGCAAGTAGGTAGGTTGCAATGAAAAGTGCATACAGCACTGATTCAAAAAGCCCCTACATAACAGGGGATCACCTATAAAACATGTAGACGCTGGCAGAGGTACAGAGTGCCATATAGGCGACACCTGGGACGTGTTTGTCAGGCATCGAGACAGAGTCCAGTCGAGAGCTCAGCTGGTTAAAAGCATTGGCCAGAGTCTCAAGTGTCTTTTGTTGCTCAGAGAGTCGCTGGACCAGGCCAGGAATGGCCTGGAGGGCTGAGACCTGAGCTGGGTCCATGGAGTTAGCAATCAGTTATGTTTTGGTATGGATGTGAACCTCTGGGCCGGAGTGAGAGGTGTCACCCCCCACAGGGAGGAGCCCCGCGGGCCTCACTGCCGATAGGCATGGTCTCAGTAGCAAGGTCACAGCTGTAAACAGACTTTTTTATGGGAAAAGAGAAAAGCATAACCAGAGGAGCGGGTAATGCGATAAAGGTGCAGTTCTTGAGCAGCACCCTTGGAGCGGGCACTGAAGTAAAAGTACAGTTCTTTAGCAGAGGGACGAACCCAAGGAAGTACCTCAGATAAGACAGTTCGGTAGTGGTCCGCAGCGCAGGGTAACCGAGGATGGTTATGTGAGGCAGATGGTGTAGAGAAGGTCTGAGGTCCTGCAGCCAAGAAGTACTTGGAATGAAGGTAGCAGTCTTCCTGTAGCGCAGGGTAGATGGAGAGAATCCTGCTGGTGAGAATGCGGTAGTGGCCGAGGCTCGGGGTACACCGCAGCGAGAATTCCAGCAAGGCTAGTAGAGATGAAGTGAGAAGTACTCACAGACTAGGTTCCAGCAGAGCAAGGTGGGAAGGCCCTCTGAGGAGCGGATAACCCAGGAACACGGGAGAGCCCCCAAGGAGTGGGGACTCAGAGCGTTCCCCACTGAGACAGGAACAGGAAGTCCAAAGTGAAGCGGATTCAGCAACGAGGAGAACTCTTTGCTAACTCATCTGGGAGTCGGTCCAGTCAAGTTAAATACAGCAAGATGGTGTGACGCATTGCGGAGGGGATGTCGCGGAGGGACGCCCCCGAGGTTGCCGCCATGATGTGTATTAAAGACGGTCCATGCGCACGCGTGCATGCACTAGGTGACTCCAGGAACAAGATGGCGGTCGGCATTGCCCACGCTGTCCCGGGGACGCCAGGGAGGTCGGCATTCACTGGTGAAGGCCACCATTCTTCCAAGGATAGACAAAGTAACAAGAGGTGAGCATGAGAGGTCGCAGCCGTCTGCGACCGACGGGCGCAACAGGACAATTTTCTCAGTGGAGGGGAGTGGGCAGTGGAGTGCCTCAGGTATCTGTATTGGGACCCGTACTTTTCAATATATTTATAAATGATCTGGAAAGGAATACGACGAGTGAGGTAATCAAATTTGCAGATGATACAAAATTATTCAGCGTAGTTAAATCACAAGCGGATTGTGATAAATTGCAGGAAGACCTTGTGAGACTGGAAAATTGGGCATCCAAATGGCAGATGAAATTTAATGTGGATAAGTGCAAGGTGATGCATATAGGGAAAAAGAACCCATGCTATAGTTACACAATGTTAGGTTCCATCTTAGAAGCTACCACATCATAGTGGATAACACACTGAAATCATCAGTTCAGTGTGCTGTGGCAGTCAAAAAAGCAGCAGAATGTTGGGAATTATTAGAAAGGGAATGGTGAATAAAACGGAAAATGTCATAATGTCTCTGTATTGCTCCATGGTGAGACCGCACCTTGAATACTGTGTACAATTCTGGTAGCTGCATCTCAAAAAAGATATAGTTGCGATGGAGAAGGTACAGAGAAGGGCAACCAAAATGTTAAAGGGGATGGAACAGCTCCCCTATGAGGAAAGACTAAAGAGGTTAGGACTGGTTAGCTTGGAGAAGAGACAGCTGAGGGGGAGATATGATAGAGGTGTTTAAAATCATGAGAGGTCTAGAACGGGTAAATGTGAATCGGTTATTTACTCTTTCAGATAATAGAAAGACTAGGGGGCACTCCATGAAGTTAGCATGTGGCACATTTAAAACTAATCGGAGAAAATTCTTTTTCATCAACGCACAATTAAACTCTGGAATTTGTTGCCAGAGGATGTGGTTAGTGCAGTTAGTGTAGCTGTGTTTAAAAAAGGATTGGATAAGTTCTTGGAGGAGAAGTCCATTACCTGCTATTAATTAAATTGACTTAGAAAATAGCCACTGCTATTACTAGCAACAGTAGCATGGGATAGACTTAGTTTTTGGGTACTTGCCAGGTTCTTATGGCCTGGATTGGACACTCTTGGAGAAAGGATGCTGGGCTTGATGGACCCTTGGTCTGACCCAGTATGGCATGTTCTTATGTTGAAAGATGGGGCAGTTCGACAGTATCCTGGCATGAGAGGGAAGGCTCAGCCTGAAGGGTAAGTGTGGCAGTTTGTGGGAGGAGCCTGCAGACCACCAAACGCAACACATGGTATGACCATACCTTGAGTACTGTATGCAGTTCTGGTCATCCCATCTCAAAAAAGGTACAGAGAAGAGCAACAAAAATGATAAAGAGGATGGAAAAGCTCCCTTATGGAAAAACCTTAAACAGAATAGTGTCTTTTAGCCTGGAAAGGAGTCGACAGAGAGATATAATTGAGATTTATAAAATCATGAGCGGGGTGGAACAGATAAATAGGGGATGGTTATTCACCCTTGCAAACAAAACACTAGAGTGAAACTCCATGAAATGAACTGACAGATTTAAACAGATTAAAACAATCATAGGAAATGTTTTTTCACTCAGTGTACAATCAAGTTATGGAATCTATTGCCAGAGAACATGGTTAAGGCAACTAACATAGTGGGGTTCAAAAGAAGGTTGGAGAAGTTCCTGAAGGAAAAGTCTATAAACAGTCATTAGCCGGTTAGACTTGGGAAAGCCATTGCTTATCCCTGAGAGTGAAATAGATCAACTATTTAGGATCTGCTGGGTATTTGTGACCCAGACTGGCCACTGTCAGAGACAGAATGCTAGGTTCAATAGACCTTGGTCTTTCTTTATCTTTCTTTCCTTATCCGTATTTATGAATCGCCTACAGCAATACACTAGGCAATGCACATGTAAACAAGCATAAAAGTAATTTACAAGCAAGTAATATACAAACAATCACTAACACATAAAATAAATCCATGTACGTCACAAAAGCCAATAAGAAAATGCTTCAAAGGAGCACACACCAATGTCTAATAAAATGCCTGTTTGAACAGCCATGTTTTCAACAGTGACTTAAAAGTTTTTAATCCTTCAGCCAAACTTACAGCCTCTGGAAAAGAATTCCAGAGGACAGGAACTGCTATGGAGAAAGCGCTGGGGTAGATTTTATAATTTTGTGCGAGTGCATACTTTTGTTAGCGCACCAGGCGCGAACAAGAGTACGCGGGATTTCAATAGATACGCGCGTAGCCGTGCGTATCCATTAAAATTCGGGATCGGCGCGCACAAGGCTGCCAATTTTGGGCAGCCTGCGCGCGCCGAGCCACACAGCCTGCCTCCGTTCCCTCCGAGGCCGCTCCGAAATCGGAGCGGCCTCGGCGGGAACTTTCTTTCACCCTCCCCTCACCTTCCCCTCCCTTCCCCTACGTAACCCACCCCCCGGCCCTATCTAAACCCCCCCCTACCTTTATCGCCGGATTTACGCCTGCCGGAGGCAGACTTAAATCTCCACGTGCCAGCGGGCTGCTGGCGCACCATCACCCGACCCGGGGGCTGTTCCGGAGGGCGTGGCCACGCCCCTGGAACGCCCCCGGGCCGAAACCACGCCCCCGGTGCCGCCCCCGAAACACCGCGTCACGGCCGCCACGCCCCCCGGCACGCCTCTCCATGCAAGCCCCGGGATTTACGCGCCGCCGAGCCTATGCAAAATAGGCTCGGCGCACTCAGGGGGGTTTGGGGTAGGTTTTCGGGGGGTACACCCATATCCTACGCACATACCCCTTTGAAAATCTACCCCACAGTCTTTAGTGCAACAGAGTCTCGCGTGGTGCATTGAAGGTATGTCCAGAAGGCCCCTTTGAGAGGAGCACAGCTGATGTGTTGGACAAAACATGTGTAACAAAGTGTTGCCCCATGAGGTCATAGAGGAGGAGATCAATTTGAAGGCAATGACAGCAATTTTATACTTAATACATTCATTGATGGGAAGCCAATGAAGGACTGAGCACAGGGGTAATGTGATCACTTTTTTTGCAACCAGAAATAAGATGGGCAGCGGCATTATGCAGTAAATTCAGGGGTTTTAGAGTCAAGCGGGTAAACCAATAAGGATAGAATTGCAATAATCAACCACAGGTAAGATAGAAGCTTGGACCACAGTCCAAAAGTTCGGCTTCTCTAAAAGATGTCTGAGACCACATAGCACATGTAACTTATAAAAGCCAGATTTCAGCATACTTTTTACATGAGGACAGAAAGAAAGCAGGGAGTCAATAAGGACCCTGAGTTTCCGTATACATTTATTAAGTAAAAAAGTAATGTTCTCGATTACAACAGATGTCTGTTGAATCTTAGATGGAGAATGCTGAATCAGAACACACTGAGTTTTAGCCAGGTTCAGCGACAGTTAGTTGAAAAATAACCTAGCATGGCATTTCTGATGTTCTTTTGTTTTAATAGCAACAGTGACCTCATCTCAAAAGGACCAGATCTGAGGGAAAGTTGAGAGTCAGAAGCAGTAAGGGCCAAGCCTGGTTTCTTTAGAGGACTTTGTAGGCTCGGGGTAGCAGGACCAGAGTTTATCAGAACCAAATTTTCCCCATGTCAAGTTCAGAAGAATCAAACTTAATTTTCAAGGAATACAGTTTCCCCAGTACCAAACCAAACTGTTTGGTGATATTGAATCAGTAGTCCCAACGGGTCCTCAAGAGCACTGGCCCTCAAAAGCTAAACACCATCTTGATTGTCTTAGTTTTTAATCGCAGATGTTGTCATGCTTGATATCTCGGCTTTCCTACCAGAAACTTTGGATTGGGGAGTCATTAAAGTTAACACTCCAAGATATGTAGTCCATGAGCTGAGAGGGAATGCTCTATGAGGAGTATCCAGAGGTTACCCTTAGAGAAGGTAGTGATATCAGGGCAAAAAAAGGCATTTGGCAGGCACTGAACCAGGGTCTGCCTTGTTGAAGTCCTAATACCCTGCTGGTGAGGCAGCAGAATGACTTATACAGTGTTATACTGGGACAAGGCCCCACTCCTGGGGATCCAGATTGGTCCTCAAGGAGTTTAAGAAGGGGTTGCTGGGAAAGGTCCAGTGTTCAGGCAACTTGATGGCTAAGGATTTGTACTGTGGAGTTGGAAGGGGAAGCTCCGTTGCTGCAGGGTAGACCTGGACCAAGAATATGGAAGACCAGCAAAGCAACTTGGGTAGGTGTTATTTGTAAGAGAAACCTGTGTCTGTAAACAAAGCCCTAGAATTTGAAAGTGTCTGAAAGGGACTCTAACCTGACAATTGGTTAGCCCGCCCCTCTATAATCATTTTTCTGGATGGTATTGTCATTCATAGTGATGGGGTTGATAGATCATTCCATTGTAGACTGCAGGAGAGGTGAGGTAAACATTTTTCTGCACCAATTTGAAAACAGAACAAATAATGTGAAATGTGAAGGTGATTTACACTAAGATAATATGTTATGTGCCGGTGTTTGTCTCATAGGTGCTTTACTGTTGCACCTTTGCTATGCAAAATTGCTCACCAAACATTCATAAGATGAGAAATTTTGGATTTAAAAATTTGTATATATTGTTAGCCTTGCTTTGTTATCTATGTCCAGTTTAACAGAAAGGCTCAGGGAGCATAAAGCTGACAGTGAGTCTTTGTACAGTACAATCACCTGTTTAATTGGGACAGCACGGCCACTTCCACTGTTGTCACGACTGTCCAGGCTCCTCTTCTCCGTATCACTCCCCCTGCGGTTCTGCAACAATAGAAAAAGGCATCCACTTCAGTCTAGAGCAATAACCAAGGTTGAGTTCCTTGAGATAACTGTTATACAGTTACAAATTTAAGATTTCAGGCTATTCCAGGAAAGAACTCCAAAACCATTCAATCTGTCTTGTGCAACTCTGTGGACACTGATAGCATGAGGAGTTCAAAATATAGTTATAACTCACCACAGCCCAAAAGGCAAGCACTTGGCCAAGATGGTTTGGAGATTTTGCCTGAGGATGTCGAAGCAACAAATTAAACAAGCCCATGAATTAGCAAACATCCATCTTTGCTTATAGTGCTGAATGACTGAAAAGCTGAACATTTTTTGAAGTATCTGTAGAAAGTAGGTGGCTCCATGGAAAGTTAATGTGACCATGGATTGCCCTCCGATGGTCTGGAGAATCCACACCCAGCTAAAGGCAGCAAATCCCTACATTTATTTACTTATTTAGTTAAGCTTATGTATTGCCCATCCAGAACTCTTCGTAATGAACAATGAATTTAAAACAGATAGAGGCCAATATTCAAAAGAAGCTGGAGCTCAAATTCAGGAACCTAAGTTAGGTGTCTAACCCCAGGATTCATCAGTCTGCAATGAATACAGTGGAATGTTGGCCCGCGGTAAACAAAGGGGCGGGTAGGCGAAAATGTGCATCTGGACGCATCGTAGCGGTGCATTTTCGCCCACTGCAGTTGCAGGCAGGCCGCACACTTTCACACCCATAGTGCCAAGGGAAAAGATGTAGTTATTTCTTGCGGTGCTGCCGGTGATAATGTGTAAAACATTATCACCCGCAACGCTGCTGGAACATAACCCTGCCCAAACTCCTCTCCTTTCCCTAATTTGAACTATAACACCACGATGCGGCCGGTATCGCGTGCAGTAGGGCGATATCACATGCGATAAGGCCACATCATGGTTTGATGAATGACCCTGTAAGTTAGGCACCTATTTTCAGCTGAACTTGGGGGTCCTAGGTTTTTAGCTGAAAATGTACATACATTCAAGAGCCTAAAGTTAGCAACCCTACCGCAAGGCATTTCATAAGTATCCTGGGAGCTGCTGAGAGCCTATAGGGATGGACACGGTATTGATAATGAGCCCTTGAACTGTGACCCATAGGAACCTTCTGTGAAGTGGGTAAATTGTTATGTGTGTGCAAATGTCCTTGAGATCTACAGAGCATAACCAGTCCTCCATATCTAGAAGGGGAAGAATGGTAGAGGTAGGCATGGTGTTCATCTTAAACTTGTTCATGTCTCATAGCTCCAACCCTGCTGATTTCAAGGTCAAGAAGTATCTGGAGGAGAATTTCTTGTTGATTTCTGACTTTGAGACTTGTTCTACCACTTTGTCTTGAATCACCAATTTATTTCCTGATTGAGTAGGCCACTACGTTGTTCCCCCACTGATGAAGCTTGTATGAGACGATCTGGTGGGAACTGAGAGAAATGAAGATGATATCCCTGATTTATTATTCTCAAGACCCATTTGGATCCTGTTTCAGGCTTTTCTGAAATTATATAGTCTGCCCCTCCCACTGGGAGAGATGGTAAGGAATGCTCAAAGGAATGATTATACCTTCTTCTTTCAAAAAGATGGCAATGTCTTTGGCTGTGCCATAAACTGGACTTTGAGCTTTCCCTTTGGTGAGGCATCTGCAGCTGTTGCTGTCTCTGCCTAAGGTACTATTGGTATCCTCTTCTTTAGTAGAAAGTGCCATTTATATGACACCCCCCCCCCCCCGCAGGGTGAGGTAGGGGGAGAGTGTATACTGCCACAGAAATGAACAGAAACAGGAAGAGGCAGTGTAACATAAGCTGCTGTATCAAAGTTGAAAAGGTTATCAGACCCCCCCTACTATGAAGGTGATCAGCTCCTATTGTACCAGTATGAGTCAGAGTTTCAGGTTACTCTTTCTCTTCCTATAATCCTGCCTGGGTCTTGGCCTTGTGACAAAGAGAAAGGTCCCTCCAAGCTGGGTAAAAAAAAAGATTAGCAGGCCATGGAATTAGCAGAGCTGGAGTCACTAAAAGTTATAATCAGAGCCCCTGATTTCTTGGGGCAGATTTTTCAAGATTCTGTGGCAAGAGCTGGCAAATTCTGTGACAGATTTTTTTAAATTATGTGGCAATTATGTGACAATTTGTATAATATTGCACATATTTGCAATTTAAATAGTTTGGTTTTTTTTACTTTATACACATAAAGTCATTTTCTGACATTCAGTTGTTAATTTATTTGGTTCTTTATCAGAGGAAAAGGGACCTTAGTGATTGGGGCTGGAGAGGAAGCGATCTGGGAATGGGAAGAGAAGACTGAAGAGGAAGGAGATAAAGAAGGAATCTTAGGCAGGAAGTGTAGAGAGATAAGGGCTGGAGGAGGACAAAGGGAGACAGAGGAGAGGATGGGGGATTCAGGGAGGATAAGGAAAGGGAATGAGAAGAGAAGAGGGCGGGGAGGGAGGGAATAGATATCAGGAGTGGGGGGAGGAGAGAGGATTGGGGAGGAGGAGGAGGGAAGAAAGGGAGTACTGGGATGGGGTAGAAGCCCATTTGATCCCCTCACTCTCCCTCTCATTTCCATCCCCCTCCACCCAATAAGAACATAAGAACATAAGAAAATGCCATACTGGGTCAGACCAAGGGTCCATCAAGCCCAGCATCCTGTTTCCAACAGTGGCCAATCCAGGCCATAAGAACCTGGCAAGTACCCAAAAACTAAGTCTATTCCATGTAACCATTGCTAATGGCAGTGGCTATTCTCTAAGTGAACTTAATAGCAGGTAATGGACTTCTCCTCCAAGAACTTATCCAATCCTTTTTTAAACACAGCTATACTAACTGCACGAACCACATTCTCTGGCAACAAATTCCAGAGTTTAATTGTGCGTTGAGTAAAAAAGAACTTTCTCCGATTAGTTTTAAATGTGCCCCATGCTAACTTCATGGAGTGTCCCCTAGTCTTTCTACTATCCGAAAGAGTAAATAACCGATTCACATCTACCCGTTCTAGACCTCTCATGATTTTAAACACCTCTATCATATCCCCCCTCAGTCGTCTCCTCTCCAAGCTGAAAAGTCCCAACCTCTTTAGTCTTTCCTCATAGGAGAGTTGTTCCATTCCCCTTATCATTTTGGTAGCCCTTCTCTGTACCTTCTCCATCGCAATTATATCTTTTTTGAGATGCGGCGACCAGAATTGTACACAGTATTCAAGGTGCGGTCTCACCATGGAGCGATACAGAGGCATTATGACATTTTCCGTTTTATTCATCATTCCTTTTCTAATAATTCCCAACATTCTGTTTGCTTTTTTGACTGCCGCAGCACACTGAACCGACGATTTCAATGTGTTATCCACTATGACACCTAGATCTCTTTCTTGGGTTGTAGCACCTAATATGGAACCCAACATCGTGTAATTATAGCATGGGTTATTTTTCCCTATATGCATCACCTTGCACTTATCCACATTAAATTTCATCTGCCATTTGGATGCCCAATTTTCCAGTCTCACAAGGTCTTCCTGCAATTTATCACAATCTGCTTGTGATTTAACTACTCTGAACAATTTTGTGTCATCTGCAAATTTGATTATCTCACTCGTCGTATTTCTTTCCAGATCATTTATAAATATATTGAACAGTAAGGGTCCCAATACAGATCCCTGAGGCACTCCACTGTCCACTCCCTTCCACTGAGAAAATTGCCCATTTAATCCTACTCTCTGTTTCCTGTCTTTTAGCCAGTTTGCAATCCACGAAAGGACATCGCCACCTATCCCATGACTTTTTACTTTTCCTAGAAGCCTCTCATGAGGAACTTTGTCAAACGCCTTCTGAAAATCCAAGTATACTATATCTACCGGTTCACCTTTATCCACATGTTTATTAACTCCTTCAAAAAAGTGAAGCAGATTTGTGAGGCAAGACTTGCCCTGGGTAAAGCCATGCTGACTTTGTTCCATTAAACCATGTCTTTCTATATGTTCTGTGATTTTGATGTTTAGAACACTTTCCACTATTTTTCCTGGCACTGAAGTCAGGCTAACCGGTCTGTAGTTTCCCGGATCGCCCCTGGAGCCCTTTTTAAATATTGGGGTTACATTTGCTATCCTCCAGTCTTCAGGTACAATGGATGATTTTAATGATAGGTTACAAATTTTTACTAATAGGTCTGAAATTTCATTTTTTAGTTCCTTCAGAACTCTGGGGTGTATACCATCCGGTCCAGGTGATTTACTACTCTTCAGTTTGTCAATCAGGCCTAGCACATCTTCTAGGTTCACCGTGATTTGATTCAGTCCATCTGAATCATTACCCATGAAAACCTTCTCCATTTCGGGTACCTCCCCAACATCCTCTTCAGTAAACACCGAAGCAAAGAAATCATTTAATCTTTCCGCGATGGCCTTATCTTCTCTAAGTGCCCCTTTAACCCCTCGATCATCTAACGGTCCAACTGACTCCCTCACAGGCTTTCTGCTTCGGATATATTTTAAAAAGTTTTTACTGTGAGTTTTTGCCTCTACAGCCAACTTCTTTTCAAATTCTCTCTTAGCCTGTCTTATCAATGTCTTACATTTAACTTGCCAATGTTTATGCTTTATCCTATTTTCTTCTGTTGGATCCTTCTTCCAATTTTTGAATGAAGATCTTTTGGCTAAAATAGCTTCTTTCACCTCCCCTTTTAACCATGCCGGTAATCGTTTTGCCTTCTTTCCACCTTTCTTAATGTGTGGAATACATCTGGATTGTGCTTCTAGAATGGTATTTTTTAACAATGACCACGCCTCTTGGACATTTTTTTACTTTGTAGCTGCTCCTTTCAGTTTTTTTCTAACAATTTTTCTCATTTTATCACACCTCACACTTACCTCACACTTACCTCACACTTACCCCTGGTCACTCCTCCCCCCCCCCCCAAAAAACATCCTCATTCACAGGGGCATTCTAGCGCATCTACAAGATGGCCACCTGATCTTTAGCTCTCCAAGATCCATTGAAGAATCCAACAGCATCACCTGTCTTTTTGGGCTCCTGATCACACCTTTTACTGCTCGACGTAGAGATGATGTCAATGTCTAAACCTGGGAAGATAGAAGATGCTTTTGCAGCAGCTACGGGCACCAAAAAACTAAACATGGTCCCTCTGACCCTGGAGAAGGTGACTCAACCCAAACCTATGGCATCAGCAGATCTGGTCCTAGAGGAGCTCAAATATCTCAAAGAAATATTTCAGATGAATATAAACATACTATGGTGATTCAAAATGAAGTAGCTTCTCTTTCCCAATGCATTCCATTGTTTCAAGAATGCTTGGACTCCACCGAACAAAAAATGGCATCATTGACTATGACGATAGAGCCTCTCCAACTTGCGGTGCAAAAGGCAGCCCAACTCCAGCGGGATCTAGAGGACTTCGCAAACTAAAATCGCTGAAATAATGTGCGAATCCTGAGTGTCCCAGAAGGCTTGAAAGGTTCAAATATGCTTACCTTCTTAACCAGCAAGATTCCTGAGTGACTTAATATTCTCTTTGAGCTTCTGTTCAAAATTGAATTCCTTCCCAGCTCTGACACATTCTAGATATCCGTGGCCAATCATCTTTAAGCTGCTGCAATACCAACAGGTACTGGAAGCCCTCTCAGTGGCCCACAGCAAAGCACCTGTGCAATTCAAAGGGTATTCTCTGTTATTCATTCCTGACCTCACAAAACTTACCATGGCGAAGCGGAAGGCATTCCTTGCTCTCAGCTTGAGGTTGCAGGCATTGGGTGCGTGTTACGGCCTTATTTATCCTGCCAAAATGCGAGTTACTTGCCATAACAAGACTCAGTCCTTCGAGTCTCCTGATGAACTGAACTTCTTCCTCACTACTTTGGAAGTTTTGCAGGCAATGATCACTTGACTCTGTTGTTGGACCTGCACTTCTGCAATATCCTTCATGGGTGTGGATGGTAGTCTTCTCTTCCTAGATCTTTGTGGAGATTACTAGCCAGTTTTCCTTCTTTTGGTTCACTGCTAGTTCACTGTTTTTGCTGACATTTCATTTCTAAAGTTTTATATGCATGCAAAGTTTGGGTGATGCTTACTTTCATATTTAAACTAGATCTTGTTTGCTATACTCTGTGCTATGAGGACCATTTTGTTATGGCTTTGCCTGTTCCCAATACTATGGGCATTGTTTCCTCCATGTTTCTCACTTTTTATTTTTTTTCTGAGGGATGGCTTTGTCTCCAGTTGGAGAGTTTTTCGCTGTTTGCTGTTCACTGCTTTAAGCTGCTACTTCAAATTTGGAATACTGTTATTCTTCACAAGGTCATTTCATGGCCTCTGTTTCAGATATTCATGTTGTATCATTAAATGTTAATGGGTTTTCACATCCTATCAAGAGTAAGAAAGTGTTAACTTATTTAAAATCCTTGAAATCCAATGTGGTCATGCTTCAGGAAACGCATCTATCCTCCACAGAATCCATCAAACTCAAACAGGATTGGTTGGGAGAGGTGCTTTTTTTTTTCCGGTGGTTAAGAAGAAATGTGGTGTGGCACTTTTGTTTCACAAAAAGCTACACACCCACATTTTGAATCATGTCACAGATGTGGAAGGCACATGAATTTCAGCATTAATTTATATAGGAGGTGAGAAGTTCACCTTTTTCAACTTATATACTCCCAATACTGGTTTTTTTTCAGCAGCTTGTTTATCATATTATGGGGTGAGGTATCTTCTAAAACAATCATTGGGACTTTTATCAGCCCTTAGATCCCTTACTGGATAAACAATCCCAATCCAAAATAACTTATTCCAAGCCACATAAGGTTTTCTCTGGCCTCATGAATTCTTGTGGACTTTCTGATCCTTGGCGTTTAATGCACCCCACTGACAAGGATTACACCTTTTTTTTCTTTTCCTCGTTCTTCCTACTTTAGGATTGACTATTTTTTATTTCAGGTGAAATTCTGTCTGATGTTCTTTCCACCAAAATTCACCCCATCCTGATTTCAGATCATGCAGCTTCATCTTTCTATGTCCTCGTCCTCTGTTACAGATCACATATAACGATTCAATGCTAGCCTTTTGGAGGATCCCGCTTTTCTTCCATGTATTCAAAATAAAATAGATGACTTTTTTACAAATAACGTTACCGCTGATGTTACCTTCCCCATGGTATAGGCAGCTTTTAAAGCTACAATCTGGGGTGAAATAATCAGCTATAGTGCTGCTCATCACAAAAATTTTAGCAATGAATTGACTCAGCTCCAGCTGAAGGATGACTGCCTGGAAAAACTTCATAACTCCACTTCTGATAATACCCTTTTGCTTCCCTCACAGAAGGCCAGGTATACTTACAATAAACTTTTAAATGCCTGGGCAGGGAAAATCTCTGTTGATCCAAAAGGCTCGCTACTATTCTGAAGAAAATACATTTTGTCATCAATGTTGTCAGCAATTTTAGATCTAATTCTCAGTGGAGCACAGGATTTGGTGAAAGAGGTAACGGTGATGGGGCCGCTTGGCAATAGTGATCATAATATGATCACATTTGAATTAATGACTGGAAGGGGGACAGTAAGAAAATCCACAGCTCTCGTGCTAAACTTTCAAAAGGGAAACTTTGATAAAATGAGAAAAATAGTTAGGAGAAGACTGAAAGGAGCAGCTACAAAGGTAAAAAGAGTGCAAGAGGTGTGGTCATTGTTAAAAAATACCATCCTAGAAGCACAGTCCAGATGTATTCCACACATTAAGAAAGGTGGAAAGAAAGCAAAACGATCACTGGCATGGTTAAAATGTGAGGTGAAAGAAGCTATTTTAGCCAAAAGATCTTCATTCAAAAATTGGATCCAACAGAAGAAAATAGGGTCATGGGTAATGATTCAGATGGACTGAACCAAATCACGGTGAACCTAAAAGATGTGATAGGCCTGATTGACAAACTGATGAGTAGTAAATCACCTGGACCGGTTGGCATACACCCCAGGGTTCTGAAGGAACGCAAAAATGAAATTTCAGACCTATTAGTAAAAATGTGTAACCTATTATTAAAATCATCCATTGTACCTGAAGACTGGAGGGTGGCTAATGTAACCCCAATATTTAAAAAGGGCTCCAGGGATGATCTGGGAAACTACAGACCAATTAGCCTGACTTCAATGCTAGGAAAAACAGTGGAAAGTGTTCTAAACATCAAAATCCCAGAACATATAGAAAGGCATGGTTTAATGAAACAAAGTCAGCATGGCTTTACCCAAGGCAAGTCTTGCCCCACAAATCTGCTTCACTTTTTTGAAGGAGTTAATAAACATGTAGATAAAGGTGAACCGGTAGATGTAGTATATTTGGATTTTCAGAAGGCGTTTGACAAAGTTCCTCATGAGAGGCTTCTAGGAAAAGTCAAAAGTCATGGGATAGGTGGCGATGTCCTTTTGTGGATTACAAACTGGCTAAAAGACAGGAAACAGAGAGTAGGATTAAATGGACAATTTTCTCAGTGGAAGGGAGTGGGCATTGGAGTGCCTCAGGGATCTGTACTGGGACCCGTACTGTTCAATATATTTATAAATGCCACTATTCTAGCTAAAGTTGATTACTGCTACTTCATCCTCCTAGGCCTCCCTACAAATTCAATCCAACCCTTGCAGATGCTACAAAATGCAGTTGCCCGTATCCTCACAAATGCCCACCGTCACGATCACATCACACCGGTTCTCCAACACCTACACTGGCTGCCAATTTCCTCCAGGATAATATATAAATCCCTCACCCTCATACATAAATCCCTACAAAACCAAAACATGCACTGGTTCACAGAGCAACTCAGATTTTGCAAACCTAACAGACCCACCAGAATGCAGCATCAGGCAAAGCTACATACACTATCGCCCAAACTCACTAAACTTGTCTCCACTAGAGAACGCTCACTCTCCATAGCAGGACCTGCCCTTTGGAACAAGATGCCCCCAAGCCTCCGCCAGGAATCGTGCCCCAGGAAATTCAAACAAAACCTCTAGACCTGGCTTTTCAAACAGGCATACTCTTGATCTCCATGCACCTCTCCCCACCCGTTAATCTCTCAAGATTTCGGACTTTCTGGCACTTAATTTGTAATCCCCCCCTCAATATTAGTTCTCTTCTAGTACCCTCCCCTGTTAGTTCACCCTATTACCCTTTCCATTAAAGCACCTCCATTAACTCATTTTTGTTCTGTACTTATTTCCATTATGCAATTCCTGTCAATTTATGAATTTTATTATGCAGTTCCTGTTAATTTATGAATGTTTTAGTGTAAAGCCTGTTGCCTTTTGTTAGTTCTCTCACGTGTTTCTTGTAAAGCTCGTTGCTGCATTATGTTCTATTGTAAATCGAGGTGATGTTCCAAACGTGCCTTGGTATATAAAAACTCTTAAATAAATAAATAAATGATCTGGAAAGAAATACGACAAGTGAGGTAATCAAATTTGCAGACGATACTAAATTGTTCAGAGTAGTTAAATCACAAGCAGATTGTGATACATTACAGGAGGACCTTGCAAGATTGGAAGATTGGGCATCCAAATGGCAGATGAAATTTAATGTGGATAAGTGCAAGGTGATGCATATAGGGAAAAATAACCCATGCTATAGTTACACAATGTTAGGTTCCATATTAGGAGCTCCCACCCAAGAAAGAGATCTAGGCGTCATAGTGGATAACACATTGAAATCATCGGTTCAGTGTGCTGCGGCAGTCAAAAAAGCAAACAGAATGTTAGGAATTATTAGGAAGGGAATGGTGAATAAAACGGAAAATGTCATAATGCCTCTATATCGCTCCATGGTGAGACCGCACCTTGAATACTGTGCACAATTCTGGTCGCCGCATCTCAAAAAAGATATAATTGCGATGGAGAAGGTACAGAGAAGGGCTACCAAAATGATAAAGGGAATGGAAAAGCTCTCCTATGAGGAAAGACTAAAGAGGTTAGGACTTTTAAGCTTGGAGAAGAGACGGGTGAGGGGGGATATGATAGAGGTGTTTAAAATCATGAGAGGTCTAGAATGAGTTAATGTGAATCAGTTAGTTACTCTTTCGGATAATAGAAAGACTAGGGGGCACTCCATGAATTTAGCATGTGGCACATTTAAAACTAATCGGAGAAAGCAAGTGTTGCTTACCTATAACAGGTGTTCTCACAGGACAGCAGGACATATGGGTGACATCACAGGATGGAGCCCTGTACAGAAAACATTTCTGTCGAAGTTTCTACAAAGGTTTGACTGACACTGGCACACTGAGCATGCTCAGCCTGCAATTATCCCTGTGAGCCACAGGTATCTCCCTCAGTCTCCTCTTATAGCTAAAAGCGCAAGTGAAACTAAAATAAAAGTAAAAACGTATACAGACCCAACTCCGCGGGGTGGCGGGTGGGGTTCGTGAGGACTAACATCCTGCTGTCCTGTGAGAACACCTGTTACAGGTAAGCAACACTTGCTTTCTCACATGACAAGCAGAATGGTAATCCTCACATATGGGTGAGTACCGAGCTGAGGATGCCCGAGAGTGCACCAAATGCACCCAAGACGCGCGAAAGGCGCAATGACGGGGGTGGAATTTGGAACGGAGGGCATCCTGAAACCCTTAATGGGTTGGTGGAAAGATGTTGGATAGTTAAACCGAAAAGAATAAGAGTAGACGTACTGGCCAAACATGGAGCATGCCGGTTAGTCGTATCTAAGCAATAATGGGCTGCGAAGGTATGGAGAGAACTCCAGGTTGCAGCCTGATAAATATGTACAAGCAGCAGCAGCCAAGGGGAAGCTATTAAGGCTGGGACGGACGCAACAGAGTGTGGTTACACACAGTGTTGTAGTGAAATGCCTGCTTGTTGGTAGGAAAGAGATACAGACCGTCAATTAGCAGGAATAGGTCTGTTTGCCCACTGGAACTCGCAGCTTGACTCTTGCCACAGAAGGAAAGAGTTAGGTGGAATTCCTATGGAATGTAGTGCTATCTAGATAGAATGCAAGTGCACTATTACTGTCCAAGAAGTGGAAAAAACCCTCTCGCTCTGGTGAGAGAGAGGTGTTGGGAAAAATGGGCAGAGTATATCCTGAGTAAGGTGAGATGCAACGTCTACCTTAAGAAAGATAGGAAGTGGTAAAAACCACTCGGTGATGCGCAACCTTTTAAAATCTACCTCTATCTGTATGCACAAAAATATGTTTTCTGTGCAGAAAACATAAGTAGTTTACTTTCAGCACTGCACACACTGTTTCCAGCTTGAGATATGGCTGTTCTCCTTCTAAGGGAGCACTGTAATAAGCTATGTGTCAAAACTGTGCACTGAAATTCAGAACAGCTTAACATACGCTCTAAAAAAAATTTAACTCCTGATATAGTAAGCTGATGGTATGCTCAGGGCTTAATTTGTGGGGGGAACAGCCTGAAATGGTTCCAGGACTTCTTTTCGGACTTTAGAAGCAGAGCAGCAGGGGTGTTTTTCCTCAGCCCCTCCCCTTCAAGCAGCCTGCAGGAAAGAGGAAGAGAGGGGGTGAGCCTGGAGCAGAAAGAGTAAAGAACAGCCACTCTGTTCTCTAAACTGGCCCCTTCCCTCTTGTTCTATAGGGAACAAGAGGAGAAGGGGGCGATACTGAGGCAGACACTGGAGAGCAAACAACAAGTACAAAAGAGGTTGAATTAGCATAAGTTTGAAACTTATGATCAGCGGTGCCAGTCGTTAAGGCTGCAACCCTGGTCTTGATGACTGACACCACAGCTCACAAGTTTCAAACCTGTGCTAATTTAACCTCTTTTTGTGTCCCTTACACAGAGCTTAATGTCTGGCAAAACAACCCAGAATGGCCTTCTGCCACCTTTTTTTCTGGTACTGAAGGAGGCAGAGTAGAGCCGGTGGTGGAAATCAGTTCTGGCTCCCCTGAAGAAAATGAGAAGATCCGGTGGTGGAACAGATCGCTTCTGCCCACCCCTCTCCCCCCAGGCCCTAGAGAAGCAGAGCAGAGTGTGTTGGAGCTGCTCACCCTGAGACGTGAGCAGCCACATGGTCTTGATTTTTGTGCAGTTTGCTGGTACAGTTGAGGAGGCCAAGAGGGAGAATGGCCAAGGGTGAAGAGACATGAGGTGAAAGCCTGTTATCCCCACTGCTTCTGCTGGTACTGTGTGTTTTCGCATATTCAGTATGTGTGTGACTGTGAGCGTTAAGGAGAGAGCTCACACCTGGTTCCTCCCCCTCACAAAGGTCACATCCAGCCCTGGCCACGCTCCTCCCACTTCCCCTTCCTTCCCCCACCCCCACCCCCGTCCATGTCCTCACTCCACAGTTCCACTTCCTTTTTGTCTACAAATTAAGTTCTGGGTATGCTAATGCACTGACAGTTTAAAAAAGCAAGCTAACCTGAAAATATGAGCAGAAGGCATGTTTAGTAAGCATAAAATATGATTATATGCATAAGATAGTTTTTTCTTGTTGTGTGTCAACTAATATGCACTTAATATGGAACCTATTTATTGTAACGCACCTAAGTTTTGGAGCTATTTGTATCCCCAACTATCTTTTAATTAAATTAACTAAAACTTTTTTCACATTGGAATCTGTTGTTTGGAATTGTTAATGGAGAAATGCAGACTTACAGTGAAGAGACTGGTCCGGCGCTTGGCGCCTCTGTGGAGAGAGCTGGGTGTGGTGAGCCCAATGGATACTTCACTCCGTAGTTCCCTGTGACCAATGTTCGGTGTGTTGGGAAGGGATGATGAATAATCGCTGGTGTGGCCTCCATTGCTTGCCTGCATAGGAACAGTAAAAGAGCCTTGAGAAAGTAACTTGCACCCTCCTTCCAGCCCATTAAGGGAAACTATTTTTTATGGCAATTGGGGGCTCTATGAATCAACGCCCTGTGCAGTTGCAAGGGATAACATACTGGTTACCTGCCCGGTGATGATTCCAGCTACAGACATGGAGCCAGCAGAGTGACTCGGAGAACTGGGCAAGGACTTGCAGGAAGCCAGGAGCTGCTGCTGCTTTTTCAGGGCCACTATCTTCTGGGCAACTGGAACCAAAATGGAGACCAACAAGTCAGAGAAAAAACCTCACTGAACTAACACTGTAAACTCTTCACTACTCTGTAGTAAGGATGAGGAAACCAGTTTTATCCTATTAGAAATTTGGGGGTAATTTTAAAACTGCCTGCATTGATGCAAAGTCTGCAGATAGCTTTTAGTCATGGACTTTGCACTGATTTTCAAAGGGAAAGTACTCATGCACCTCCCCTTTGAAAACTGCCAGAAAAATTACCCACATGCATTTACATCTTGTAATTTGTGCACATAGTTCGGGCATGAGTGCCAGCCCTCCCCAGCTCTATCCCTAAGAATGTGTCCCTTTATTGTGGGTAAAAGTATACGTACAAAGGCCCTGAACGCATGCTTTTACTCACATACAGGAAGGGCTATTTTCTAAGGGCCTATTTCCAAATGTAAAGCACTTTGAAAATTACCCTATGTTTTTTAGTTTTGGATAAAGAAACAAAATGAGCTTTCTATTTCTATTAGCATTCCTGACCAGGGCTGGAAAACTTGGAGGTTGATTCAGGGCTGTAGCCAGGCAATTTGGTGCTATGGCCTAGTGTAAAAGTACACTCTTGCCCTGTACACAATGTATATAGTATATAACATGATAAACAAATAAAACTGAGAAACTAGAGGTTTGCACAGTGGTGGTGTGCAAGCAAGTGTAAGAGGAAGTGGAGTCACAGGCATCATCTACACACACAGCCTTCACACTGAGATGGGGCAGGCTGGACTTACTCAAGGACATAGCCAACTGTTTTCTTATCCCCACCCTAAATTAAAAAGAAAAAGATACCTCTGTCCCATCTACAACTTTATTTCACAATTTTTACCTAAAAAATACATTAATTTATATTAATATGGAATTTAGATATACCACCTAATTATGAATTTTTTAAAACTTTTAAAAAATTGATCTATAAAGCATGTACCACAGCTGAAATATGCAATTATATCTTCACAGGTGAAGTACAATGTATATAATATACCTCAGTCATAGCAACACAAACTCTCCACTATACCAAACACTTTGGAAATAATACAAAACCCTGCAAAAAACATACTCTAAATTTATGTATAGCAAACTTGTCATAAAAAGCAACTTTGACTCCCAGGACTCAAACAGCAACCACCCAACCTATGAAAACTACAAATATTATACAGGGCCCTAGACACCAATAGACCTTTAATTGGGAAAACAGAACAAGCCGGACTCCTACAGATCCCCTACACAGAAAAAGCAGGATAGCAGAATCCATCACCTCGGTCACATATGCAAAACACTGCGAGGCCCTCATCACAGAATTAGAGACCACACATTAGAAACAGAAATATGCAGACAAAAACTGAACTGGAAACCTCAAGAAGCCTGACTCTTCATGCAGGGAAACACTGGAGACAAAGAAACAGAAATGCATTTCTTCCTGTACTGTGCAAAATGCAAAGATATCAGAGACGCACTGACCCAAAGCTGACATAATCCAGTCACTAAACTAAAAGGGGTAGATTTTCAAAAAACGCGAATAGGCGTACTTTTGCTGGCGCATCAGGCGCCAGCAAAAGTACGCTGGATTTTAGTAGATACGCGCGGAGCCGCGCGTATCCACTAAAATCCTGGATCGGCGCGCGCGAGGCTATGAATTCTGTATAGCCGGCGCGCGCCAAGCTGCGCAGCCTACCCCCGTTCCCTCCAAGGCTGCTCCGAAATCGGAGCGGCCTTGGAGGGAATCCTCTAACGCCCTCCCCTCACCTTCCCCTCCCTTCCTCTATCTAACCCACCCGCCCGGCCCTGTCTACACCCCCCCCTTACCTTTCTCCGGGGATTTACGCCTCCCGGAGGGAGAAGTAAATCCCCGCGCGCCAGTGGGCCTGTTGCGCGCCGGGACGCGACCTGGGGGCGGGTACGGAGGGCGCGGACACGCCCCCGTACCCGCCCCCAAAACGCTGCCGACACGCCCCCTAAACGCCGCGACGACCGGGCCCCCCCCCCCCCCCCCGACACGCCCCCGACACGCCCCCCTCGGAGAACCCCGGGACTTACGCGAGTCCCGGGGCTCTGCGCGCGCCGGTAGGCCTATGTAAAATAGGCTCACTGGCACGCAGGGCCCTGCTTGCCTAAATCCGCCCGGTTTTGGGCGGATTTAGGCGAGCAGGGCTCTGAAAATCCGCCCCAAAATGTTTTCTACCTTTGCTGTCTGGGCGTTTTGTTTTCTAATTATGTTGGTCCTGGTTTTTTATTGCCTTCAGTGCCTTCCTCTTCTCCATTTTTTCCAAACTCCTTTTCTAAAGTCCCAAACCAACCCAATCCACAGAAAAAAATGCTTCTCGCACAAGGGGGAAAAATTATTACAAAAAATAAATCACTCTCTTTATTTCTCACTCTATTCACAAATCAGCTTGACTGTAGTCCTCGGGTCTCTCCAATATAGAACTGCTTCCAAAGCAGTTCTATATTGGAGAGACCCGAGGACTACAGTCAAGCTGATTTGTGAATAGAGTGAGAAATAAAGAGAGTGATTGTGAAAGTTTATGATATATGAAATGACACAATACCATGTAATGGACCCATTGAGTATGAACATGTATGCTAGATTTTAAAAGAAACTACGTCCCTGAAGAAGCCCTAAGTGTCAGGGCGAAACGAGGCTCTCGTTGGACAAGATCAATTTATAGCAGGACTAGACCAATTTACAGTAATATAAGAGCAATTCACATCATATGTTTAAAAGTATATGGGGGATTCGTTTGTCAAATAAGTATTAAAAAAATGATGTATGTAGTATTGTAATTGTATTAGATGCAAAGGAATTTCTAGCACTTTATATATTTTATGTATAGAATGAGTGGGGAATGAATGTGATGTGTGGTATGAATGAAGGTATTTTAGGGTAAAGCATGAGTGTGATTTTAGAGTGTTTTGGTAAGGGTCCTAGTAGGTAATATAAGAACAGTCAAATGGAATGTATTTACAAGAAATATTTTGTCAATAAATGATAATTAAGTGTGGATAATGACTTTAGGTCCTCTGATTTGTGGTGTGATATATGGAAATAAATAGATACATAAATAGACAGGTCCCAGGCATTGGACTATGCACAAGTTAAAGCCACAATTGAAGACAGATTGGGTTTAACAAGGAAGGCATACCGAAGGAAATTTAGAGAAAAGTGGTATGAGGAAAATGAGAGACCCCTGAGCAATAGCCTGACAGCTTTTAAATATGGCCATCCGGTGACTGAAGCAGGATACATGAACCAGTTGGGAAATATTAAAGATGGTAGATCAAGTACAATACCTGAGTATTTTACTTCTAGAATGAGAATCTGAGTCACCAAGCAAGGGCCCAGCAGCCTACAGGAAGCCATTGGTCTCAGTGAAAACTTTCTAGATGTTGAAGATAGCTTCGGTAGTCTTGGAGGAGAACCAAGAATAAGACTTCAAATAGAATTCAGTTACTAGGAAAAGGAGGCTCAATATGCAAAAGGGGAGAGTAGCCAAAAGGATGGATAAAAAGAAGGTCCCCGATTATGGACAGTCCCCATGAGGTGGCTAGATCTTTGAAGCAAATCAAATCTGTGGACTCCACCCATTTTAAAGTTAGAGAGAACAAAACTGCATGGAGAGGACCTGGCACTCTATATTGGCCATGGGAACCAGAATCATCGTTGTCCTTCAGTTGTGACAAGGAAGGCCATTTCAGTCTAAAGAAGAAGCTATGGACTTCAACCTAATAACCTCATATTTTAGAAATTTTGTGGACACTCCCCATCCTGGAGCTGGTACTTTTGTAGTCCCAGTTGAGTTGAATGGGTCCACCACTCAAGCCCTGATAGACTCTGGAATTATAAAGACCCTCATTCAGAGGGAACTAGTTATGAGAACACAAATTAATCCATAGGGACTAATAGCAATATGCCACCAGTCAAGTTTCATGGAAGACTGTGACTGGACAAGCCAGCCTTGAAGTGGCAATGCTCCCATAGCTCCCATATCCCGTTGTCACTGGGCAGAATTTCCTGGACTTTAGGACTCTATGGGACCAGCTAACTACAGAGCCAAGTGGCCCCACAGTAGAAGAAGAGGATCCAGACATATATGTTAGAGAACCCAAGTTACGCAAAATCAACAGAACTTAGACATACCACAGTGTATTTGAGGTTTAGGAAATTATTGAAAACATCCTTGTTCTTCTAAGTTCTAAGTTTTATGAGTTGGGAAAGTATCTGAAACTAGGCTGTTATTTTATGTTTAACAGAGAATCTTATTTATTTGTATTTTATAGGTTATAAATGTATTATTGTTATGTATCTTTTTTATGTATTTAAATATTGTTGTAATCTACTTTGCTTAGCCTGGTTGTCAAAAAGGTGAGAAATTAATTTAATTGAATTTTAAGATTTATATTTCACCGACATCCATCAATGAAAGAATTATGCCTGTTTCTGTTGGAGAAACTCAGTGAATTCTTGGGCCCATTCTAGGTTTGTATGCAAGTATTACACCATGTAGATGTAAAACTGGAGAACAGAGTTGTGATAATACTTCTTTCCAAAGAGGTCCTCAGTCTTCCCAAAGAGGTCCATATCTGGTGGGTGGAGAGGGGGGAGGGGCAGGAGAACTAAGGCAAAAGTTATAGCCTTCTTGTCTCTTTTTAGGAAAGATTCAACCATCACAATATGGTACAGTAACTGAGGTTTACTGAATCTCTCAGTTGCCTGGACATGATACTTTATGTCTACCTTCTTACCAGCCAAAAATACAGTGTTATAGGGTCTCCTATGTCCTATTTCGTACATTCTTGAAGAGAGGGGGCACAGGCATTGCCATCAACTCTTTAAGGGCAGTTTGGTATTTGAGAAGGCTGAGAAAACATGCATTGGGCTCACCTTCAACTTGCAAATCAAAGAAGTCAACACTGGAAAAATCAAGGAAGGAAAGGTCATTAGGTAGAGACCTTTTCCTGGTCTAGGGCAGAGAGGGCCCTGACTGGTTATCGTTGAATATTCTTCTTCAAAACAGTACTCCTCTGACAAGTATCCAGGGCCCTAACACTCTTCAAACTCTGACTCAATTTGCTACAAGTATCTGAGACAAGGTTGTCTGAAAGGCTGAAAGGATATCTGGGAACACACCAATCCTGGAGCTAAGGACCTCTAAGGCCTACAACTCAGCTCTTTAGGTTTTGGAACCATGCAGAGTTTAGTAGAAGAGGCTTCCCACACTGAATCTATTCAACTTCAGTTCAGTATGGAGGGCACTGAGACAGGCTCAAGACACCAAACCTTCATCAGTGTGACATGCTTGGTGCTGAAGGAAGAGGCTGTGAGAGAAGGACTGCTTAATGCACCAAGAGAAGTTGAAGTTGGGACCTTGATGTGTTTGGTGTGTTGAACAAACACTTTGGCAATTTTCTTGTGCAAGTCCACCTCAAAGAGTGCAAATGACAATACCAGTGTCAGTGTCATAGAGAGTGAATGTCCTCAATTGCTCACTGAAAGTCAGTGTCGAAGGTACTACATTAGACCTCTGGAAACTAGGTAGATGTGGTGTGACACATCTACTTTGGATGGTGCAGAACCTCCTGGCTCTCAGTCATGCAACAAAAAGATACAGTATTATAATTAAAAATGCATTGATATATTTTATGATTTAAGGTGATGTGATATATTATTCCTGAGATGTGTTTTATAATATGTACATGTTGTAACTCACTCCATGAACTTGTTTTGTGATGGAAGTGAGATATAAAATAAATAAATTAAAGAATTAAAGCCTCCATTTAAGAGTTAATGCCAACTCTTTGGCTTCTCTAATTTCTCTTGCTCCAGTTGAGTCCAAGTCTCAGAGGAATGAGATTTCTCTTGGCTGTCGGACCTATCCTCAGAGCCAAAGAGATTGAGGCCTGGCTACCAGTGGTAAGTGCAGCTCCATGGTCCTTGGGTCGGGCCTTTGATGGCAGCTTCAAAGAGCTGGACTTCAGCTCATTGGCAAGGAAAGCTTGAAGGCTCTCCTTCTAGTCTGATCTGCTGGGTGATATCTTTACACAGATGTCATAGTTGGAGGTGTCATGACTTTGTCCTAGACATTTGTAGCAAATGTTTGAGACCGATATATTAAGCTGAAGAGTTTTCTGCAAAAATGAGCCACTAACATGCAAAAAATGTTGATGTTATCAGCTCATTTAATTAATATTAAAATTTCTTCACTGCCCAAACATTTACAATGAAGTGCATGCAAAATCCTAGACTTTATGATGAAGAAACTTAAATACACCCCTCTGAGGTGTAAATGTTACGTAGGGGTGTTTTAGTGTGCCCTTGGGCCTCAGCCCGGGCCCAGACCTTCAGGGCCGAGCCGAGGGTTGACGGTGGCTCCGCATGGCTGACGGGCTGACCCTCTGCCAGGCCTGCAAACTCCTAAGGCCAACATCCAAGGATGTTGGAAGTTGAATGGTCCTCCGACCATTCCAAGCCCTTTCGGACCTGCTGCGAGCAGCATGGAGCAGCAGGCCTGGCCTGAGGTTAAGGGCAAACGGAGGCCTTGACACGTAGACAGGATTATGATGGATGCGGGGGCATCTCGGACAAGACTGGGTTGATGCGACGGCAACACAAGCATGACAAGGAACTTGACACCAATCTCGGGCATACACCATCCGGGAGCCACGGTTCTGCGGGAACGAAAGGCTCAGGAGCACCAGACGAAGACGCAGGGACGAACATCATAGCAGGTAGACACATCAGGACGAGGAAGATCATGGCGGAACATCAGGACATGGTCAGGGACCTCAGGCAAGACATCAAGACGTAGTATAAAAGCAGACGAGACGAGGATCTCCACAAAGAACGGAAACCTCCAGAGGGAAGTCACGATGATGCAAGGCAAAGACAGACTGAAGCTGAAGTCCTTTTATAGGGCTGCAGACCGGCGACTCCCTGAGAGGAGTTTGGCAGGCCCACACCTAGCTGGCCCTATAACTACGGAGAAGTGCTGCAGGCCGGCCCCTAGGGAAGGGCGTGGCTCAAACCAGGAAGTCCATGCAAGCACAAGCAGCCTCAGGCAGGCCCCACGGACATCGAGGCCTCCCAGGCCCTGGAGCAAATCCTGGACAGTTTGCAGGCGAGACCCTGGCTTGGAGCGGCCTCCAGGAAGAGGTAAGGCACCTCCTGTAGCCCCGCTACAGGAGGGTTCATAACAGTAAAGTTTTGCAACAGTTTTTGCTTTTGCCAAATGTGTTGCATGTAAATTTGCTATTGCTGAATTGCTAATAGGCTGATTCGCATGATTTTTCAGCTCATTAGATATTTAGCATAGGTTTTATCAGAAGTATTACAAACACAAAATTATATGTGTTGAAAACAGTAAATAGCTCATGGAAAATTTCACAATTGCGATTACTCATGTTAAAATGGCAAATAGCACATTCTCAGCATAGTACATCAGCTCCTTTGAGATGATCAATAATAGACATTTTCTGTTCCACTTAAGAGAGCCCTTAAAGCTGCTGGTTTGCTTCTCATATATAGAAGCCTATTTAGGGGATAATTTTGTAATAGCCTGTATATATTTGAAAGGATTTACGTGCGTGAAAATCAAAGGAGACACCACTGGAAAAATCAAGGAAGGAAAGGTCAGTTTTCAAAGGGAATGTATGTGCATAGTTTCCCTTTGAAAAATATCCCACCAAAACTATTCGCACACAATTACAACAGCTAATTTGTGCACAGATTTTTTTAAGGAAAATTTGCAAGTATACTTTCAAACATGAAAAAGTATGGACAAAAATGCAAACACCTATCCCAACCCTGTCCCCAGTAACACCCCTGCTCACTGCAAGTAACACACACAATTACAGGTTATATATGTTTAAGTTTACCTGCACATCAGATGGGCAATATTATGGCAGGCCATTTCCTTGGGTATTTATTTAGTTATTTGAAAACTTTTCTACCCAACTAGTCTGAAAATACTTGTTGTTGGTGGGTTATAGCATAAAATGAACAAACAACACATAGAACAATAAACACATGAAAACAAACACATTTATATAACTCCAGACAGTATAAACTTCAGCAATACAGGTCAAACCACACAAAATCAATAATGATCCATCTCATCTTTCCAAACTGTTACGAGTCACACTGCTTGCCCAGCAGGGAAAACCTGGACTAGATTACCTCAGGTAGAGCTAGATGCAGACCCAGACAGCTAAGGGCCTATTTCAGACCGTACAGAAAAATGCCCGGGAGAGGGGCACCAGCCCACTCTCCCACCGAAATATGAGACAAATAACTGTGCCCTGCATCCCGCAGGGGACACAGAAGAAAAGGTCTGAACAAAATCACAAAAATGTGACCCAGCTGGCTAAAGATGTACACTCCATGCGCAGAGGCTTGGGAGAAAGGTGAGGGGAAGGGGGAGGGGAAGGGGGGGCCACTGCCAGGCATGCCAGACAGCTAAGGGCCAGAAAAGACAGGATTGAAACTACATTTCCCAGCGTCTTAGAGCCATTTAAGGACCAATGGGAACTGGAATACAGGGCCTGTCATTCACGGGGGGGGGGGGGGGGGGGGGGGGGGTAGAGAAAGGAAATAAAGAGGCAGCCACATCCAGGTGTTGGAGAGATTAAACTTTTACTAAGTCTCATGGACGGGGGAGAGGAGGACAGAAGTGGATTATCCAGGCTCAGAGACCCAGGTGGAAATGGAACTGGACTAATGGTGTAGCACTCTGGCTTCAACTCCAAGAATCTTTATTCTTCTGCTGCTCTAGAGCTTTCTGGCTACCTAGAGATAGGGGAAGACAACCTGTTACTAGTTTTGCCTGCAACAAGGTTTCTGGGTTTTTTTTGTTTTTCCTTTAAAGAGAACAGGGAAGGCTGCTGCCACAAAGCACAACAGTGGGGAGTAGGGATGAGTTGTGCTGCAACCCAAGAGGCCCCAAAGGTGCTTGGGCACAGAAACTGTTTTCCTAGGACTCCTGTGAAATTAAGCTCAAGTTTTTGTTTGTGTGTTTTTGTTTCCTCATTACACATTGGTAAATTGGAGCGGGAACAGGCTCAAGACTGGGAACAGAGCTGCTGGTCTGCAGACAAAGCAACACTAGAACAGGACTGTGACATTTGAAAGCAAGGAGAACCGTTGTTCTCCAGTGAATGCTTGAATGGGGGAAAATACGCTAATCAAGCCTTTCTTTTGTTGTTGTTGTTTTGTTGGTTTTTTGCTCCTCTGAGCTGATCCTCTGGAGGACTGCTAAGAAGGGAACTTTCCCTGGAGGGACTACTTTCTAATCAAGCCAGTTCCCCACACCTGAACACAAGGAATACTGCATCTGATACTCTTTTTGGAGAAGTGAAACTGCTCACAGAAGTCTGGGCTGCATAAAGTGAAGGATCAGCTCGACTACAGGTGACTACTCTGGGACAAAAGGTTTGCTGGAAGAAAAATGTTTTAACTTTTTCTCTATAGTACAAATAGTCTAACTCTTGTTTCACATAATAAGGCCTGCAGTCGAAAAGATGCGAACCCAAGTCTCCATTAAATGGAAATGCCTTAATGAGGGAACACAAAGAAAGGATTTATCAGTTAAAAGCAGTTTGTGAGTAGGGACATATTTCTGAGATAAATCATTTAGATAATCAGGACCAGATCTATGAATTGCCCTATAAACCGAAACTGGCATCTTAAATTTTGTATGGCATAAAACAGGTAGTTAGCGCAAATCTTAAGAACAGGAGGAATATTGTCCCACATGCCAACCCTGTAATCAAGCGAGCAGCTGTATTTTGAATCAATTGTAAAAATCTAATCAGAAGAAGAGACACCCAAAATAGACCACATTACAATAGTTAATATCCTAAAGTCTTAGAATGATAATAATAGTATCAGTTGATGCACCGGTTTTAATTTTAAAAAAGTGGTATGGGAGCAACAACCTTAACTTGGCATTTCAAGGTAACACTTTGATTGAACAACACCCCTAAATTATAGGCTTCTACATATAATGACAAAATTGACATGCCCAAATTCAATAGAGTAGGAGTCATTGACATGGAAGGGTGATTCATCTATAAGGCTTCTGTCTTTTTAAGATTTAGTGTTAGGCTATTCTGAGCCATCCAGATGCCTATTTAGTTATTTAAGAACTTAGTTTCCACTTTTTCAACAATGTTGTACAAAACGGATTACAATCATTGACATTAAGCATTATTAAACATTTAAAAGTGAATTTCCAAAGGTTTATATGCGGAAAAAATGCCATTGTGATGAACCAGGGGGTTCTCACTTGCTGAAGCGACTAGGGGAGGATAAAGCCAGGTGGACCAGGAAATAAAAAGTTTCTAGGAGTTGGCTAGGGGATGATAAAACCTGATGGACCAGGAAACACAAGGCTGCTGGGAAATGTAGTTGAAGGGTTGGTTTTTTTTTTTTTATAGAGGACCAATTAAGATGAGAGCAGCAGTCATAGAAAGCTGTATGAATAATTAGACATCACAGCAAATGCAAATTTCAAAGCAGTCAGTTTTGTGGGGGAAGTTAAAAGATAGCGCTTTGCCTATAGTCAGAAAAGAGGAGAGACACAGAACCAGAGGAAATGGACTGGCCCAAATATAACACCAAAGATTTGCTGGCTACTCACTGGAAAATAGACTCTGTAAAAGGTATGGCATGGGTATAGGCTCTAGGGAGTTCAGGGATTTGGGCTAGTCTAGTTATTTACAAAAATGCCTTGCATGCAGAAATCCTTGTATCTCTAAAGGATATGAAAGTTCCAAGTGTATTGCTGGCATATGAAATAAGTAATTTTTTTCTGCGGCTGTTCCAGAGAACTATCAGCAGGTTGCATAGGGCCCAGGCAGCAACTCCTGGGGGGACTGATCCGTTTAAATACATGTAATGTTGTATTACTGAATAAAAAAAATCTTTTGATTTTTTTTTTCAACTTAAACCTTTTTTAAACTTTGTCTTTTGGCTGGATACATCCACAATCACCCTTTGACTTGGATATATGATATTTGTGTACAGTGATGGATTTAGGAACGTGCTGCCTTTAGGCACTGTTGGTGCCACCCCTCTCCACCTGTTCCCTGCACAGGACAGGAGGGGAGGGACAGGGCTGGAACAGAGCAGAGCAGAGCAGTTTTTCTTTGCTCTGTCCTTACCAGCCTCACCCCTCTCCTCCTGTTCTCTGGGGGGGATGGAGCAGGAAGCAGAAGACTATTCTCTGCTGAAAGGAATTAAGCACAGATGGTAGGTAGCAAATCTCCAAATAGCCTGCTTCCCCCCAAATATTTGCTGCCCTAGGCACAGGCCTAGTGGCAAATCCAGGCCTATTTGTGTATAAGTTATATCTTTCCCTTTGGACTTTTGCGAGTGTCTTGTTATAGCCATATACGCGTGAATGTTTTATTTATTTATTAAATTTATATACTGCCTATCAACATTGCTAAGTGATTTAGAAAAAGCATTCATAGTCATTTTTAAGTTAAACACATAAATAAAATAAAAGCAGACAAGAAATAAAATCATTAAAAACATATTATACCCAAATGTGCATAATATGTATTTTTAAAAGGGGCCACATACACATATCTATGTTCACAAGTGAAAGTACACACACAAAAAAAAGGGTATGCTAGGGGCATGTCAGGGCGAGGTTTGCATGTACACACATAATAAGCTATTTTAAAAGCGATATATGCACAAACATCATCAAAACTACATGAATACATTTACTACTGCTAATTTACGCACACAACTTCACATTTTCATTTTGAATTTGGTGGGCTGGCTTCTCTGAGTCAGTAGACACAGCAGCAGGCTAGGTGGTGGGAGGCTGTGTACTAGGGACCGACTATGACTCGAGGGCTAACCAAGGTCATACAAGGGGATCACTGGTATCACTGGGGGGAGTGAGTGCACCTGGGATAGACAAGATCAAAAAGGGGGGGGGGGGGCTGGAAGTGAGTGTACCTGGGATAGACTGGGCCATTCTGGCTGGTAACTGGGACATACTGGGGGTGACTGGGACAGACGGGGGGTGCAGGGACTGGGACAAACAGGGCTATACTATCAGAGTGCATGTTACTAGGACATACTGGGATCTACTGGGGGGGTGGGAGTCAGTTGTGGAGATGACCTTTTCAAAATAACTGTAATAGCCTTATGGATACTTATGGCACAATGGCTGAGGAGGAAAAGAGGAGGAGGTATCCCTTAGAAAATATACAGGACTAGGACACCGTTTTTGGATCTGTCAGAGGAACAAATCATGTGCAGGTTCAGATTCGATAAGTAAACCATACTGTTCCTATGCCAACAGTTAGAGCAGGACCTGCAACCTACCACCTGCAGGGGCCATTCCTTGCCAATGCACTGCTCTGTCATTTTTGGCCCCCGGCACCTTCCAGACATCTCTTGGGTTCATGGCTGGAATCAGTCTGTCTGTCACCTCTATGTGTAAAGAGCACTTCCTGGCTGCATTGCTTAGCAAAAGGCAACAAATATATCCTTCCCTTGGAGAAGACAGCAACAACATATAATAATGACTGATTTCTATTAAATAGCAATTTCCCTGCTATCTTCGGGGCTTCTGGATGTACTCACATCCCTATAAGGGTACTTGGGGGCAACTACAGCAACTGCAAGAGCTTCCACTCTGTCAATATGAAAATGGTCAGAAATGCCAAGAGAATTATCCTGGATGTCATGCCCAGGTTCCCGGGATCTACTCCTGATGCCTAGGAATTCATGACCGCTTCCAGCAAGGACATATCACCAGGGGCTGGCTTCCAGTTAGGAATGCACTTATCACTACCAACACACACCAACTAACCTTTTTTATCTCCTTCAAATCTAGGTAGACTTACAGCATTAGCCCAGGAGGATCGTTCCAACCTAGTCCCTCCTAGGGAGGGACTAGACTCGAGAGAAGAAGGTTCCAACCTTCTTCTCTCGAGTCTCAACCTGGTCCTTAATACGTCCAAAACAGAACTACTGGTTATCTCCCCTAACGACAACAACCCCTTCGCCAACAAAGCAATTATTCCACTAGCAAGCCAGGTCAGAGACCTTGGGGCCACCCTTGACTCTAGAATGAATTTCAAAAAGTTCATTAACGCTACAACCAAAGAATGCTTCTTTAAGCTACAAGTCCTGAAGCAGCTAAGACCGCTCTTACACTTCCAGGATTTCCGTTCAGTGCTTCAAGCCATACTGTTTTCAAAGATTGACTATTGTAACGCTCTATTACTCGGTCTCCCCGCCTCTTCCACTAAACCTCTACAGATGCTGCAAAACGCAGAGGCCAGGATCCTTACAAACACACGTCGTAAGGACCACATCACACCAATCCTAAAAATCCTACACTGGCTACCCATCCAATATAGAATACTCTTCAAGGCTCTCACCATTTATTTATTTATTTATTTATTTTATTTAAAGAATTTTTTATATACCGGGGCACGTAAAAAAAAACATCACCTCTGTTCACAGTGTAACATAACATAGCAACTAGCTTTACAATGATTATAAATAATGGTTCACAGTATAATATGATATAGTAACAGGCTTTACAATAGGTTACAGGTTGGAAGAGATTAATCTGTAAGGGAAGGTAGGGGAGGTATGTGGGATAACATCATGTTTTTGATATATTGACTATTCAAAGGAGTCTGATTATTAACTATATACAAGAGACTGATTATTAACTATATACAAGGGAGGATGGAGTCAAAATTAACTGATAACATGGGAAAAATCCACAAATCCATCTACCAGCAATCCACACTCCAACTCACCATCCCTCTTGAACTGTATACTTCCGCCAGGCCGATCAGAACCGCCTACAAAGGTTCGCTCAAGGCCCCCCCCAACAAATCCTCGGTCCACAACTCTATTCACAAGCGAGCACTTTCAACAGCAGGTCCGCTCCATTGGAATTCGCTTCCCCCAGATATACGCCAGGAACAATGCCATCTCTCCTTCAGAAAGAAACTGAAAACCTGGCTGTTCACACAAGCTTACCGATGAAGGAACCTCGATCAACCAACATTGACTTTCACCCTTTGACCTCTTCCCTAATCCCTCCCCCTCCCCAGCCCCGCCCCGTTACAGTCCCTACCCTAACACCACCCCCCACCCCCCCGCTCACCTCCCCTGTCTCCTCCTACCATAGGATATATTATGTTAATATTCGCCTAGGATAAATTCTCTGTTTATATCTCCCTACTATATTATTTTTTCGTTGATTATTCTATTGATCTCCAGTTATTATTTAAAATATCTTTCCTGTCTTCCATCTCCCATGTTCTCGCTCCCTGTTCAATGTAACTTTTTACCTTCTACTTAGTTGTTAATTGGTTTCCCCCCTGTTTTATTGTAAACCGGTACGATAAGACCTTGTCTTGAGTATCGGTATAGTAAAAGAATTTAAATAATAATAAATAATAAATAATAGTCCTATGAACTACCCCGCTGCTCAACCCTGAGGGATATCTCTGCTCTTCTTTGCCTTCTCCACTACAGATGATGGAGCATAGCCACTCAAAATCTGGCTCATAATCCCGCTAGCTAACGCACAGACCACTGCAGAGGCTTGCTACAACACTGGCAGACTAGGGCAGTCATCAAGAGAACCTTTGGCCTACTCAAATATGTTTCTGCTGTCTGGATCAAACTGGGGATGCCTTCTCTAAAATCTACCTAAAGTCTGTGAAATCTTTCGCGCCTGCTCTATGCTACATAACCTGACCAAAAGCAGAGGCCTGCTCCTCCAGAGGGACTGGAAGATAATCTGAATGAAGAGGAAGAGGAGGAGGAGGAGGAGGAGGAAGAAGATTATTATTATTATTATTATTATTATTCCTAGCTACACTAGCTCCCAAGTTCAATACCCCTGTTTATTGTAACTTTGATTTTTTCGACCTTTCTTATTTATGTTTACTTGGTTTTATTTTTACTTCTGGTTTCCCCTGTTCCATGTAAACCGGCCTGATATGAATCCCATTCATGAAGGCCGGTATAGAAATGTTTTAAATAAATAAATAAATAAATAAATAAATAAATAAATAAGATGAACTGAGTCAGCAGGAATAGCAGGAGATATATCACCTGAGTCAATGGAAGGCTATAAAAGAAAGAAGCACTCTGATACAAAGACATTTTAGACAATGATAGTGAATTTATTTACAGGGTGTGCTCAATGTGATGAATACAGGAAATCAAATCTTGGTCGACCTATTTTTTGGATGGGTCAAACTCTACTGCCTTGGAGGGCGCGGCCACGCCCCCGGACCGCCCCGGGCCAAAACCACGCCCCCGGGCCCACCCCCGAAACGCCGCATCCCGCCCCCAAAACGCCGCGTCGATCGGCCCCACCCCCGACACGCCCCCGACAAAAAACCCCGGGACTTACGCGAGTCCCGGGGCTCTGCGCGTGCCAGCAGGCCTATGGAAAATAGGCGCGCCGGCACGCAAGGCCCTGCTCGCGTAAATCCGGGCGGATTTACGCGAGCAGGGCTTTTAAAATCTGCCCCACAGTGTGTGACTTGGTGAATGCTTGTCTTCAGAAAATTATTATTAAATATTCTTTATCTATATTCAACCTATCTACTGATATTCTTTCAATGTAATTTTTGGTAGGCTAACACATTGCTCCCTTTCTACTACTTGAAATCATAAAAACTCCAAAACTAAAGAGCTGACCTTAGGAGGGTGCGGGGCCCAGGGCAAATCATCTGCAGCGGGGCCCTAGAATGGTGGTTGACAGGAAATTATAGTGTTGGGGAGGGTGCTACCATGGCAGTGCAGGATCAAAGTGTAGGGCCCAGTGCAATCACCCCGCTCGCCCTTGCCTCCTCCCCAGCCCAGCCCTGTGTATAAGAAAGCAGGTAACAAAACTTGCTAATTTTTCATTAAAACTTCAGAAAGATGTAGAAAGACAGCACCATGTTTTAGAGGAAACCACAGAAGCAATTTGGTAAAGATAATACCTTTATAGGTTAACAAATGTTCTAGGAGGAAAGCTTTTGCGACTACTAAACTCCCTTCCCTCAAGTAATCTGTAAACATTTAGAATCTCTTTGTGTGTGGGTGTATGTGCGTATCTGTATATATATCTACATGAGGATAACTTGCAAACAAATCTGCGCAGCCTCATATATGCAGAGATCTATGATAGTATCTTAAAATCTGTACATATCTGGTTCGCACAGATTATAAAATATGCATATGTCCACCCCCCAACACACGCGCTTAGGGGCGGATTTTAAAAGGGTTACACGTGTAATATACGTGCGTAACTGCGATAACCCGCTCCTGCGATCACTGAGCCTATTTTGCATAGGCCCGGCGATGCACGCAAGCCCCGGGACGCGCGTATGTCCTGGGGCTTGGGAAAAGGAGCGGGGAGGTCCGGGGCGGGGGCAGGACTGAGGCCTCTGGCACAGCAGCCGTATCAGGGGATCACGCACCGGCACTTGGCCGGCGCGCACAACCTACGCCTGCCCAGAGGCAGGTGCAACGTATTAAACAAAGCTCGGGGGGGTGTTAGATAGGGTTGGGAGGCTGGTTAGGTAGGGTAAGGGAGGGTAAGGGAGGGGGGGGGCAGAAAGAAAGTTCCCTCCGAGGCCGCTCCGATTTCAGAGTGGCCTTGGAGGGAACGAGGAAAGCCATCGGGGCTCCCCTAGGGCTCGGCGCACGCAAGGTGCACAAATGTGCACCCCCTTGCGCACGCCGACCCCGGATTTTATAACATGCGCGCAAATGTTATAAAAAAGTGTAGATTTGTGCGCGCCGGGTTGCGAGCACAAAACTATACCCACATGTACATCTTAAAATCTAGCCCTCATGTTTCATTACACGCGAATACCAGCAATGCATTGAAAGCATGTGCTTTTTCTACCTATTTTATAAACGTGTGCATATATTTTATGCGCTAAAAAAAACAGAACTTATTTGCGTAAAACCCTGACTTAATTGCGGAAGTAGGTATATTTTAAAAATTGCAAATGGAATTCAAATCACTAGTTTGCCAATACCTCCGCCAGTTCATTCAGTCCATCTCCAGTTCCCTGAGATTCTCCTAGTATTTCACCATGAACTCACCCTAGTTCACCCAGCCCTCCCACCCAACAACAGCAGATACCAGATGAATCTGATATTGATTGTCCTAGATAATTAGCAGTTATAAAACTGCGCAAATAATGTATTTGTATAAATCTCCTATAAAATAGCAACGTATGTGTGTTTCTCTTGGCCCTGCACTAGAACACCCCTAGACTGCCCCTTTTTAGTGCAAGTAAATGTGTGTGAGAAACCGAAAATATGCACTTACCTTTGATGTTTATAAAATAGCATATATACGAGTACAAGCTACTTTCATGCATATATGCTAATTTTACGTTCATAATTCCTTTGAAAATTACCTTCCTTGTGTATGTGTGTGTGTGTGTATATATAGACAAGTGTAGCTATGTAAACAATATTAAAGTAGGAATGTCTGCAAGTATATGATTAATCTGATAGTGTACCATACTCAGACTAGCAATACCATAAAATAATGACTAAAGCCCTAATAATAGTAGAAATCTAATATTGCAGGATCCATTACTTCCGTAAAATCACTATTTTAGAAGGCCCTTACTGATCAGTTGTTTCTTGCAATTTTGCCTGCTTAGCCACAACAATTTCAAGTTCATACCACAACTTATGTAGGACCTTAATAATGACTATTATTGAACCTTATGAGCGTGTGAATAATCTTGTAATAATGCTACATACATACAAAAGGAGATTTTGTAATTCATTACTTTCTTAGTCTTCTTCACTTCTCCAGATTGACTGACAGCCTGTCTCATATCCTCCCACACCTTGGTAATGGATTGGGTACACATGCATGTGTCATATTGGAGCCTGCTAGTAACAGGGAGCCTGCTGCCAGAAACCATCTGTGAGTTTTTCCTGTAAACCTGTTTGGGAACTAATTGAGATTGTAGAGTCCCTAGTAGCAGCATTGGTCCTGGAGGAAAACTAGATTCTATGTAGATTGTGACCCCTTTGATGGGACTAGCATAAAAGCATTCAATGATGAAAGTGTACATAAGCTTTCAAGGACCCAAAGGCTCCATTTTTAGATGTAACGATGATGTGAAGACACCTGAAAAAGGACTCAAAAGTTGGTCTCAAAAGTTCATCTCCAGTATCATCTTTGGATGCATGTTACACTGGTCCAATAAAGCTATCCCAGCTTGCAGTGGGAATCCAGGAATTTAAGGATAGATATGGCAGGATGGGAGTAGATTTCAAGGATAAGCAAAGCCTAGGGACAGAACATGAAACTATAATATCTGCCACTTTCAATTCATGGACTAAAACATGACTGCAGAAGAATGGACAAACAGTAGGCTTAGTAATGAAATACTTGAAATAGGAGTGCTGAAGGTCCTCATTAATCAGTCAGACTTTTATGCATTCTTATGTGTGATATGCATCTGTGTTTCATAAAATATTTTAAGCATGAAAACAGTTGGAGCAGAAAGCTCTCGGTATACAAAAAATGTCCATTCTTGCCTTCATTAAAGACACGGTCCACATTGAGCCCATAAGTGGCGCAGGTCTCATAGTACATACAGCGCTTCATGTCACTGCATAGCGTTCTGGCACGAGTGTCCTCCACCACTCTCTTGTTATTCGCGTTGATCTTGTCTGCAAAGTAATGGGCAGCTTTTAGTTTCTAATAGCTAATATATATTAACAGAAACAAAATAGAATGCTGGCAGCAGTCAATCAACAGCAAGGTTTGGTAGATGATAAAGCAGAGTTGCTTACCTGTAACAGGTGTTCTCCCAGGACAGCAGGATGTAGTCCTCACATGTGGGTGACGTAAGCAAACGGAGCCCTATCACGGAAAACTTTTCTGTCAAAGTTTCTAGAACTTTTGACTGGCACACTGAGCATGCCCAGCATGCCATAATCCCTGTAGCCACAGGGATTATGGCATGCTGGGCATGCAAAAGGTGCGAGCGAAAAAATAAAATAATAAAACGTTTCGGACCCAACTCTGCGGGGTGGCGGGTGGGTTTCGTGAGGACTACATCCTGCTGTCCTGGGAGAACACCTGTTACAGGTAAGCAACTCTGCTTTCTCCCAGGACAAGCAGGATGGTAGTCCTCACATGTGGGTGATTAGCAAGCTACAGGCTGACTCATATTTGTTTGGACCAACAGCATACAACTTGTGCAATGGACACAACAACTGGTGTACTGTTGGTAAAAATGAGGCAACCTGAAAATCCCAGCAGGTGGATGTGGAAGGAGTTTGGATTATACTGGAAATAAGTTTTTCAAGACGGATTGGCCAAAGGCAGTGTCTTGACATCCTTCCTTGTCCAGGCAGTAATGTGTTGCAAATGTGTGAAGAGAGCTCCATGTTGCAGCTTTACAGATCTCAGCAATCGGTACTGAATGATAGTGTGCTACTGAGGTTGCCATGGCTCTTACTGAGTGCGCCTTCACTTGTCCCTGGAGAGGAAGGCCTGCTTTGTTATAGCAGAATTCGATACAGTCTGCTAGCCAATTGGAGAGAGTTTGTTTGCCCACTGCAACTCCCGGTTTGTTTTTATCGAAAGAAACAAAGAGTTGGGTGGATTTCCTATGGACTGTAGTACAATCTAGGTAAAATGCAAGTGCACGTTTACATTCCAAGGTGTGTAAAACCCTCTCGCCCTGGTGAGAGTGAGGCCTTGGGAAAAATGTGGGCAAGACTATAGAGTGATTCAAGTGAAAGTCAGTAACCCCTTGGGAAGGAATTTAGGGTGAGTACGGAGGACCACTCAGTCATGGAGGAACTTTGTATATGGTGAGTATGTGACAAGTGCTTGTAACTCACTAACCCTTTGAGCAGATGTAATGGCTACTAGGAAGAGAACTTTCCATGTAAGAAATTTAACATCGCAGGAGTGCAAAGGGTCAAATGGGGAGCACATGAGCCTTGTAAGTACTACATTTAGGTCCCATTCAGTGACTGGTGGCCGCAGAGGGAGCTTAAGTTGTAGTAGGCCCCTTATAAACCAACTTACCAGTGTTGCGATCCTACTTGTGGGATAGGTCCACAAGCAGTCCCTTACCTCTTCGCAGCCTTCTGACGCCATTCCTCGCAGCCCGGAGCTGCCGCCGTCCAGCTTTGCGGCCTGAGCGCCGCCCCATCCACCTTCGCAGCCTGGAAGCCGCTGCTATCATACCTGAAGCCGCCGCTGCCGTTCCCTTCTCCCGCGGTCTAGAGGCCACTGCCAGCACCGTCTCTTCCGCGACCAGGAGGCCACCTTTGATGTTCCTCTTCGTGGCCTGGAGGCCGCCACCGACTCTGCTTCTTTCCCGTGGCCTGGGCACCACCTCCTTCGGCTCTTCGCGGCTAGGCTGCTGTCAGTGTTCCTCTTCTGCGGCCCGGAGACCGTCCCCAACTCCATGGGTTCTTCACGGCCTGGAGGCTGCCACCAACTTCCTCTTCAGCGGCTTGGAGGCTGCCCCGAAGCTCCTTCTTCCGCGGCCTGGAACCTGCCGCCGAAGCCTTCTTCTTCCGGGCCCGGAGGCCACCCCGGAGGTCCTCTTAGCAGCCTGGAGGCCGCTGACATTATTTCCTCCCCTGCGTGGGGAGTCTCTGCCTGCAGTCTTCTCTCTTTGCGGCAGGAGCCGCCTCTGATGCTTCGGGCCTGCTTCTGTTCCTCTTCAGAGCATGGCTGCTGTCCGAGGTCCTTCCTTCTTCCCTAGACGTGGGGCCGCGCCTCTTCACAGGATTTAAAGGCCAGTCCTCCTCTTCAGCCCTACAAAAGGGCTCAGCCTTCAGTTCCTCTTCGCCTTCGCAAGGAGTTGGACATGGAGTCAGAACTCTCCTGGATCTTCAGTTCCAGCTCTTCATTCCAGGAGTCCTCCGTGATCTCTCTTCACTTCTTCAAGGCACTCTGTTCTTCGTTGGTCCTCCTTGTCTTTATCCATGGTCCTTGAACCTCTGTCATCATCTTCATTCCATGTTCTGGTCTCTCGTCGGATCCCGTCCTCTTGTCTTCAGATGTCCTGATGTCTCCCTATCTCCAAATGTCCTGACGTCCCCTTGTCTTCGGATATCCAGACGTCTCCGTACTTTGATGTCTTCGTCAGTCATGTTCCAGATGTCCCTGTGGTCCTCCTCTCTAGAGGTCCCTGATGTCCAGAAGCCAAAGATGTCCCGAGGTACCAGTATCCTTTCATATCCGATATCTTCCGTTCCAGCCCTGATGTTCCGAGTCCTAATCCTGAAGTACAGTCAGCCCTCAAGCTCCGGGTTCAGCTTCGCCTCACCCCGATCCTCACCTTCAGCTGACCTTCCTGGGAGTAAATCTGTTTCTATCCGGTGTCTGAGTTTAGTGGCTGGATCCCTCTTCTGGTTAGATCTGTCTTCAAGCACTGCCCAGATTCCTTCCTTGTCCTGAACCTCAGTCCTGTGCTTGTTCCGCTCTTCACGTTGTCTGCGACCAGCCTCTTCAGTTTGTGTAGGGCGCGCCATGGGACAGGGTGGTCCATGACCAGCCAACGTCAGCTGTGTAGGGCGCCCTGAGGGGCAGTGCCTGTCTAAGTCTCCAAGTATCCTGAGTCCTCATCCTCGCCTGAGTCTTCCCAAGTTCCAAGTCCTCATCGGAGTAATCAGATCCTTGCCTGACTCTCTGGAATCCACCTCTGATCTTCAATCTATATCTGAGCATCTTACATCTGAGTTCTAAGCCACTTCATGTCTTCGTCTCGTCTGAGTTCCAAGCTACCTTTGTCCTCGTCCCTTCTGAGTTCCAAGTTCCAAGTTCCTCATGTCCTCGTCTAGCCTGAGTTCCAAGTTCCTCATGTCCTCGTCTAACTCGAGCTCCAAGTCACCTCTTGTCCTCGTCTCGTCTGAGCCTCCAAGTACCAAGCGTCCTTGTTTTGTCTGAATCTCCGTCCTCGTCTTGTCTGAGTCCCAAGCTCCATATGTCTTCAACTCATCTGAGCCTCCAAGCTTCCTCGTCTTGTTCAGCCTAGTCCAAGGCCGAGGTCCAGTCTTGTTCCAAGCTCCAGTACCATCGCCTGTCCTCGACCTCTGACTGTCCTGCTGCATCTGCCACTACCCAGTGGCAGGTCCGAAAGGGCTATCGAGTGGCCGGAGGGCTTCCCCAGAGACCAGCATTGCGTTGCTGGGTCTCTACCGGTGCGTGCAGGTTCGGCAGAGGTTGAGGCGGTGGTCAGTCTGCTCCTCCCATGCTTGGACATGTCTTGCCTGCCGCGGCTCTTCCACAGAGCTCCTCTCTGCAGTCGCATCATGGTACAAGGGCACACATCTCTCCAGAATTGGGAGCACTCCCTAGCACTCTCTCCCACAGATTCCAACAACAAGGGGTTGCGCTGTTACCGGGGCATCCCCCACTCCCTTGTGGTATGATGAGATGGCACTCAGGTGTACCCTCACCGAGGAAGTCTGGAGACCATAATCTGAAAGGTGCCAGAGATAGTCTAAAAGAGATGGAGTGGAGCAGGAAAAAGGGTCGATACCTTTTTGCGTGTACCATATGAAACTTCAAGAAAGCCCTAAAAACTTGGCTTTTCCGAAAAGCCTATCCTGACAACAATCAACACACCCCACTGGATTACAGAACCTAACAACCAGCAGTATTACCACACCAAGAGAATTGATAACGTCTCCAACAAAATACATACGACCTCTCCAACATTAGCTATTTTAATGATAATGTAAAGTTACCAAATAGCATATATTACTCCATGCTATAATTGTTAAAGCAACCCATAGATAATGTAATTTTACAATGCTACAATGTTAATTGTAATGATAATATGACCGCCGTCACATTATCAAAAGTTCTAATGTAAACCGATGTGATACCCATGGGTGAACGTCGGTATATAAAAATAAATAAAAAATAAATAAATAGATTTACTCCACTTAGAACGATAGGATTTTTGTGTGGAAGGCTTTAGTGAAGCTACAAGCACTTAAGACACATCAGTTGAAAGGTTGAGCGGTTGCAGGATCAAGCTTTCAACATCCAGGCTGTGATGGTTAGGGTCTGAAGGTTCGGATGGCGTAACATGCCTTGGTTCTGAGTTTTGAGAGTGGGCTCTGTGCCCAGGCAAATGGGTTCTCTGATCGAGAGGTCGAGAAGCATGGGAAACCATACTTGTCGAGGCCAATAATGGGCTATGAGTATCATTGACCCTTTGCCATGTTGTAGTTTCACGAGAGTTTTGGCTATTAGCGGTATCAGGGGATACGCATATAGGAGGCCTGTGTTCCAGGGGCGAGTGAAGGCATCCATGGCTAATGCGTTTTGCTGTCTGTGCAGGGAGCAGAATCTGTCCACTTTGTGATTCAGGTTGGATGCAAAGAGGTCGATTGTTGGTTGACCCCAATGCTGGAAGATTCTTCTTGTTACCACAGGATCCAGAGACCACTCGTGGGGATGGAACTGTCGACAGAGGCGATCTGCTACTACGTTCGGTATGCTTGCCAGATAAGTGGCCCGAAGATGCATGGAGTGTGCAAGGACCCAGGTCCAGATCTGCGCAGCTTCTTGGCAGAGAAGATATGAGCCTGTGCCGCCCTGCTTGTTTAAGTACCACATTGCAACTGTGTTGTCTGTTTGTATGAGAACAGTCTTGTGTGAAAGGCAGTCCTTGAATGCATATAGAGCATAACGTATAGGAAGTTGATCTGAAACGTTGCTTCGAGTGTGTCCAAGTACCTTGAGTTTGAAGATTGTTCACATGAGCTCCCCAACCCAAGTTGGATGCATCTGTGATTAAGATTACTTCTGGAACTGGTTGCTAGAAGTGTAGACCTGTCAGCAAGTTGGCTTTGTTTGTCCACCAGAGAAGTAATAGACGCAGCTGGTGGGTTACGTTGATTTGGGATGAAAGAGGTTGAGTGGCTTGGAGCCACTGAGATTTCAAAGTCCATTGGGTTATTCTCATGGCCAGCCTGGCTATAGGAGTGACATGGACCTTGGAAGCCATGTGGCCCAGCAACGTGAGGAATTGATGGGCTGAGGCTGTTTTCTTCGTGCGCAGAGATGTAGCTAGTTTGGAGAGTGTGTCTACGCGGTCGTTGGGCAGGATGGCTTTTGTGACTGTGGTATCCAAATCTGCTCCGAAGAAAGTAAGGAGATGAGATGGATTCAGGTGGGATTTCTGGTAATTGATGAGAAACTCCAAAGAGTGTAGCAGATTGATAGTGAGCTTGAGAGCGTTGAGTGCTCCTTGCTTGGATTGGCTCTTGATTAGCCAGTCGTCCAGGTAAGGAAACACGTGTATGCTGTTTCTGCATAGATAGGCCGCAGTCACTGCTAGGCACTTTGTAAATACACGGGGTGCCGAGGCAAGTCTGAAAGGCAGAACACAGAACTGAGAATGTTGATTTCCCACTATAAAGCGCAGGTATTTGCGGTGATGTTGGAATATTGGAATGTGAGCATAGGCATCTTGAAGATCCAGAGAACAGAGCCAATCTCCTTTTTGCAGAAGGGGAAGCATGGTGCCTAGGGACACCATCCTGAATTTTTCTTTCTGTAGAAATTAGTTGAGATTACGGAAGTCTAGGATGGGGCAGAGGCCGCCTGATTTCTTTGGAATGAGAAAATAGCGGGAGTAGAACCCTCTGCCCTGCTATGCCCGGGGAACAGCTTCCACAGCCCTGGCGCTCAGTAGGGTGGATAGTTCTGACTGTATAAGGGTTGCGTGATCTTTTTGCATCCACAGTGGGTTGGGTGGTGAATCCGGGGATACCTTGATAAAGTTTAGATGGTATCCTTGGGTTATGATGGATATAACCCATTGGTCTGTGGTTATACTGTTCCAATTGGTTATAAAGTGGTGTAGCCGACCTCCTATTGGCAAATCTGATCTTGGATTCAGAAAGTGGCTGCTGTTCTCTGGATAGGTTTCAAAATCCTGAGGCTAGGCCCATTTGCGGGGCTGGCTGAGATCTGGACGCCTTAGTTTGATGTGGCTATCCTCCTTGTGGAGGTCTGGATGGTCTCACGCGAGATGTTGGTGGGTAGTACTTACGTGAGCAATAAAAGGGTCTTCTGGTAGCCCTCCTGGTGGTTTTTTGAGCCGAAGAAGGAGGTTCTGAGGAGACTGTGGGAACTTGACGCAGGGTCTCATGGTGATCTTTTAATTGAGCCACTGCGTCCTGGATCTTGTCACCGAAGAGATTATCTCGGGTGCAGGGAAGATCAGCGAGCTTGTCTTGAACTTCTGTGCGCAAGTCAGATGCCTGAAGCCAGGCCCATTTTCTGATACTGATTCCTGTAGCTGATGAGCGAGATGCCATCTCGAAGAAATCGTATGCAGCTCTGACCTCATGTTTTCCTGACTTGAGACCTTTCTGTAGAATTGCACTGAGACCTTCTTGTTGTTGTTGAGGCAGAGAGTCCATTATCCCTTGGACCTGTTTCCACAGTTCCTCTGGTATTGTGTCATGTATAATTGATAGGCAGCTATGCGTGACACTAGCATAGAGCCTTGGAAGACCTTTCAACCCAAAATGTCCAAGAACTTTTGGTCCTTTCCAGGAGGAGCAGAAGAATGAGGGTGCAGTCTCTTGGCTTTCTTCTGTGCAGATTCCACCACCACTGACTGGTGGGGTAGCTGTGGCTTTTGAAATCCTGAAGTGTGTTGGACTAAATAAGTTGCATCTCTCCTTCTATTAACTGATTGGACAGTGCAAGGGTGTTCCCACAGGCGATGTTGGAGATTTAAGAGTACTTTGTGGACGGGAATGGCCATAATTTCTTTGGGGGCATCTACAAACTGGAGGACTTCCAATGTCTTGTGCCGTGTGTCTTCCTTGGTGACCAGGTCAAAAGGGATTGTCTCTGACATTTCCTTTATAAAATTAGCAAAGGAGAGGTCCTCTGGTGGAGACCGTCTCCTTTCTTCCGGAGGAAATGGTTCTGAGAGTATGTCCTCCATAGACGTGTCGGTGTCAACATCTTCCCATGGGTCATACGGGGTCTCTGGCTGAGATCCCGAGGGAGGGAAAAAACCTGGAACTGCAGAATGTCTTGGTATCGATGGATCCCTCGATGGCCTCGATGGAGGATGCGGCGGCACCAATGGAGACTTCGGCGGCATCGATGGCATCAAGGGGAATTGTGGGCGCCTCGATCACGAGAGCCCCGACGGACCAGGAACCTGTTCCGGCATCGGTGGAAGCGGAGCTGGAAGAGGACTGGAGTCCGTGCCTTTGTCTTCCGAGGACTCCGGAATGGGTATCGAAGGTTTCGGAGACTCAGTAGGTCGTTTTGGTACCGATGGCCCATGCTGGGTCAGAAGGGACCAATGAGTGTATCCAGGCGGTTGAACAACGGTATGAAGAACGATGGCTCCGGTGTTGGTGCCGGTATGGGGGCCAGCATCGATGGTGGATGAAGGTTCTGGAGGGCATCGAGGACCACCTGTCGGACAAGTATGTCCAGCTCCTCCCTGGAAGCTGGTATAGGTAACACAGCTGCAGGGGGAGGCAGGCTAGGTGCTACTGGCACCTCCACAGGAGTCTGTGGGGGCTCAGTACCCAGCACCGATATTGGTGGGGATCGCCTCGGTATCTCGGGTGTAGAGGAGGTTAGAGGCTCCTCTACCCATGTCCTCTTCGCAATCAGTTCGATAGCCATCGGAGCTGATGCGGTGTCGGTGCCGGCACCGGGAGTGGAATCGTGTCGGTGCCAGTGCCGGTGTTTCCCTCAGTGCTCGGCCTGGTCTTTCTCCGGCACCGAGGAAGACGATGCCGATACCTTAGATGATGTTGGTGATGGACGGTCACCGCTGCCTTGCTGCTCCCAGCAAGGTATATCGATGGATTTTGTCGAT